>NC_136662.1:20809863-21421947 GCF_903797595.1 Erithacus rubecula | reverse complement strand
TACCTTCATCAAGCCCTGGATTGTCACAGAAGTGTCTCTGAAAGATGATGTTATGTGGAGCAGCTCTGCTGCCCATTTTTGCTGGAGCAGGTAGAGTTCCTCTTCAGGACCGCTCACAAGGGGCATGGTTTGGCATAAGGCTGGAGGTGCTGGGATTTTTGGAATATTCCATGAAGAAGCATAGAGAGATGCTTCGGATTGAGTTAACAGGAGTGGTCTTACTTAGGTGCTTTAACTCATTTTACAGAAACTAAGATACTCATTTCAGTGCCAAGTTGTTATAGAAGGACTACATTTGTTTCATGCCCTGCTGAGAGATGCTGGCAGGAGTTGTTATCAAAGACTCCTTTTCCCCTTAGTCATTTAATAGTAGCAGCTTCTCTTTTATTCTGTGCTCTCTGAGAGCAGAATAGGAAGTGATAATCTCCTTGGAATACAGCAGACACCTGTTTGATAAGTGGTAATTGCATTATTCCTGGAGGATTATCACAGTGGTGCTTGTTTCTTTGTAATGAAGCTCCAGTATTATAAGCAGAACAAAACTTTACCAGAAGATACACATTCCAGGTAAGAAAAACAGAAAATAGGAAACAATCATCCTTTTTAGAAGCTCATTTTTAGAAGTCAGTAGCAATGTGTTTTCAAGAGCTAACATTGAAAAATCCAATTCCTCAGAAAATGATATCCATGAAGAAGAGGCAGCATGAAATTGCTATCAGTGTTTGAAGCATTTTTTTGGAAGCAGTTCTGCTAGCACAACTGCTTGAACTGTGCCAAGGAATTATATAGTGCTGGAAACATATCCAGGCACTTCTCTGTTTGCCATCCAAAGCGTTGTACAATGTTGTGAAGTAAATGGCATCCCACCATAGACCAGAAACGTGCCAAGTATTTGGCTGATACTCTTTGTGAATGCAAAGCAGTTCCCAAGGTGTGTCTGTGAATATCTGTGGGCAATATGTGATGTGGATGAATTGTTAGTTTATACTGTTTGTTGTTTTACTTGTTCCTGAGCTTAAAATCCTATTAATGGTTTTGTGTCTTGTCTGAATAGTGAAAAATTAGTGGTTTGAGATCAGACTTAGTAAAAACAATTATTATACTGTCTGTATTCTATGGCAATTACATAGTTCCATAAAGAAAATACCAGAAATTTAACAGAACATAAAAGCCAAGGAGTAAAACAGGACAAGTTTGAGGTAAGGAAATACATGAAGACAGGTTAACTCTGTTGAGTGTTTTTGCACTTGTTATGGGTCTGAATCCATGTTTGAGTGCAGTGGAATTTTTCATATTAGAGTATCAAAAGTAAGAGAATGCAATACCACAAAACACTATAACCAGACTTCAAAGCATGTGGTCCACAGAGAACTGATGGATGAGTGAACACTGGCCCTTTCCCATGTTTTCAGGTGCTAGAGGGATTCTTGTCCTTTTTTTGTTATTGACCTTTTCTTTTCTTTAACTTGAACCCTCTCTCGATGGATGCTTTGACTCCTGGTATTTGTTGTCACCCAAAGACAGTCTCTCTTTAGCTTAGGAAAGGTTGGGAATTGCAGTTTATCTGTGAATAACACTCTGTTAGTTATAATCTATCTTGTTTTAGTTAGAGGATTCTTTTTTTCAGTTCCAGAGACCTTCAGGAATTTTCAGTGAGTTATGACCTGTTCCCAGGCATGTGTGTTTTATAGATCAGTTCACACAGGTGTACTTATTAATAAACTCACTGAACCAATTTACATGCATATGTTTTAACCACTGAGTAATTAGCAAAAGCATTGCTGAGGAACTGGAAATTTGGGAAATGTGTCATTATTTGCATATCAGTATAAAGCAATTACTAAATTAAAGAGTGCACGTTGTGACAAACATGAAGCTCCTTTACTGTTGCTTTGTCAGTGCACATTAACATCAACTTGATGTGAAAGCCTGGCTTTCTCTGCATGAACTAAAAATCCTAAGGCAGAAGTACACAATGAATCACCCAGAGTTTGGAGGCTAGCACGCTGAATTGCCTTGGGGTTCAGACTGAGGAAAGAAAAAACTCATGTAAAAGACCATTGAGAAAACGTATCAGTGGAAAGTAATTAACTCAAGATCCACAATTAGCCTCATGGTCTATACTTAACTGTGTTCCAGGTCTTTCAGCGTTTATTTAATTCTGTTACCCTGTGTTTCAAATAGCTGCAAATGGCTTGGCAGATTTTTCATCCTTTTTAATATTTACAGTTTTTGTCTAACAAGAAGAATGAGCTCTGTAAGTGATCATGGGTATTTATTTCAGTCTCTCAAGTATATCTCTTTTTAGTAGAATCTGTTGTACGAGGAAATATAATTTTCTTTTCATTTCCTTAAATATATTTGTGGTTTGAAGCAACATTAAGTACTACAGTAGCTGTCCTTCTGCTTTAATTCCTAATTTGCCTAACTAGGCTCAGTCAAATGAGAAATAATCAAAACCAGGGATAATTTTCATTCAGCCAGCAAACGAGAGGGGTAGATGCACAGTAACACGGCTGGTGATTAACGGGGGCCCTAGCAAAAATTGGCATGTGTGTTCAACCAGCACACCAGGGCTGGGTGTTCCCAGAGCACCAGGCACCTCTTTTTCTCAAGCTCACAAGAATCTCGTTGTGTTTTGTGGAGCTGCCTTTACAGTGGTTGTTGCTGCAACGCCAGCATCCCTCATCTGGTGTCTCAAGGACACGAGTGGCCTCCTCACTGTGCCCTGCATCTCCTCCAGCCTCCCACACCATCCTCAAGATGATTCCAGGGCTGCTTCACCATATTTCTGCCTTCAACACATGTAATGATATGCCAGGATTGTGCCTTCACACTTGCAGTGAAATAAGATACATATGCAGCAGCCTTTCTAAATTTTGGAGAATTAACATGACCTGGTTTAGGGCAAATTTAGGGGAGAAAACCCCGAATGGGTTTTCTGAATGGGGCAGTCTCTTAATCTTAATCTAAAGAATTAATCAAACTTTAAAACACGAGTATTTATTCAGATACTTTTTTCCCCTTCAGTTCAGAGCTTTTTAAACTTCTGGGTTCTGTGTTTTAACTCTATAGCATTCCTTTGTGGTTTTAAGCTTCATTGTAGCTCAGAGATCTACCATGGGAACACGACTGAAATCCTTGGAATGAATTTCCTACAACCTGTGTTGACAGGTTTAAATTACGTACTCTGACACTGTTCTTGTGGCTGGATTAGAAACTTTTTTCCAAGTTAAACCTGCGATAAGTAATTGTCACAGTGCTCTGGCACAATGCTAATTTGAAGTGACGTGTCCAAACTGGCCTCAGTAACATGAAGAACCCCAACAGGTGTGAGGGGTGGATCTTCCCATGGGCCCTGCTGAACTTCTAACAGGGGAAAAATAGGAGAAAAAGTGAAATGAACCTTGAATAAAGCTGTCAGCAGTAATTATCTCCACAACACTTTGTGAGGAGTTAAAATAAGCATTACTGATTTATAACCTGAACACACTCCACCCTAGAGATGTTTTTTTTCATCCGGTTAGTGTTTAAAATGAAACGTTGAATACCTGTCAAGATTTTTTTTTCTTTTTATTGGAGATGCATAATGAAAATGAAGTTATTTTCCAGAGGAAGTTAATTTCAAGGGCTGTCAAATTTTTTAAACTCTTCTGTTCATTTTCATATTTGTGCAGTAGTTTAATAAAACAAACAAACCTCAAGCATACTTGACTGTTTTTCCCAGCTAATGCTATTTGATGTCTAAAGACAAAGTGGCTAATGTGGAATTACATCCACTTTTTATTGTTATTCAGGGAGGGATAAGGGCTTACATGTCAGCAGATAAGCTTTGGATGTTTGATTTCTTTTTTTAAAATATTATGTACAGAACTTGGGTAACAATGTCTAGTTGAGCAGCACAGACTGAAGAGAGCCCTTCAGTTCTGGGGTTATAAATCTTTCTGAGTCAATTACTTGCACAATACAAAAAAGCTCTTGTTTTTGCCAACTAAAATAAAATATTTAATAGATTTGCTTTTTGAATTGCATTTTACATTGGGATACTTGCTCTTTGTTGTGTGATAACACTTGTTTTATGTATACTATGTATTTCAGTATGGATAGAAGTAATTTTCCTGTTTGTTACTACTGGAAAAATACTTGCTAGCTTTTGAGAAAAAAAAAAAAAGCCAAAGGACAAACATTAATTCACAGAAAATCTTTAATTTCTTGAAGCTTTAAACAGAACTTTTAAACATGAATATGCAGAAATCTTAAATCATGCATCACTTTGCCTTTGTGAGATTATGCATTGAAAAGAAGATAGGTTATTTATTGAATAGTTATACAGTGACAAGCGATGAGTTTGGAAATGTTGACCACCTGTTTGTTCCCAAGGAATTCAGTGAGGGTTTGAGCATAACAGGCTGCCCACACACTATTAATAATGCTTGGGTAAACACCAGGAGCTGCAGCCATGGCAGGAACAAGCTCATATGAAAACTCTCTCATGTCATAGTGTCATTTTTCTTGAAATGATGAGACTTTGAGTATCCTTAGAAATGGCATGAGTTGCTTGGGAGTCCACCACCTTCTCTTTGAATGGATTGATTTCTCTGTTAGGATCTCCAGCCAGGAAAGGGTGTGGAGCCATCTGATAATCTCTGGAGAGCTGCAAACGATTGCCAAACTTCCCACATGCAAGGAGTGTGCTGAATGCACTTAGAAGCCACAATTCTATTCAACTGTTTGTTTTATGAAAAACTTTCTACTCTTGTATTTAAAGCACAAAACCAAAACTCCACTCACTTGCTCTATCTCTCCCCTCTGCCTTGTACACTTGGATTTTTACTGTATGCCACATTAACTGCTATATCCTGTCCACCATACAAATATTCCTTGCTTTTCCTCTGTGTTCAGTCTTGAAAAGGATAGGTTGCAAAAGGAAAATGGAAATGTGAGTGAGCCTCAGCTGTGGAACTGCCTGACCAATCTAGCTGTGATGGTAAACAGTAAGAAGAAGAACTTATTTTCTACGTGTTCCAACTAGATTGGTTAATAATTTGTTTTGTCTTATTACCTTACCTACTGTCAGTGCACATAGGCAATGAAAGCATTTGATCCCTAAAACACCTTGTATCCAAGTCCCTCTAATAATACATATTACATAGAATATTTGATAGAAAAACAAGGACACAAATGTTCCTTCTCAGAGTTTTTCTTCCTTATCAAACTTTTTGTTCTGTCTCAAACTTTATATAGTTGTGTTCAAAATGCAACTTATTTTTATGTATCTTCAAGAAAATCCATCCATCCATCTGATAAACTGGCATTTATTGTACTCAGGAAGTCAGTTTATGCTGTAATGACAGGTCACATAACAAAATAGATAAATATAAATAAATTTAATATGAAAATTGGAAGGCTTGATAATGCTCCTTGCTCAGCCCTCTATCCTTATCTCTTGTATCTGATGAGGGGAAAAATATCATAGTAATTAATCCAATGAGGAAAAAGGATCAAATTGTATGGGAGTACAATTTTCACACAGGAGACACCTGCCAGTCATTGAGTATTTTGCTACGGGCACCTCTCAAGTTATTTTGAATAATTGAGAGTTATGAAATGTACTTGTTCATGTTTATTTCTTTATTCTTAAGCTGTCTGTCAGTGAGTAAACCAGTAAATGGAAAAGGTAAGCAACTCACATTTTGGGCAGGGTGAAATGGCTGTCACATGGAGTATTTGAAGCAGGATTAGGTTTCAGTCTGTAGATAACACTGCATTTGTTTCTGATTGGGAATTTTTTTGTGTGATGTATGTGTATTACAAACCCCCATGTGTGTCGTGCAACCTTTAGGAAGAGCCCTTTTAATGGGAGATTTATGGGGGAGAGTCAAGTATTGGAAAACATGCTTTTTATTTCAGATACCAGAATCTTGTTTGCTTACTTTATCTCTGAGTATTAAAAGCAGGAAATGGATTTTTTTTTCCTTTTACCTCAATAGAAAATCATGCTATGAGAGTTCCCCTGTTTAGTTTCCTATTGAAGCAGATTGTACACAGCCAATTGTGATTCTCTATTAGAAGTTCAGCTCCTTGAATAATTGGACTTATTCATCGCGGTGAAGTTATACAGAAATTACTTTTTTAAAAAAATCTTTTTATATTAAAAATCCACCAGGTTTGTCTACTGCACGATTTTGATTTTGGCTTGCCTTTGTCAGATAATGCCTGTTGCTTCACTTGCTGTGTGTGTGCAAGTAAAATCTGGCATAATTGGTAGAATCTCCTCCTTTGTGTATGGATCAAGTGTTCTCTGAATTTCTGTCTGATGCTTTGTAAGATTTACAGTTTGACCTTTGAATTTCTGAGAACAAATGATCAAGAATCTCTATGCCAGAAAAATAGTATTAAAAAATATTTTGTCATGGAAAAATACCTCTCCAGTGGGTTGGAAAGAATTTGTCATTTGAGTAGTTTGAACAAAAAAAATTACCTGATTACAGTGACTGATAGTTTCTCCTTTTCAGTGATCTTTTAAAAAGC
Source organism: Erithacus rubecula (assembly GCF_903797595.1). Classification (NCBI taxonomy): domain Eukaryota; kingdom Metazoa; phylum Chordata; class Aves; order Passeriformes; family Muscicapidae; genus Erithacus; species Erithacus rubecula. Next base: position 21,415,416 of record NC_136662.1, on the reverse strand, counting down.
CAAAAGCTGGGGTTTTTTTGTTTTTTTTAATTGACAAGTATTGGGTAATACAGAGGAAGGACTCCATTTAATAACTTGTCCTGATTAACAGGTGTGTTCAGATACATGCATTAATCTACATTAAAGCAAATTAGAGTGCCCACACACTCCAAAACCTCAAAACTCTCATTGCTGTTATAACAATCAAAACATTAACAAAGAGCACAAAATAAACCAATATTCCCACCTTCCTTAAACATTATACTGCTTGTTCTGAATAGTTCTTGTTTATGAAAAACTTTATCCCTTTGCAGAAGTGGGATGCCTTGATAGCAAGTATCCACTGAACAGCATAAGCTCTCAATAATTGAGGATGAGGAAGAATGTCTCATTCTTTACACTTTGGGTGTCCCAGCTATATTCTGTAAGGCATTAGAAAGCTCTTAGAACTTTCTTCCCTTTCCTCATTAGGGATGGTTGCCATTCAAATCTCTTTTGAGATGCTGTTTTTCTCCATCAGCGTGTGGCTGAACATGAGGAAGGCCAATTTGTCATATCCGATTACTCCTTTCTTGATGCAGTCCACCAAGCTTATAATTTTTGTATCACCATTTCTCAGTGGAGTTCTGCAGCTGAAGTTCTCTGCTGGTATTGTTCCTTCATGTTCCTTCTACTGTTCATCTTTCTCACATCTTCAGCATCTTGATTTAATGTCTCTGGACTGGTACAAGAAGACTGAGTTTGTTCCTTCATTTGTAATGTCAGAAGTCTGCAAGAGTGGGAATTAAGTTGTGCCAGCAAGCTCTTTCTAGAAGATACAAGGTTTTGAGATTATGGGCTTGTAATTTTTCATATTATTCTGAGCATGAGATGGCAGCACTCTGGAATTACATGCTCTCAATGATTTCTTTCTCTCCTGCAGGCATATTTGTATCATGAAATATTTGGCAAAAAATAGTGGATTTAGATTGTTCTGAATTATATTTCTAGAAGCTTCTACATAAAGCTAATACTTTCTAATATGAATAATTATTTATTGTTTAAAGCATCTGGTCTCACTCCAGATTTGGCACATATTTCTGGGTTAATCTGGAAGGTTGACAAAGAATCCTGCATGTTTGGATGAGAAAAGATGTTGCTGAACTTTATCCCTCAGCTGCTAATGCTGGCAATTGAAAAGCAAATCATCTCACACTGAGCATTTACCAATAGTATTAGTGTCTTAGAGTTGGAAAGCACAAGTGAGCACCAGACTATTTCTTTCCTCTCTAAATTGTTAGATTTTGTAGTGATCTTTCTCTTAGTAGTTAAAATGTATTTCAAGTAACCTTTTGATATTTTTAGTCCAGGTTGTACCGTTACCTTTCTGAATATCAGAGATACTGACTCCATTTAGTATCTCTGCTGTCTTCTGAAGAGAGACTGTCCTGCTGCTACTCTCCCTGAAATGTTTGAAATCTTGAATTTTATTGCCCTTCTTAAAAGCTATAGGAAGCAGTGTGAGATCTCCAGTTCTTTCCACTGAGACACTTCAGTGATGCTCCCATCAGTACCTTGACCTGCATTCACAGTTTCTGCTAGGAAAAGGTTTGCTGAGCTGCTTGGAAAACTATCTTTTGCTTAGTCTTGCAGTTTTTATGATTTCCAAAATAAAGCTTGAGCTTTTGAGGTACAAGAGTCTTTCTTTGCAAGAAAACTCTCTATCTTTGAATGAAGGTAACTTTATTCTAGAATAATGTTGATGCCTGTCATTTATTTTGGAATAAAGGCAGAGCTGCTATTTCTTTTGCAAAAAAAAAAAAAACAAAACTTCTCAGAAAAGATGCAAAGGAAATGGTGATTTCTCACACCAATATGCAAAAATAGTGCACAAACCCCCAACATTCCAGCAACAGTCTGGAGAGTAGGATGAAACAGGCTCTGATGTGGAACCCCTTCTGCTGTTAGCTCGTGTTTGAGAGACGCTTTGACACTATAATATAGGGTTGCAAATTGGAATTGCAACACCCTGCAATTGGGCCAAGTGATGAAGCAGCACAATAACTGCCTGCTTGATCTTACCACTCTCTTTAATGTGCATGTAAAAGATACTGGGAGCCTTTCCAGGCATCTGTCAGGGTATTTAATGCTGTGAGAGAGGGAGCTGGAGTCTGTGTGTGGTTAATGTGTGTGTGTTTTACCAGCATTTCATATAGTGTGATAACTACAGGGCAAAGTTTCAGGTTTTATAACAGTTGGGTTTTGCATATTATTAAAAGCTTATAAAAATAATAATTGAAATGGTGAATTATTACAGAGAATGCAGTTCTTATGCTCTTGTCACAGGAGTTTCATAGGTAATTGGTCTAGACCCGTGTGTCGTCTTTAATATTTCATTTACTCCAGAGTATTATAACTCGCTTCCTTTAAGATGATTGCTGGGCTTTTTACACAGCTAAACTTGTGTTTAACCTTGCTGTGAGAATGTGACAGTAGGCTAGTTCAGACAGGTTAACATTCATTTGGTAACCAGGCTGCTTAATCAGCCTGCTTCAACCTGCAGCAAATTAAATCTTTGTGAGTTCTAGCAGGCAAGTGAGAAAGTCGCTCTGAATTATGTATAAAAAATAAATGGGGTATTTTCAGTGCTCATGGCAGTAAATGAAATTTAAGTCTTATGATTTATTCTTGGATTTTTGTTGAGAATGATTGAAATGTATTTTACCTTAATGTTTTTGCAGTCCAATTAGGAGAGTGCTATATTTCTGAAATGTATAATGTGAATCTTTCATTCTGTGCCCTAAAAAAATACTAATAAGTTTTACCGGATCTAGGTGTTTTTCTGTCATCTATGTTTCATCTGAAGGAGCCATTAGAAATTAGGTTTTAAACATACAGCCAGGACTGTCCTTTGCCACATCACTCAAAATAATAAATTATCTTTATTTAATACCTACTTGCATTGTAAAATCAGTCAAGATAAGTCTTTGGTGCTTCTGAAATTGCTATTTGTGGTCATCAAGCTTGCTTCTCCTGGACTGATGTGCTCTTCAGAAGAGGCAGGAGGCTGGGCAGAAGTTTAAATGCAGGGATGGCACAGGTGGTTCTGGTCACAGAGTGGGCAGTTCTTACTTTTAGGCATTTAAATGCAATATAGGAACAGATTTTCAAATATTGTTACTGTGTATTTGCAGGCATCATAATAATTTTGTCTTTCAAATGACAGTATAATTTTTTTATTAGTAGTTCTTCAAAACTGAGATTTATGCATACAGCAAAGGGAGAAGTTTTGCTTCTGTTGGCTCTGGCTACTGAACATCCATCCTGTGGACTGTGCTGTCTGCAGTGTCACCAGTTTGGCTTGTGTGCCTTTGTTCATAAGAGGAATATGGTGTGTACCCTTGGCATTTAAAATGACCAAAAAGGAGATGAAATGTATTTTTTAAGTTGCCAATGTGATTGGGTCTATTGCAATATCTGCTGATAAACAGATCTTCCAAAATACAATTTTTTTCAAGATGATTTAACTATTTTTAATTACTTTTATCAGTACTTAGTATCTTTACTTTAACAATTGCTTTCTGATTAGCAATGAAAAATCTATATTTGCAAGGCATAGCACTATAGAAGTTGCCATGTACAGTAATGTTTCAAACTTCACTCCTGATTCAGGAGAAAATAACAACTCAAGGCACTTTGGAGTTTGCAGTTCAATGGAGTTTGTTTTGATACTCTGTGCATACACCTCAGTAAAACTCAGTTGATGTTTCCTTGAGTATTTTAATGTAAGGAATCATTTTAGTTTTCAGGCTTCTTAATATGTGTTTAAATAATACAGTCTTTAATTTCAATCTCTAAACTACCTTAAACCCTCCCCCCAAGCTTTAATTGGGACTGTGGCTTTAATGAAGAACCACTGCTTGCTTTGTAGATGACTTTAGCTGTGTCAGGACTGACTTTCCCTTGCCATCGACTCACAGTTGGAAGAAGATCTTCACCTGTACAAACAAGGGAGCAGTCAGAGGAGGTAAGGACATCATCTGTGTTTTACCAGTCTGCTCTAGGAAGAGGCAGGGACACCCTGGTGTGCAGTGCTCACCATCCCTCCTGTTGTCAGGTGTTGCAATAGAATTGCATCTAGAACAATCCATTTACAGTTCCTGCAACACATAATTGTGACAAGGTCAGGAACTGGGAAAATGAGTCATTCAAGAAAAAGAGGAAAAACAAAGCAAGCAAATGCCAGCAAAGCATCTGACTCTGGGAGATGAGATCTTAGCACCTTGCACTAAAATTCTGATTTTTCTCCTTTATATTGGTATGCCAAATACCAATATGGAAGACAGCATTGTGTGGCTTTTCTCACTCTTTCTTATGCAGTTAGACCAGTTCTGGTACCATCAGGTGGAAAACAGCATTAATTTTGGATAAAATTTGCTCAACTATATATATGCAGAGATTCTTCAATAATGCATTTTGTCACATAATATTTCTGTCCCCCAGACTTCTGTTAAAAATTAACTTTGATAATGCTGTATAAAATAATAAATTAAACTGCAGTACATTATGTGTTTATAGAAATTTGTAAGTATTTGCCACTGTGTATGCATTTTGCATTTCACTGAAAATGTCTGAAACAGCAGCTTACAGTAGATTTTGGACTTTGTTTTTCTGCAGCAATGCACTGATGTTCATATGGTTAGTGATAGTGATGGAGATGACTTTGAAGATGCTACTGAGTTTGGAGTTGATGATGGAGAAATGTTTGGAGTAGCATCATCTGCCTTGAGGAAATCGCCAATGAGTGAGTGTTACAATTAACTGGAGGTTGTACTGCAGGGGTGAGGGCAGAGAGGTGTGAGGAATCTGCAGAATTAGAAACTGAAGAGCATCTTTTGATAGGAATGGTAGAATTGTTTGAATGTCATGTATCAAAGGGAAATACTGCACAGAAAGAAAAGAACTGACAAGTATAAAAACACCTTTCCATGGATGGAAATTTTTAACCTTTCAACTGAAGAATAATAATTTAACTTAAAATTGATGAGTAACAAATAAAGTCAGAAAAGTCTCTATCCAAGTGCACCTGTAGATAACTACATTTCCACTTCTCTGTTTTGAAAATTCTACAGATTCTATTTTTTGCTTAATGTTTTAGTCATTATGCTGATCAATTTTCTCAGTGATTATTTGCCCTTGAATTATGAAAAGGATCGAGCAGGAGCAGTCAGTTACTTCCCACATGCAATTCTTGCATACTCTTTATTTACTTTAGGCTTGCATTAGTGTTACTTCATTAGAAGTTTTTTGACAGCAAATATATGTAATGATGTGGAAAACTTTTTAACATTATGGATAAGAAGTGTTGAGCTTTTCAAGCCTTAAAGTAAGGTCAGAGTGTTAACTCTGAGCAAGTGATATATCACATTACACTGCACCTTCTACTGGACCAACAGTAAAACAGGATTTCACTGTTTGGAAAACCTGAATGTATTTGTGAGACCCTCTGGAAATTTCTTGTCTTTGGAAAGGTTCATAGTTGATAATCTTTTGTGAAGTTTATGTGGTCTCCTGGTAACACTTAAGTAAGCTGAGAACATAAAATACCTGTGAAGTGAATGTGTTTGCATATTACAACCTGTTTCCATTAGGTTGCATTTCTTTTTTTTTTTTTCCATTTTTTTAAAGTGCCAGAAAATGCTGAAAATGAAGGAGATGCCTTATTACAATTTACAGCAGAGTTTTCTTCAAGGTAAGCTTAGCCTGTTAACTGTGCAATTCTTATCACAAACTAAGTTACAATTAGTAACTAATGAAAATAAAAATAAACCAAGTTTACATGTTTTCTTGTGAGATTATAGCATATTTAGACCTCCTAAGGGAATATAGCATATTTCGATATCCTAATCTAATTTATTTTAATTCTAACTCTTGCTACTAGAACTGCTTCTGAAATAAAATTATTTTTCAGCCCAAGCTGGAATAGTTGATTGTTGTCTTATTTATTTTGCCACTATGTAGTACCATTACTTAATTCTGTAAAGGTCCAGAAGATGAGAAAGGCTGGTTATATATGATAATTTTATTATGATATGCAGGAACAGAAAAGATGAAACTGATTAATATTGAAAAATATCTACATAGTTGCTGTAAGAGTTTTCACAGTAGCAAAGTGGTTGGGTAAATATTGGCTTTTAAAAAACACAGAAACTCTGGATTTTTAAAAAACTTTATACTCCCAAATCATTCACTGTTAAACAGTTGCTTGTTTCATTGAATAGGTAGAAGCTGCAAAGTAATGCAAAGTTTTATGTGTCTCCTGTTTTCACTCCTGTGATGAAATGTTCCTTTATGTGTATGAGATGCATTAATGTGTGAGGCAAGAATAGCCTTCAATTAACCTTTAAGAACATAATACAGAGAGGAAATAAGTAATGATTGAAACATTTTCTAGAAAATTGTGTAAATCTTGAAGTATCTACATGTGTAAACAGAATGTTTTTATGATAAAGTTTGTAAGGTAGTAGTTCATTACTTTGAGTTTTTCACTGTCAGAAAAAAATGGGCCCTAAATATTTCCTTTTTGTCCTTTAGAAGTGTAATACTTCATCTTTCTAAAGGTTTATCCAATGCATTATATTTACAGAATATAATGAAAGGTAGAATATTGAAATTACTTGATTTTGTCATTTTTTTATTAATTGAAATTTTATCTCGAATAGATATGGTGACTGCCATCCTGTTTATTTTATTGGATCATTAGAGGCTGCTTTTCAAGAAGCCTTCTATGGGAAAGCTAGAGATGTAAGTGTGTATTAAAACTACTTTATTTATTATAATGGGGGAATGGAACTCACCTTAGGGGTTTCATCTTTATTTTTGAAAAGCTGAGCTACATTTTGGAGTTATTTTGCTTTTCTTTTTTAAGAAGAATTGTATTCATTCAGTTGACTGACTAAAATACTTACCTTGATGGTTGCTGAAATGGCAGTGAGTAACTGATGCATTCCTATTATTCAGGCTGTATTTTTACTGGAGTTCTTTAGTTGTCAAAGTTACTCGTTTTCTTTTCCCCTCTTCCCTTTTCTTCCTGAAATAATGGTGTCCTAGCACCAGATAACCCTGCCTGTGAGTCTTGTGGTTGACAAGTTCACTGTTGCATGTTGGTAACTCCTTTGAAGAATGGCTAATGAAATTGTAAATTTAAATAGAAAGGTCTCTGAAATACAGTGTGCTTTTTTCCCCCTTTGTACAGCCTTTATCTGCCAACTAAGTTCCAGTACCAAGGTTTGGTTGTTTAATTTTTCTATACATCCAACCAAGCATCTCAAGTTTCTGTTATTCCATGCATAGTGTTAAAATCAGTATTTTAATAAAATTAGAATGGGGACAGTTTATTTAAGTTTTGGTGACTTGGTTCACTGAGGAGAAACCCAAAACCCTGCATAATTAAGCACAGATAAAGCTGAAACACAAACAAGAAAATCATGCTGTTTAAATTTACTTTTTTTTTTTCTTGATGGATGTTTAATTTCAAAATGAAAAATGTAGTTGTTCATATTGGAAGGAGCCTCTATATTATGTTAGGGGCTGTTCTGATAAATGTGAGAATTATAAATCCACACTGCATAGCTGAAGTTGACACATACTTAACACTCTAAGTTTAGTGAATATTTTCATGGCTTTGCACAGAAAAAATCCTATGAATTGAACAGGAAAGGGTGTGAGTTGGGAAGTTCATTTTGTGTCATGTCATCAGAAATGGTTGACAGTGTAATAATAGGCAAAAGCTCATTAAGAACTTTCATAACAGTTTTTTTTCCTATAAATCTAATATTAATGCAGTGAAGTTAGTTTTTTGTTGCTCAAAGGACTTCTTGTGCTACTTACATAGCACTTCTAAAATTCATGTCATCTTACATTTTTAATATTTTGTGACTTACTCTGACCAGGTCATCATCACAATAAAACCATTGTGTATGTAGTTGTCTTTAGGAGAGTATTAATTTTTGCTTTTGTTGTTTGGATTTTTTGGGCTTTTTTCTGAATATTGCTTTATTTTGAAATCCTCCCTGGTTACCTTTGGAATGGCATTATTTTTATTGTAACATTCTGATTTTAAGCAAAGATACGAGAATGTGGAAATACCATTTATTTTCACTGCTTTTTATTGTTATAAAGTAATTTTTTCAGTACTGGTTCCTGGAATTCAGAATTGAAGAAAGGCACATATTATTTCATAGGGTTTTAAAAGAAAATAATTAAAAAGAAAAAAAATATATATATGTCAGTATAAAAAAAACTTTGGAGAAATTGCAACCTGTGTGTCTTGTCTTCTAATTTATACTATGGAGGGCACTTAATTTTACCAGGGCAACAGATGAGCTTCAGGCACCAGCATTCTTCACTTGAAGAGAGAAATTGAGTTCCAAGAGTAAATAAAAACAAGATTGAAGGTTTAAATCCTCTACTAGGCTTTTTGAACTTATATACTCATTAAATGTTTATTGGAGTGGTGGGATTACGAAGGATTTGGGCAGCTTCATCAACTGGTATATACTTAATCACTAAGTAAAACACTACATTTGATAGAGTGTTTCTCACGATGCCACACTCAATCCATCTTAATGAAAACCGCTTCAAACTGATTTAATTTGAGAGCACTTGGCAGCTTGAGTGCTCAGAGATCTTGGCCTTTTCTTGACAAATTCTCAACGCTGTCCAGAGCAGAAGGTGCACTCTACAGTTTATGTCTAGTGAGACAGCCATCAGCTGTGTTTTAAGTTTGTATTGTGGATATTTCTCACCTAAAAAAAAAAAAAAAATCCCAGTGTTTATAAACATGAAGCTTATTTCCAGTAATATTTTCATTTGGCTTATTTTAAGAAAATTAACTGGTGTCAGAACACGTGTTTTGAATGCAGAATATGTGGTCAATTTCTTTTTACAGAAGTAGATATTTCCTGTTTAATCTCATTGTCTTTTCATGTATTGGAAAGGATGGTAATTCATAGTTATTTAACAAAATGTTGCTTGAAAAACAAATACCTTGTAAGAAGAAATTGAGGTCTTATCTGTTGTGTTTGAGTTGTTAGTCAGTGAAGATTAACATAGATGATGGGTATCTTTTAACCTTTGAAGCAACTGCTGCCACAACAATGCCAGTTTTTGGTAGGAGAGGTGGAATGGGGTCAAATGTAGTTCTGCTATAAAACCTGTATAACTCTCTACCACAAAAACACAATACCCAGGATATAGAGAGTTGCTTTTAACAACCAGTCTCCTTGGCCATGAAATTCCCAAGTGCCTCCAGCAGCCTGATAGTTAAGGACGTTGTGTATTCACTTCCAAGGCTTTTTGTATATATGACAAGAAAATATTTTGAATTTTTCTTTTAATAGGATCAGGCAGAGAAGGAGAGACAGGGGTTTATTAACAATGAAGCTGATTTTTGTGAAAGTCTTCCTCTGTCTATTGGAAAGAAGAGTTTCCCTGTCACTAAGTTTGTAAAGAATGAGCTTACTCTTGCTACAGAGCTACACTGCCATAGCACTTGCTACACCTGATGCCATGGAAGAAATCCTATAATAGACATTTTTAAACAAGGTGTTTGGGAGAGGTGTCTTTGTGTCTGAAAGCAGTTTGTGGGTGTCTTGTGCTCTGAGACATCAGAGGGTTTATCCTAATTTAGGTGATATTGTTATTAATACTGGATTTTAATTGCTATATTGAAGCTTACTGAGTTATATATATGAGTAATGCTAAAGTATTTTTTTATTAGAGCTTGTTTGTCTTTCCATTTTTATAGGTGGTTGCTATTCTTTTAATAAGAGAAAGAATAAAGACATTGCCTCTGCCTTTTCAGGAGCTCTTATTTTTATATACCTCTGTCAGCTCACCTCCTGCTCCTCTCTCCACCTTTCTGTCCACTGACTTTTAATAAATATGTGAAACATCTCTCTTAGCACAGATTGGTATTGTCACCTCAATATATATTCCTGCATTCTGAAAGTGAACCGTGTTTTTCTTCTCCTTGAATTCTGTGGTTTAGGTTCAATTTAGAGGCAGCACCACTCTCATATATGGGTTCTTTATTTCCTGAATACCTTGAGCAAAGTATGCTCCTTTCATTATTTTATGTGTTCAAATAATTTTTTTTTTCCCCTTTTCCTTGGTGGTAGCAGGGCTTTCTGTAGCATCATTTTTATCTGTGTAACTCAGAAAAATGTCCCTTATTATTTCAGTTAATTAAGTTTATGCTGAACTTATTTCATATTACAGCTGGTGGAGGAATTTACCACTTTACAGATTCTGATCAAACATAAATAACCTGACAACTCATGTACATGGTCTGGTTCAAACTGGAGGACAGCTGTAGAAGTATAATTCTAGGTTTTCAGGAGGAGTGAAGCAGCTGCACTGTGGTTAATATCAGTGCATAAACTCCAGTTAAGTCCCATGTTAATCACCATTTTCTTTCCAGTCTTGCCTGATGTGTGTTAGCAGTTCTGAATTTTGTAGGTAACTGTAGAAATTGTGTAGAAATTTCTGCTACAACACACCAGTTTAGTAGCTTCACTGTTTGCCTACACACCCTTCATTTTTCGTATCTAAAGAGTAGCTTCATCTTTCCAATCTGGAGGGTTGCTCCTGGGTATGGATCTCTCCTCAGCATCCTCTGTATTTGATTCTAAACAATGGATGTTTTTTGAACTTGTCTGCCTCACTCTACATTTTCTCTTCTTTCAAAGTTTGTGATTATAGATCTTTCCCGAGTTTGGCATTAATTACTGGATACTGTTTGCATTATGTGAGATATCACTACAGGTGCAATTGATTGAAATGGAGATACAACAGTATACTAGGATCAAATAGTTGGGAGATGAAAGTAGACTAAATCAGGCTTTAACACACCTTTACCTGGGAGAGTGGGAAGCTGTTTAAACACCTTGCCATAGTTCCTGTGGATTCTTCATCATTGAAGGATTTTTGAGATGAGATGTTTTACTGAGAGATAAAATTACAGGAAGATTAAGAGCTAGTGTGGGGATGTCTTATGCTATGTTTAATACAAAATAAGGGATCAGAAGTTTACAGAGATCACCTCACTCCTACTTTAGGAACCGGTGGGGTGCAGTTTTTTTCAGATCTCTTCTACAAGGCTGGATAAAGTCGCTGTGCCCAAGGCTGATCCCATGAGCTCCAAGATCACATTGGACAGGTGGATCAGATTGTGCACTTCAAACATTTAAAGAAGTGCAAATGCATCCCTTGGTTTATTTGAATTGGTTCTCACTGCATAAAACCTGGAGGAAAAAAATAAGATCTTGCTTTGTTAGCCTGCCAGTTGGACAGAACATTCAAGCCTCTAGGAGCTGATACATCATGAACTTTTCTGTCTCAGTCATTACTCAAAATTGTAAACCTGAGATTCAAAGATTACCAATCAGGTCCATGGTTTTGCTGACCCTTATGATTGCATTGCTGTTCCCATTCAAGTTAATATTCTTTTGAGTTATCTGAGTTATTCACAGTATTAGGAACTGACTGAGAAGCTAAAGAAATCCCATTACCCACTGAGGCTAATTTAGTCACCTCAAGAGTTATGGGTTTTTTGCCTCCATGACAACTTTTCCTTCAACTTTGCATCAGTGACAACTTTTCTTTTAATTCTGTACAAAGTGTGTTAACTTCTCTGAAGCTTTAAAATGTCTGGTCTTCAGCATGCACATACTCTGAAAAATGCTTCCCTTAGCAGCTTAAGTTCCTCAAGTCCTAAAGCCTTTGGAAGTCCATCAGATATTCAATGTTTAAAATCTTTCAGGTATCCCATACCATTGTAGGGACTTGTGAAAGTTTTTCCCTGTTGTATTTTTATTTTTCTTAGTTAAAATTTCATGCTAAATATGTAACCTTCAAATTATATTGTTGAAAAATCCATCACAGAACAGTCTAATGCTCCATTAGTAGGCTTCTTTTTTGGAATTTGAGACTGTTCAACAGTTTTGTAAGTCTGTTTAAATAGTATTGACTTCAAAACACCCAATATTAGTCATAATAGAATCCTAGAATTTACTCTGACTTTTCAAAGCTTGAAATAAACACCACCAAAACTTGCTTATAAATATGTGCTACCATGGGTTAGTAAAATAAACAAACCTGAAAACAAACCCACACAACAACAGCAACAACAATAAACTTGAAGCTGTGATCCTTTTGCAGTCATTCATTTTTCCAAGGCACAAATCCCCTGGCTTTCACGAATATTTTTCAAAATCCTGTTTCAGCACTTCAGTTCTTCCTGCTGCCCTTTGCATTTATCATAGCACTATGTCTGTGCCCACCCTTAACATTTTGGAAGACGTATAAGATACAAGTACAGTCTTTTATGTGTGATGGAGTTTAGTGTTTGCATGGTGAGATTTGTTGATGCAACAAAAATTACATTCCCTTGGGAAGTAACTCAGTGTAAACCTCCATTGTGTTGGTGCCTGTTCTGTTTACTAAAATTTGTCCCTAAATCTTTAAGCCTAAAACTGTACATATTTTGAAACATTCTGTTGTACAGAATCTCATATTTAACAGTTTCATGGGGTTGTTTCTTTGGAAGTAAAAGTGTTTCTCAAGAGCCTTTTTTTCTGTCCGCTCCCAGTGAAAAGAGGAGAGCAAAGCCATCCGCTTACCACAAAGCAGTGCCACCACAAAGGAAAGATTAAGGGTTTAGAGAGAGGTCAATGTGGGTTTTTCTCTAACTAAACACTTTCCTAAAGTTTCCTTGTGGAAAAAATAATGAAGTCATCTCAGAGTTTTTAAAGAATTTTTATTTCTTTTTCACCGTCTGCATTCGCTTGTCTTCTCAGCATGGATGTTTAATCTTTCTAGGCTTTGTGAATTGGTCCAAATGAATAAGTGGTGAGCTGTCTCTCTAGGAGCTAGAGGCTTATTCTAAGGCCCTAATCACTGAGTAAACACATCTTTGCCCTCCCTCTCTTACAACTGCTATATAATAGTTGAGATTCTAGCACAGTAACCTGGATATTGCAGGGATCGACGCTTTGAAATGCAGAACGGCTGATCCTCAAAAACAGACAGTGCCTGATCTTCCCCTGCCTCTTTCTTCTTTTTAAATTAAATATCACCACAGAAATGCTGTTTTATTGCATGATATTGTGCATCAGTGCCCTGGATTTTCAAGTTTAGATTCAGTCAACATTGTTGGCTGCACTTATATGGATCTCTGCATGTTGGGCTTATTAATGGCCCTTCCTGGCACATGTGTACGTGGTTCTGAAGAACATTTAAATTAAATTAGACAAACAGTAATGCAAATTACTAATCCCTCTCCCAAAGTTGAGTGTTCAAATGTTCCTTTTATAAATAGTCATTAAATTTTATCCAAAGCCAGTATATGAGGCAAGAGCCCTACAGGGTTTTTTTGCAAAGACAGCTTGCTGGAAATTGCATCCCATGTCTTGCTATATCAATACACACCAATATCTAGAGTTCAGTGTTACTTCTGATGAAGAGATTTGAAATTACTTTAAATAAAAGTCTGAAAATAGCACCGTATCATCTTAGCAAATATATTCAAGTACTATTTTAAAATAAAGTAAGTAATTTATATGGGTATGGAGGAATGGAAAGCTGTGATTTTCTGAATTATATTTATAATTCATTGAATTCCAGTTGCAGAATCACAGTCCTTAGCTAGTTCATAGTCTCCCTGTATTTTTGCTTTCTATATTTGCATGCACACAGACTTGCTTTCCAAAAGGTGGTCTGAGATTTTCATGGGGATGCAGCTGCTGGCAGTGAAGCTCAAGTTTTACTTGATAGGGTTCCAGAAGAACAGCACAGAATATTTTGTTTCAAGAGACCATAAACACCATCTCAACATGTCATGCCTCTTTATTTGGCTAAAGTGGTGGTGGTAACAATGCACTATCATTCTTTCAGGTTTTTATAACTGGTTTCTTTTTTTTAGATTCTGTCCAATTCAGATCATTAAGAATCATTAAGACTATTAAAAAATTTGCAGGGATGGACCACTTGAAATCTGCTGGTTATTTATTGTGTGTGCATATTGAGATACTTGTCACCCTTGATGAACCCCATCATGGGTACTAGCACACAAATCTGCAGCAGCAACTGTAAATTGCTAAATTGCCTAAGGAACTTTTCACTCATCTCTTGTCACATTTTTTTCAGAGAAAGCTTCTTGCTATCTACCTCCACCATGATGAAAGTGTACTAACCAACGTCTTCTGCTCACAAATGCTCTGCGCTGAATCTATTGTCTCCTACCTGAGTCAGAACTTCATAACCTGGGCATGGGACATGACAAAAGAAGCAAACAGAGCAAGGTAAGACTCTTTGGACTCTGAGTGGAGATGCTTTTCTCAGGGAGAGCCCTTATATCTGGCTATCAAATCTTCTGGTGCTTAATATCTATTTGAGCTAAAACTTCATGCACATTCTCAGCTGGTCAATGAAGCTGTGCTGGCTGACATTCATTGAGGATTGGACTGGCCTTGTATTCATCACAAAGTGACTTCTTATTCCTGTGCAGGAGAAAATAATTGAAGATTCTTCTTTTTTCCCAGTTAATTTTCATACATGAATCCATATTCAAACATGTGCCTTCACAGTTATGCATTGCAGTGCTACAATATTACATGACATTACATTACATTTTCTCACAGAACATTTCTTTGGGAATGATCAGATATTTCTGTTTAAATATAATAACAGTTTTAGTATAATAAAAGCTATCTTATGTCTTAGAGAGGCCATAATTTTGCTGATGTGTAAAGAAATTAAAGCTGTAGATTTAATCTCCTACAACTTTTGTAGATTACCAACAAATTTTCTTAGTGTTATAATAAGGTCTTTTTTTTCTTTAGTTATTTATCAGTTGATCATGATCTACTAAAAATAATTATATCATTATTATTATTATTATAACATTTAGAAATCAGACTTGTTTGATTCTCAAATCTGGACATGATTTCATAACCTTTATTTTCCCAGAAGATGACTGATCCTGTATTGCCACGATAACATCCTATGTATATTACTATAATTAGAGTTACACTAATTTTTGACTGAAAGATGCAACTGTCATTTGGCCCAGAATAAGGTTGCCACTTCTTTACACAATTCCAGTGGTTATTGAACAAGGAGAATTATACATTTATGTTTCTTTGTCTTGTGGATTATTAGAATAGAGCATTTATGCATTTCTAGTCTTCACTATGTAAATTATACTTAATATTTCTTTACTGAGGTGACCTTGGAGAATAGAACAGTCTCTTTTTCTAATGTGCTTTTTAAATGACACTCTTTTTTCTTAGAAATTCCTCACTTGACCTTCTGCATTTTGTCATTGGAGGGATCAGCAGCAATGTTTCTGGTTTAAGTTATTCTAGAGAAGTGTAAAAGGTTATGGAAAAAAGCAGTTGCAAAAACAGACTAAAAGTTTCTGAAAAAGAAAAAAAGTAAGAGAGGAAAAAGAAACATCTAAGTTCTTTCATGGGACCAAATACATAGACTGGAAAGTTGCTTAAGTCTTTTGGTATTGCCATTCATGGGCAGTAAGGAGCCTCCTCCTTTTCTTTTATCCCACAAGTTGGTGTAGAAGGAAACACTATTTCTAAACCATCTGTAGTGGCTAAGTTCAGTTGACTACCTGCTGTTCTATTGTCTGCTTTGCTATTTAATTCTCTAGTTTCTTTTATTTTACAATGACAAAAAATTGCAGTGTAGTTTCTTTTGAAAAACTGTGTTTGAGGGGTTTTTTATGACTAACGATCAACAGCCATGTAATTGCTTTGTTGTGTTTTACTAAAGAAATCTATTAAGTAGCACAACTTTGATACACTAGTAATAAGAGTTTGCAGGTTACACAGACACCTGTGGTGACCAAAGCGACAGAAGCTGCTTGTTAGAAAGAGCCTGTACAGCTGTGTCCTATTAACTCCTTATGACACTTCTTAAAACACAAAATAAAGGGCTTGTTTAAGGCTTTATAGCTGCTCTCAATGAACTTAGTCCCTGATTGTGCTGGACGATAGGGTTTTTAAGCCTTCATTTTTTTTGCTTTCTGTTAACAACAACAAAGAAACTGTCATATTAACAGTGAGGTCAAAAAATAGTAAGGGGTAAACAAGGCATGCTGGCTCGAATTAGAATAATTTCTCAGTTGTGTTTAGTGTCACATCCTGCTCCTTAGACTGTGATTTCTTCAGAGGGGGCATGATGCTTCCTTCTCCCTTTGGAAAGTGCCAATGCACTGTGGGCATTCCCATAAATAAATACTCAGTCCCTCTGTTCAGTCACTACCCTGAATGTGACACAGTGGTCTTGGAGCCCATTCTCTTCTGTATCCCTATGAACACAGTTAAATGTAGCTTTTATTTGAATGGTAGGAAGACAACAGCAACAACAGGAGGAGCTGGGTTTTGCCTGATGATGTAGCCCAAGAGCAGCTCATTTATACTCTTACAGTTGCATTGTAAAAATGCTGGAAAAGCCAGGGTGGGACAGCAGAGGAATCAGGCTTACTTGATTTACAGCAGCCAAGAGGCACACCTCAATGTCAGTAGTAAAAGATATGGTTTCAGTACTGTGCAATGGCATCAGTAAGTTCAAATAAGTAGAAAGACTTTCCTTGTATAAGCCAAAAAAATCTTCTGATACATGGATGTCATTCTATTCCAAAATTAGACCTAATAGTTGTTTTCAGTTTTCTCATTAATGAAATGAGGGTCCATCCTGAACACTGTAAAACAAAACCAGCTCCAAAATCTTGTCATTTCCCCCAATTTCTAATGAGTTTCTTGGCTGACACTGATACAGAAGTGCATAAACATTACAAATTTGGGAGTCAGATATTAAAAAATTTCTTTCTGCAGCCACACAGGACTGTTACTTTGTCAAAAAGAAGACAAAGTCTAGTTAATACAGTTGAGGGGAAGTTTTGTTTTAGCTTCCATGGGTTTTAATTTCCTCTGACATCAGGCTTGCAGTAAATGGAATTGCTACTTTGAGTAAGTTCTGTGATGATTAATTTTCATTAATCATTAAAAAATTATAAATAAAGGGAAAATAAAATGAGCCTTCATTTAGGAAAATAATGTACTTTTATAATACTGTTAAGGAACATAAATGAAATCTTTATCTCCTGTAGTTTAGACTTCAGTTTAGGGAGCAACTCTTTGAAATATTCTTGTGATCTGTTCCTGTTGGCAATCTGCTGGCAATTCTGGCCTGCCATTTGGCCCAAGCACACACCTTGGGCCATCACTTGGGCTGAGCAATTCCTCAATTTCCACAGGGATTCTGGGATAGATAAGGAGGAGAGCCAGACATGAACAGCTCCAGTTCTGGCACTTTTTTATTTCAAAGAATTGAGTCAATACCATTGTTCTAATACAATTACATGCATGGGAGTTGTATGTATTTATGCAAACCCATGCCTAACTGGTTTTGTTAATTCATTAATGTGCTTTAATATGTTTGTATCCAGGAAAGATGTATTGTGATATATATACACACACACAGCATTTACAAACACAGATAATGTGTAATATTAAGGGCTTTCCAGCACACACAGTGTTTGCTAAGCAAAGCCAAAACCATAAGACAGCGACTCAAAAATCTGTAGCAGCTTTTTAGCTTCTGATATCATTGCCCTTGGGCACCGTATATCAAGGTGTTGCCAGTTGTGCTCTGATGACAGGTACTTGTTAGTTTTAATGTTCAAATGATAGGTTTTCACTTGCTTAAGCTTAGGAAAGAGTTAATTCACTGAAGTGCTTCTCAGCAGCAGGTTGTCTTCACCTGCAATTTCCGTCATCAAGTGATTAGCCATATTCACAGTTGCTGACCCTTAATTCTAACCTACTGAATGATGCATGCCTGGATGAAGACCAGTTGACCATTATTACTCCAGCTCCCCAATCCCATTGATCCTTCAGCAAATATATTGCAGGTGTGGGGTCTGTGAGAGCGGGAGGAGGTGAGTTAATTTCTCACTGCCTCTTTAGGAGTGACCACAGATTCTGTATATATTGCTTGAAAAACTGTTGGATGTGTTCTTTAGGCACTAAATCCTTAAAGGTTTCACAGAACGTGTGAAACCCTTTCTATTGTATTCTGCAATTTTTTATTTAATTTACTTTAATAGCAATACAGTGCCAGTCAATAAAAACAGGTCAGAAGTCTAATTAATGTTTTAAAAATAAAGGTTCTCAAACACCAGGCGAGTTTGTCATTTTCTGTATGGTTTGTTTTGAGCAGGAAGAGGAAAGAAGGTGAGGAGGGAACCCTTCTGGTCCATGATTACATCCCACCCGCTCATTTTCTCCTTTTCTCCTTTGCTTTTGATTTTAGTGGCGGTCTTAACAGAATGTCAAGATCAATTTGCAGCATGGTTTAACTCAAGGTTTGCATTCTGCCAGCAGCAATTGTCCTAAGGAACAATGCCGTGTGTTCTTGTAACTTCAGAAGCTTTTAGAAGGCTCATGGCAAGGGCAGCATCTAATGACTTATTAGTGTAGGGTTTCAGAATGGACTCGGTAATTGTTCGCATCTCTTTGTCATTTAGTCATAATTACTGCATAGTATTGTTCAGGGTTGCACTTGTGAATAGTTTCCTAATAGCACTAAAACGAAGGAAAAAAAAGGAAAAGGATAAAAGGTGATTGTCTCTTTAGATGGAGAACAAAACAGCCTGTATATAGATGATGGTTAAACTGTTTATTATACACCCACCAGAAAAGGTAAACTATCCCTGCTTAAATATTTATGTGCTTCAAGGTAATTTCATGTTAGTAATCTAAAAATGTCCAAATTTGGAAAACTAAAAATCAGCAGAGAATGCATTTTGATGTGGTCGTGATTAGGAAGATATGGATGTCTATAATATCCAGCTATAAATAGAAAGCAGCCTCTCTGATGTTATCAAGGTTTTTGGTGCATCAGTTTATGTGCCTTTAACAATGTTCTAAGGTCATCTGAGAAAAATAGATATTAAACCCAAGGAATTAATTAAACTGATAGATATGTAAGCATATGTTTTGAGTCCCCACTCTAAAACAAAATCTCAAAGAATGTTCTATCCCACTGTACTCAGACTACAACTAGTTGATTAAGCTTGTTGAACAGAAACAGTGAAAAAAACCTCCTTTTTTGTGTCCTGTTCAAAAGGGGTGAAGGCAAAAGAACAGGTGGTTGAGACATATTTGTTGAACTGTTTTGAGGAAGGATCTGGTTGTGTTCTTCTATTGCTCGACTCTTCTACTGTATTTGTGCAATCTTTTCTCCAGTTTGGAGACCCTCATTGACTTTACAGAATTGTATTTTACTTGTCAGGATGATTCTTTGGCTTGTCAAGATTAATCTGTATTCTCTGACTTCTAATGTGCTTGTAGCTTCTCCCACTTTACCAACATCTGTAAAGTAACTAAACACACTATCTGTTCTTATCTAGGCTATTATTAAATCTGTATATTAAATCTACCTGTGGCAAGCCTTGGGTATTCCTTAGGGCATCATACAGGGCAGGGTAGGTGATGATGAAAGTGCATCTTGTGTGTTCCATTCTTTGTGCAGTGTTCTAGCAAGGGGTCAAGGTAAATTTTATTTATACTTTCACAAGTGACTTTGCCTGGTGTCCAAGGATGAACTAATGGGTTTAGAGGGATTTAGTTTAGACTGAATGGGGTTGTGAAGTATTTATCTAATCTGGTTGAACCTTTCAGGATGGGAATCAGATCTTCCATGTTTTAGGAAGAGATAGATAACCCACTCATGTAGGGTTTACTTTTACATAAAGAAGAAGTGGATAAAATCATTCTTTTTAACATCTGAATCTGATGTGGATCCTGAAGATGTTACCCACATAATTTGATTTAGGCTGCTGTATACCTCTTTAAAACATGCCTTGTGTCTGCTGCTCCTTGTGTCTGAGTTACAACCCTGCCAGTGTGGGTAAGGCAGTAACTGCATTATGGACACCAAGATCATTTTAATATGCCAATTCAGGACCTCAGCTTTTACTCTTTTAAAAATGTAAATGCCTAATACAAAAATGTTATTTTTACATTAACATTTTAATGAGTCTTATGTTGACTTTGCACATTATATAATTATTATTAAAAACAATCAGACATCTTACATATTTAATATTCATAATTGTTTTCTTCAACAAAGAAGTTACTTTTTTTCCAAACCCATTTCTGAGATGTTCAAGGCTGTTCAAGGTTTGCTTTGGGGAATTATCTAGTCATATATAAATCACTCTTTTTTTGCCCAAAGTCATCCAATTTGTGTTCTTAAATGGAATAGGTCTTTTAGGAGAGATTGTCAGATTTGCTGCTGCTGCTGCTAGGAAGATACATCAAAAAGCATCTCCAGTGCAGCCTTTCTGTTTTGTTAAAAAGTCCTTTCCAGGAAGCATAGTGGGCACTATGTGCCAAAGGGCCTCATTTTAGGAGAAAACTTTTCCAAAGTTTTCCCTTTTGTGCATAAAAATAAAATGTAACTACTGGAATTTATTTGAGTAAGACTGTAACAAATAGCCAGAACTTTGTTGTTTCTGTTGATACAAAAATTAAAGAAAATCTGAATTACTACGAATACTATGAAGATCTAAAAATTTCTAATTTTTATTTTTAATGCATTTTTATATACATTTGAGAGCTGAACTCTCTCTTTATGGAAGAGAATTTGACCTTAAGTGCACTAGACATTTGCTAATACAATTGTTAAATAGCATCAAGGTGCTGGGGAGAGGGTAAGAAAAGCAAAAGCCAATGAGAACTTGAATTTTTTTTTTTGAACATACAAAAAAACGTTCAAAATGTAGCATCAAGTGTCTCTCAGCACATTCCAGGAGCACAACTCCTCTGAGTTGGTTTCCTTGTGCAGGATAACTGGATTAGCATAAACCAGCTAGAGTTAACATTTTAGGTTTAGTTGCTCTTTCTGTCACTATGTTGACTGCTTGAGATTTATATTTTATTTATGATGCCTTGAGAAGGCAGATCAATTTGGAGTATATGCAGAGCTATTAATCCTATCAGGTTGCATCATCAGTTTGATTCCTGCAGGACATTGGGGATCAGGAGGAGGACAGGCACTGAGTAGTTGGTATTTTATTTCAGTGGTGGCTGGTGGGTGGTGTCCATGTCTTTCAAGGCCACTTTTCTGCATGGAGAGAAAGGATTCTGAATTCCTCTTCTCTTTTGGATTTTGTAATATTTCTTAAGTTGTAATAAATATTTCCTTTGGATTTGAGACTCGATAATATTTAAAACTTTTTTCAATATATTCTTAAAGCTATTATTTTGTCATAATTGCATTCTCGGACCTTATTTTAAAGTAATATTAAATAAGTTACTACATTACTAAAAGTTATTTAAAAATAAATACAATTACCAAAAAGCTATGCCAGGAGTGTATTTTAATATAAGGCCTCACATATTAGCTGCTAGGAAATGATAACATTCTTCTTTGGAAAACTCATGTGCTGCAAAGATGATAACTCCTCACACAGGTTGTCTCCAAGTGCATGTGGAGAGATAATTGCTGTGCAGGCACCAGCAACTCCCCCAATCAACATCTTCATGGAGCCAGAAAAAATTTTCCTTTGTGCCACTTTTAACTTGTTTTGAAGCATTAATACCTGTTCAATCTACATTTTAAAAACTTCACTAATTTCTGAATTTTTTTAGCTTGTTTTTGTCAAGCCATGGTCAGTGTCCATGTTTATTCTATAGCTGTAACTGGTTTCACTGCTACTGAGTCATGAAAGAAATGGTGCAGCCTGCCAGAACTTTTACTTTTCTTGATGAACTTTTATCTTGTAACTTTTGAGATTATTTTTTTATTGCTTTTTATTTTATAAAGTGCTTTTTTGCCTTTGTCCTACTCCTTCCTTTAATATTTTTGTAACTTCAGAATAAAAGGACTAGTAGGGTGCTGCTTTCCCTCCCTTTCTGGCAGCATTCCTCTATTTCCACTGTTGGTTGGAGATCACAGAAATCCAACACTGTGGAAAACCCTTTTCCCTGAAGGGACATCTGTCTCTTTGATGGACTCCACAGGCACATTTTTTTGGCAGCTCTGGAGATGCCACTGAGAGACCTGGCACACTTCTGTTTAGATGAAAGTAAGAAAATCCCTTGTAAGTGATGAACAGAGTAAGATACTGGTTATTGCACCAAGTTGTTTTGGTCCTGCTCACTTCTAACAGTAAATATTAGCACAGAGGGAAGGGGGTTTTTTTCTTTCTTTCTGGTTATGAATCTGAAAGTAAAAAAGGTCTGCAAATACCAAATCAGTAAAGGCAGAAAAAGGGGGAAAAATCATTAATAAAAATTCAACTTGTACTCATGTAGTAAAACAGCAGCTTTGTGAGCTGAGTGGCCACTGGTGAACAGGACTTGTGCAGTGGCAATTTTGGGGATTGCTGCTGCCTCTCTATTCAGTGTTCCAGTGTTTGACCATCTCCACATTCTTGTTGGCTTTATTGCTTTTTAGTTCAGCAGACAAGTGGGGTCTTACTTGGTTCCAGGGGGAAGGATGTGTTTTGATATTAGTGAGATGTTCTTGTTTGTCCTGAGGGGACACACTGGTAACCTCCTTCATCCCCCATGAACATTCTCATCACAGCTGCCTGTGCAGTGGTCTTGACATTGGTTATTGAGTGTTGGAAGTGCTGGAAAGAAGAGTTGGCTCTCATTCCTCCCCCAAGAGAGTCTGTGTCTTTCACACCAGAATTGGCACAAGCTGCTCTTGTCACTGGTAGGTGAGTGAGCTGAGCAGATTGTGACAGCAGCACAGCAAGAGAGGAGATTGGTGAGAGCAGCACAATGGCACCAGTGGCTGTAAGAAGTGGCTCCATGATGGAAAATTCCCACCATGAGGGGAGATGTTGGCATCTGGGATCTGTGCTGCTGCTACTCAGCCAGGAAAGTGTGTGCCCTCACAGCAACCTGTCACCTGCTGAAGCCAGGGGGCTGAGTCCTGTCCCTGGATTACAGAGGACCCCAAGGTGTCATAACCTCTTAGCTTCTATGCAGTCAGCCAGAAGTCCTGCATTGAAAAATTCATCTCCCATGAAAAAAGTTATAAAATCTTCTTAACATACTGAAATACCTCATTCAGAATTTTCTGCATGTAAAACCTATACCTATAAAAGCATATTTTGGGACTGAGCTATTGGTTGACAAAATACAAAATAGACTTTTTAAAAAAATTAACAAACCAGCACCCTTTGACTAGTACAACTAGTACTGTAGGAGTCCCTTTAGATTTTTTCTTCTAGCATTATTCTCTACAGCACTTCTTCACCTCCAGTTAAATATTTTGTTTTTCCATGAAAGTTGAGTGCTTTTCTTCTGTGGTGTGTTCTTAAACTGTTGTAATGCACAAGTCTCAGGAATTCTGTTCAATTGTCCACTGTCTTTATTGCTTCCAAGAGTGAGACCTTGAACTCACAGAAGTAATTTTGCTGTGGAAGATCACTACTGACTTCTGAGGCCAACATTTCACTTACCTCTTCCCACCTTGAAAGGAAAACATCAAAAACCATTCTTTATCTGAAGAGTTTCTATGTCCAGGCTTTACAGATGCTGTTTTATCCTTACCAGATGTTACGTGTCTATGTGGCTGTTTCTGATATAGCAGGGTTTGTTCAGCTTTTTTGATGTCTTCTTTGTGGGTGATTGTTCTGAGTTGAAAAATACAGAGAATCAAGGAGTAACACTCATGGCTTTGAAATACTTGCTTGCCACCCCCACCCATTGCCTTCCATCCAAAGACAAATTCTCTCTGAGGAGGTTTTTTTTAGTACTTCAGGTATCTCATATAAGCCCAATGCTGTACTTGTCAGGTTATCCATTTTTACCCATTTTATTGGATTATATATATATATATATATATATATATATATATGTATATATAAATAAAATCACAGTTTTGAATCTTTTCAGTATCTTTGAGAAGAAATTACTTGGAGCACTTGACATTTTAATGCAGTTTGTCTTTTCAAATAGATTTGGCTTCTAATGCATGTGACAACGGGACTTTGCTCTGCAGTTAGAGCATACATTTCAGAGTAGTTGTTACCTAAAATATTATCATAAGGCATAAGAAAACACACGATTTAAGTTGCCTTTCATGAACATAATTAAGAATTAATAAGCCTGTACCAGTGGCTAGTCCTCAGAATTTCCACTGTTTTGCCTTTTGTGACCCGTGTTATTAAAAGTCCATTATTTTTACAGACTTTATTAAATTGGATCTTATTAAAGCATTCTATATTTGCATTTGGTCTTTCATAATTCATTATTATTATGACATTTACTTTTTACCATCAGATCTGAAAACATATCATAAGCTACCCTTTTCTCTTGAAAGAAATGCTAATTTCAAACAGTCCTTTAATGGAAGAGAAAAGCTTTATCAGTTTTTTCATTTATTCAAGATCGTGTTAAGAATACTAATGTTAGACTTCTGTATGCTAATATCTAAGAGCTTTTTTTGGTCAAAAGCTTAGAATTATTGTTTTTTAGACCACACTGCTAAGTATGTCACTGGCAGGGCACTAGTACAAAAGAAAATACAATTCTGAAGTACCATGTTTTAATTCTGTGACTGATAAAACCAATTTCTTGCTCTTTCATTATTAAATTATGCTATCATATGAAATTTACTACTTTTTACTTCACCATGTTTTTTAGATTGTTGCTCTACTTAGTTTCTCTTTAGAAGTTTTAAACAATTGATTCAGCATCATTATTTTTGGAGGTAGTTTTGAGTTACGGTCTTCATGCAGTGTAACAAGCAATTGAATTGTCCATGAAATAAATCACTGTCTCAAGCAGTTGTTAATTGTTTCAATTTAGACAAGGTGGACTCTCTCATGTTTGTAAATATTATAATAATTTAGTCATACAAAGAGATAAAGAGCTCTAAAACTGAATGCCGAACGTGTTAAACAGTAGGTAACATACAGTTAAACTGCTGAATTTAGCATAGTTATTTTTTTTAACTTAACTTCAAAAAATCCTCTGCAATGTTAACTATTTTTCTTCCCCCACAAGGTTTCTGACGATGTGCACTAGACATTTTGGGAGTGTTGTAGCCCAAACAATTCGAACTCAGAAGACAGACCAGTTTCCACTTTTCCTTATTATTATGGGAAAACGATCATCTAATGAAGTGTTGAATGTAATACAAGGTACAGTTCTTTACATTACAAGTATTCCTTATGTGAGTATTGGAACTGTTATGAGAGGTCTTTGCTAACTGTTTCTCTTTTAAGATGTCCAGTATATTAATTTATTACACAATGCACACATTAAATTGCCATGGTATAATTATCTACTACTCATAAATGTATTCATTAGCATGGTGTTAGAGATTGAAGTTGACTGTAGTAGAATTGTAGTTTACATTTTTCTTTTTTTTTTCAGTGGAAGCTTAATTTCCTAAGTAAGGAACTACACTTAGTTTTTCAAATTTGTATCCAAATATATTCCTAATTTCCAAAATATCCTGGCTGCACTTTTTGCATAGTGCTGGAATGCAGTTGGTTCTTTGTGTGTAGTTCCTTGTAATACCTGGGCTCCTGTTGCTAATATTTGGACATGAGCTGCTTCTTCAGACCTGCCTGCAGCATCGAGACCCCCACATCAGATCAGGATTTAAGTTCCTAATATAATCTCACATAAATGAAGCTTTCTGGCTTACATGAGCAGTTCTTTCTGGTGTAACCATTCCTCTCATTTCACTGACAGCAGGATGACTTAGATGTGGAATGTTGCCCTCTGACTGCTGTTCTCAGTAACTCTTCAAATTAGAGCACATCAAAGAATGGCTGCCTCTCATTTCTTCTGCTTTCTCCACAAGTTTGTCTTCATGACACTGTGTTCTCATTTTTTTATCGCTTATATCTAGCAATCTTTATTGTAATTTCATTTTCCTGGGGAAATTCAGCCTCAGGAAATGCTGCCTTTTGCAGACAAACATTAGTGTTTCTTTCTGCATCTGGGATTAATACTTTTCTTGAGGAATCTGCAGTGTTCCTTCCTGTGGACAAAGTGGTTAATTTTTGCACAGATTTTGTTTCCTCAGTGCAAGGTACAGCACAACACTAATTCATGGTATGAATGCCTGTAACTTGTAAAACCTATTTCATTTTGTGGTTATTTCATAGAAATAGTCTTATAAGTAGCTTGGTTTTCTGACTCTGCAGTACAGTTCAGAACCTTTGCCATTCCACTGAAGTCAGTGGTGCTGCTGACTTTAAGTACTTAACTGCTTTAGCTACAATGCAAAATCATAATACAGTGCAGTTTTATATTAAAAAATAATCCAGATTGTTTAATTGCATGCATTAAATTAATGATTTCTCAGGTTTTCTGCAATCTTTTGCACTAAACTAAAACGATCACCTATTGTAGCCTTCCTTAAATTTCTCATTTAACAAGAATCACACAATCTCTGCTTGCTGTTTTCCCAGGAATGGGGACTCTGGTATCTTTTAACAATACTGCCTCAATGAATGGTAGTCTCTGAAGTCCAGCATGTTGTAGCATGTGGGATAACATTTTCTGCTAAGGTAGCAAATGTTAGAAATGGGAACAATGAGGGCCTTTCAGGGCTGGGCAAGAAGGCATGTTGACAGAAGAGATACAACTATATAGAAACCTAAGACCCCAGTGGCGTTTATTGAAATGCAGACTGTCTAAGTTTGCTTTTGATTTTTATTTTTTTTCCTGGGGTTGGAAACTATGGGGACAGTCTTGTTTTCTTTAGTGGTGCTTGTTCTGCTGGGGTCCAACAGCTGTTTAGGCTGGCAGATGTTAAGACTTTTTAGTTTTTGACCATTTCTCATGGTTTAAGACCTTTTAACTACTATGATAAGTGGCTTTAATGGGTAGCCTAGTCTTCAGTTTAGAAAGAAAAAACAAAAAATGCATCTTAGTAGGAAATTAATCTTTCAGTCTTTATGAAGACTGGAGGCATGCTGGAAGGAAAATATGGGGAGATATCTGTTTTCCTATTACACATTCTATTTCATGATACACACAAGGATGACATAAGTTTTTGAGAGGTAAATAGACTGAAGAAAATAGAGTATTTGAAATTTTATTACTAGTTATACCCAAATAAAATGTGCACACACATCCATTCAATCATTGTATTCTGAGTTTTTCCATTGTTTTAAACCAATCCATTTGGATGCTGCTGCCAACATCCTACCTTTTGTTGCCTGATTAAGCAGTTCCTTCAGTCTCCCTGGGAATTCTAAAACTGTAAAATCAATTTCACATAAGGGAATCCCAGATCTACTGCTTTCCTTTAACATCAGTGACTAAAAGACAAAATAAAGTTAATATATGCAAACATAAAAGCAATTGTTCAGATTTGAACCACCTGATATTTTAACCTGTGATCATCCTTCATAAAAATAATTTTGAATTTTCAGTAAAAAGGTGAACTGAAAGCATTATACTGAGATATTTGCATTTTCTACTCTTGTCTTTTTTTTTTTTTTTTTTTTTTTAAGTCTGGCTATTTCTTATGGATTAATTCTAAAATGACCTTTTTTTTGTTTAATAACTTTAATGAAATGAAGTTCAGCTATCTTCCTTTGTTGCTAGGTAACACAACAGTGGATGAGCTAATGATGAGGCTGATGGCTGCGATGGAGATCTTCAGTGCCCAGCAGCAGGAAGACATAAAGGATGAGGTGAGCACTGAAAGTTGCTCCAGATACCTCCTGGCTTCCCTGATCAGTGGGGATGTAAATGAACCACGTTTTTTTAGCCAGTGGAGTTGGGTGTGAGGTGTTTTAGTGTCTCTTCCATTGTCAGATATTAAAAAGGTAAAGTCTCCTTTGTGTATTTGGGTATCTCAGAACAACTCCTTTTTGGTCTTGTTATTTTCAACTTCTTTCCTTTTTCTGAACATTAGTCACCAGTGATTGTTTATATTAGAATAATTATTATTGTATAGCTTAATATGCTCATACAAGGAAAATTATCTGATTTTTTGCCACTGACCAGCTCCAAGTCATAGGTAGAAGACAGAAATAGATTAATATATCTTAAATGTGTATGTTTAAAAGGGGCCTGAAACCAACCAGAACCACCATTCAGAATGATGCAGAATGCATAAATGATCACAAGACTTCTCAAAACCAGTGTTTCAATTACACAGAAGTAGACACAGTAAGTTACACAGCTGAAAGATCTTTATCTGTTACTCTATAAATTGAGAGTGACATTTTGAAGTAATGAAGTACTTAGGAATTTATAATAATAGGTGTGTTGCCATTCAAGATTATTCTTATCCTGTTGTATAGACATTGATTGACAATAATTCACTAAACACATTCTTCACATTTAAATCTTGTATCTCATTAGTACAAGATTTACTGACTATAATATGAAGGTACATTATCTGCACAATATCTGTCATTCACTTTTTCTTCTTTATTTATGCTACCTGTAATTCATTGGTAGAGAAATTGACTTTAATTTTGTTAATACTGAACACAAATTTAAACATGAGGATTACAACAAAAATCCAAGGCACAATATAACTGAATTTTTTATTGCACTTTAACAGGAGTGTGTTCAATATGGGAGTTTTTTTAATGCTTTAGTAAGAAGATGAAATTTTTATCACAGATGAGCTCCAGAAGAGGTCAAGAATTAAAAACTGTAAAAGCTGATAAAAAGGAAGGGAAGCAAAAGCTGAGGGAAACAAAAGCATAAAAAGTCAGAGAGGTAAGAGCAAACAAGGGATAGGAGAAGAAACTAGAAGTGATAGGATTGGAACAGAGTGAGGAGCAGGACCCCAGACCTGATGCAGAACCTGGAACTGGCTCCTATCCTGGGCTGCTCTTTGTCCTTCACTGGGTGGCCAATAGCAGTGACAGTGACAGTCCAGTCCCCACATGGGATTGTTGTCTCCTGGCTTCTTTCTCCAGGTGCTCTGCCTGTCTAGGGAGAATGGAAAATGGATTTTTATGCATTTCTTCAAAATCTGTCTTTGTTCAAGTCTTTTGCAGTCTTTTATTTTTCTGTCACTGAAAGCACTGGTGACATTTCTTCCCCAGCAGGAGCTTTTTCTAACACACTTTGACATTCAGAAAACTGATGGAAAATTTCATAAACTTTGGGGGCAGCTTTCTGGACTCTATGGGTTCTATACACAAATAGAATATTTACTTACACCTTGGCTCCACTCATTACAAGCACACTGAAAAGATGATCTCAGACACTTTTGCCTTTGAAGCAGGAAGTTTTCATAACAAAAAATTACCTTGCTTTATGAAATTACTATTTGAGAGAGGGAGTATTTGACAAGCAGTCTGTGTTCAATAGAGAGTTTCAGCCTGAAAACAAAATATTGCCTTTTTGTGGTTAGGTACATAACATGTAGCTTTCTTGTAAGCCTTGTACTTGTCAACTTCAAGTGTTCAAACATCAACACCTTTTCTTTTTAAGATCTTACTGCAGTTGGTGCAATTTTTCCCAAATATTACAATAGCAAACAGGATACAGAGTCCGGTTTCTGTTACTGTTTTCTTAATGGCAACAATAAGCCATCGTAAAACCACAAGAAGATAAGCAGAAAATTCTTTTGTGCTTTAAAAAGAGAAGTCATCAGTGTAGCATTGCTGTAAACAGAAGTGTGTGTGAGTGAGAACCAGAACTGGAAACATTTGTAAATGACAGCATGAAGTCAGTAATGAGTGGGTTTATGCAGCTGAAATTCTCATGCACATGAAAGCTTCCAGCACAGCCATTGCATAATCCTGTTAGGCACAGCATGTTTTGCAGTGCCCTCTGATGGTTGTTTGGGTACAGGAGGACTGGTACCACTCCAGCTGCTGCTCCAGGTGTTCAGCTGATGTTGGCTGTAGCTACAGGCAGCTCCCTGTCACTGAGCAGGGGGTGTAGGTGGGATGCTCAGAGCAGCATCACCAACTTACCTCACCTAAATGAGCCACCTCGTTAGCTGCTGGTAATAATAATATGTTTAGCTAAATCCTGTGCTTTTGTATCCATGTTTTGGTAAAATTTATCAGCTTAACCTCATAACATTTAATGGGGCAAATCTCTTGCATATTTCTTTAGTGTCAAGTGCTAAAATACCATCACTTAACTAGCAGTTGGATTTAGTTTTTAGATTTGTGTGTTGTACTCCGTTAAGCTTTTTCTTGCATAATCTCCAAAGAAAGACCTTAAAAACCTTGGGATGCACATGTGTACTCATAGTAACCCAACATACCTGTCCTGGTGTGTAACTTCTGCAGCTGTTTTCTCTCCCAAGTTTTCTTAAAGGGAGATCAACCTGCTGTCCCATTCTTTTCTCTGCCTCTCCAGGGTTCTGAGTCTATCATGAGCTGTTGCTGTGTTGACCAGATGACATTTTGGAAACCTCCTGCCTCTTTTGGACCATGCTGTTGATGTGCTATTGTATATAGATGGTCTGAGTGGCCTACTGTCTCTTTTTATAAGTTTGCACTAAAATTGCTCTAAAGACAGGCCACAAAATAGCAAAATTGGATTAGCAGCACACTGATGTGCTCGCATAAGTGGCCAATGGGTAATTTACTTGTGGATTCAGTGACCATCACCTGTGAAGCCACTTGGCCAGGATACAGTCCCACCTTTCCCAGTGCAGTCAGGTCTGGGACTGAAGTCCAACCTCATCCTGTGTATGCAGAGTTATTCTGCAGTTGCACTAATGATTTCATGCATCTGATGGACATATTTTCTTTTTCTAGCTATGTTTGCTCCCTGGTCACCACTACAGGAGGTGACACCTCAGCTCTGCTCAAACAGTGGAGCTGGGGGGGTTTTCCAGAGGGAATAAATGTCATTAAGAAGTTTCTCCTGTAAGCAAGAGAGGGTATTTCAGAGCAGGGACAACCAGCCTCTGCCACTGTTAATCAAGGTGTGCCCTGAGATTTTTCGGGTGTTGACTTTGAAAAGAGTGTGTAGTATCAGTTCCTCTTGAGTATCAGTTCCTCTTAAGTGTCAATGCCTGGTGCTGGGCTTAGAAAAACAAATAATAGTTGTAAAATATTCTACACCCTGGAATGTCCATTTTTAAACACCCTGTGAGCTTGCTTGCTTTCAATAAGTTAAATAATCATCTCAGTGTGGCGTGATGGGCCTGAATAGATCCGAGTTAGTTCCTTTGTGAGATTAATGTGAAGAGATCTGTGATTAAATCCTGGCATTACAGCACAGCACACCTGTTCTGGGCCCATCCTCAACATTTTTTCTTCATTGCCTGAGGAGGAGGCTTCTCAAAGGATTACAGTAACACTTTTTGACAAGCTTATACAGGGCGGAGTTTCCATGTAATGACAGGGCTCATTTGATGATGCCTCAGTAATGCATTTTTTATTTTTGCTGTCAACATTTATTACTGTAGAAGCACTGACTGTTACACAGCTGGTCCAACTTGTCCACATTTAAGTAACAGTAGGTCTCTGATCGTGTTTATTTTTGTCCTTATGCAACACTGGCACTCCTGCTCTTGGATTAGACTTCAAGGTGGAATTGTAATACCCACAGTTGCTTCAGAGACCTTATTTTTATAAATAACAGTTAAAACCTTTCAATCACTTTAAGCTATGTCTACCAGCACACTGGTCTGTAGTGTAAAAGAGAGACACTTAAGAATTTTTAAACTGGAAAAACTGCTGTAAAAAGTCTCTGACTGAAGATAAGCTGTAGAAAACTGTAGACCTGCAGAGTCACCATCTTTCCTCTGTTCTCAGGTGACATCTCTTTCCTAGATACTTATAGAGCTTAAGGAAAACAGAAGTCCTTCCTCACCAATATCTGGATGGGGATTTAGAAAACATGTAAAGGAAAACCAAAACTCCAAAACAGTAGAATAAATTCTTTTTCTTCTTTTCCCTGCCACAGTGCTTTGGGGCTTTAGTGGCCAAGGGATATTTTCAGAACTGTGCTGTGAGAAGCCTGGTATCACCATGTCTTTTCCTCCTTTTCTGCAGGGGAAATGCTTCCATCAGCTCTGCATGAGACCTCTGCTAGGGACTGAAGCTCACATGTAAATCAGTAGAAATCAGGCATCTGAATACCTTGAATAATCTGTGTTCCATCTAACACTTTCATGTGTATCCTGGTGTATAGTATTTGCACAACAAGGGTTTATGAGAATCCATGAAATTCATTAAATTCCAAAGCGCAAAAGCATTGTGGTGATAAGAGTCTTCTAGCAAAGATTGGGATTTAACCCCTCACAAATCTAATTAGCACATTTACTAATTATTACTAGTTATAACTAATTAAACTACAGTAATCAAAATCTATTTGATGAAATTTTTCAATTTAGTGTTTGTAATATGATAGCAGCCCAAACTATGGGCTTCCCATTGAGCTCTTGGCCCCTCACACCCCTGTAGGTGCAAGTGCTGCCTTCAAGAGTTCCCAGCCTGGTTAGAGCTTTGCCAAAGTGCAAGGCAATGGCAGAGGGAAGAAAGGAGGAGAAAAAAATATCTTCAGTCTCTTGGCTTTTAGGCTGTACATGTTGGTGGCTCCAGGCACTGAGTATTCAGCCCAGCTGAGCAGATGTATCAGGACTGGCTGGCTCTTTTCCCATGGAAAGGCACTGTAGGACTCCTTGAAGGTTTTGGGTTTGATTTTTTTCTTGTCACTTGAGTTAATTCCCAAAAATCAGTATCTGGAACTGAGCTTTCAGCCTTAGTGTGGACAGACAGGATCCTGTGGTGGTTCTGTGCCCCTCACCCTGGCCCATCCTACCTCCTCTCATGGTTCTGCCACCACTAAAACATCCATTTGCTTTGTCCTCCTTGTTCCCATACACCCAGCACACTCTCCCTTCCATATATTCCCCATCACGTATGTTTAAGTTATACAGTGTGCAAGTCTGTCATCTTAGTGAGTCAAATTAATGCCTTTCTTGCACTGGTTTGTTTGGACAAAGGGGTGTTCCTCTTTAACGCTCCCATGAATAGCCTTAAGCATTTGCAGATTTTAATTTCAGGAGTGGTTCAGTGAAATGAACTGTCTTTCAGATAGGCATTCAGCATTTGT
This sequence comes from Erithacus rubecula, assembly GCF_903797595.1. NCBI lineage: Eukaryota > Metazoa > Chordata > Aves > Passeriformes > Muscicapidae > Erithacus > Erithacus rubecula. Next base: position 21,382,333 of record NC_136662.1, on the reverse strand, counting down.
AAATACATTTTTTCTTTCTTTCTTATAGTAGCCCTTTACTCACTGGTGCTCTGAGAAAGGTTTTCTGCTCCTGGTTATCTTTTCAAGTTCTGTCTCTTCCAGTTTTACTTCACAGTTAAACTGGTCTCAAAGGGCAGTGGGGAATAGAGCAACACAGCTCCCTGAAACAAATCAGGTACAAAGCTGATTCCTGGGGCTAGATCAGTAAATTCTACCTTCAGAAATGACTGTAATAAATAGGGGGGAAAAAATGCCCAGAAGGGCCAATTCTGGCTTTTGCAGCAAAATATCTCATTCAAAAAGCCAAATATTTTTAACTTGTAGAATCTGCAGTCCTAAATTCAAAGAATCCCTCTTTGTCCATCATGCTGCATATGAAAATGCCTGTCACTAGGTATTTCAGGATTAGCTTCAACAAATGCTTTAGGAAATAATTATATGAGAGAGTTATCCTAAATTTCTTCCTAATCTTATCTATCAGTTTTTCTTAGTATTGATGCACTGGATATTACTCAGGCGAAGATTTTCTCTGGTCAGTTGAAGCTCTCTCATAAGCATTTGATATTTTTGGGTTGACTGTATCTCTAAGAAGCAGAATAGCAAAGAGAAGTCGTAGCTGAAGAATACATTCTGTGAATAAAAGCATTTTTTTTTCAAATTTGCAACCTTCCATTGAATATATGTCCTTCCATTGTCTCATTGTCAAAACAGGAAAGCAGAAATCCCTGACTTCTCCCCTTTTTAGATGCAAAGGAGTGTTGTCCCCTTGTCTCAAGCCCCAAACCCTTGGGATGTGGATGGTTTACATTCACGCCTTCAGTCACTGCTGTGGAATTCACAAATTCTGTATAACCCCTGCTGCTGGTGAAGGCTTTTTAAGTGACCCAGGATAAGCCGTGTCTGTTTATACTTTTATTTCTTGAATAAGAAAGGTGCCAGTTCTGCCTTCATTGCAAAAGCACTGTGGAGATGCATTTAGTGATGTTCAGTCAATACTGACTGCAATTTATGTAGGGTCTAACAGGAAAATTGTCAGCTGCTTCAAATTCTATTGATGGATAACACTTCTGATTTTTTTTTATATTGTTAGTGGCATGACTATTCTTGACATATTCTTTGTTAGTGCAGGGGAAGATTGTCTACAAAATATTTTCTTCCACTTTTCCTGTCACTATTATGAGATTTCCTTTGTTGCTTACTGGTAAACTTGAGTATCTTTATTCTTCTCTAGAGGAAGAGATGACTAAAATAAGAAACTGCATTGCAAAAGGGAGAACTGCTTCTTCTAGTGTTTAAAATTTGTCCAAGGTGTAACTCTGAACTGAACAATACCACAATTTAGCCGTAAAATATGTGGAGCTGGTTCCTGTTAAGTGTGAGCAGTGTTAGCAAACAGAAGTATTAATACAGAAGTAGGTACAAAGAGGCATTTCATGGCATTACATCTGCTGCTTACCCAGAGAGCTCTGGATTCCAGGCTTGTTTTTAAGGTCTGTTTCAGTAAGAGCAGTATTATTTCAGTGAGATGTAGGGCTCAGTGGCATGGTCATTTACTTTTAGATGAGGCTCACATATTTCTATGAGGACCAGGCAGTCATGCATGGTAATTCTTCACATTCCTGACATCTTTTTCATAATCCTTTCTATGATGATGATAACTGCAATGAGTAGGGAAGAAATAATTTTAACTTTTTTTATGTCTGGAATTCATGTTTCAATTCTAGTTGTAGAATGTAAAACATCAGTATTTTTTTAGCTCTATTTTTCCATGAACTGCAGTAACTCTATTTTAATTGCTAACAAACTTTGATGGAGAAGAGCCTGTAGTTGCAATAGTTGTATCTAATCTTTCAGAGTTCTTTCAGGCATTACTGGACTTGTGTGACCTTTGAAATTCAGCATGTGGAGTTAGATGTGATACATGGAGTCAAAAAACATGAAAGTGGAATAGGTTCTCTCTGAAATAATTCTAAATATTTTTAAAGGATTGTCCTCTGGCAGATAACCTGAAGTCATCTTCCTTTAGTGAGCTGATTTGAAAAGTTTATTTTGGTTCTCACTATTCTAAGATAAATTTTCCGTATGTTTATGAAAAATCTCAGTATAAATAACACTTTTTTTTTTTTTTTTTTACTGTTATGTTCCATCTATGAGAAGAATTTGGGAAACCTCTGTGTATTCAACAAGCTTTCCTCATATTTGGAAAACATAAAAAAGGGAGCTGTTTAATTATTTCAATGTCCCCTCGTCTCAAAAATTGAATGTTCACGTAGGGTAGTTTTTGCTATCATGGTAAAGTTCCATGAGCAGAGTACCTAAAATTTACCAATAGCCAGGCAGAGGAAAGGCCATTGGATGGTTATTGTCCTTTTTTTGTGTTTTGAAAGAATTACTTTTACTCATGTTTTGGCTTTGCTGAATAAAGTGATGGTTTCTAAATCCTGGAATAAAATTCAGGACACACTGATTGTATAATAACTTTGGGTCCTGTTTCTGTAAGGAAGAAGAATTACCTCTGAAAATATTTTTCTCCTTTCCAAGTGGAAGTTTTATGGTTTTCTCTGCAGTTTGTCCTTTCCTCCTGTGTTTGCATTCTTCTTTAGAGATTTAACCACTGAGATGTTGGAGGTTTTTTTTGAGGAACATCTTGGCATGTTTGTATGTTGGAATAATTACAGTTAACATGGGCTCCTCCCATTCAGAATTGAGTTTTTGCCAAATAATGATATTTTGAGGATAAAATTGATCGCTTAGCAAAATGATTCTTTTATGTGGAATAAATATTGCAGCTGAATGGGAAGATTACATAATTCTTCAAGAAGCAGTAGGTAGTAGACTTTAATTCCTGTGAAACATAAGGGACAGATTGCCCCAGTGCAAGTGCTGTGTTACTGATAACTGCAGGGAAAACCTGCTGAGCCCACCAGCAGTCTCACAGCTAAATCCTATTGATTTTTGTAGGGACCAGTGCAGCCTCTGCAGGGCTCTGGGGGATTATGAGATGTAAGATGAGTAAGCACAGGGAAGCAGCCACTGTCTCTGCTTCAGAGGCAGAGTATGAAGCTATTGATTGTACACTTTGCTTTATTTGACATCACCCCAGTGCAGTTATTCCAGCTTTTGAGGATATCCACTCTTTGATCCTCCACTGTGTGGATGATGCCTTGCTTTGTCATTTGTGTGTTTTTAGCAAGCCTTTATTTTTTGTGCTGTGATTGTGGATAAGATGCTTTTTGCTGGCATGGTAACCTTCTGTTCCTTGCTTGCTTGCATCTGTCCATTTGAGATACTTCAGAGCAGGACCTGCTACTTTCCCATCTTTGTACAATATTCAGCACTGTGAATGGAGGCTTCTGGATGATGTTTGATAGTCATGACCCTGGATGGACCCTGCCCAGGGCTTTTTGACCCAGGAAGGACCTGGGATTGGGCTTTCTCTGTCAAGACCAGCTATTACCCACTGTCAGTCCGAGTGGAGAGCCAATGAAAATCCAGCCTCAGCATCTAAACCACTCTTCCCTGTTACAAAACCATCCAAGCTGTTGGGTGCAGGAGAGAAATCCCCCCCCAGGTCCAACCCATACCCCCCTGCAGTGACACCTCCCCTGGAGGCTGCTACTCCCCATGTCTCTGTTCCTGCCATGGTTCTCAGTGCAGGGCCTGGGTGCTCATCCAGCCCTCAGGCCAGGGCTTGGACACACCATTCCCTTACCTGGCAACTGAATCAAAGCTTCAGGTGATCAGAATTTCTAAAGCCACATCACCCTTGAGGCAACTCTGATCTGTTTCTCCTAGTGGTAGTTGGGTGATGCTGAAGTAACTGGGATTAAAGAGTGCTGGTGAACATAAAGGTATGTATCATACTGATCCACTGATTGATTTTTTTTTTTCCTCTTTTTCTTTTTTTCCCTTTAGGATGAGCGTGAAGCCAGAGAAAATGTGAAAAGAGAGCAGGACGAAGCGTACCGCATCTCACTAGAGGCTGACAGAGCCAAGGTGTGTGCAGAGGGAGAGACCCCATGGGATGGGAACCCCTTGGAGTTTGGGAATGCCTTCAGCTGTGCTCTGAACATCAGACCCTGAAGTCCTCACTGCTATAAAGGGGCACCAGATCAAGTCACTAGGGCTGGATGTGGCTACATCTTTTAGCTAAACCCCCTGGCTTCTTTTCATAATAGAATTTGGGAAAGGAATGGCAGGGAAAATTGCTTAATAAATATCCTATGTCTCATATTAATTTCTATGGAAAAATTGAGAAATATCTTTGCATTTGTGTTTATCACATATTTATGTGGGGCTGTCCTTTGTGTTTGTTAGAGGGAAGCACAAGAGAGAGAAATGGCAGAGCAGTTTCGCTTGGAACAAATCCGGAAAGAGCAGGAGGAGGAACGTGAGGTGAGGTGTTTTACCTTTCCTGATAACTTCTTGAATTCATGAAGCTTATGAGCACTGAGACGGTCATTCAACACACACTGCAACTTCAATTCAAAGCACACTTTTTATGTGACCAATTTTCTTTACTGTTATTGATTTCTTACTATATATCTGTGATACAAATTGCAGCTAACAAATTTTCATCCACTGTTTAATAGCTTTTCTGATTTATCATCTGGGACTCAAATATAGCCAGATATCAGATGGAGTTGCTCACAGGAGATCTGTGAAATGAGCTCCATAAGTGCTGGGTCTTTGGGAGGCTCTAACATGTTTTCTGCAGCCACTCCTTTTAAAAACATGGAGCCCTTTCATTTTTTCCAGGAAGTAGCACAAAGCCTACCTGCAAATCTGATAGAAAAAGTTGACAAATTTAATTTGGGAGACTTATTTAAATATTTCTTATTTTAAAAAATTAAGAAAATAAAATCCATTATCTTGAAATTTGGATTTGTGATACTTTAAAAAATTTCTGAACAGTCTTTTGCCGAATATTTCATAGAATGAAAATTGTTTTTGAATGAGTACTTTATGTCTCTAGGTCTCTGTAAGAAAACAGAAACCCTGTGCTGTGAAGAGTACTGTTCCTCAAACTATTATTTTGTAGATTATTTCAAGTTTGCAAATGCTGAAGGTCCCAGTGCCTCTCAGAGATGGCTCCTGCAGTGTCTTTCAGGGTCTAGACTAGATGTGAGATGGAAATTCTCTGAGGTTCATAGCAGCCGAGTGTGAATCCACTGTAGCAGGAACAGATTCACAATCAGCTCACACTCGGGCTCAAGCAAGAAATGTGTTTTTCTTTTCTAAGTTATTATGCATGCATAGAAACAATAATTATTTCTGCTTCATTATATCTGTTCCTGAACCTTTTCAGATACCTTGGCCTTTTGGAAATGGTTTTCTTATGCAAAGGCTGCAAGACTGGCCCATGCTAACAAAATATAGCTGGGCTTCCCTGTTTTAATGCAGAGTGCAGTAATGAAAATAATAGGATCTGTTTGCTTAGTAGAACAAAAGGGATTTTAACAATAATGTTTACTAACACTCCCCATTTTCAAGTATACAGATTACTTGGACTGAATTGTTTTGCAACAGTGTTTACTTACAGAAGTGGCTTTATGTTCAGTTTGTATTTTAAAGTCTGACTGTTGAGCTCTTCACATACTGAATATCTTTTTATCAACAAACTGAAATTGCTTGTTCAGGTCCAAGAGTTTTTAATGTGATCCATCAAGTCATTGTTTTCTGACTTGGATGTCTGGTACAGAATATCCATTGTAAATTGCCATTTTATGATGAAGCTTTGGAGAGTGGTTACTTTAGGGAGCGACGTACTCTTTGCACAAAGGAAGGAGCTCTAATGAGCTACTGTTGTTTATTTTTCTATAATATAATTGATTGGGTTCAGTAAATAATGTAGCATCTGTTGTTATACTGTGTGGGGAAATGTCAAAACAGCAAGATAGTAAGCAGGTGGTTGAGAATGGAGAGGGAGAAAATTAAAATAGAATCTATTTAAAATATAATCTCATAGTAGATGAGCAAAAATGAACTCAAGTTCTATGTATAAATATTTATACTGCGATATAATTTGCTCAGAGGTGTGTGTGTAAGAAGTAGACTATTTAAAAGCCTTCATAATCTTGCTTCTGCCCAGTCCTTTCCCTGCAATGTAATCACCCTCCATCAGTTTCTGTTGCTAAATGACCTTGGGGAGGTTTTCAAAGGCACAAATAGCAACTGTGTATACTGAAATTTCCTTGAAAATGGGTAAATCCCTGCCTGACTGCCTCTTCAGTCTGAAAAATTGTTTTTTAGGCACATTTTGGGGCAGGCAGTGTGTGCTGCTTCTTCCATTCATAAGTGAGGTGATATTGTAACAGAGCTGCTTCTGAGTATGATCAAATTTTTGACAGATCTGATGCTGCCCATGAGTACCAGGATGCCCTTAAATATCAAGCTCATCTCATTCAGCAGTCAAATGTTAGCCATTAATTTTATTTTTAAAAAAATCTAATCAAAGGATTGGTGCTGTAGCAGCTCCCAGAGACAGAAGACAGAGAACACAGACCTGGGTCCTACCATTAAAATCTTGACATCAGCAGTGTTAGCAGGAAGACAGTCATGCACATAATGACTGTCATGTAGTGTCATTGCTATCTGAACGCTGATTTCATGCAAATTGTTGCAGAAAATGTGTTCACCTGTACTTGCAACCATCTTCTTGCAAATATTATTGCTACTACTAACAACTTTAAATCTTCAAGCTCCCATTTCTGTTCTCCCAGTTTTCTTCTTTAATCATTCCTACTTTTATATGTACTCTGTGTATCTAATGTACATTCGTGGCATTTTTAATTGCATCTTTTAACAGTGTTTCAGTTTATTTATAGTAAATTTCTTGCATATATTTCTTTTCACTCTGAACTGCCATTAAGGGTCCAGTCTACTGCAAATGGTCAATTACCATTGCAAGAGGAAGGCAATTTGACAAGTGCTTTTTAAAGAAATACTTTTACTGCCTTTTAATTTATACCCTTTAAGGAAGCAATTGGCCACTTGACAATTATTCTCTCATTCAATTTTTTTCCAAGGCTTTCTGCCAAATGATTAAATTACGTATCCCATCGTGCATTAACTGTAGACCTAATAATATGTGTTATAAAGAAGGATTTATTTTAATTAGTTGTCTGGTGGGCTGTTATTAAGGAGTGAATCAAAATTATTTTGTCATTGAGATATAAAGGCTCTAGAGCGCTGCGACACGTCTTGAAGTTCTAGAAGACATACAAAGAAAAGCTTTCTGCCCTTTTCATCTGCTGCTGGCATTGCAAACTGCAGTGGTTGTTTTTCCTTCCCCAGGCTATCAGGCTGTCCCTGGAGCAGTCTTTGCCCCCCCGAGCCCAAGGAGGAGAGCACTGAGTCTGTCAGCAAACTCCGCATCCGGACGCCCAGTGGAGAATTCTTTGAGCGGCGTTTCCTGGCCAGCAGCAAGCTGCAGGTTGTCTTTGATTTTGTAGCTTCCAAGGGGTATCCTTGGGAGGAGTACAAGCTGCTGGGCACCTTTCCAAGGAGAGATGTGAGTATCTGTACCTTTCAGGAATGAATACCTCTGCTTCTTGCTCCTGTGGGTTGACTGGGCTGGGGTTATAGCACAAAAGGTAAAAGGAGGGCCTGGGGATGTTCGAGTGCTGCCAAGCTCTAAGCCAGGTGCTGGCTGACCAGTGCTGTCAGATGTTACATACAGAGCTGTGAGACCTGCCTCCAGTGACATTGTAAAAAATCCTACATTTCAGAAAAAGCTGTGGACCATATTCAGTAAAAATCCAAATATGCTGAGCCAACTTTGTTCACATCCTGTTTTGCAGGAGACTCCATCACCTCATGGTTTAGGTCTGTTATGGGTTGGTACTTCTGATCTTTCTGGTTTTGCCATTTGGATGCACCTTTATGTTATGAACAAGGCTCAGCATCAGATAATACCCAGTTATGAACTTTTAACTACATCCTAATAAATATTTGATCCACCTGTTACATAATACCAATAGATAATTACATCTCCTACCTTGAAATTGTATGATAAACCACATCTCTTACCTTGAAATTGTATTATGAACCTGCTGTGGCTGGTTTTCAGAATCAATACTACTCACTGCTTACAACAGCCAATTAAATTCTGTTGATAAATCAACAGATAATTTTTGTGCTGGCTCCTACATTTCTTGGATAATCCACCTCTGTGTTTTCTGCACAAATTAGCTTTCATTTCTTATTTAGCCATTGCTACAGCAAAGGTGAAAGTCAGTGAGTCCAGGCTCAGTGTGTGCAGGGGCTCTGGATAAAAGGTGAAGGGAATGGGCAGTGCAGAGACATCAGGACAGAGCCAAGCACAGTGATGGGTGAAGTTCAGCAGCTCTTTGGCCATACTGCCTGAGCTCTGCAGGGGACTGGGGCAGCTCTGGACCAGCTGGGGTCTTGTTTGCTGGAGACATCTCCAGGAAACTGGTTAGACCATTTTTCATCAAAGGAGTTCAGTAATTTGAATTGCTTTTCCATTTTGTTTCCCATCACTACCCCTGGGGGAAGTTCACTAGGAATGAGACTGACTGACATGTTTCCAGTAGTTTGTGACAGATACCTCTTGCTTTATCATCTTCTCCAAAGGAGAAGAAGCTCATCCTTAGCAAGCATACAACCTTGTGAGTGGATGTGATTTCTGCCCTGTTTTTGGCACAACTGTGAACAGGATTGCAGTGCTTGCAGCTCTTCTTCCACTTTTTCCTGTATTGGAAATCCTAATCAGTCATACTGAAAAGCAGTGTTTAAGGAATCTTGTTAATCACTAATTAACTTTACTCCTTAAGCATGCACTACCATTTCCAGTGGAACCAAAGACTAGAAGTCACCTGTGCTTCCAGGATTACTGATGGTTCAGTGTACTTGGCAAAAGAAAAAGTGTGTTTGCAGTCTAAACAATGGGTTGTGCATTTTAAATATTTTGCAAGTCATGCCTCCCTACCTGTAACTTATTTCTGATGTAATACATATTTAATATAAAATCCCTACAGGTATGCCCTCTTAACTTTTTGCATTTGTTTTTCACTTTACACTGGTTGCTTCTGGTCTTAATCACATCATCATCATTATGAATGTTAGTCATCTGTAAAAAACTCCCAAATTTATCAGGTGAATCACATAAGAATAAGTTCTAAAATGAGTAGAGAAGGAAAAAATACCACTATATTAAAACAGGCTGGTAATGTCAGTACATCTGAGAAACTGGCAGGGAGAAAAGACTGAGGCAAAGAAAGAATTTAATGGCAGGGTCTGGAGCTGGTGGTCTGTTGTGTGGGAAGCAAAGACCCTGTCATCTTTTTTCTATGATTCCAACCTAATAAGGCCATGTATGAGGAGTCACATAAATGATTCATGCTGATTGACTCAGCCATGTATGAATCCCGTTGCCATTGTGACCACCAGAGCCACAACACACAAAAAATATTCCCCAGGGGTTTGCTAACCACTGAGAACTGTAGATGACATCTGTCATGCTCCCCAGGTTTGGAAAGTTAGAAGCATGCAACTCCATAGACAGATTAAAAAATAAAATAAGGCATTGTTACATGGTTTGGAAGAAGTACAGTCAAAGTTGACTGTGTGACAAAGCCATGGGCTTTGTGTTCTGTAAAAATACACTGTAAGTTATCAAGACCCTTCCAGTGTGGGGTGTGTTACAAACATGAACAAGAATCTGTGCTACAAGGACAGAGCACTTGGGACGCTTGTGCTCCAGAAAACAAGAGCATTTAAAATGTCTGTATGTGAGCTATACATAACATTTTTAAAAAAAAATATGTTTGAAAGTATCAGAATTACTTTGCTGGTGTTTTGCTGCAGTGAGATAATACATGTCTTCTAAAGTTAGTTTGTGGGTTTTTTTTCTATCGTAATCTGCTTTACAATAACAAACACACCCCCAAAAGTGTTTCTGTCTTATCAAAACAAGGGGATTATCTTCAACCATATCAACATTTTCTTGTGATAAACTTGTTAGAGCATTTTTACCTGCTGTTCAAAGCCATCAGTCCCGATACAGTGTTGTTGAAGTATTTTTACATCTTTCATAAATAAAAATTCATTAGTTCTAAATCCTATGTTCCAGGTGCTTACACAGATATCCCTAGCTGACTTAAAGTTGGTATCATAACCCTACTGTAAATACAAACTTCTACACATGAGTAAATAACCAGATTAACCTTTTCCAGACACTACTTGTAGATTTTAAAGCAGCAGTGACATTCCAAAGCAGTTAAGCACATGCAGTGACTTGTTATTGGGTCTTTGTCACTGATTGTGTTGTTCTTTCTGCCTGTGCTGAAATGAGATATTAACCAGCTCCTCTCTCAGTACCTCAGCACCACATCTTGCACCACCAGTGTGTGAGCTTGGGGCAGCAGGGAGCTCATGCCTCAGACTCTGGAAGTGTTGGCAAGCACATCTTTGGGAGTGAAAGGCTGTATTGTATTTCTTGGCATTATTCTGAAATACACCTGCAAGGGTTTCGTGGGAGGAAATGTGTGCACTGTTAAATGTGTGTGCTGATTTCAGAGTTATAGTTCTCTGTCTTCCAGAAATCATATTTAACTATAACAAAAGGATCTTACTCTATGTATATTAGTGTTCTTAGTCAACGTATTAGTTCAGTATTTAAGTCCCTTTCTTTTAAAAGCCTTCCCAAACTCTGACTTTGGTAGTCCTCTTGACCTCCCAGCTGCAAGATCCTCCTTCTCCCAGTGCCTTGTTGACCTCCAGATAATCAGTTCCTCCCTTACTTCAGTGCTGGTGATGTGCACAAGTCTTCCTGAAACTATTCACATCTTACAGGGTGGGCATTTTACCCCACTTAGACAAGAAGCTGAAGTGGACCAGGTCTAGCTGAAGCTCCAAGAGGAATGTGCAGAAATTGACCCAAACTGTGCTTCTGCTGCTCCACTAGGGTTAATATGTTTGTGAATGTTTTATGGTGTCTCTCAGATAGGGAGGTTCAGGCATGATTCCTCCTTCTAAAAGCTGTGTTTGAAAGACTGAATGTATTAATTTCTCAAGAAAAATCAAATTTGTAGGCTGTAATTTCTGCTGCTGATTTCTCCTTGAGGTGGAGCATTAGTTATGTATTTGAGAGTATGCCTTCTGCAGACATGGTATTAGAGACTTAAGCTCTTTATTTACTGTATCTGGAAGCCTTGGTAAGCCAAGACTTGTACAGTATTTCACATTTTATTTTTCTGAGCCACAGCTTAGGATCAGGTGGCAGTTAAGTCACTTAAGGTTATTTAAATGCATCTAAAATGTTGCTTAATAATTCAGAACCAGTTTGCTCTGTTTAGAGTATTAAGATTTTTAAATCCTTTTAATTAACCAATTTCAACAGCAGTTTAAATAAACAGAAACAAAAAATCTCCCTTGAAAGGGCAGAAAAAAAAATTGACTCAAATTGCATGTCAGTTTAAAACAGATATGATCAGGATTTCAGTAAATTTAGGGCCAGGGAATTCATAGTTTGGGAGGATATGGGAATATAGAATAAGATATTCCTCCAAACCCCAATGTGATTGTTCATTCCTGTGCTGTGGCAGGAGTAATCCTCTTTGATGCTCACAGTGGTGAAAATAATGCCACAGGATAGTAAGTTTAGCTGCAGCACTTGGTATGAAGTCCTCTGAGCAGGTACCCTCTAATATTCTCAGAAGGGTGATTGTTATTATTGTTATTCCAGGTAGTTTGATAATTTTGTGTATGAGTTCTGACAGCTGTTCTTTGTAAGGATTATTCTAAATTTCACACCATGCAAACTACTGCCTTCAGATAACTTACTTTTAAACTCATTAGGTCATGTTTAAACACTCTAAATAGTTCATGAAAGAGTTACCTGTCCAGGACCATCTTTTTTTCTAACATTCTTCCCCCTAATAATGATCTTGATAGAAAAATGGAAGAAAGGTGATATTGTGATAAAGGATTTGTGCAGTACCACAGCTACACCCTATAGTATTGCTAGTCATTTCATGTAAGTAAGAAAAGTAGCTTGAATATCTGTTTTATAGTATTGGAGGATTTCAGATGAATCAAATATTTTTTTTCTGATAGGTGCCAAAAATGTTGAGAATTACATGTGATACCTGTAATTTCCCCAGTAATTTCAGTTACTGATACTTATCTTTCCTACTACACAAAGTAGTAGTCATCTCTTTTAATTCACTTAATTTAAATTTTTCTGCTCACTGGCTCATGTGCTCTGATCTAGTTTACACAAGGCCACAGCCACCTACAAAGGTAGATGTCCCTCCTCCTATCATTTGCAGCTTTTCTTAAGTCAATACTACCTGCCCTTGTCTTTCCTCTCCTTTTAAGATCTGTTGTTATTTTATTTATTCAAGCAGTTAGGTTTGGTTTAGTTAAGACACTGAGAAGTTGCCTAAGCAAATTGGCCATTCCACACTGGCATATTCCCATGCCTCTTTTGAAGCCTGGTTTCTGACCCTTCTTCCTGATGACTTGTAACAGTGGAGGGATTGGAAAGATTAACCTCGAGTATAAGAGGAAAGGACACTGAAGCATTTGTAGCTCCCAGATTTTCCTGCTTGTTTGTTGCTCACAAAGAACATTATCATAGTCTTTTGGTCAGCACCTAAAAAAGGGAGTAGATAACATTCTTGCTCTGGTGAAGTCAGTGACAGCACCTCAGGGAACATTGAGTGTATTTTGCATCTTGAAATGTGATGTTTACTTTTGTGGACATATAATTTCCATATAGGTAGTAGAAATTCTGTAAATATTACAGAAGGATTTTTCACAATGTTTTCTTCCAAGAAAGACAGACTTGATGTGTTTTTTCAGACCCAGTGGCTTTACATAAGTAACTGATCCAAAGCAAAGGATTAAAGCCCTTCGTGTATCAAGTCACTGAAAGGAGATCTCATCTCACAGATGTAAGAAAAGAAGTAGAATTGCATTCTGTAGATCAATATAGTTTTGATCTCTCACAGCAACTCTATTTGAATACAGGGAATGTTTAACCAGTTTCAGGAAATAGGTGTGCATTTCAGATGAGCTCTTTCTCTCAGGGCTCACAGGAGTGAGCAAGCATTCACCCAGCGCTGAATGCTCAATGCGGGCGCCAGCTCTCCGTGAATCATCCTCATTAGTTAGCCCAGTGACTAATGCCAACCATGGGATTAATATATTCCACCCAACAGCCCTTCAGTGCACATCCCTTGCACCCAAAGTGCTCTTTTATTCAGCACTGCCCCATTTTACAAAACATTTATTTCAGGGGAGGCGTGTTATTGTTCGCAGGAAGATGCCTTAGTTAAGCTGTAGAGCTCTGCTCTTGCATGTGACATTACCCAGCATAAACTGGGGCTAAGATATTTTGTACTTTTTCTCCAGAATTCTCGTTGAATATTTGTTTTGTAGACTTTTTATGACCCATGTAGGAAGAAATGAAATTATAAAATACCAATAGAGAGCCTTTGTACTAGTATGATACTAAGACTGCTGTGTCTGGTTACCAGAAAATTTAATGATCTCCTGCTGTTTTGGTAATTGCATAAGTAATGCATCAGACTAAATCACCAAAGCAGTCCTAGGCACTCTCTTTATTCCATTTACCTATCTACCAATCACAATGTTATACTGTAGATATCATTGTGGTATCTGAACATCTTAATCCTTTGAACTGGTGATAAAAATCCTTTTGGATTGTTTTTATGCAATTATAATTAAGTGCACATGAGTCCAATCCTGGGTCAATCTGTGAGTGCCTGTGTTCCCATCCATTCCCTTCTGGGATGTATGCAAAGCACAGTTCTTACAGTTCATTTGGAGCACTAAATGTATGTTTTCAAACTTCCAGAGGATGTGCTTCCTTTCAGTTCTTCATCAGTCTCCAGAGTGAAAGCTGTAGTATTTCTGGGAATGTAATATTTTTTCTGTGTAGCTAGCACATTTAAAAAAAATGCATAAATAATTGTTAGCTCACTATAAGCACACAGGCAGCAGTGCCCACAAGTAATGGACTGTTTTTCTCCCTGGCACAGCAGAAAGGATGCTTAACATCCAAATGCTGTCATCTGTAAATGCCAGTACTTAAACCTCTCTGCTCAACAAGAAAAATTAAGGTAAATAGCATGAGGGAGAAGATAGTGGAGCTCTTCTTCCTGCAGGTCCTTTGTCAGGAAAAGACAAGGTCTAGGGTTTTCTGTCAGCTTCTCTTTTTCTGAGAAACTGCACAAAGAATTCCTAAATAAATCAAAGATTTCAAACCAGAAGGAAGGAGGGGAGGAAAGCAGAAAATCTGAGGAGATCTATTCCTCAAAGACTGAAGTCCTCCAGTCTTGGAGTTGTTGCCACTGTGGGACCATTAATAAGCCAGGTCAGGACCTGCAAGTGACTCCTCTGACTGACTCCAACTCCATCTTCTTGCTCTCAAGGCAACTCGTGTAATACTTCAGCACCATCAGCACCACAACAATAAAAGTCACATTATTCAGAGAAGCTTTTCTTAATTGAAATACTTTGTGTTTGCTCTTCTGCCAAAATGAAAGAGCAGATTGGTTGTCACTGAAAATGAGCTGTTTGAAAGGCTGGAGAGAGATGCAACATTTTTGTAGTGATTTTTAAAAGTGAGATTAATTCTTGGAAAGAAGTATAAAACAGATATTCAGTGATGTTGGTAACTGGATGTATTTTGGCCCTGTTTTGGGGAAGTACTGATCACTAAACAATTTTTCTGGTCCTTGGCTAAAAGGAGGCACAGAACTGCCTGAGAGCTACCCAGGTGTATACAGCCCTTCCTAAGGCCTTTTGTTGGAAAGCAGCTAAACTACAGTTATGTATTTCTTTCATTACTCACTGTTAAAAAGGTATAGGATTTGTGTAAAAATCTGGTATTTTTAAAAATATCATTAACCTTGGGGCTTTATTTAGTTTTGGCCAAAAAAAAAAAATTCCTTTTTGTGGCAGTTTTAAGCTTTGTTTTGCCAATAGGAGGTATTTATTCCACCTGAAAAATCAGATTTTCATTTGGAACTTTTATTAAGCATCAGATAGTCCAGGTGCCATTATACAAATATAGCAACAATGAGTTTGGGCTTATCCTTGTTATTTGTACCACCCTGTCATTACATTCAGCGTTTTAGAAAATGAGAGAACACAGTTGCTGTCTTAATTTACTGTCAAGTAAGTCAATTAGTGCAAGAGAGGTTAATCAGCCTTCACTGGTTAAAATCTATGCAACAATTTTTTTTAAAGTATAAGTTATGTTAAGGCAGTGACAACTTAGACTCTATTTCAAGGTCGACTGCATCTCAGAGCACTGCACGGCTTTCCAAGGGGAAAATGGGAAGCATGCTCAAGGTAGAGGGCACAGCATCACAATTTTCTGTTTTATCAACAGCTGCTACTTTGCTTAGTAAATGTATTTTTAAATATGCTTAATCTAAAATATGTTTTGAGAAAACCTCTTCAGAGAAATAAGGCAGTCAGTGTGATGTATTGGATTAAAGCTTTGTATTTGGATTGAGGCTACAAGTCTTTTACTATGACATATTTTTCCTTGTTTGTGACGGCTTTCTTCAATTCAGATGTAAATTATCTCCAAGTTTATTCAACTAAGCCCAATCTAATTGCATATATTTCTATAAAGTAACTCTACTTTTGTTTGTTGCTCAAGTTGAGTGTATTATCTGTGTAACCCAGAGATATTTCAATAGGTAGAAAGGATTCACTGTATTTGTTTGTGTGTCACTCTGAAAATATAGTTTTTTAAACAGATCTGGTACTTTACCAGGTGTGCCTTTAAGTAATTTCTATTGCATTTATACTTTAGGAGGATTAGGAAAGAGAGTAAAAGAACTCTTTGTCCGTTAGATTCATTGAATGTATTCATGCGTGTGTAAGTGGTATAGAGGCTGTGCTACTCAGGAATCAGATCCTTGTCCTAGGGTGGAGAGAAAGGTGAAGGGTGTGATATTTACTGCTTGTGTAAGTGTCATAATAATTGTGTATTTGATTCTTTATTTTTAAATTACCTTCCTGGGCATTAAGCCATTTTTTTTTTGGTATTTATCTTTTGCCCGCAGAGTTAGGGAGGGTAAGGAACCACACCTTGTGAGTGGCAAAAGTACAGCTGCTCAGGATGTGAGTGTGTAATAGAACAGATAGGTCAGCAAAGGTGGAGACAGAAATAGCTCAAGTGTTATTCTGGAAGGAAAAAGACTTTGCTATAAAATGTTGTTTAGATTATCATTTGTTTTGATTTTTGATTTATCTAAAAACCCAATTAATTTATTGAGAATGAAATGCAAGGAATATAAGAATTAACATCACTACCTTGTGCCTTGTAAAGTCATAAATAATTTGAACTTCTAAGTGGCACAGAAGTACTTCCAACTAGCTGGTGCTTAGTTGGTATAGTCACTACAGAATTCACTTAAACAAATACTTTTTAAATGATAATCTCCCTGGCACCAAACTGACATTGGTTGTGTAACAAAGCTCTTTAAAAGAGGAAGCCATAGCTCCAGTGCACCAAAACCTAAGGGCACATAAAACTGAATCCACAGTTGGAATAAAATTTTGTCTATCAGCTTAAACCTATTTCAGTAAAAGCAGCTCAGGGGCAAGATCTAATACCAGCAGAAATAAAGTCCTGCAGCACCTCTGGTCATTTCCCTCAAAGCAGTCTTTCCTGAAAGGAAGGGGATGTTAAAGGTTTGCACAGACAGTATTTGCCTGAAGATAAAATCTCCTGGGGCACTCTGTGTTCAGGGCTTTGGGACAGCCTTGACTGCACCTGCATGGTATTGTACAGGGCTCTGGGAGCTTGACTGTCAGTAATTTTGCTGTCACTTGTGTTCTACTCTCTGCTTCTGGACACTGAGTCCCTCCTCTGCCACCCTTCTCACTGGATAAGCTTGGAACGCTTTGCAGTCTCTTTTCAAGGGGTTTTAGTTCATGTGCCATTATAATATAAAGTATTAGGCATTAGCAAACCCACAAAAGATTTGAAAAATACATTCAGCTGGTCTCACAGTGTGATGCATGAGGTGACTCCTAGAGTGTGTGCTTACAACTGGTAGAAAGTCAGGTATTGCAGGGCTTGAAGATGCTAATAAAAATGTGCCTTTAGCTTTTGTTAAGGCCTTTAACTAATTCTGAGGGTGAATTTTGCAACCTTAATCAATAAAGCGTTCATTCCACCACACAGGTAGAACAGATCAGTGATTTTCTGTGTAATTGCTAACAACATAGAATAAATCTTCAACTAATACAGGTGTAGGGCTTTGGGACAGTGAAACTTTTATCATGTGCAGGGCTGTTTTGGAAAGAGCATCATGCAATGGCATCAGAGCCCAAGGGAGTCAGCTCAGAAGTGGAATCCAGAATTTATACTAATGGTGATGAAACAAGGCACACAGATATACACCTAAAGGCATTCTATACTTTTCACTGTGAAATAATGCACATAAATATGAGTGAATGAGATTCAGTAGAACACTACACTGAACACACCTTTGCAGGCTACAGCTCTTTCCTTTGATCTCTCTTACAGACTGCTCTTTGGTTTCTAATTCTGTTTTAAAATACTGTAGGGGTAGAATGCATCTTAGCTCTTATACTTCATATATTTACAAGAGAAACCATTTATTTTGTTAGGTGGTGTGTTCACTAATAAGGCTTCTATTCTTTGTAGTAAACAACATATTTACAAGCCACAAATAACAAAGTAGAAGCTGCAGAAGGGTTGTGGTGTGATAATTAAGTACAATGGCGACCCATATGAACAGAAAATGCCAAGGAGCTAAAACAAAGCAACAACAGCTTTGTTTGTTGACAGATGTAGGAGCCATATTGTTAGTTAATTGGGTAATGGTGTAAACATTTGCAAACTCTGCTGTCCCTCAGTGAATTAAGCAGCACACTGAAATTATGGTGAAAAGCTGTACAGTCCTTGTGCTGCAGGTTCTCCAGAAGGCTCCTAGGACCCTTCTCACTGGGGAAGGAGCATCATGTGTTGTTGTTATTTAAGGCACTTGAAGTTTGCAAACCATAGACTAGGACATGTATCTGGAATTAGGCTCAAGTGAATAACACATTTCCATATGGTTACAGCCTGGAAGGTTGTGTTCAGTGCCTAGACATACTTCTAAGACTTTTTTTCCAATGCAAAAGAGATGTGTTATAACTTTCCTGCCTTTTCTTGAAAAAGAAAAGAAAAAGCAAATGAAAAACCCCAACAAAATGGTTGCAGGATTTGAAAACAGAGGTGTCTAAATTAATATGGGCTTGTACTGAAAAGAATGAAAATTGCTGCTCTCAGGTGCCTAATGCCTCAGAAGCTGTGAATTGCACAGACCCCTTTTTACCTCACTCCCTGTTCAGTAACAGACTGTAGCAGAATACCAAAACGTTAAAAAATGCTACAAGATACTTAATTAGCATACTTCTGTAATCACAAACTTAAATGCACTACTTTGGCTGTTTTTTACGTAACAGGTTTGCTTTCATAGATAATAACCTTTCAATAATTCAAGCAGCATCTGTGCAGGAATGCATAATTGGACTGTAGATAATAGGAATCTAAAATTGAGTCTGGTTTTTGTAAATTATTTTTCTCTTCAGACATTTAGCAGTAGCTCACCACAGGACATGAAGTTTAAGAAAATACATTCCTGCTCTGGTGATAAAAGTAGTGCATCTGTTTGGTTTTTGGGTTTGGTTTGGATTTTTTAATTATGCCATTTAAAAAAATCTGCAGTCAGATGAAATTGCACTGATTTTGATGGTCTTAGGAAATGATAAGCCTTGAATGTTTGTTTAAATAATATTTTTTCCCTAATTATTCAATAAGACAATAGAAATGCAAATATATTTCAAGTTTGCCTGATTCACTTGGGGGGAGAGAATGAGAAGCTATACTATTTTTGTTAATAGATAACAAGATTAGTAAATTAGGCTTTTAAGAAAATTACATGAACACTTCTTATTAATTCATAACATTTCATGTGCTAAACCCTGAATGTTTTCAAAAAATGTTTTTAGATAGCAGTGGCATGCTGCGATCATAGATGAAGCAAATTTAAGTGTGGAAAAAATGTTTATTGGCATGCATCTGCATTTATACCTCTAGCATAAGACTAATAATCTATTATTAGTCTAATAATCTATTCTGATAAATGGTGGGCTCACACAGCAAAATAAACAAAAACAGATTACAGGGAAAATAAGTTTAAAAATGGAAGTGAAATGTTTCAGAAAACGGTTCATCTTTCTGCATGAAGCTTTGCAGTATTCTGAAGGATGTCACAGCATTGGCATGGAAACTTGAATGTCAGAAGGACACTGGGACACTTGTTGTCCTTAATTTGTCTATATAAGTAAATATATTGTATAATAACCACACAGTTAAACAGTTTTCTCCCAGCCTGGGATGACTGAGGTGTCTGGAGAGCATTGAAGTTTGAAGTGAAAAAACATTTGAAAGATTGAAGTGAGTGGAAGCTGGGTGTTCCACCACATGACTTGGAGCAAGAAAGGGAGTAGGAAAATCAAGTTTCCCTTTTCAGTGGAGGCATCTTCTTGGGTTGGCTTTGCTGCTTGCACCATCAGTTTGACTGAAATTTTGGGATGATTATCTAGGTGTGGAGTTTTATTTTTCATCTTAACTCATATCTTCTAGTAAACCTTCCAGAAGTTCTTAACTTTGACAAAAATAGATTTGTGCATTAGTTTATGGTAGAGAACCAGACCTTCTTGGAATTAATGTCAGGGATTCTGTTTTTTTATTATTCTGTTCATTGTTATTATGACAACAATAGAGAACACAAGATCCATTTCTTAATCTGCGTCCTGGAAAATAAAACTGCTTCAGTTATCACTGATGGAGGGACTCAAAAATCTTCCCAGTGAGAGTCTGCACTGTGAAGATAAACAGTTCAAAAGTCTACTTACACTTATCTTTTTGTTCATGTATTTACAGGTGACCCAGTTGGATCCAAATAAGTCATTACTGGAGGTAAAACTGTATCCTCAAGAAACCCTTTTCCTAGAGGCAAAAGAATAGATCAAACAAGATTGTAGGACTAATCATCCTTTGATAAGCCAGAGGCACAGCATCGAGAGGAAGACTTCTCTGAGCACCACCTTGTACTGACATCCAGCTCAATTCCATGTCACAAGTTTGCCTCTTGCAAGAATCCTGAAAAATTGAAAAAACAAACATAGCTACTTAAAGTTTCACATACATGAGTATATGTTTCCAACCTTTAAATGAGCAGAGGATAAAGTTCTGCTATGAACACTGAACATTATGATTTTGTTGCTCACTTATCATCCAGCTTTTGTTATAATTAATGCACTGTTAAAATGTGAGTGATTGTTAAGTAGAATTTTTACTCCTCAAATGCCCCTTTTTCACCAAGAAATCTTGGACATTTCTGCCTGTACTTTTGACACTAGAATGCTGTATATTTGATATCTCACTGAGCCAGTGCTCTCATATATATGCATTTTATTTCTGTGTTTGAATTTCTACTTTGTCAACTAATTTAAAAAGGCAGAAAAAATTAATGGGACATTCTCAGCCATGGAAATTTAACAGTATTATAGTAGAAAGCATACAATTTTTGTTAGTACTTTCTGACTTCTTTGATAAGATGTAAGGTTTTGTTTGGAGAATATAGTTTGACATATATGCGAGGTATTTATTTACTGGTTCTGCTTTGGGTCTCAGTTCCAATTCAGTTTAGGATGTATTTTCCATTACATTGCAGTGTGAAACTGCTTATTGCATGATGTGAATATTTAAATAACATTAGACATGGCCAGTACCAGAAACCTGGTATCTTGCCAACACTTCAGGAATCAGCTGATATTGAATATCAGCTGTTAAAAACCTTTCAAATACCAGATACAAAAGTTCTTTATTTCTCCTTGTGAAAGAAAGGGCAGTTCCCATTTTCGCAGTTTTTCTTCATTCTGGCACTTGCTTGTCTCCTATTACTCTGCTGGTTTAAAGCACCTTGTTTGGTTCATCAAACAATGAGTATTTTAAGGGGTGGTGTAATAAGAAATCTGCCTTATTGTTGCACACTTTGGACATTTTTACAATACATTATTGATCCCATCTCAAATTAAAGAAATCGTAGTTCTCTTGTCTGAAATGTATGCACCAGCTACCTGTTACCTGACATGGAAAAATCTGGTAATTTAAATTTCTCAGCCACAGAATGAGCATACTGAGGCTAAGACCATAACGTGCAGTTGATGCCAAACCTGCATAAAAACTGATTTGTTTGGGTTTTTTCTTTTTTTCTATTTTTTTAATTTTTATTTTTACCTTCCTTTTTTTTTTTTTTTTTTCAACCTCTGGGCTTGCAGGACAGTGCACAATAGCACTACAGGATCATCATCTGCTAAACTATTTTTTTTTTATCCATTTAAAGCCTGGCACATTTTTTCCATTTATGTTAATACGTAATTCATAGTGTTTATTGTAGCTGAATGAGTTCTGATTGGAAAATTTTGTACTAAGCTAAAACCAGTTGCACACATCTTTTAGTCTTTCTTTTTTTCTTTGGAAGGATGGTGATATGAAATTAAATGTATGCCTACTATTAAGATGTTAGTGATGCTGATATATTGTTACCTTTACCAAAAATGCGACTTTCTGAGCGGGCAAAGCCTTATTCTACCTTTTATAATTCTGTAATTAGTGAGTGCTACACCAGACACTTTTGGAAGTGAAGTATCTCTCACACACAAAAGGTTTAGAAGTGTAAGCAAATCCTAATAATTTGCAGTTCACAAATAAAAGAATTCCTAGCCAATTGAATGATAAATGTACGTGTAATGGAAAGCTGAATGCAGATGCTTCATTCTGAACTTTTGTTTTCTGACAAAAAAAAAAATTTCCACTGCGTTTATTAAATAAGAAATTAACGTGGGTTGCAAATTGGGGTGATGCTGTTTCTACAATCACAGTAAAACATACAGCAGGATTTTAAAGTGATGCATATCTTTTTTTTTTTTCCTTCTAAGCTGGCTGTTGAGGAAAGGAGTTGCTGAAATAGTGCTTCACAAAGCAAAGCGACCTTTCAGCTAACTTGTTTATATTAATCTGTTCTGTTTAACTTCTGTTTGATCTCATCAGGCTGTTTTCGCTCACTCAACTTGATTTCTGTATTTTGACTATATATTCTTTACTTTGATACTAGTTTTATAAAGTTATTAAATGTGGCTTGAATATTTGTTGAACTTGTTGAAGTCAGTGCTCCCAGGGTTGTTTGGCCTTTTTTTTTTCTAAACTCTATTATTTTTTCCCTCATTTTCTTCATATTGCAAAATACACTGTCATTATCAAAATGTTCTAGTGATAATTAACTGGAAGTGTTCAAAGTGGTGGCATTATTGCCCTGTGATATAAAGATTTTGAGATCACTATACAGGGATCATTCTGCCACGACATAAACAAGTGTATCGCTCTTTAAATAAAACGTTAATGATTTTGGTCCTTAAATACTTTGGGCCTGATTTCAAGAAACAACCATGTCGAGTCACCTTTCTGAATCACACCATCAACATAAGCCAATCCCTGTGTAGAAATATTAATATTCTATGCCATCATTTTCTGCTCTCCTGGTATTCACTTCACATGCTCTGCTGGCACAGATAATCCTCTAGTCATTCGAATTTTGTAATTCAGTATTACCCTAGAACTGTAACACAATTGCTATGGAGCACATCCCTGATTCTGCCTTTTAATCTTCAGGTTCTTCACATTAATGGATTACCATTAACGTGATGAATGCATTAGTTTTAAGTCTTAAGGAGTTACTGTTGCTGGAAGGAATCCCGTGCTATGCATCAGCTCCTGTTATTCATGGGGTGAAGGTGGGGCATGCTCTGGATTTGGGAAAACTTCCTGCCTGTTGACAGTGGTGTCTGAAATCTTTATTAGAGACCATGCAGAACACAAGTGTTTGCTCTGTACTCTCTGCACATGCACCCTTCAGCTCAGTGGGAGTGCTGAGCATGTTTCTAATGGAGCTGTGTTGGGGGGGTTGTCTATTCTTTTTAATGTAGCAGAAGAGGACTTTGGCTTTCATGAACTGTAGCTACTCGGTGACATTAGAAACTTAAAATAAATTTTCAATTGCAGAAATATTTCTACTAAACAGTTATATGATTTCACTCTTCCATATGTGGGGAAAAACCAAATCACAATATCCCAGAGTCCCAGGACTGAAGCGCTTCATTGTCCAGGCTCCCTAAACAATGCACGAGAAGATGTCAGTGTGTTAAGACAGCTTCCACAGCTAGCACAAACACATAAGTGGGTGTCTCTACATGTGAAGAGTCACTACCAGGCAGAAGTAGAGCCTTCTTGGAGCAGTCAGTCAGAAATGCTAAAGATGGAGATGTCTGATGTGTGCCATTCCTCCCTGGGGTAAAGGCTTCCCCCTCTGCTGCCCTGCTCCTGAGGGCTCTCAGCACCAAGGGAAGCACCAAGACTTTCCACCTTCTGACAAAGCAGAGGATGCATTTTCATTTGGAAATGGTGACGGTGGCCTCCTCCAAAGGAGTAGTTTTCACTGATTGTAATTCACACTTTGATTTTTCCAATATTGTGAGGGCCTGAGGAGAAAGGAGTCTCTGTACTGGATGCTCCCTTGTCTGCTTCAACATCACCATAGCCCAGCTGCTTTTAAAGTGTGTGCTGCTCACTAGCTAAGCTGTTTGACTGCCAAAATACAGAATTCCTTCAAAGTCTTTGAGAGGGAGGGTGCAAATCAGTGTGGCTGGCAAATGGGTGTTTGCCTGAGTTGAGCCATCCAGCCCTTGACAGTGGATGCTCATTTCACCCATTGGTCTTTTTGAACAAAAGAGCTGAGAGTGGAAACTGGATGTTGATTCTGCACCTGTGTTTAGTTTTATTATTTTGTTTGTATAAAAGAGAAGATAAGTGCAGTAACCTTTATTTTTTTTTCTGGATGTGTCATGAAAGAAAGTAGAAATTAGTGTACACAGTGTAAGACATTGTTCTCTACCTGAAGCTATTTCCCCCACAGATGACAAAGCTGGAGGAATATCAAATGTAGCACTAAACATGTCAGAATCCAGGCAGTTTTATACTCAATTTCATCTGATATAGATGTATACTTCTGCCATCAGAGCTATTTCTGCCCCCACCTTGCACTGGGACCAGGCAAACTAATTAAAAAGTGACCATTTTTTTCCTGGAGCAGATTTGAGGCTGATGCAGCTCACTGATGGTAGTCAAGTGAAGATGAGAGGAAGGCCAGGCTGACAGCACTGCTGGTTTATGTGGGATGAAGTCAATCAGGTCCTTTGAAATACTTTTAAAAATATCTTATTACTACCTTTGCATTTTACATCCTTTTTTTTTAAATTTCAAGCAATTTAGATGCTACAAAGGTTTTGCTGTCTGAAATTAACTTAAATCATGTCAAAGTGGGCAGCCCAGAATTCAGGAAATCAGAAAGCAGATGAAAGGTCCCTTGAGTGTGTGCAGTGAAGGCAAGGCTCCCTCCAGATCCAGCTCTTGGGAGTCACTCCAGACCCAATCACTCTAAAAGTTTCAGAGGATTTTAGTGTCTCATTAGATAACAGAGAATCCACTGCTTATCAGGGCTTTCCTCTGTGGATTCTTTCATGTGTAATAAAGACCGAAGTCACACTGCAGCCTTAATATAATTCAATTAAAATGTCACTCAACTGCTGGTTATAGGAGGAGGCTTCTTTAGTTCCTGTGATTACAAAGTACTGGTTAACAGGATTATTATTTGTACTTAGTACCACTGAGTTTCCTTTGCTGTTTTCCCAGCTCTGTGTTGTGACAGTATTCCCCAGGATTCCACAGTTCATCGCTGTTCCCTTTCGATCCACTCAACTTGAATGGGTTTGTGTTATTCATTAATATCAACAGCTCACCACTGATCCCTTTCTCCAGGTAGTGGTGTCTGAGTACCTTGAGTAACACAGATTCCCACACAGATTCTTGGGGACATGGCTGGATTCCTGTCACTGTGAAAACTGTTGCTTTCTGCTTCCAGCTATCAATCTCAGAAAATGTACCTTTTTTTTTTTTTTTTTTTTTAGCTCAAGAAAATGTTTCCACTATGAATGACTAGCTTAGTTTTTCTATTTTTAATAAAAAGGCTTTTACACCATAAAAATATATTAATCCAATTATCTTCTGGTAGGTTTCCTGTTTCTGATATTTTTAATAATCCTTTACATCTTTGGTCCTTATTCCTTGCAGTTGGTCAGTTATTTAATTCAGGATTTGCCTATTCCAAAAGTTAAATTTCCCTGGATTTTCTGATTTTCTTTTCTAGTTTCCTACTTTGAGTCTGTCTTCCAATTATATCCTGTAATGTGCTGGTTCATAGGGCTCAGCTGACTTCTTGTGGGCATTCTGTCATCTTTTAAAGTCAGACACGAGTACTCTTAGGATCTAAGATAGTATCTTCAAAAAGTTTTGGTTGCAATCTTAGTCTTTTACCTGTGACATAACTTTCTCTTTTTTACATTCCTTTTTATGCAGTTTGCTTCTAAAAGGGTAGTGCTATTTTGGTGATTTTTTAAAATTACCATCATTTTGTAAAGTAGGGAATATGTTTTCATTCACTTAAAAATGTAGTTTCTATCATTCTATTTGCTTCTATGCTTTATTTAATTTACTGTCACAGTCCCCATTAACATGAGTTACTATTACCCATAAGAATTTTTTACTTTGTAATTATGGCATCCTACTCATCATCTTGCCTTTTCTAAATTTACAGGTAGACCTTATTTGTTGTCATTTGAAAACCCCCATTCTGTTTCAGCCGTTTTAGAAGTTTAAAAATTATTGTAATGTGCACTTAGGAATACTTTTCATTTTGTGTAGGCCTATTTGCCTGTTTATGTGTCCTGATTAATTAAGACTGATAAGGGAAAGCATTTCCAAACTGGGGTGGCAATGGGGAAGAAATTTTTCTTAATGACAGCTATAAACTCACTGATGTAGATGAACAAAATAATTTATAATTTTGTAGGTGTAATAAAGAAAAAAGGGAGGAGGTATTTTTTAGAAGTACAACCTTCGATTTACAGAGAGCTGAAATACACTTCTTCAGGGTTTAGACGAAGGTGAGTTGTTGGCTGTTGCGATATCGCCTAACGTGGGAAAACCAAACCAAATAAAGAAACAAAAACCCCGAAGAAGTGATCCCCGCCTTGGTGCGGGTCCCCCGCGCCTTCGCACCTCGCGGCTCCGCGGGAGATGCTGAGATGTTGGCTTGGCCGAGCGGGACAGGGGCGAAGGCTCCTCCCGGGCTCTCCCCGGGACCGGCCGGACCCGCGGCCGTCGGGGCGGAATTCCCGGGGGCACCGCAGCGCTGTGGCTGCCGCCGGGCGCCGAGCCGCCCCCGCGGGTCTCCCTTCCCTTCCCTCTATCCTCTTCCCTCCGCAGCCACCCTGCCTCCGCACCCCGGCCCGGGTCTGCCCGCGCCTCCACCAAAAAATGGTTTTTGATTATTTTTAGAAATAATTAACGCGAAGTCAGAGGAAGGGGAAAGCTTCGGTGCCGCGCCTTCCCCCGCGGGCGTGGGCAGGGATGGGACCGCTCTGCCCGGCGCTGGGCGAGGGGCGCGCAAGGAAAAATTGGGCATTCCCGAAAAAGAAAACAAAAACCGAAACAACAATCCATGATCAAACAGCCAAGCAACCAAACAGCCACATGCTCGGGCATCGCCCCAGCGCTGTCCGGTCCCGCGGGGCCGGTGGCACCGGCCGGGGCTGGACGGTGCCGTGGGAGATCTCGGAGGGTTCATCAATAACTTGGAAAGGAGTCTGCGTTTGTATAAGAGCCCCTTAAATACCGCGTGTGAACTAGAAAAAGAATACAAGAATCATTTTTTGCCCCAAGTGCGTGTGTTTTTTGATGACGCTGTTACAGCGGCCCTCCCGCCCCTGCGCAAACCCCCTCGAAATGTCTCTTTGACGATAATAGGCTGTGTTTATCTATCGCGTTCCGTCAGGATTGTTCGGCTCCTGAGCTCCTGGGGCAATGCACATTGAAGGGGGGAATCCTCTGGCAAATCCGAGCGGGGCTGTCATGATCATGAATAAAAATAAAAGGATTAATCTTCTGCTTTCGGCTAATGAAACAATTTAGCCTCCAAAATATGGAAGCGCTGCGGTGTGCTGAGCCGGGATGTGGCCGGGCAGATGCGGGAGCGGCGCGGGGGGAGCGGTCCCGCACCTTGGGGTGTCCGTGCCGCTGCCACGGGCGGGGGCATTTCCCCGCCGCCCCCGCCCCGGACCGGCCGCCGGGCCCCAGCAGGCAGGAGGGAGCTCCAGGGTTTTTAATTACACTCCTTCCCTTTGCTCCCTTCATTTTTCTGCACCCTTTGCAGTGAGACACACTTGGAATTAGAGTGGTTGTGACATTTTAGTGGCAGCTTATTGTGCGGAACACTTAAAGTTTAAAAAACAAGCCCCATAGAAGTTGAGGGGCTTAAAGCAGCCCCCTTTGTGGGGCAAGACATAGAGTTTTGATTCTGGACAATGGTGTTTCTCAAATTTCTTCCAAAAACCTGCACCCCATCTGTGATCTCAATGAAATCGCTTTTCTCTCTCCCTTCAATTCATTTGGCAAAGGCGAAGCAGATGCATGGGACGGGGTCTGAATTTTAATTATTAGGTTTTACCTGAAACAAAACAGCAAATCCTTTTTACCATGTGTTTGAAGTTAGGAGACGGGTAGGGGAATATAAAATATAATTAAAAAGCTCTCGGATCGTTAGGGAGCTGACAAGAGCCTTTTTAATGAACCTCTCAGAGCGCCCTACGGTAAATTAGCAGAGCGGGGCTTTCCCGAGTCGTTCTGGCTCCGGGCTGCTGCCCCCGCCGTACCTGCGTGCGCCCGGCGGGGCCAGCGCGTGTCCCCGCGGCTGCCGGGAGGCCGCGGCACACGCGCGTGTCCCGGTGTCCCCGTGTCCCTCTTTCCCCACGTCGTGGTGTCCCCGTGTCCCAGTATCCCCGTGTCCCCATATCCCCGTGTCCCAGTGTCTCTGTGCCCCCATATCCCCGTGTCCCCGTAACCCAGATGTCTCCGTGTCCCGGTGTCCCCTTGTCCCCACGGGCACCCCCGCGGAGCCTCCGCCGGCGCTGCCGGTGCCGAGCCGCCCCCGGCCCGCGGCCGCTCCGTGCGCCCGCCGAGGTTCGCGGCGCTGCCGGGACAGCCCCCCCTCCCTCCCCGCTTCCCGCGCATTAACTCAGAGTGCATTTAACCATCAATAAGGTGCGAGGGGAAAATTGTCTGTCACTTTAATCCATGCCCGAGGGGCTGGGAAATAAAAAGGGAGAGGGAGAAGGAGGGAGGGAGAGAAAAGCAAAGGTCTTAAAGAGCCCCAAATCCACAGGCGAGAGGTGGGAATGCGGGGCCGGGCTCGGCTCCTTGGCCGGCCCTCCGTGGGCAGCGAGCCCCGAGCAGGCAGCGCTGGCTCCATAGGTCTGGTTTGGGAGAGGACCCGATCTTCGCTCTCGCTCCCAGCGCAGGGCGGGGCCGGGGGCAGAAGGACACACCGGGGGCACTGGGGCTCCCCGAGATGTCCCGGCCCTCTCCGCTCTTCCCCGGCAAGGAAGGGGAACTCCTGCCCGCGCCCTCCTCGCTGTGGATCAGTTCAGCGTCTCTCTGACGGGTGGAAGAAGGGCAGAGCAGAGCTGGGGGCCAGCGTGGGCACCCCAACACCCCCCATACCCCCGCAGAGCGCTGTCCCTTGCCGGGACGCGTGGCCTTCCCCCTCCACGAGCACAGGCTGCTCCCCCGCCCGCCCCGCTAAAGCGATTAACATTTCCTTCCCCTCACTTGGGAAGCCCCAGCCCGAGCCTCAGCCAAACCCGGGGGACATCAGCCAGCGCCGAAGGCCCTGGGGACGGACCACGGATTTTTAATTTTTAGCTCCTGCACACGGGGGAGAGGGGTGATGGATGGATTTTTGCGTGTGTAAGCTTTTTTTCCTCTTTCTGTGCGTCGGTGTGCGTGTGTGTGGATGGGCACAAGCTCCCAGAGAAAAGAAATTTTAGAGTAACAACTAAAGGCTTTCTTGTGCAGTTATTTTAAGGGCTTTGTTCAGTGCCTGAAGGGGGATGCGCCCATTTGTTCAGAAGGGGATTCATCACATGCCCCTTTCATGTGAACCAGAGGTTAACAACCTAATGAGCACTTGGTGAAGAGATGAAGCGTGTAAAGAGCCCGATTTTACCAAATCCTGGTCTGCTGTCTTGGGGATGTGCTACTCTAACCTCTGCTGGGCTAATAGTCTCCGCACTTCCAGCGGGGAGGCCCCGGGAAGCCCCCGGGTCCAGCCGCGCTCAGGCGGGGCAGCAGCAGCGAGGCGGCTCGGTCGCGATGCCCCGCCGGGGAGCCGGGGGGGCCCGGCCCCAGCGCTACATATGTTGGGTCAAATCTCCCCATTGTGAGCGTGTAAAAAGGTGTAAAAACTCAATCATCTGTAGCTTTTTTAAAGGGAGGGCTTACCCTGGATTTGTTGCATAATGGATTGTTAAAAAAGTAGAGGGTTGAATTAAAACTGTTCCCTAGTCACTTTTAATTAGACCACTCTATTTAATTAGCAAAGTTGAAACATGCAATTAAAATTAGCTCAGTTTAGCACATATTAAAGGAAATGGGGGACGCGGCTCCGGCTCATATTAAAGCGAGTCGGAGGAGAAATGGCGGAGAAGTCTGAGAGTGAGCGAAATGACTCTGTGGAGGTAATTCAGCCGGCGGCCATCTGTCAGAGGACCCGCCGTGCCCCTTCATCACGGCCCCGGCCCACCGTCCCTCTAATGACCGTCCCCGCAAGGCCAGCGCGGTGCGCGGCCGGTGCCGCGGGATGGTGCGAAGCCCCTCGAGGGCCGCGTGTCTGTGTCCTTAGGATGTGCTGCTCCCGAAAAGCCGGGGATTGGTGCCTCCGCGGATCCCCGAGGGGTCAGGCAGCCCCGGCCCCGCCGCCGCCCCGGTGCGGGTTCTCCCCCTGCGACCGCCGGGCTGCGGGCGGAGAGGAGCCCGCGCAGGAGTGCCCCGAATTTCTCTTATTTTCTTCCCCAAATCTTTATCCCTTGTCGCTTTTCCCTCCCCCACTGGGAGCCTGGAAATCGAGTTAATAATGTTTCAAATACTTGAGAAGTCCGGGCTAACGGGAGTTCCGACTCCCTTTCCTCGCTCCGGATCTGGAGAGGTTGCCTGGACTAGGAGGAATGTGCCTTTTTCTTGAAGGGGGGGTAGTGATGATGGTAATATTCATTCTTGTAATATTGGTTTGGGGATAATTACTTTTAATGTCAAAAAGATTTAGTTTAATATCATCTCTATTAGGCGGCTGGGCGGATAATTAAAAGTGAAGATGATAGCAGCAGGGAAACAGATGGCATTTGCTTACTTTGATTCAGTAGGTAAATAATGAAAAAGTCAATGGCAAACCCCCTAGAACAATTGAAACCTTAAAGAGCACTAACATTAGCAGGTACTTACAAACTGTCTTCCGCTATGAACGAGATGAAAATACACTAATCAAGAACTATATTTCTCTGGGATGCTTCCGAGGGCTACGCTGCCTGCGGGCGTGCGTGTCCCTTCCCCCGCATGGCAGCCAATAGCCGGGCGCTTTTTAATTAAGATTTTACTACTGCAATTGGGAGAAACTGCAGCAGCCCTCTCAAACTTGGGCACCGGAGCGGTCGTACATGGGAAACCTTTGGGTGAATCACGGGGAGTGAGGAGAGAAAGAAACACCGGATAAATCGAGGCTTCTTCAGAATAAATATATCAAACCCCTGTCGTGTTTTAGCGAGCTGACCCAGACGTGAGCGCTGGGCCGTGGCCGCCGAGCGCTGCGTTTCTGGATGCTGCCAGAGCCAAACGCAAGCGGGATAACTGAGCAGCAACCGGGGCACCGCGCAACGGAACGCGGCGTCTCTGGTCATCCCTGAAACGAAATAGCATCGACTTTCACATTTGGAGGGCGCGGGCTGCCCTGACCACGGTGGGGTTCCCCTCTAGCACCTTTCAGCCCCGGTGGCTCCGGAGATCGGCGGCTTTCCGAGCCCGGGCCGGGCAGGGCACCCGCCCCGCTCCCTGGAGCCGGCCCAGGCGGCGGTGCCAGCCCGGGCTGCTCCTGCGGGGAGGAGAGAGAGGAGCTGGGTCCAAGCCCTAGCTTCTCTCGTGGTTTGACGCTGGGAGATGCTCCCAGAGCCAAGCTGGGAGCGAGACCAGTCTCGGGGGGTTTAAAGTCGCATTTCAGCGGGTTTGGAGAAATGAATTTTTCTTTCCATGTCCCGCCCGGGCAGCGGGAGCGCGGCTGCTCTGTGCGTGCCTAAAACAAACATCCCTCCCCCAGAAAGACACGGGAGCAGGGATGTACAAGAAGATTTTATTGTGCCTCGTCAAACAGAAATGAATTGCAGTAAGAGAGAAGGGAGGAAAAAGGGAGGGGTGGGGGCAGAGAAACATCCACCTCCCCGCTGCCTGCCGTCCACGCTCACACACGCACTGGGCTCTGGCAGGCCGGGACAGAGCTGGAGAGAGCCCCGAGCCCACGGCGAGTCCTGGCCGCTCCTCTGCTGCTCCGGGCGAACTCCCAGCTCAGGGGTGGTTTGTTTTAATAAATCTGTGAAATGCACGCACTGTCTTGGTTCACAGTGGAAGTTTTCAAAAGAAAATACGGACAGGGGAGAAATAATTATTGTTAAAATACCAAATGGTCAGAAGTGTGATCTTGGGCTCTCCTTTCTAAACGCATCTCGTAAGAGAAGAGCAGCACAGGAATAGTTTGGTCCCGGTTGGAAGCGGCCACTCCAGCCTGGAAAGCGGGAAGGCAGAGTCTCCCTGAGCAGGAGAGTCACCCGGAGCAGGGTGCCGGGTCCGAGAAGAGGCCTCGGCTCCGAGTCAGGAGCGACCCCGGCGAAGAGCGGCGCATCCCGGGAGCGGCGGCTTCGCCTCCAGCCCCCTCCGGCTCCGGGCGCCTGCCGGGGCTGCTGCCGGCCCTGGGGGCGGCCGGAGAGCAGCGGGGCGTGGGAAACCGTCAGGCGCTCCTGAAATCGGGGGAGATTTGGAAAAATGTCCTCAGAACTTGCAGAATTCTGGAGCTGCGTTACATATTCTTGCAATTTTTAAGTTTTTATTTCATAAACCCCTACTATTAGGATGTCGGACTGATACTGAGTGTAACATTTAAAACCATCACAGGGCTGAGTGTTTTGGGCGAGGGGGTGTCCTCTGATGACTTGGGACGAACAGCAGAAACAGGCACTGGGCGTTTACAGAGTCTGGGACACTGCACCCTAACTCTGCCTGTCTCAGTGAGTGGGCCCGTGCTGCAGGAGCCCACGGGAGCATCCTTGGGATAGAGATGCTGCACGCTGTGCATTCCAGCTCCCACTCCGCCGTTTGCGATGTTACTGAAAGCCTGAGGCTCCGAACAGAAACCACCGCGTTTCACTGATTGATTACTGATCCACTCTTGCGTTAGTTTTTTTGTTTTGTTTTGT
The DNA here is from genome assembly GCF_903797595.1 of Erithacus rubecula. NCBI lineage: Eukaryota > Metazoa > Chordata > Aves > Passeriformes > Muscicapidae > Erithacus > Erithacus rubecula. Next base: position 21,349,777 of record NC_136662.1, on the reverse strand, counting down.
TTGTTGGTTTTTGTGGTTTGTTTTTTTTTGTTTTTTTGGTTTTTTTTTTTTGTCTGTTTGGTTTTTTTCCCCATGGTTGTTTTCAAAATAGTTTTAAACCGCCATAAACGGAAAGAATAATTCAGCCCTTTAATTGAAGTCAGAGCTGAAAGAAGGAAATTAGGGAAATCGACGTAACCCGTCCTGTGCTGTTGTCGGTGGTGGTGGGCTGCCTTGGGGGGGGGGGGGGAAGTGAAGGTATTTGTAGAAAAAAACCCCATCGCAACTCCAAACAAAATTGCCCGGAAAAATGGAGAATATTTTCTCCTCGTTAAACCAACATAAAGCAATACTTTAAATGTTTCTTATTAGGTCTGATCGAGCTCTATGAATTCCCAATTAAATCAAATGGTTAGAATAATATTACCCGGAGAATAAAATTAGTGGTTGCGAATAAAATTAAATAGGACATTTTGACTTGGCTGCTGTATTAAATAAAGGTGCTATAACACCTAAATCACAAGAAGTGGGTAGCAGCTGCACCCGCAGAAAATCGGGTTGGAAAACATTCATTTCGTGACACCCCTCCCCACCCAAAAAAAAAAAAAAAAAAAAAGGACGACGGACGTAAGTGTAATAAAAATATTGAAAAATTTGGAGGGCTCTGCAATTGTGCTTTTCGCAACCACGGAAGGAGAGTGACCAAGGGGAAGAGTCATCTCAACATCAGCGAGCGCAGCGTGTCCTGCAGCGGGGCCCTGCGCGCTCTCCAGCCCGCAGAGGAAGCAGCGGGCAGGGCCGGCACGCTTCGAGCAGAGCCGGGGCTTCCTCTCCTCCCGGCTCGGGACCCGCAGCTCGCCCGGGGCACCCACCCGGGAATCACCGGGATCGGGGCTCGCGGCGTGGGAGCGCAGCTGGGGATGCTGAAGCGGCGGGACGAGGTCCCTACGACCGGCAGACGGTTCCCGCTACGGGCAAGGACTTACGGATTCGTGTGAAAAAAAAACTTTAGGAAGTGCCGAGGAGGATGGAGATCTCTCATGGGAAAGAGAGGGGAGAAGCCTGGGGAAAGGAGACGGCGTTATTTCCCACCGAAGTGCTACCTCCTCCCGCTACCAGCGAAGGTGACGTCAAACCCGGTGGTGATGCTAAAACAAAAGCTCCGGGGTTAATATACAGTTACCAGCCCGACAGCCTCCTCCTCCTCAAAAATCAGTCCCTCGGGTTTATTGTCCCCGCGGGGAAGGCGCCTGTTGAACATGTAGTCACGCAAACAGCTGCCAAGAGAAATAAAAACGAACTTTACGTTTTGGGGAGTGGAGGGCAGGGCTCCCCTAGGCTAAAGTGCAGAGAAAGGATGGAAAATCACACTCACCTCGGGCTTGTCCTGATGCGGCACCACTTGTACATTCACCTGCGAGTGAGAGAGAGAGACGGAGTGGGGAGAGAGAAAGGGAAGAAGGAAGGAAGGAAGGAAGGAAGGAAGGAAGGAAGGAAGGAAGGAAGGAAGGAAGGAAGGAAGGAAGGAAGGAAGGAAGGAAGGAAGGAAGGAAGGAAGGAAGGAAGGAAGGAAGGAAGGAAGGAAGGAAGGAAGGAAGGGAGGAAGGGAGGAAGGGAGGAAGGGAGGAAGGGAGGAAGGGAGGAAGGGAGGAAGGGAGGAAGGGAGGAAGGGAGGAAGGGAGGAAGGGAGGAAAGGAGGAAGGGAGGAAGGGAGGAAAGATCGTTACATACTATCATAAAACAAAATCTCCAAAGGGAGGGGAGACACCATAAATTGAATTGTCACTTTCCACAGCATATTCCCCCCTCCCCTTTTGACAAGTAACACCCAGGGAAAAAAAAAAAACCAAACGGTTGGCAAGTACAATTTCCAATGAATTAAGAAAAAAAAAATAAAAAGGAAAGGAAAAGAGAGCCAGACCGTGAGGTGGCGGGGGAGCGGGCAGTGCTCTCGGGCACACCCACGCCCACGCCGCCCCGCTGTCCCCGCGGTGCCCCCCGGCCGCTCCCGGCGCTCCGCGGGCGATGCGCGCTCGGGCGGCCGCGGCGGAGCGCGGGGTGGCCAATCAGCGCGGCGCCCGCGGGCCCTGGCCAATGGCAGGCGCCACATTGTTGTCAAATGTTGCCTAATGGCAACGCGGGGCGCAACAATAGCGCGAGTGGCGGCGCGCGGCGCGGCGGGCAGCGCGCTCCGCTCCGCTCCGCTCCGGCCGCACGCACCGCGTCCCGGGGGGCTCGGCCCGGCCCGGCCCGGCCCGACCGCCTGCTCGCGGCTCGCCTGAGCCCGGCTCCTCTGCCCGGCTGCGGAGGTGCTGCTCGGGAGACGGGGCGATTTTAATTTTTTTAAAATTTTTTACTATTCTCTGCTGGATTTTAGCCTCTGCGGCTCGTGGCGTGGGATCCTGTCGTTGAAGGTGCCGGATTGCTCTTTGGAGGGACACTGCTAGTCTGTGGCTGCAGTTACAGGGGGATAGGGGAGCGGAGCTTAGGGAGCAGCTCGGGTTGCACCGGGACACAGTGGGGAGCGGCGGCCCCGCAAGCGCGGCCGGGAGAGCTCGGCTTTGAGCCTGGCGCGATGGACTTGGTGCTGCCCCGCCAGATGCGCACGGACAGCAAGGAGGAGAGAGTGATCTAAGTTTTCTTGGATTTTCTTGTGTTAGCTTTGCTTTAACGGGCGCGGAGGGGAGGGCGCGGGACGGCTCCCGACGGGCCCCTCCTCATTTGAACCCCGCTCCGGGGCCGTGTGCCGGCGCGGGGGGACGGGGGCATCGAGCGAGGGGAGAGGACAGGCGCTGGGGTTTGCATGCCCGCTCCTGGGGCGCTGCGTGCCCCCCACTCGTGATTGCGCTTGAAGGCACCGGGAGCCTTTCCGCGCCCGGGCGCGGGTGCGGTGCAGCGGCTCCCCCGCCCCGCGTCGCTTTGGGGGAGGCCGGGGAGGGGGGGGCCGCTCTCTCGGGGCGGGCTCGCCGGGATGGAGCTGCGCTCGGAGCTGCCCAGCGTGCCCGCCGCGCCCCCCCCGGTGCCCCCCAGCTCGGTGGCGGCCGCAGCGGCGGCGGCGGCGGCCACGCTGCCGGTGAGCGTGGCCGGGAGCTTGCTGCGGGCGCCGCCGCTGCTGCTGCGGGCGGCCGAGAAGTACCCGCGGACGCCCAAGTGCGCTCGCTGCCGCAACCACGGGGTGGTGTCGGCGCTGAAGGGCCACAAGCGGTACTGCCGCTGGAAGGACTGCATGTGCGCCAAGTGCACCCTCATCGCCGAGCGCCAGCGCGTCATGGCCGCTCAGGTGGCGCTGCGCCGGCAGCAGGCGCAGGAGGAGAACGAGGCCCGCGAGCTGCAGCTGCTCTACGGCACGGCCGAGGGGCTGGCGCTGGCGGCCGCCAACGGCATCATCCCGCCCCGGCCCGCGTACGAGGTGTTCGGCTCCGTCTGCGCCGGGGGCGGCGGCGAGGGAGGCGCCGGCGCCTCAGGTAAGGGTGCGCTGCGAGCCCCCGGAGCGGCGGTGATGGGGGGGAAGGGGCCCGGAGAGGCGGCGGGAGATGAGCGGGGCGCGGACCTGCGGGCGGGTGGCCCCGCCGGCGGCCGGGTTGCTCCGCGGGGCCCGTCGGGGCAGCCGCACTGACGGTGTCTCCTCCTTCTGCCCCCACGACCCGCAGAGTCCAAGATGCAGAAGTTCGAGCTGTTCCCCAAGACGCTGCTGCCGAGCCGCGCCGTCACCCCGCAGCAGGCGGGCGGGAAGCCCCTCTCCCCGGACGGCGAGTCCGTGCCCGGCACCTCCTCCCCAGATGCTCGCCACGGCTCGGGCTCGGAGAACGGGGACGGCGAGTCCTTCCTGAGCTCACCCGTGTCCAAGGGCCCGAAGGAGGGGGAGGAGAGCCCGGGCTCCATCAGCCCGCTGGGCTCGGACTCGGGCTCAGAGGCGGACAAGGACGAGCAGGACCCGTCGCCCTCGGCCGGCGGCCGGCAGCGGACTCCCATCGACATCCTGACGCGCGTCTTCCCGGCCCACAAGCGCAGCGTGCTGGAGCTGGTGCTGCAGGGCTGCGGCGGGGACGTGGTACAGGCCATCGAGCAGATCCTCAACAACCGCGGCCCGGAGAAGGGCCCCGAGGAGGGCTGGGCCCGGGACGGCGCCTTGCAGGGCCTGCCGCCCAGCCCCGCCGCCGCCGCCGCCCACCACCGGCCCCTGATCGCCGGCGCCATGGCCCCGGCCATCGGCACGCTGGGCAGCCGCTCCGCCTTCTCCCCGCTGCAGCCCAACGCCACGCACTTCGGGGCCGAGGCCGGCGCCTACCCGCTGGGCACCCACCTGGGACTGAACCCCCTGCGCCTCGCCTACTCGGCGCACAGCCGCGGACTGGCCTTCATGACCCCCTACTCCACGGCCGGGCTGATGCCCACGCTGGGGTTCCGGCCGCCCGTGGACTACGCCTTCAGCGACCTGATGCGGGACCGCTCGGCCGTGCACAAGGAGCAGGTGTACTCCAGCGGGCTCTACGGGCCCATGGTCAACAACACCCCCGAGAAGCAATAGCGGCTTCCTCAAGCTCGGCTGTGTAGCGGTAGCTAGGTAGGCACGGGTGGATGGACGCGGGGGGTTCCTGTCCCCCGTGCGGGCGGTGGGTGCGTGCAGAGCCCGGCGCGGACAGGCGTAGGTGTATTAAGGTGATAAAGGTGCACTTTCATTGTCCAGACATGAGTCACTCTTTGTTGCTTATGGCCATAAGCATGGATATCCTCAGCGCGTCGTGGGCTGTGCACGCACGCACACGCGCGCTCTCTCCCACACTCATACATATATATATATATGTATACTAGCAAGTGTATAATGTTATAAAATGGAAATCTAAGTTATTAATGTAACTCGTAGGTGAACTTGGTATTAACGTTAAGCTAAAGGTTAGGCAGCGCATTGTAATACTTACCAGGCATATAGATGAAACATTGTCAAATTGAAAACCTTTTCCTTCCCGCCCCCCAGAAACGTTATGGTCTGTATATAACATTGGAAAGTAGATATATTTGTAACTGTCCGTAGGACCCCGGCGCCAATGGTGTATGATGGTTTAATGAGCCTCCTTCATTTGTGATCTGCAAGAAAATTGCTTTCTTGTCCCGATGTAGCAAACTTCTTGCTGTTTCTAACAGGTGATTATGTGTTTCCATTTCATAGAAATAAATGTTATTTTCTATTAAAAAAAAAATCGGTCTTATGAATGGCAAGTGGTATTTTATGAGATGATGGAAGTATGTTTTTGGGAAATTCATTTGACGAGTACAGTCAATATTTAAAGGAGTTTATGCAAATAGTACAAACGTGTTTACTACGTTTTTATCATGGTTAAACTAGATATTCTTCAGATAAATTTATAAATAAAAGTGAAGCGTACAAGCAAGAGCAAATTCCTTATCAACTGAAATTGTCAAATACGTTTATTTCTGGTTCTGGTCTTTTTCTTATTTATGCCTGCAGGGGAAAAACCCAACAAACCTACAGAGGTATAAATTTAAGCAGGACTTCTCCCTTCAGTATCTTGATATTTTTTGTCATATTTAGGAAATTTGGCATTGTTGCAAAGAGAAGCCTGGTTAAAGCAAATCCCACCGGGTTGTGTAGCAGCAGTAAGGTTTTACCTCTCGTATCTGAAATTTGAATGTATGTTTCAGTTGGTTTTGTGTCAAAATAAGCAAAGGGGTCTATAATAATGACATTTTGCAGAATGTAAGGATGTATTTGCGGCAGAGGTGGATGAGTTAAGGTAGTGCAGTGTAGGGAAGGTTTCTCTCTTTTCAGAGTTGTGTGTCCTTCACCCTCATCCGAGAGTAAGGACTACTTGCGTGGCTTTATTTTATTTTGTAAATTTTTTTTTTTTTTTTTTTTTTTTTTTTTTTTTGCAACGGTGTCCAAATGTTCTCCGAGATCAAAAAGTAAGAAGGGCTTTCCTGCCTCTATTTATTTCTGTGTTGGGATGAGCGGGGGGGTGCCCCATGCATCCCGAGGGGCGATCCCGCCGAAGGCCGGAGCGTGACTTTCTTGCCAGTCCTGGGAGTGTTTGGCCCAGGAAAACTATTACTCACAAAGAACAAGTTCAGTGCATGGTTGAATTAAGACTGTAAAAGCTCCTAAAGTTGGTTGGTATGGAAACCTAATCCCACCGAACCGCTCTGTGGCACAGCTGGACTGTTTACTTTCTCACTTCAAATATAACTGTGTAAACATTGGCTGGGAGCTGCCAGCGCGGCTCCTACCAACCAGTTAATATACTGGTGGGGCTGGGAGCACAGGAGTCCCGCCACAGCTGCAGAAGGAAGCTCCTGGGTAAATTCAAACTGCATCAAAATTCAGTTCCTTCATACCGATTGATCAATTTTGATACAATTTTAAAATTTTCTTAAAAAGACCCCAAACCAAAAACCCAACACAAAAAGTAAGTAAATTTTACAAATTACACCTAGGCAAATACTTTTGACCCTGATCCATCCTGGGAGCAGCCAAATCAATATCACAAGGGAAACTTTTTAAAGTCTCGTGTTCCAAGAGCGGGTGAAACTTAATATTACTACAATAAAACGGTTTAATAAAGAAGGGCTTTAATAGTGAGCTAATTTGATTGAGTTTCCTAATTCCACTTTAATTGGAAAAGGAGTTGTCTGTTTGGTTATAAAGTGCTAGGGTTATGTTAGACTGGGGGAAAAAAAAAGATGGACGTTGATCATCTGAATAAACTTTTTTTTTCTATTTTTTTTTCCTTTTTTTGGTTGGCAGCTGACTTTGTGCAGGATGGGTTTCCATATCTGGGATTATGAACGGGCTACAAAGAGCTGCTACTTAAAGAAATCAGGTCGCCACATTTCTCCCATTCTAGCCCTGTTGAGAAGGGCTTAGGAGCTGTTGATTTAACTCAGCTCCCCTTTTAATTATAAAAGCTATTCTTGTGTAGTTAGGCGAGCAGGACAATTTATCAGAATTGTTGCCGTGTCTTGGAGGTTGGCTTGAGCTTGGATTTATACAACCGACAAAGGGGATCACGACGATTAACTTTGATATGGGTAGTTTAGGCAGTTAGACTGGGGGGAGTAGGAGGAGAAAAGGGGTGGGCGTGAGAGAATTTGATAAATTGTCGTACTGAAATAATTCCCGTAGATTAAAAAAAAAATATATAGAAAAAGGAAAAAAGAAAAAAATCCCTTGGGTTTGAAGCTGTCCCAGAGAGGTTCGTATACAGAAGCCTCTGGCATAACATAAAATATTCAGGTCTCTTTTAGAGTAAAATAAAATGCGTTCGGCGGAACCGAGTATAAATTATTTGTGAAGTAGAGAGGCTGCGGGCGAGCGCTCGCAAACTTCCCTGTTAATTAAATCTTAATCCACGGGTCGCAGGAAGCGGCGGGGCTGCAGCAGCGGCTGCTGTACATACAGCGGGACACGTTCCGGAGTTATATTAACTGCACTCGTGTTTAATATGAATCAGCCCTAATCCACGGCATAATAAAGATCAAATTAGACTAACCATTTAGTAGCGAAATGACATTCCTTCACCTAAAATGAACCTCCCCGCGCCCTGCTCGCTGCTCGCAGCCCCGGCCGACTGCGGACCTGGCTTGGGCTGAGCCCAGCGAAGGGAGCGGGGGGGCTTTTCCAGCCTGGCCAGTTTACTTCTCAGCCTGAGGGGGGAATCCCGCTACCCTCCCACGCTTTCCAGAGCCGCCTCTTCCCACCCCTCCGCAAGCCCGGCTGGCTGCCGAGGCCCCGGGGATGGAGCAGGCTCGCAGCGGGGTCGTGTCGCTCTCCGGCTCCGGCCCGAGTGTCCCCGCCCGCTGCTGGGACCGGGGGGACACCACGACAGGAAAGGGCGGCGGTCCTGCTTCCTGGGCAGTCAGGGCAGCTCCAGGGATGCCTTGTTTCACTGGAGACCGAGGAGCGAGTCCTGCGGCCACGGGAATGCTGCGGCCCCGCTGTCCCGGGACTCACTGCCCCGTTTCCCGAGCTGGAAACCAGCCCGCAGTTCAGCGCTGTCCGGAGGGATGGGATGGGATGGGGTGCGATGTGATGGGTTGGGATGGGATGCGATGGGATGCGATGGAGCGGCCCCGGGTGCTCCTCTACGGGCGGGGTGGCCTTTGTGCCGGCGCTGAGCAAACACAGCTGCCGCCGGTGGCACCGCTGGAGGGAAGGTGGCTCTCACCGTCACACCCCTCGGCCCCGCTCCCGGACATCCCTCCTCCGTGTTCCCTGAGCGGGGGCGAGCCCAGGTACCCCGCGGCACCCGGGATGATCTCAGCCCGGTGTCAGGAACACGAACTTCCCACGTCCCCGGCGAGGGGACACCTCTGCCGCTTCTCACGGTGCGGGCATCCCCCCCGTGCTGTCATAACATCCCCATGGCAACTGCGACAATTGCTTCTATGCCAGAACAACAATAGGAAAGTATTTAATATATTTAAATGTGATTAAGCAGGTGGAAGAAACGAGGAGGAGCAGCTCCGTAGGAAGAGCTGGCGGAGGCTTCCAGGGAGCCCGGGGCAGCAGCGGCACGTCTGGAACTCAACAGATGGGAGCGAGCGAGGGATGCAGAGTTACAGCGGGAGAGGAACTGAGTGTTTTACCCTTTTCTGCTGCCTTAAAAATCGACTGAAGCACGTGAAAATTCATTCCGACTTCCATCTCTCGGGTTTCGATATAAATACTAATACACCTAAGCAAAATAATTTTTTCCCCCGTTACTGTTCCTTCCCAGTTTCCCCTTTATTTTCTCTACCTTTATATTAGGGAGAAAACAAGCAAACAAACAAACAAACAAACAAACAAAGGAATAGACAAAAAAGCCCCACGAATCTGCTGTTAGCAATAAGTTTGGAAAATAAAAGGCATGAAAAAAACCCCTGAAACTGCACAAAGCTAGTTTGTATTTTACCTCCAAAACGAGCTTCGTGGAAAAAAATAACGCCTCGCAGAAAGAAAAAAGAAAAAAAAAAAAAAGGGATAGAATTTATTTAAACACACACTTTGACCTGAAAATTATTCCTTTCGGCCACCACCCCTCATTTCCGTGTCCTTAGGGAACCCAGTACCCAACGGAAGGGACGCTCCTGGCCCAGGAGCCGCGGCCGCTGCCGGGGCGGGGGGTGATGCCCGGCGGGAGCTGCCGCTGCCTTTCCCCGGGAGCGGCCGGGGCTCGGCCAGAGGAGCCCCGGGAGCCGGGCAGCCCACCTGGGCCTTGAACTCACCGTGGAATTGTGTGAAAGCAGCCGGATTGGGTGGGAATTACCGAGCGTCGAGGCAGAGGAAGGAGGTGCGGTGCTGGTGCGGGGGAGTTGCTGTAAATGCGAGGGACCTGCCCCGGGGTAGGAAGAGGTTAAAGGGTGCAGGGATGAGCTGCCTCACCCTGGCTAACAGCAGTGTGAGCTGAAATAGCTGAAGAAGGTATATCGGCAAGAAATTCTGGTGCTGGATAATGCTTAAAGGTAAAAGAAGGGCATAGAGGAGGGAAGGGGTGAATTCCACAGAAAAAGAACAGGGCAAGGGACTGATGTGGTCTAAGGCTCACAAGAGCTAATGGAGAGCTGGGATGCAGTATTAAGAGCTGTGGAAATATTTAGGGCTTACTAAAATGTGATTTTGGTGTCTGTGTTACAAAAGCAAGGTGAAAATGTGTCACTTGCTGTGCATGATCTAATATAATATATATAATATCTATATCCATGTGCTTTTCCTGAGGGAGGCTTTAAGGCTTGATTATACTCTGCACAGGCTGGGTGAGGTGGTCCTATATGGAGGGATTTACATTTTCAAGGAAAAGAGGAAAAGCCCCTGATTTCAGATTAGTGTTACCAGGTGCTGTACAGAGGTCAGGAGGCTCAATTACACAAACACTCACATGTCCAAGGCTGAGCAAGGGGCTCTTGGTGTAGAACAGTGATGGGTGTTCTTGTAGTGACTCACTGGCTGTTCATGTGGAAGCAAGCACATTGAGAGAGATGAAAATGCTGCAAAACCAGACTATTACTGATAACTTTAACTGCAACTGGCTGTTTGTAAACATTCCTAACCATAACAAAGTCTGGTCTGAGGCCTGCTCATTCCAAAACCTGGCATAAGCACATGTTCCTCTTCACTCCAGGTACGAATTTGGCAGAGGGGGACAAGGGCATGATGAGACACCTGCCTGGGGGATAATTCTGTTTGGAATGCTGTTTTGTGCAGTATTGGATTTACCTGTATGTGGGAGCTAAAGTCTTATCTTAGGTATTATCTTAAATCCTTGCAAACTCTAAACTACAGGGGGAAAACCATTGCTTCCTGACAACCCTGTTTTGACAGGCTGGAAGAGCAAAATCTTGTCATATACTGGTTTGTGGATTAATTTTCTGTAAGAGATGGTGCTATGTGGGATGCAGTCTGGTTCCTGACTTCACACAGAAGCTCTGTAGTGCAGATCTGTGAGGGGTAAGGGTGGATTCTTTGGCATGTTCTCAATATGAGTATACTTGCAGCTAGTATGGATTCAGAGGGGTTTTTCTCCTATTTTATATTCTCTCCTTTCTTGGTTTGGATCTCGTTAATGTGCTGTGAATCTTAAAAAAGTTATGCTAAAGTTGTTTCTGAAAATTTATTTTTTTCCCCTCATTACATGAATGGATTAAAAAATGAGTGGGTAAACCCATAAATTTCAGAAAAAAACATATAGAAATCCCTTGAAAGTCTTATTACCCATCAATAGTTACAGACCTGCCATACATATCCTCAGAAAACATTTGCATGTTTAACTGGAAAAATATAATAGATGAGCAGGATCTGTACAAATTTTAGTAGGTTCATGACAGCAGGGCAGGATCCTGGGGAGAAGAGGGAAATGGAAGGGAAACCAGAAATAGAGAGTGGACTTTCAGTGTGGTCTGACAGGCAGATGGAAAGCATGAATTACAAAGGCTTTTAAAAAGATCTGCTTGGGGTTTATGTTTACAGAGAGATTTAACAAGACTGGCTGGCCTTAAAATGCTGAGGTTGTTGCTAAAATCAGATGTTTGAAAGTGAAATGGGAGTACTAGCTCTGGATCAGAACATAGGAGAGGTTCACAGAAATTCAACAAGACAGGAGCAGGGCCAGCAAGGCAGGGCCCCTATAAACCATTGAGCAGATCCTGAAAGGGGCTTTAGGGTCAGCAGGAGCTGGAGTCAGGGGAGGGAGGGGGATTTGACCCCTGCCAAGGGGAGCTGCATCCAGACAGAGACCACGAGCCTCTAACCAGGAGGAGCAACAGCAGCACGAGGAGACAAAGAGACTGAGCTGGGATTTGTGCAGGAGGGACTCACTGGTGAAACAGCTTCAGAGGGAACAAAGGTATCGAAACATCACCTCCTTTCTTGTAAGGGGGATATGGGATATTGATCTCCTCCCATAGCTTGGGGAAGCCCGTGGTTTACCTTGGGTAGAACCTATGGATTTCCTGAGTTTTCTAAATCTCCTGCTTGCAAGGTTAGCCATGGGTATTTACAGCCAAATGAATGGGGCAAGTAGTGGAGATTACAACTTGGAGAGCCTTTGCTTTGTAAGGGGAGAGTCAGATATCTTATTCTGGCAGGAGAATCTAATTAAGGGCCTGTTCAATAGGAGTAAATGTCAAATGATCAGGCACACAGGACTAAAATTGCGATGCTCAGCCCAGTGTGCTAGAATGTGTGTTATGAGATGCCTGGCTTTTTTTTCCTGCTTAGAGGGATGAATTATGTTTGATTTCTCTAATCATTCTTTTTATCCACATTATTGAAGCTTTACTTTGACACAGAGAAAGTAATCTTGATGCAGTGGGGCCAAGAGCAGAATTGCACCAGTAGATTTGGCAAGGAAAACACGGCTCCAGCCTCTCACAAAAATCTCTACCTTTCTCCCTGCACATGAAAGCTTCCAGAAGGGGTCAAAAAGGTGTTTTCAGGGCTTTTTAAACACAGTAATTTATAATAATGTTCTTCCCATTCAATGGGTGAAAAGGGTATCAAAACACGAATTAAATTTCTGTTTTCAGATCCATTGGAAAATATCTGGGATATAAGAATTGGTGGTAAAACTTGCTGGCTTTGGGGCAAAACTAGCCCATCATGTGTTTTACAAACATAATCTGTTGGCCAAAGTACACCAGATGAATGAGTTAACCTAGCTCTAATTTACTGAGAGTGTAATGGTTTCAAAATGCTCACACTCATGCCAGGCACTTGGAGAAGCTGGTAAAGACACTGTCACACATGTCACCATCACTGTTTCCTAAGTTATTCAGTTATTTCCTAAGGATTGCATGCAAAGGTCTCTGGATTCTGATGCCAGGCTGAAATGTTAACTTGTCCTGTGCACATTTCACTTTGGCTTCCTCATCTCCCTCCTGGGAGAGGGCTCAGCTAGTTTTCACTACCTTGGTCACTGAAAGAAGAATTTGTGTTGTCTTGGCAAGGCAGCACATGTATCTTGGGTCTGGAAAGGGCTCCAAACCTGTGTGAGATGAGGATACCAATCTGCTTGGCTGGAAGGTTTGTTTCTAACTAGAATCAGGGCTGGTGAAATGAGGCACTCAGATCTTGAGAGGGAAATGGCTCTGCTAAGCTGGAAGGGATGGAGGTGGGAAGTGATGGGTCTGCCCTTGGAAACAGGCCAAAAGTGGAGCTAACGTTGTCCAAGGAGCCTCACAACCTTTTTATTTTAATCCTCATCACTGAAACATCTAAGGGAAGTTAGTCCTGATAAGATGGGCTGAACTGAACAGCAGCAAATGATGTTCTGTAAACTGTGAGAAGCTAAGACTGACCTGGTGAAGTCATTGGTAAAATGTCTGGTTTTCCTGGAAGCCTCAGCAGGGCAGATTCTGCATCTGATGGACATTGATGATATTGGGCAGAGGCACTCTCATTAAGAAATTGCCTGCTGGAACTCCCTCCAGCCATCTGGCATCCAAAATGCAACAGCAAAAAGGATCATGTTGGTGGTTTTCAGTAAATGTTTTGCACAGAGCCATCTTTGTTGACTGTCTCTTACTTTGCAGGTATTTATGGTATCATGAATCCTTTTTTTTTATCCTTAATAAAGACATGCTTCCTAAGTTCAAGGATTAACTTTGTTATAACAGAAAGGAAATTTGTATTAAATTTTTATCCTTAAGAACTCTGGAGAGATCCTCAGATCATATGTTGAATTTGAAATATTTGAGAACTTTTGACTCTCAGGCTGCTGCCATGCCTTTTACTTTTTTCCTTTTAAATGCTTTTACTTTTTTCCTTTTAAATTTTCATACAAATGACTACTTCTACAATTTTGGCATCTGAGTTCCTAGCATTGCTCATCACTTTTGGAAAAACAAGTAGTAGCTGATTTTCTTAAATCTTTTGAAAGCTTTATGAGCAACAATAACAATGAAAATATTGGTGTATATCACTGGTTGGTGCTATTTGGGTTTTATTTTGCCACGTGTCAATGAACTGAAAGTCCCTTTTCCTCTCAGTTTAGTTTGTGGTGTGAGTGGGGCTGTCAGACTTTACACTCAGATTCTGGACTCTCTTGGGCAAAAGTTGCCTTTGTTTCTTCATAGTCCCAGGGAGAGAACATTGTCTGGAAGCAGGATGCACACAACCAAAGTGCTTCCTGAGGCAGCAACAATCCTGCTCAGTGGGTGTGAGCTCTGGGTCAGTTCTGAGATTAATCTGAAAATGAAATGATTTTGAAGCAGGTATAACTGATGCTTCAGATGAGTGTGCTACACTGAGAGTCAAGCATACTAACTTCTTTTGAAGGTACAATTACCCTTTATCTTTGCATGTTGGTTTGTTTAACTTTCACTGGATTATTCTCATGGAATAAGAATGAGATATTGCTATTTCAGAGCACCACTGGGACCTTGCAAATGAAGGAAGCTGTAAGGTTTTGTAGTGAAAACTGCACATGGGTCTCTGAAGACTTGGTCTGTTTACTGAATTCTGCTGCTGATTTACCAACACTGTTTGACCTTGAGCTACTCAAAACAATTTATTATTTTTAAAAAAGTGGCTATTAATATTGACAGTCTCCAGTTTCAGAGAGAGACACTCGAGACTTGAATTGCAGACTTTTGTACTACTTGAGTATTTATTTTTAATAAGGGTCCTAATTAAGTGTGCAATCTCTGTAGCAGGAAAGCTCTCCTGGACTCTGTCTTCATTCATTAAAATGTGTCAAATTCCTCAGAGTTTAGAGCAGAGCTCTAACAATGGCAAAGGAGACCCCGTGTCCTGAATATATAGGAACATGTGCCAAAGAAGATGTTTGTTAATAAGTACTTGTGCAGTGATAAAGTACAGCAAACAAGGGGTTATGCATTTCCTCACTTTCTGCTACCCAAGCAGAGCTCCTGACTTCACTGAGGAGGCTGTACTGTTGTGAGACATGGAAAAGTAAAATAGCCTCTGCTTTATAATAACTCATTTCAGCTCTGTCTAATTAACACTTCTTAGTGTTAATTGTAACCCCCTGTTCTGCGTTTTTCAGGGATGATATTTCCCAAGTAGTGCTGATGAAATGTCAGGCAGAGGTAGTAATTTTGTTTTCCTTGCTATTATAACATTGTGCCATAGATATAGTTATATACAGAGATACATGCCAATCAACCAACAGAGCAAACAAGATGAAGAAGTAAAAATCTTCTCCTTAGAGAATTTCTTAGGCAGACAGTGAATTATGAGGTTTTCTCTGCCTAGACAACTTGCAGTGAGAACAGCTATTCCTACTGGCATTCCTTGCTGTGATTAAAAAATTGAATAATTTTAGATGGCTTGTTTTATTAAATCAATAGATTTAACAGGATGGAGAGGAGAAATCCAAAATTTAATTTTTTTTAATATAATCTGCAAAATCCTATAGGCTTCTAATATTAATGCTACAGAAATATCATTGGCCAGTATTAACAGAACAGTATTTAATGAACAATAAAGACATTCATGTTGTTGGAAAGGGGAAAATCCTGTTGGCATTCTAGCAAAACCATCCACCTTTGCTTTGTAGCCAAGGAGGATTTCCAAGGAGGAAATGAGATAGTGGTGTAAGAAAGTGGAAACTTGAGAGTCACTGTTAAAACATCACCCTGGTGCTGGCAGAATGGCAAAATTATTGCAAAAGACATGGAAGAGAGTGATTGAATGATATGGAACTGTTTTTATGTCACTGATGTTTAAGTTGGATTTTTCCTTGGGAATACCACTCAAAAATTGAAGGTGGAGCTTGGTCTGCAACAAGAGAATGTGGAGCAATTGTGGTCTCATCCAAACAATCCTGTGTCTGATGCTAGTCAGGAAAGTGCCTGTGGTGACTCCACATCTTATGAACAGGTAAAACTGAGAGAGAAATCTGACTGAAGATAAAACCAAACCAGCCAACCAACCTCTCATGATGAAACATGGAAAAGAAAAAAGGCCAGTGAGTGCCAGCTGTGGAGTTGAAAATACAATTTCCGATAATTTCTGTCACATCCCATACAATTAAATTAATATGCATTTCACTTCTTTTAGATTTGATTTTTTAAATTGGGGAAAGGGTCCTAGATTTCAGCCTATTCCTAGTTTTTCAAACATTACCAATTTCTCCATGTCATCCATGTAACTCTTGACCTTGCAAAATACTTGATGGCCCAGTTGAAATGCTGGAAGTGCTTTGACAAGTTACTCTTAGGAGGGCACTGGTGTTTATAGCCTTGTGGCTGTTTTGTAGAGGCTTGTGCTATATTTCTAAGCACTGGGGAGGAGGAAGGCTGGAATTCTCTTTCCCTGAATTGTGCTCAATATAACTAAGGAAAAGATTTCAAAACAGTGTTTCCTCCCTTCATTGAGATGCAGTGAATTGCTGGTATACTTAAAGGATGGCAAAACCCCCCACTAAACCACATGGCAGTTGTTTAATCATTATAGGCTTTTGCTTTATGTCTAAAGAAATTAACTATTTACCAAATGGTCATTTCTCAGATCTGTGTGTGAAGTCATGGCTGAGTCCAGTGACAGTAATCTCTGTGTGTGCATGTATACACACATAAATATGTCAGTGTATGCAATATTTCTGTACATCTCCTACCCCTATGAATTCATTTACCATTTGTAGTTTCTTTACCAATTAAATTTTCCAACACAGCAGTTCCCTCTGCATCATGTCACGCATGCTGACTATGTGCTGATTTAAGGTTGAGGATAATTTAGCAGGGCTGCTGATTATGGCAAACTTATTCTCAGGAGATCATGAGAAATGGGTGTTTTGTGATGAAGTTTGTTTTGTGTAGATTAGAAAGATAATGATACAGATGCAGATTAGGCCAGGACATAAAAACCAAAATCATAGTGTGTATGAGCTCTGTAAAATCCAAAGGTAAAATATGAGATCAGGTACTAGACTACATGGCTCTGTGTCTGAGATCCTCTTTTAGACTCCAAAAACCTGAGCTAAACCTGACCTTGGGAAGTCCTGTTTTATTTCATGCACGTGAATGGTCCCAGTGACTTTCATACTGACATGTTTCCTATTTAAGCATTTTGCAGTCTATGCAATACAAAATTGCTTTCTTTTCTCTGTGTCTTGGACAGCTCTGAGCATTCGCCAAAAATTCAGTAATAATGAGTTACAACTCTCTTTGCTTCATGTTGATGCGGAAAAGCAGATGAATATTAGCATAGTAAAGATGCTGATTGAACATGGAAAGGGTGTAGCCATTTCAGCACAGCAGAATTGCTGGTCAAGAAGAAAGTAATTATAATTAACACAAATATAGCTGAGAAAAAAGGTGTGGGGTCTTTTAATTTAATAATTTTTCCTGTGACATCTCATGTTGTTTTACTGACCTTAATGAAGACCTGTATGCCATGCTCTGGACAGAAGCATTTAATGAATATCTCATAATTTCACAAAAAAAGGATTTATTTTTGTCCTCCTACAGCAACGCTGTTTTTTCCTCCACCTATTCTGCACTTTAATGGGCTGTCTAGTGCTGTTAATTCTTTAACAGAATCTCTTCACCAACTCTGTCCTTTGGCTCCTAAACCTGCAGCCCTTCTCTCTAAGTTAGGTAGCAGATTCCTGTGGCTGCATGTGATGTAATTTTCAAAGTGGTTTCTACCTCATTGCCATTAAAATCCCTTTGAAAAATATCCTACTAGGCACTGTTTCTTCAGCCTGATGTTTCCTGAGATCCAGTTACCAAGCAGTGTTGCAGGTGCTTGAAAGGGCTCAGGAAGCAGCTTCTCTCCTGAGAGGGACTAAAAGAGATGATTAGGAGAATGCAGGAGGTTTGTGATAGCAGTGGTGTCTCCTAATCGCTTTGTTTTAACTTTAACTTGTTTTAACTTTAAAGGTGCCTGCTGAGCTCTTGTTCAAATGTCAGCAGTGGAAGTGCAGAGCTTGAGGGGTGTCCCCTGTGCAAGCAAATGCAGAAGGAAATGTGGTTTGGGCAGCTCATTGTGCCTGAGGCAGGTTGGGGTGAATTTCCTGAGCTGCACAGAGCTCCTGAGGGCTCAGGGGAGTTACCTGTCCTTCTCAGCCCAGACTTCCCTTATGTGCAGCTGGATGCTGAAGTTGAAAGAGGGAAAGGAGAACAGTTACTGCACCCAGAAAACCTGAACTGTGCTGGCTCAAACTGATGTCTTACTGAATATTTTTAGTACTGAAAGGATTTTTGTCAGATCTGGAACCCAAACTCCTGAAATTCCTCAAGAACCTTAGATCATGCTTTAAAGCAAACTTTTAGCCAGCTAGCTGAGGAAGAAAACATAAAGCCATCAATTCTAAAGGTTTGATGAAATGAAGGGAATGACTTAGCTATTAAAATATTATGTTTGAAGCAGTCCAAGACCAGCTCTGACTTGTTGTTTAGGAGTCCAGGCTGGCAGTACCAGAAAACAGGCTCTTGCCAACTATCAGAAACTGAAGGCAGCCAGTGTCTCTCAATGGCTTCCAGGATCCAAAGTCTTAAATTTGAATAATTCATGTAGTTAATGAATAATAAATTTAATAATAATGATTAAGGCAGATGACTCTCTGTTCAGTTAAATGGTGACAGCCAACTGAAAAATGTGTGTGGTGCACACATGCTGCTCTCCTCCTCTCAGTTTGCAGCACTCAGCCCCTGAGAAGTTTGTCTGATGCTGTGGGTGATTCACTCTGCCCATAAGGCTGCACCCATTCCCACTCACACCTGGCTGCAGCAATGATTCCATTCCCACCTCACACCTGCAATGCATCTGGATTACAGAGTCAATTAAATTGCAGTGTTTTGTGCTCTTGTGCAGTGAAGCTCCAGGAGCCACAGTTTTTCATCCCAGCTGCTGTGGGTGCTGATGTGCTGTTCCTGCTGCAGTTGTTGCCTCATCTGGAGCAGGTTCCTAGGCCAGGCTCCTGCAGGCTCCAAAGTTCATCCCAGTGGGAGTTAGAGCAGCTCAGCAGGGGTGTGCAGAGAGGGCAGGGCCGGCTCTGGAGCAAGGTCCCTGCAAGGGTCTGGAACAAGAGGGAACATTCCCCATCTCTTGTCTTGCTCCTCCCTCCCACACTTACCATCCAGCCCATTTTCTCAGAGAGGGTTTGTGGAGACTGCAGAGTTTTTTTCTCCTTCTTCCTCACTCTTCTCCTCCATCCCGGCTGGTGTTTGTTTTTCTGTGCTGCCTCTTGTTTGCTCCATTTGAGTACTGCAGGAGTCCTGCCCTGGGTGTTTTGACAAGTGGGTGCAGGGTGGTGCAGCCTGGGGAGAGTTTTGCTCTCATCCCACTGGCTGAGGTGAGACCTTTGCACAGAGGGACTCCCATGGGATGTCACTCCATGGGGGAGGACTGGCTATCTGATAGCAGGGAGAAGGACCTGGGCTTTCTGTTCTTTGCTGACAGCCAGGAATGAGATGGGGTTTGCTCCTTTGCCATTCCAAGCTGGTTTGTTCATCCCACTGGCTGAGAGTGGCATAAACAAAATTATTCAGACACTGAGGCAGTTGTTCCTGAATTACTCATGGTAGTGGGAAGTTGATCAAACTCTCTTGTCATGCCTGCTAGTTTTTATTATTAATTAATAAATAATTTTACTTCTGTTGACTGATCAGAACTCCCATTAAACTGCCTTTTGCAATTAATGGGTTGGAACCATTTGTTCCAGAATGCTGCTTGAAGGCTTCCAGCCCAATGCTGACAGGATTTGCTGCCTGCTGTATTTAATCTTAGTTTCTTCACCCTTTCCCTGGAGCTCTTAGAGGTCAGTCAGTGTCAGAGCTTGTCCTTGGAGCAGCTTTCAGTCAGGCTGAAACAGTCAGTCAAAACACTCAGTGAGTTTTTCCAGAAAAATGAGCTATCTCCAAGTCTCTTACCGCAATCTGGAGCAGGCAAGTTGAGCCCTTAGACTTTGGGAAATTCTCTACAACTTCCAGCTATATACCTTATATTTCTCTCTTTCTCCTTTCTCCCTCTTTTCTCAGTGGAAGTTTGCTGCTGTGGCAGGTTTGATACAGGGCTTGTCTGAGCAGTGTCTTGGTTTTGCTGCCACTGTGTGGTCAAAGCTGGGCTGGTGTTTCAGGTGTTCCTGTTTCTCACTGTGATTTGTGTGGTGCAGCAGAGTCCTGGCATCCCAAACCTGATTCTTCTCCATGCCACTGTAAATGGGGAGTGACTGCACTGAATTTGATGGATTCTTTATTTGTGTTAGAGCAGCAGCCAGAGGCACCTGTGGCAATAAAGGCCCCTTGTGCTGGGTGGGTCTTAGGCTAGGAAAAAACAACAAACAGCCCCCAGATCAGCTTTTAATATAATATATTCCTGTATGTAGCAGGTAAATAAAAGTGACAGGTCAGGGATAAATCTTGTGCTTGAAGTCGGGGCCCTGCAAAAAGAGAAAAGTGTTTAGTGGGATTTCAATAATCTCAGTTGTGGTGATTTCCACAGCTCAGGCACACCCCAAAATGACTGTGTGTGTGAGTTCTGGAAACCTGTGCTTTTCAGGTTCAAGAGTCACAGGTCTCTTGCAGTTGTTGAGGTTTCAAGCCAACCACAGAAGCTTTGCTATTCAGCAGTAAAGCACTGCAGCAAGTAATAAAATACAGGTGTACTTAACAAGGAAAAAAAAAAAGCTTATATTAGGTTTGCTTTTTAGAAAATAATACAGTAATCATTTATGTTTTGCTGGTTTGGTAATATCCAGGAGGTTTCTCAGTCATTAACTCACTTGAGTGAATTAGGGAAGTTTTATTGTGGTAATAAACAGTGATATGTCTCTTTAGGGACTTTCAAAGTGAGTGAAATAGAAAACATAAATTACTCTGTGGTTTGCTTCTGCATTCCTTGCACATTCAGGATTTTCACTGGCTTTGAGGAATGCAGGAGCAAGCCCCAAATATTTGTAAAGAAATCAGGGTGAAAAAAATTTGCCTTGAGCCCAAAGATTAGAAAAAAGTAAAATGTCAGCACCAGAAATTCACAGAGGGAGGAAATTCTAGCTACTAAGGGAACAGCAGCTGAGAATGTCATGCAATAGTTTTATTAACACAGTATAAAAGGCAATTTAAATAAATAAAAAGGCCTATTTCTGCCATTTCCCAAAGCCCTTATTTAATTTAGGTAAAAACAAATATACCACAAATGTTAAACTGATTTGCAATCGTTTGATGCCCTCAGATGCAGTCTCAGCTTTATACTCAACAGCAAGTGACTCTCTGCTGTCTCCCACTTTCTGTGCAGTTAATCCCCCATGCTTTGGGAGGGGGTCCTTGCTGGGGGGCTGGGCAATGTGCAGACCCAGACCCAGGTGGGATTTCTGCCTTCTGCTGGGTCTCACTGACCACATCCAGACACTGTCCACCTCCTTCTTCACATCCCTGTTATCGTATCTTGTCTCTTGCTGACTCACTCACAAACTGGTAAATTTGATACTTTCTGATTTTTTTAAAAATTTTATTTATTTATGTTGCACTGGTCTGGTTTGTGGAGTGAAGATCCTTGCTGGAAACTGTTGACTGCACTTGGTTACTCTAACATGGACAAAAGGAGGGGTCAGCAATAAATCCTGCAGCCTTCTCTGTAGGTCTTAAAGGTGGGTAGAAGCTTTGCAGTCAGAGCACTTCCAGGGAATTTCTCTGCTATTAGACTTGTTAAACTAACCAAGTTCCAATGCATTTCCATAATTTATGAGACTTGGGCTACGGGTGGCTGTTTAGGCAGAGCAGTTGGATTGTGGTGCAGATGACTGACACACAATATTTTTCTGAACAATGATTGCATAAACCTAACTTCCTTTGGAAGCCGGGCTAAAAATAGAAATCCTTTCCGGTGCCAAACTTGTCTGTCATAACTAGTAGAGGCATTTTGCCCATTCATGAGTGTGCTGAACTGCTCATGTCTGTGCCAATATGTTTACTTAGCACCCTGGTTATGCTTTCACTGAATTGTGTGAAATGCTTTTAATTTATAGTGGCCATAAGGAATATAGATGTGTAAGGGAATAGAAAAAGGAATTTATCACGTGGATCACTCCAGGCTGGGTAGTTTTGGTTGTGGTGATTCTTTCTTTTTTTTTTTCTCCTGAAGAAAGCTTTGGTGATGTCCTGTGTAATATCTTCCATTTCATGGTTTAGTGTAAGGAATAAAACGTTGTGCCACCCAGTGAAGGTGACAGATGCCCAAGGCACAGCATGATCAAGTGTCACAAAAATAAATGGTGGTGACTTTGCACAGATTTCTTCATGGAAACTCTCTGCCTCTTCCCCCCTCTGATCCTAATCCAGGAATGCAGGGAAAAGGGTGGAGAAGAACGAACCTGTCCTTTGGGACTTTGTAAACCCCCTTGCAGGTGTGAATTCTGCTGCTGTGGCTACAGCACGGCTGGATTTAGGATTTGCTTTTTGCAGCCCCGTAAGACAGCGTGATGTGGCACCCTTGCATCCCGCTGGGCCGAAAGAACAAAACGTTCCATTATTTCATTTCATTCATCATTCCAAGGCGAAGGTTTAAGGACGGGACTTCCCAAAGGAGGCGGAGACGCTGCCCGGGCTCGGCCACGAGAGGGCAGCAGAGACTGCGGGACGGGGCGGCGGGGACAGACGGGGACAGAGGGACAGACAGGGACAGAGGGGGGGACAGGGACAGACAGGGACAGAGGGGGGGACAGACAGGGGGAGAGACAGTGGGACACGGCTGGGACAGGGGGACAGACGGGGGGACACGACTGGGACAGGGGCGTAGTGCTGTGCTAGACGGTCACTGCTGCCACATCAGGATCGCTGCTGTGACATCGGGGTCACTGCTGTGCCCTGGGCTGTCCTAACGGGGTCACTGCTGTGCTAACGGAGTAATTTCTGTCCCCTGGGATGTCCCACTGAGTCACTGCCGTGCCAGAGGGGTCACTGCTGTCCCATTGGGGTCACTGATGTCCCCCAGGCTGTCTCACCGTGGCCGCTCCCGTTCCCCTGGGCTTTAGCCTTTGTGGTTGAGATCCCAAACCCAGTTTCTGAAATGTGGCACTTTATTAGAAGTGATTTTCTTTTTCCTCCTGTAGTGGTGGCCAGTCCATCCCCTACTGTGAGTAGGGGAGTGAGCAGTGAGTCTGTATTGACACCTCAAGGATTTTTGTCCTTTCTCTTGACTCTGTGAAAAAGCAGAAGGGAAGAGCTGGAAAGGAGCAAACCTGCACTTGTAAAGTGCTCTCATTGTGATTACAGTGGCTGCCAGTGGCACCAAGCACTAAAGGAGAGGCAGCAGATAGATGGAACAGGCAGGTAATGGGAAACATCCCACATCTGGTATGGTGTGGGCACTGAAAGAGAACACCCCAGTCTGGCAGAGGTTACTCTGCAAGCAGCAAACTCTTTAATCTTATTCCTTAGTATGTGAGAGAAGGAGAAAAGCATTGGCAGATTCTGGGTTGTGTGGAAGAACTGAATACAGCTGAAGAGAGTTTTGGTGCAGCAAGAAAGATTATAGTGGGTGAACTGATCAAATTTTGGACAGTATTTAAAACAAGTGGATTAAGGTAATTACCAATATGGCAGTGCAGAAGTTCTCAGGGTTTTTGGATAACAAATCATGGTGATTTGACGACCAGGGAATTGCTGCACCATCAGCTATGTAGCCAGCATTATCAAAGCACTTCTTTATACAGA
The DNA here is from genome assembly GCF_903797595.1 of Erithacus rubecula. Lineage (NCBI taxonomy): Eukaryota > Metazoa > Chordata > Aves > Passeriformes > Muscicapidae > Erithacus > Erithacus rubecula. Next base: position 21,326,689 of record NC_136662.1, on the reverse strand, counting down.
AGATGAATCACAAACAATATAATCTGCTAAAGGTTATGCAACAATATATGTTCATAGTTCTGATACTCTGAGGAGTAGTTTGTAACTTCTCTTGGTTCAGTGGGAGTAGGTGTCCTGGAGTTTCTGAAAATCTCTGTGAGTCTTTGCACTTCCAGGCACCTAAAAACCTCAAAAATCTGCCCCCTAGTATCTTATAACTTGAGATGTTTATATTTCAATTTTGGAGAGAACCAACTCTTTATTCTGCAGAAGGGAACAGTGGCAGCATTATTATTGGTGCCATTTATTCTCTCTGAGAAGCTTCAGATTACATTATTTAATATCTGTTTTATCTGTGTTTCAGAACTGATTTTGGTGTTACAACAAAGGCAGACTTGTCTTATGAGAATCAAAATTATACTTAATTGGATTCTGCTTTGGGAGTTTCTGTCAATCACACAACTGCGTGAATTGGAAAAGGCACACGACTGCAACTGTGATTAACTTCTCCAGAGTCACAGCTCTGAGTGCTGTGTATCACATTTCATAAAGAGATGTATCTTAGAATAATTGTACTCTTCTAAAGGGTACCTTCTGAATACCAAAAATAACTTCATTTTCTTTGAGGGCACACATGAGCAGGAGACATCCTTAGACTGAAGGCTGTGAATATTTCTATATTAGACTTCTCCACCTGAAACAGCCTTGACTGCCTTCCTCCATGTGTAATTCCTGAGAAAAACAAACAAATGGAGAATTCCCTGTCTGGAGAACAGCCTGCCTTTGATGCTAACCTGCATGTGAATGACCTGTGCATCATCTAGAGGAGGGCAGGTGGTAAATTAGCAGCAGGTACAGACTGCTAATGAGTGAATGTTTGTGATGCTGGAATATTGGAGCTATTTATTGTAAGTACATGCCAGTGCTGTGAGTTTTCCCATGTCTATGTAGCCACCTAAAGGAAGTCAGATCCTTTTTGCTATTATATTACTGGTTTATTTTTCTGAGTTGAAGTTTAATCTTCCTTTATTCCTGGCTCTTACAACTGGGCAGCAGGAAATGCAGATCACTTCTACTTCAGAATATGAGCATTTAAAAGAACTTTGAATACTTCAACTTTATCTATCTATCTATCTATCTATCTATCTATCTATCTATCTATCTATCTATCTATCTATCTATCATCTCTTAAAGTTTGGAACTTACCAATTTAACTTTTTGAAGTATTAGAGGATTACATTTAAAGAACAGGGTTAGTCCAGAAATCACTACTGGAGATCTCTAACCTTGGAGGGCAAACAACAGGGTTTTTTTGCACCCCTGTAGACAGCCAAAGTTATTATTCTCTTTGCTTTTATTTCTAAATTGCATCAACTGTCTCCAGTGACATTTAACTTACATATGTGAAGAGTTTGGCATTTTTAGATTGTCAGGGTGTTATTGGATGAAAAAGCTGGTTTTGTCACGGGACATCTGTTTTATTGTTAATTAGATGAAATAGGAAAGACATCAGAAGAGTACACACAGAAACTATTTCATAGTTCCTGCTTAAAATCTTACTCTGATCCCTTGAAATTAATGATGCTTTACGGATTTTCACATTTTGATGTGAGTTTCATTTAGGAAGTTTTGGGAACAAATGACAGAGAGTTGTTATCCATCTGTGCCTCTGTCTTTACAATTCAATTATGCTCTGCCATTGTACAGTCTCTCCTTTCAGAACCATCACAAGAGAGAAAACAACCAAGGAGTTCATTTATCATTTAAAAACCCCAATCTAACCACAACAACTTATATCAACATCACGTTTTGTACTTATAAAAGTACAAAATGAGTTGATGTCACAATGAGTTGATCTTTTTGACAGTTGTGAACTTATTGATGTTAAGATCCTGTATGAAGACCTGGATTTTTTTTTTGGGTCACATTTTAGTTCAAAGGCTCAGGTAGCCCAGATTTTCTCTGTTTTCAGTCATTCTTAAGGATTTAAGAGTCTTTGTGAGAAAGCAGGTATAAAATACACTTCCCAGGAGAGAGAGAGAGAAATTGTAGTTTGTGATAACATGTCATATTATTTCAGGATGAAGGCAAATGAGATCTCTCTTGGGAATGAGGGAGAATAAAGCATTAAAAGCAGTATTCATACTGGTGTGCAGTACTGCAATGGTATGGAAGATGAACATGAGATGAGGGGAGACACCAGACTGAGGTGGTTGCATCTGTCTCACAATAATGCATCTGTAACTTGGGGATGGAGAACTGGGGAGGTCCAAAGGAGCAGTGAGGTGTGTGGGAAGCTATTTCAGTCTTGCCTGTTCTCTGCTCTTGAGCCCTTTGCTGGGGCCTGATGTGGCCCGGAGCATAATTTGATGATGGAGAAGCAAAGGATGCACACTGGCCTTGGCACACCCATGGTGAGAAACCCTTTCAGCTGGAAAAGGGGGAAAAGCTCCTCTGCAGCTCCTGTCTGGAGAAATGTGAGGTAAAGAATACACAGAGTCTTCAGAGCAGCTCCTGGCTGCACAGCTGGCATTAGACTCTATGCAAGAGTCTAGTGGGTAATTAGTGAGTATCTCCTCACTAAGTGCTGGTGGGAGAGGGAGATGAGGGTGAAACTGGGAAAGTATAATTTGATTTGGGGGTGAGGAATGGCTTTTAAATCTCTGAAGTGATGTTAGCAGGAAAGTGAAGTGACTTCAAAACTGCAGTCCTGGGCTGTGTGCAGACACGTCCTTTTCCATCCTTGGAAATAAAGCCCAGATCTCCTGCAGCAGTTTACAGAGACCCTTTCCCCCATGTGTACAGGGATGGTGAAAGGTTCTTAGTGGGAACTGTATGTCCTGAGCAGCCCTGTGAGACCAGGGACCCATCCAGTTAGAGCAGTGCTTAGTGCTAAATGTCAATGGTGGTTACTCTGGGGAAATGCAGGAGGAATTCTGAAGAAGAGTGCTAGAGTTTCCTGGCTTTGATGTTTCCCTTCAATAATGGAACAAAATCCCTCACCCCTCCCCAAGACTTTCATAGGTGTGGTTTTATGTGTTTACACTGACATTGTGAACACATATCATGGCCATTATATGTGCCCTTTAGAGTCAAGGTTCTGGCCCTCCACTTCACTACAGAGGTGGATGTTATTATCCTATTCCTAGCCCCAAAACATTTTTAGCTTTTCTAATACATAATATCCATTAGCTAAAAATATACATCCATTATTCTCAGTCCTGTATCCCCTTCTTCCCCTGTTTTTGTTGTGGAATTCATGCTAGGGATAAACTTGGCAAAATACTTTCATTAGTGTGACTAAGAGAAGCTTACAACTTGTTTCATTAAAATGGGAGCAAGATTGATACCCTTTATTAGCGAGCTGGAGCAATCCTTGCCTTTTCTTCTCAAGTGCTCCATATCTACTTGGCTCTGGAGTGCACAATCTTGATGAATTGTGAGTTAACTTAATGGGGAAGAAAATGTGTGTAGAGCTGGGTGAGGCCAGAAGGGAAAAATACAGATGAGAATCAATGAAAGAGAGAAGAGTCTTGATGGAAAATGAAATGGCCTCTTCCCAAAAAAGTTGATGAAGAGAAAATAAACAGCTGGCAAGCAGGCTCAGAGAGGGAATACAGAAAGGTACACAGCAGTACTGGGGACAGATGGATCACAGGCACAAGGTCAGATTTTGATTTTTGAAGAATAGAATGCATAGGAATATTTGGATCAAGGACCTTTGTTCTGGCCCATCTTTTCTTAAATTAAGTAAGAAATGCTCAAAGTGAAAAAATTCTTCTCTTTCCCTGAGGCATAGCATCTAGAAATGTAACTCTGTTAGCAAAATATCTCAGACAATTTTTAAATGATAGCATCTTTTCCTGTGATTCCAGACTCAAAAGCAATTGCTCATGAATGGAAGGATTTTCAGTCTGTGGATTTCTGGTGCATGGAAAGGTTCAGAGCTACATTTTGTTGCTCTGCTGACTAAACCAGTGTAATTACCTCTGCCAGGACTGTAGTGACAGTCCAGACTGTCCTGATGGCTTCTTAGCTAACCTCTGATTTCACAGTCTGCTGCTACTAATGTGTAAGCCAGAAAAGAGCTTGCCTGGCTTTCAGAGTTTGACACTTACCAGCAGTGGCTGTTGGGGGGGAACAGGGGGAAACACTTGAAAATTGAGCTGCCTCCATCAGGAAATCACTGAGAGACAGAGCAACAGAGCAAGACCCAAGATACCAACGTGGTCTTACATGAGAGAGTCAGACCCTTCAGCTCCAGCAGCACTGGGGCTGCACAAGGCATGGCAAGGCCATCCTGGAAAGGCCCCAGAATTGCTGCTCCTACACCTTTCTGATCTGGAAAACCCATAGGATTTGATTTGGGTTAGGGTTAGATTCAATAAATAAACCTCACTTGCCTAATTTTATTTTTTTTTAATTTAAGGATGGCTACAGCCAACAAAACTCAAGAGCAACACCTGCATGGCATCCAGGACCAAGTGCCTGTAATGAGCATTAACACCTATTTTCAGTGTGCATGTAAGGAGCATTAGCAGCTATTTCCATGTTACACATGGAAGTTATGCACCTCAGGGTGATGTATTTTCTTTGTATAAGGATAAATATTTGTCAAGAAGTTGTGCTGGGACAGATGTTGTTGTAAAACTGTGGCAGCTCTGTTCCTGAATCAGGGTTTTGAGCCCTCAAGCCCATGACAAGGCTCTGTGTTTGCAGCCAGTGCTGGCTGGTGTGTCTAATTTACAAAATATTAGAAGCAGTTCCTGAGGTCCATTATGACAAATAAAAGTGGTTTATGTTGGGGTTTTATTTTTTTTTCCTTTTTTTGAAAAGAATTTTTTGAAATTTCTCTGGACTTTCAAGGCATCCTTATATCTCTCTTCCAGAACTCTTCTTTGCAGCCCTGGGAACTAGAAATTGCATGTGGTAAGATTCCCATGCAAATATTGTGTTTGAGTACCTGGGAATTCAGGGAAAATACCAAAACCCCCAAAGCTATGATAAAATCAAGCAGTACTCAAATCAACTAACAAAAAGTGCAAAAGTTAAAAAAAAAAAGGTGAAAAAGGAAAAAAAACCTTCCAACCTCCCCAAAGCAGCTGAAGTGAGACTAAATCTTTAATGATGGAGTCCTAGATAAAAGACTAAAATATTTATATCACCTTTTTAACCTGAATTTTATAGCAATGAAGTTTAACATATATCTTCTATTACCTTTGTCAACTTTATGACTAACTCTCATTTATGGATCCCTTAAATATGTATAAGACAGTTTTAGTTATCTTGTTTACATGGGTTTTCTCTTTGGGCATTTGTCTCCATCACTGCATAGCATGTTTATGGTAATTTACTATAATACATGTATATCAGAGGCAGTTTAAATGACACTTAGCCTTGAATATATTTAAGATTTTTTTCCTTGTAGCCACTAGGAAGTCAAAAGATATATGAAAAGCTATTAATTTTCAGATGATAGTAACATAAACAATATTAAAACTTGTATTTGCTCTTGGAACAGTGTGAGGGAGAAACACATAACAAATGAGGCATCACACAGGCAGTTATTAAAGAAGTAAATTAATAAACTCAACATTCAATCTTTGCTTTTCACATGTCAGGGATAATGTGGACAGCAGTTTGATGATTAGAAAGAACAAAATGTGTCTGATTATTTGGGTTGGCTTTAATCACAGACTTTGTTTAAGACTCCTCAGTAAACATTTGCTTTCAGTGGGTTTCCTTTCCAGCCCCATGGTGTTATCCAGAGCAGGTCCTTGTGTTCTTGCCTGTGTCCAAAGCATCTGGGGGAATTACCACCTGTGCTGGTGCCATGGGCTGTGTCCATGCAGCAAGGGAGGGTTTTGCTGCAGATATTTCTATGGGCAGACACAGAAAGAAAAACCTCCCCAAGGTGGGAGGCTGTGGCTTAGAGACCCAGAGCTGATTTCCCAGCAGAGCATAGATGCTGTGTAAAGCTGGCTTTACCTGGCAAGCTACATTGCTTCCAGCCTCATGGAAAAGGATGACCTGGCCTGAAGGTCATTGGAGGGAATGAACTGGACTTCTGATTTTTTTTTTATACTTGAGTGCAGTTCATTGATGACTGTGAGTACATCAGTAACATGTATGTATCTTTATAGGCCTTGTTGTATGTTTCATAATGGTAGCTGAATTTCCTGAAATACCTTGAAAATGCCACTTGAGAAGGCATTCCTTATCTATTCTTTTTGCTGCTGGAAAACCTTTAAAAATCTGCTCCCTAATCTTACTAATCTAAAAAATACTATTATTATGGAGACACTATTAAAAGATGACAACTTGTTGAGAAATCAAACTCTGTGGCCTTTGATGGAGTGATTGAGGAAGACTTGCAGATGTTAGGGAATACCAGAAAGCCCAGTTACTAATGGCAGAAATCCTTCAGAAATTTCACAAAGATATGTAGCACTTCCCCTCCACCCCAGCCCACCTGTGTATACTGTGATGCTGACAAGAGAAGACTTACTCTTAGAATTGGTTTTCTCCGAATGTATGTTTAGAGAAAAGTCTTTGAACTAATAAAATTCATTTTTGTTTGTCAGTAAAGGTGGGTGCAGCATCCCTGCCTCACACACGGAAATGTGTAATTGGGATTATTGAAATTTGCTTTATTGCGAGTGCAGAAGGAGCCATCACATTAGAAGCAACATTTCAGAGGAGGAGGCAAGGAATGAAATTCCTTTCATGAATATACCCAAGTGGCACGATGGTGCATGTGCTTTTGTATTTGCTTTCTCTCTGTGTTCTTTGTTCTTCCTTTAGTGCTGCATTTGCATGCAGGCTGGTGATCAGCATGCAGTGCTCCCATACAGCAGAGCTCTGTGCTGGCATTGATCTAGTGGTCTGTGCCAGCTCAGCGGTGCAAGATTCACTTTAATTTCCTCTTCCCTTTGTTCTTCTGCCTCTGTGCTTTAAAGAAAGGCTTTTGTTTTATTACTTACAGAAATTTTGAGAAGTCTTAGCCATTTTGTATCCAAATAGCCGTGACACATTTCTCTCACAGATAATTGCAGAGCTCCCAATCTGGTTCCACACTTATGTACATCTGAACTCCTCAGTTATTAACTTTGGGGAGGTGTGATTTTTGGATAGATTAAATGGAGAATGAGCATTTTTAAGCAACGGAGATGTGCAGGCAGAGCTTATGTGACATGATTTTGACAGAAGGTCTGGACCAGAAACATGCACTCTTAGACACCAGAGTTGATCAGGATCCTGGAGGAAGTATGGAAAGGCCCTAGAGGATGGTGTAACACATGCAACTCAGCCATCTCTTTTTGTGCAGCTAACATTGAGTAGACAAATAATGCACAGCAAAAAGATATCTAGGAGTTGGTTTGTCTCCTTTAATCACAAAGAGTTGGAGCTTGCCTTGCCCTTACTAGTTTTCTTTGCCAGAAGCAGCACAGATGCCTTCAAAAAGGAGAAAAACCTCCTAAGTGCTGCTGTTGTTGGAGTGGTTTTGGTGTCTTTTCTCTCTGTGCTAGAACTGTGCAGCTGTTCAGTGGTTTGAGGTACATTTACATGGGTTGATCCAGGGCAGAGGTTTCAGCCTCTTTGCCTGCACTAGACATACCTTTCTCCAATTCTTAAAGAATTAGTTGAAGTCATTAGTTTCTATTCTTTAACTTCTTTTCTTTAACATACATTTTCTGCTGGAGCAGAATTCTGCAGGAATTATGTTTTAATTCCTTTGTTCTCCAGCTTGACTTCATAGTGACTATTTTCAAGGCTGCTTAAGAGAAATCTCATACAGGAAAAATTGTGAAGAATATATTCTTAGGTTGTGTGTTATTTTAGTTCCATTCCCCTCCCACCCAAGTTGTAAACCTTGACTATCTTTGGGCTTGTCCTTATATCACCACTTTGCTTTATTTTGAGATGCTGACAAGCTATTTTAGCACCCTTGTGGAGGAAGCCATTCCAGTTGCTCTGCAGGTGTGCAGCAGCTCAGCCAGCAGGGCTGTACATAAACCATCCTCCCAGCTTTTTGGAAGGTGGTTTCCTCTTTTAGAAGCAGCTCCAGGTGCTGGTGGCCTTGCTTGGAACTTGGAGATTTTTGACCTCCTGCTCTGCAGCTGGAATTCCTAAGCTGTCAGCTGGTTCTTGGGTGGGAGGGAGGGGAAGCAGATTCCCTTTCCAGTTTGGTTAACACAGAAAGCAGTCTCCTGGCACAGCAGCCTCCTCCCAGCCTGCAGGACTTCCCAGAGTCCTGCCAGGGCTGCAGCCCAGCAGTGAGCTGTGGGAGCTGCTGCAGCAATCGCTCCCCTTGCAGGATCTGATGAGGACAAATGGACCATGACCAGAGCTGAGTATCTCAAGGTGTTGTGATGCAGGTGGGCACAGTGAGGAAGGTTATCTGCTGGGCAGAGTCTGCAGCAGAGGGGTACAAATGCTGCTTTTAATGAAGAAACTGAGCAGAATTACAAGCAGCAGATTAATTGCTTTCCTCAAAAGGAATATGTGCTTAGTTTCAAACTGGTTGTTTCAGTGAGCCTTGTATGGTATAACACTCACCTGAGACAGAGGCTGACAGGCTGTCCCAACCTTTAATTGACTAATTAATAGTTATTAATTAGTATTCCCTGCAGCTGTAGTCTCAACCATGAGTTAATTGATTCTGATGGGGAATTAAATGTCCCATGTCAGAGATGAGTGCCCATAACAGCATCTGAGGCAGTTATTTTGTGTAACAGACTAAAACAAACCTGCTCTGGATTTGTGTACACTGGCACTAAATGGCACAAACCTTTGGTTTTGTTTATTTAAACCTATTGCTCTGTGCCTGTTGGATTATGGGGTTTGCAAACATTTAATGGAGACACTTATTCCCACGTAACTGGGAGAGAGGGAAGGCTGTTTCCAAGCACTCTTTTCTGATGTAGGATCTGCTTCTCTCTCAAAACTGCCATAAAAACATCTGCCTTTCCAATTCGCTTCTGTCATGAGTTAAAATTCTCTGGAGAGGAGAACTAGGTGGTAGATTTGATAGTTAGGTATTCCAGCACTGACAGGCTGCAGTATTTCATAGCAGCATAAGTATCATTGTGCCGGCTCAGTTTATTAGGTGAAGAGATTTTGGAAAATAACCTCTAATGGGCAGCATGGTTTGATAGGCAGGTGCAGCTGACAGAACAAACATTAGTTTTTCTGTTCAATTTATACTGTTTTCTGCAGTGGAGCCCCTGCCAGGCAGCAGCAGCTGGGTGACACTGACTTTGGTTATCCAGTGCTGTGCTGTCCAAATCTTCTTGTGGAGATTTGGAGATTTCAGTAAAGCTTCTGAAGCTGAAGGAAGCCTTACTCAAAGCTTTTCAGCAGAGTCATCCACAGGCTTGTCACTACTCAGATTCAGGCTGTCAGGTTTTATGATATTATGAGAGCTCCTGGCATCTTTTGGCTCAAAATACAAACAGTAAATATACATTAGTGTATTAAAGGGAGCTACCCAAACTCTGATGCAGTGGAGCATTACAGGCAATGCAGAAGCCATGCAGGATGAAATCCTGATTCTGTCAGTGTTGATGGGTGCTTGCTAAGCAGTAGGACCAAGATATTTCCAGGGGTATGCAAAGAACATCTGCCAACCTGGTCTGCAGGAGGTGGTATTTGCTTGGATGTGGAGCTTCCTGACTGCTGCTGTTTCACAAGTCTAGAGAAGAATCCAGGTTTTCTCATGGTGGCTGTGAATGGTAAATCCAGAAATGAAATTGTGCAGACCATCTCCAAAGAGCACCAACAAAATCTTCCTGTCGCCTGCCCATGGGATACTTTACACCACTTAACATCCTTGGTTGTTATGAGAAGTGTGGATGAAGGAGAACCAAAGACAGTTCCATCTTCTCTACAGTGATGATTGAGAGGTGAATGGGGGTGAAGGGAGGTGAGGGAAATTGATAAATAGTTCTGAATTTAATACTTCAGGCTAAGCCACCAAATGCCTAATTAACATTTAAAAGGAAGAGAGTTGCCCTGCAGGTGAGAAAAAGGGATGCTAAATTATTTTGAAAAATTCAGGTGTCAGGCAAGAATGGGGAAGATTTACATGTTAATGGGATCCTCAGCAGGAGAAGAAACCTTGGTGTGGTGTTGGCAGGCAAATAGATGCACCCATCTGCACCTTCAGATATTATCACCTAAGTTTGAATAGTCCCACAATTTTTTTTTTTGACAAAAATAAAAATTAGGAAATACTTGTGTTTGGAAGAGACAGCTTGTGAAAGAGCCTCATGCTACTCTGGAAACCTTTCTATAGATGAGGCCTTCCCACCTGGCCAGACAACACAGCATTTAAGATCTAACCTGGACTGGTTTGATGCACACTGAGTTTGGGGGCTGACAGCTCTGAGCTGGGCTCTGGGGAGGGCCCTGGATTCTGAGAACTTGAAAAGAAGTGACAGAGACCAAGAGCATTTCTGATGGGACCTGACACACAGCTGAGCCCAGATGAGATCACTGCAGCTAAATTGTAGGAGAGTGCTTTGTCTGGTTAGGCTTTATTTTAGACCTTAAACCAGATGATATTTCCCCCCTTCTTATTTTGTATGTTTTGCTTTCTAATTTTTGTAAAATTTTTTTTCCAGCTAGAACTCTTCAGAGTGAGGCAGGTTTCACAGTGAACCCCAGACCATCCACCTTGAGAAAATATTCCAGTGTCTGCAGGTGCCCACAACGAAGCTGGAAAAAGTTCTTCATCAGGAAATGTAGCTATAGGACAAGAAGTAATGGGTACAAGTTGAAGGAGAGGGAAATTAGCTTAGCTATCAGAAGAAATTCTTTACTGTGAGGGTGGTGAGGCCCTGGCACAGGTTGCCCAGGGAGGTTGTGGGTATCCCATCCCTGGCAGTGTTCAAGTCCAGGTGGGATGGAGCCTTGAGGAACCTGGTCTGTTGGGGGGTGTCCCTGCCCATGGCAGGGGGGTTGAGACTAAATGACCTTTAAGGTCCACTCCAAGTCCTAAATATTCTCTGATTCTGTGAGTTTCTACCATGTCCTGAAGTGCCCTTTCATGGGAATGTATAAAATTATTGTATTTTATGAGTTTATTAAATTTCTGAGTCCCATTTACTTTAATAAACTTTGAATTAAACTGAGGCTGGTGACAGAAGCAAATAGCAATAAGGCAGTCTGCTGTCATCTTTTTACTGAAATATATTTTACATGCAGGATTCAATAGCCATGGCAAAAGCTTTTTTCCCCCCTCTGTGTTAATATGCAAAGGCCTAATAAGCTTGCTAAACATTTCCTGCAGAATTATCTGCTACAGCTAATTCAGGCTAGGCAAGGCATTTGAGCCTGCGGAGTTCTTAGAGGTGTCAAGCATTTTATAAATCAGATAATTTTCCTTGGTCAGTAAAAGCTGTGGAGATGCAGTCTCTGGGCAGATTGCACTCCTCAATTGAGATGTTAAACTTTGTTTCCTTTCAGAAGCGCTGTGAGTCAGCTCCAGGCGAAGCTGAGCATTATAGCGGAACTAAAACAAACATCAAGTGGAACCAATCCTAAATATATTTGCATCTAGATTTTGGCAGACATTATTATGACTTTCTGTATTTTATGTGCCTTTTTCACTTCCCTGTGATATTTTTTTTTTTTTTTGTGAACTTATAAGGTTTTTAAACTACTTTAAGTTGTTGACTCTTCCACTTATGCTATTGCTGCCTCTTGCTCTACTGCTTTATTTTTAAGGAGAGAGAATGACTTAAAGCTTTGCCTCTGCCTTGCTTAGGCACATGCTAGAAAGAATTTGTGCTCTTGAGAGTACAAAACAGCAAGGGAAAAAACAATAAGAAAAAAGGCAGAAGAACATTTTCCTTAGTCTGTGGGAATGCACAGCACTGAAGTGAGGTTTTGGAATGACCCAAGACTTCTGTGAGTGAAGCTTAGCTTCACTGTGAGGCAGGTTCCTAGCTGAAAACAGAAACCTTCCCTGGCCTTCTGCACCTCACTGAAAAAAAAAAAAAAAAAAAAAAAAAAAAAAAAAAAGAAAAAATTCAGGAGTAGATCCAGTTTGTATACATTACATTATAGATATCAATGAATCAAGATAGCTGAAGCACTGCTCTGATCTCATCTTTCTCCTTCTTTAGCTGCCCCAGCAGCACAGACAGAAAACTCAATCCATGGATGGGGTTTTAAATGAGTTTGAACTGACACTAAATTGAGCCTAACCTTTGAATAAGCCTGGAGCTGGGAGGAAGAGCTCCATTCTGTCTGCATTGATGAGTCTAAATGTTTCAGATTTTTGTTAGAATGCTTTAGGTAGTGGCAGAGTAGTTAAATAATGTACTTTTACTTCTAGCCAACCTTTTCAGGTCACACTCTTTTCTTTTGAGTTGTGATAGCTACAAGACAGCATTTAACCAATTCAGAGAAAATGACTAAAATTCTTCCACCCTGCTCTTAAAATAAAGGGGTACCAGGCTTTTTTGGCTTATGTGGAATAGTTTGCAACTGCTGTGAAGAGCACATAAAGAACATTGATGTAGTTGTCTGAGTAGGAAGGTAAAACACCAAAATCTAGTCCTGAGATGATGAAGTGGTTTCTTGGCAGTGTTTTTTTCTCACAGCTTTCAAAGTCAAGTTTAATTAAGAGTTTCAGGTACTATCAGTGAAGGCTTTTTATTCCTTCAATTTTTGGAAATATGTTCTTAGCCAAAATTTTCATACAATTCTAAAAATGTTAATAGTGACCATACAACAAAAGTCCAATTTTTTATTTTTGAAAACCCATGTATAAAATAGCTGAATGATTTGTCATCCATTATTTGCTGGCTTTGTTGTATTTCAAACCAAAAGAAATGCTTGCTACTTTCAGTCAGTACTTTAGATCAGCTTTTCAGTCCTACCAACATTAGATGCACAGGATAGATATTTGATGAATAGTCTTGTTTGACTTTTTGGCACTACTTGTAGGAGTAAAGTTCCTTGTGCTTGCATACTTCCAATGTAAGAAGAACATAGAAATGTTGCTAATTTATAACAAGCCTGCTGTAGAGATACCTAGCATGAAAGGAAAATATTTCTCTACTAGAAAAAGCAGCAAGAGCCAAGGAAAAATTTCAGTTACAGCTGGTCAATGAAAAAAAATGTTCATGCAAATATTTTAATATAATCCTATTATTAGAAATAACCATGTGGATAATTGGTGGTTTCCTAAAAGAAAGCAAAACTTTGGGACTGCAATCCTCATATTTAGTTACAGAAGTCTGCAAAAAGTACTTAAGGGATGCAGTTACCTAAGATCCTTAGTGTTTTCAGTCAGAGAGGCTCAGGAAAACTGAGCATTTATTCCACTGGTATGAAGATTTCTCTTTTTACAATTAGAGCTGGGAATGCAGATCCCACAATGTTCACCACTGAATGCCCCCTAGGAGGTAGCAGTTGACAAATACACCATGATAAAAATTCAGAGGTGCTCGATCTACATGCATACAAAGGCACATTTGAACATCTTGCTGTGATTGCCTCTCATTATAATACATAATATTCAGTTTCATGCTGCCAATAAAGTTCTTCCCTAGATAAAACTATTGTGAACATACCAGGTATGATCCTTACCACAATGCCTCTTTTTACCAATTCTGCAATATCAACAGATAAGACCAAATGTAGGTTGCTTGTACCCAGTATAGAGTCATTTATGCTGCTAGAAAAGTGCAAAGAAGCTGATATAAATGATAATTCAAGTCTAATGTAGTTTTTTCTTTTATGTTAGAGAAGCTTTTTGTGCAATAGAAAAAGTTCTTTATGAACAGGAAAGCTTTATTATTAAATATGCTCTATTTTGGTGCTAATTTATTATTTTTGACATCTTAATTATATCTTGTCCCATCAAGTGCTGATTGGTAGTGTCAAGATTCCTAATCTGTGCCCATAAAATATATTCTCCTATTTTTTTTTTACTCTATTTGATTATTGTGTAAAACTCACTCATGCAGTCAGACAAAATTGTAGAGAGGAGGGTCCCATCCACCCTTCCCTTTGCCAGGAGGTGCTGAGCAGAGGAATACAGTGGAAACTTTAAAAAAGGACTCAGTTTTCAAAAAAAATTCCTGGGAAAAGACAAAAACAGCACCCTGCCCTCTTTTCAGTGGAGTGGGGAATAAAGGGCTGTGTACAAAGTTATAGGAAATTCTGTACAAAGGGAAGTGCTGTTAGGTGCTAGTTCCGCCATGTCTGGGGTTCTGCTTTATGCCCCAGTGAAAAGTCCTTTACATCCATGGAAATGTTTTTTCAGAGTAAGGAGAGGACAATAAAAATGAGCTTATTAGTTTCTAAAAGGCTCTATCCCAAAGCAAAGAAAGGTTTTTAAAGAATTTGGCTTGTTCCTGTGAAAAACTGTTCTACTGAAGTTTTGCAGATCAAATGTACCAGTCTACAGCTGTACAAATTCTCTTTCACAGAGTATGAATGTTGCAATTTGCTAATGTACATTTTGCTTTTCATAATATTCACAAAACCAGTTTACGGTTCAGAACATTCACAAAGCTGCCACATTTTTAAACTTTGCTTTTGAACACATGGCGTGGTTTTCCCACTTTTAAAAGTAGGGGTGTGGGGGTTTTCTTCCTTTTTTCTTTTTCTTTTTTCTTTTTTTTTTTTTTTTTTTTTTTTTTTTTTTTTTTTTTTTTTTTAGGTGTCTTTTAAATAAACAGAACACTTTTCAGCCTCAATTGAAGTAAAAGTTTGAAGGGATTATCCAAGCCCTGAATTCCCTGGCCATGATGCCAACATTTTTTCTTGGTTTTTTTTTTTTGTTTTATTCAGTATTTCTGGATGCTTCCAAAGCTGTATTTACAGTACCTTTATATCTTCTATGTCACTATATGTTCTAGTGCAGCTCACAGAGTAAATAAGGGATGCTGCAGATAACATCCCAACACTGAACAAACATTTCTAGTGTTTCCCCTAGGACATGGTGTTCCCTGGGAGGATCAAGAGTTAAGTGCTGGTTTGCATTCTCCTGGTTACAATTTACCAGCATAAATACCAAGTGTAGAAAACCCTTCACCATGTTGTGAAAATAACTGCAATGGAGCAAAACTTCCCCTGTGGAAGCAGAGATGAATATTCAGTCTAAACCTGAAGAGATGAACAGCACCTCTCTGCCAATGCCTAGCAAAAGCTGGTGGAGCTTGTGGAGCATTTTACCTTTATTGCTGCTGCTAACAGCAATAAGTAACTCCTGCACCTTTTCAGAGCTCATCCCTTAGAGCAAGATGGCTTAGAGGAACCTGACTGAGGCAGAGGAAATATTTCTAAAGCAGGTGCTGCACTAGCAGCTGGGTGGATGCCCCATTGCAGGAATCAGTGTATTGTAATGATCCCAGGGTTTGGATGCATTTCTTCACAGCACACTTGGACTATTTGCTAAACTGTTGCCAAGGCGTTGTGCATTGGGGATATTGTGATGGAGGGGGAAAACACATTGCCACAGATGCAGTGGAGCTTTTTTATTTTATTTTATTTTGTCTGCCTGTATTGACTCAGCACCATGGCAGCTGTTCTCTTTTCAAATAGCTTTGTTTTCCTGAGGCATAGTCTATACTTATTCCAGGAAGTTGTAGAGGAAGGCGAGCAAGTAAAGGACTGCAGATGAATTTCTGAACACAACCATTCCCACACTATTTAGAAGTAAATTTTATATCCACGCATACTTTTGCAGATGGCCTGAAATGAAATGGGAAATGGAACATTTTGAGACAGAACAGTGTTCTGAAAGAATGTGGTGCTGGTATTTCTAACAGTGTTTGTAATGTGTGAATCAGGCCTTGAGGTGGGATGTGCCAAGGGCAAGTGCCTATTTTACAGGTGAGAAGTAGAGGTGTAGCAAGAGATTTGCCCAGTATTTTAGAAAGTCTGACAAAGCTAAATATAGGATAGACTCAGCCTTGTCCCTAGTAGAGGATTTCCAGGGAATGCAAGCAGCACTGAGGTGAGATCTGAATGATTCCATTTCTAAGCCTGAGGCCATCTGAGTGAGGTTTGCAACTCTGCTGTAGTGATTTGCACTCACTTGGCTGTTTGCTTCTCTCTTCCCAAAGTGTAGTAACTCCCTTGCTGAGGTAAATGAATGCAGACCTTGTTGAAAACTAGTAGGAAAGGTGCTTAATACTACATGGTCCCCAAAAAGAACCTATAGTATCTAATTATGGCTAATTTTCTTATAGGAAGATTTTCTTCCTCTTAGTATTTTTTTTCTGTTCACTGTTTTCCCTGATTTTCTTTTTTTCTTTTCTATATGAATGCAGAATTCCAAGAACTTGCTCTTCTTCCTGCTGTGAGAATACATCTCCTCTGGAGTGAATAGTGAATGTCTACTTGGTACTGATTTAACTTGTCTCCTGTACAGATGTCACCAACAGACACCTAGTTTGTTAAATACTTGTAGAAGTTGAACATCTTAGTGAATCAGGGAAGTGTCAGGCAAATTCCAAAACTCTGGTGCTGAGCTCTTAGTTTGAAAATGGGGAGAAACATTATGTAGCCTTTCTTAGGTAATTTGTATTCAGTGGATTCTCCCTCAATGTCCTGTTCTGTTAATCCTGAGACACTTGTCACCAGTCAGCCAAAGGATTAAGAGAGAAAACTTTGAGTTGCTCAGACTTTCCCAGCCATATGCTTGGCCTTAAAGGATGTGTTGAGTATGAGGTGATTCAAAGTGAAAAGCTCAGCAGCTTTATAATCTCCTGGTCTCTAAAGTCACTTCAGCTGTGGATGCCAGAGCAGAAGCTCCAGGCTGGATCATTGCTCTCTGTGTTTGGTACATCTTGCCTCTGCAGCTTTAGGGGTAAAGAGCCAAAACCAAAAACTCTCAGTGATTTCTTTCCTGTCACAGTGTAAGTACCTGAAAATAATTATATCCCTTTACTGGAAATATTTGGCAGTGCTGTGGCTCCACCATTAACATTTTCTACAGTTTCATTCCAGACTGCCAGTTCTTTTTTATTACTGCCTTGTTAGCATGATGAAGTGATGACAGTCTTCTATCCTTGCCGTGGCTGCAGCCAAATGGCATTAAAAATATTTGTCTGCAAAACCAACTGAATAAAAGTCTGAAATGACCAATTAATAACAGCACCTACCTGACATTATCTGTAGAGCCTGGCCATGCATGTACCACAATCTCTCAAGGTTTTGTACATTAAAACTAAGGAGATATGCTTCTATTTTGACTAAATCCAAATACAGTTTTCCAAAATATAATTTATTTCTTAAGGCCTCCCTCTTCATCCCTTTCCAAAATTTCTAGCAGTTCTTCTTTTGTCCTTGGCAAAAGCATCTGTGCTTAATGGGCTGGTGAACAGAGGACAATCTATCTAATTAAAGGCTGATCTTAAGCCATATTCTCTTACTGCCATCACAGAAACATACAGCAAATACCCTGGAATTTTGAATGGGCTTGAATCAAAGTCTTGGACAATGCAAGTCTGGATTTTACTTTTTACAGCTGGTCTTTTATCTGTATACTCTTTTTACTCATAAATTCTAAATTGATCTTGACTTTGGAAAAGTCTGCGTCTACTTCATCTTGGGCTTTTTTTCTCCTACTCAGAGTAGTCACAAATGACTGAACATGTCAATTAGCATGGCTGTATGTCTCTGCACTGACTGAACCCATAGGTAAACAAAAAACTAAAATGCTACTGAAACACTATCAGGAAATAAAATGTACCATCTAAAATAACTACTCCCATACCTTCCCCTCCTCTGTGTCTGACTTGCTCTTCTGATCAAAACCACCTGGAGTTGTAATGTGGTCAGGCATCTCAGGCATGTCTTTGTCCCTCTATTTGTGCAATGTTATGCCATTCCTTATTTTGCTTTACCACAGAAATTAAAAACTAAAACGGTTCAAAAGGTTTATGGCTTGCCTTGATAATACCACTCAACATTTGCCTGCTCTCTTGTTTTTCTGTATCTCCTCTCATGTTCTAGATCCATCCAATTTAAACTGCATACCCTTAGGGCAGGGCACACCTCGGTGTGGATGAATTAATGTTTGAACTTTTCTATTCACTGCAGCATGTCAAGCACATCCTCTATGGGCTGGCTGAGACCTGATGAGTAGCAGGAAGGTTATAAAGCACTGCTTGAAATGGGTCTCTGTGTGGTCATTAAAGTGCATTCATTGTCTATCTGCCTATCTCTTACTGTTTTTAACTTCAGTTCTCCTTGACCCAAAATTACACTCTCATTTTCCATCAATTTTCAGTCCTCTTTACCTGGCCAACTTCCTAATTCAATTCTCCAAGAAAATGTTCAGACAGTTTTACATTTCTGTCTTGAATAGAGTGTAGTTCTCTAGAGGGCCAGTGCTGACCCTACCATTTCTTCATTTTATCTGCCTGTGGATGTAAGAAAAAATGGATGGATTCTTGTGCTAGTTTCTCTCATTTGTAGTAACTTTGCATAGTGACTGCTTCTATCCTACAGGTCCTCTCTTGAAGGGTTCCTTCTGAAAAAGTGAGTTAAGCCTGCTGACCAGAGCCTTTCACATTCCTGCTGTTGGTGAAGTACTGAGCACTGGCAGCCAGTGCCCTGCATCTCTACTAGCTGTGATCAGAATCTGACATGCCACAGCTTTCTTCCTCCTCTCCAGCATCTATTTTCCCATCTTGCTCTGTGTGGGATTTTGGTTATTCTGTTTGTGTTTTCCAGTCAACCCACGCCCTGCTGCATTCCTGTTGCTGTCAGGTGCTTTCCTGTTTTCCTCTATTAATGCACTATCTCAAGAGTTTATTCAAAGTGTTGAAAACTACAGCAGTGAAAACTATTTTTCTGTGTCTCAAATTGCATTTTTGAAAGACTACATGAAATTAAGGATTATGTAAATATGAAACAATACCTGCATTATACAGAGCAGATTTGTGTTTTAATTTGTGATGAGCAAAAACAACCCATGGAAAGAGAAGTCCAGCTTTTCTCCCTGATACTTGTTAGCCAGGTCTGCTAGAGCATTTTGATGTTAGCCTACTTACATGTTATCACTGAAGCCTGTGGGCTTTCGATGTGTTTCTTGGAGCAGAGTGATATTTTAATTGCCCTCCTGCCTGTCTGATGCTTTGGCCAGGTACTGGCAATGAGAGTGAAAGGGACTGATTTGCCAGTAGTGATGCAGTTGACAGCAGTACATTTCTGGATGTCTGCAGAAGAAGTAAAAATTGGGTTTGCTGCCCTTAGGAGTATAAAAAGACAGAGCTTGTTTTGAGATAAAACCTTAGGATTTGGCATAGGAAGTTGCCCTAGTTTTACTGCCTGCTAAATGGACTGCTCTTGACCTGTGTCTCCAACTGCCCTCAGGTACCTGTCTGCCTCTCTAATTGCCACAGTTTTCCATCTAAGAAACATTTTCAAAGTAGTCAGAGTTACTTTCTGGCCTTATGAGTGTCTCCAGTTTTCCAGGCTGGCATCTGCAGAGCTGCCTGTAATGCCATCCTAACCACCAAGCTGTTCCTGCTCAAGCCAAAGCCCCAGAGCTCCTAAACTTCACCTCTGCAGCATGGAAAGGTCTGTCTTGTAAATGTGTGCCACTCCAGAAATGTGCTCAGAGCACACCTGTGCCTGCTGTTCCCTGCTCCAGAAGAGTAAGGAGAAGTCATGAATAAATACAGAGGTGGGAGAAGAAGGGTTTTGTGTGTGCTAAGACACAGCCACCTGCAGCAGCTGGCCTGGCTTGGTGTTGAATGGTGAGGATGGAGCTGAGTGCTTGATCCCAAGGAGGGGTAAGGGGAACAGGTCTGCCTAGAGCCCCCCAGTGTGAAACACCAAATCACACACTGGAGCACTGCAGCCCCTCTCCTCTCCTCTCCTCTCCTCTCCTCTCCTCTCCTCTCCTCTCCTCTCCTCTCCTCTCCTCTCCTCTCCTCTCCTCTCCTCTCCTCTCCTCTCCTCTCCTCTCCTCTCCTCTCCTCTCCTCTCCTCTCATCTCCCTCTCCTCTCCTCCTCTCCCCTCCCCTCCTCCTCCTCTCCTCTCCTCTCCTCTCCTCTCCTCTCCTCTCCTCTCCTCTCCTCTCCTCTCCTCTCCCTTCTCCCTCCTCTCCTCTCCTCTCCTCTCCTCTCCTCTCCTCTCCTCTCCTCTCCTCTCCCTCTCCTCTCCCTCCTCTCCTCTCCTCTCCTCTCCTCTCCTCTCCTCTCCTCTCTCCTCCTTCCTCTCCTCTCCTCTCCTCTCCTCTCCTCTCCTCTCCTCTCCTCTCCTCTCCTCTCTCTCCTCTCCTCTCCTCTCCTCTCCTCTCTCTCCTCTCCTCTCCTCTCCTCTCCTCTCCTCTCCTCTCCTCTCCTCTCCTCTCCTCTCCTCCTCTCCTCTCCTCTCCTCTCCTCTCCTCTCCTCTCCTCTCCTCTCCTCTCCTCTCCTCTCCTCTCCTCTCCTCTCCTCTCCTCTCCTCTCCTCTCCTCTCCTCTCCTCTCCTCTCCTCTCCTCTCCTCTCCTCTCCTCTCCTCTCCTCTCCTCTCCTCTCCTCTCCTCTCCTCTCCTCTCCTCTCCTCCACACCTTCCCCAAATTTTTTTAATTGCAGGGAGAGCTGGAATGCCCAGTGTGGCACTGGAGTGTCTGAGCAGCAGCCTCAAGGTTCAGAAATACAGCACTGGGTGGGAGCTGGGTCTCCTCTGAGGAGGGGAGGATGAGGGTGCTAATCCTGTGTTGCATCAGATTGGCAGAATTGCTTGAGGATTTTCAGCACAAAATGTGAGGGTTTTGTATTGTACTGGGTGGAGCAGCCTCATACAAAATGCTCCCTGTGGTTTTCAAAGTCAAAAAATTGTTGGTGCCAAGCAGATATAATTCTAGACATTTATGTCTGCCAGAAAGCATAGAGAGGAGAAGAGCTGCTAAATGGGAGAGAATGGGTTTATTTCTGCTAATTTCAACAGAATTGCCTTTTCTGCCATCATCCGAGAGAGAAGTCAGAGCCATTAGATTTTATTTGAAAGGAAAAACTGTAATTTGAGTGTTTTATAATTTGAACCAGTAGATGTCAGCAATTCCTTTTGAAATGGACCTGGAAATGCAGCAATAAATGAACTGACTTGTTCACATCCAAACTTCTGCGTGGTATAAAAACATTTGCCAAGAA
Source organism: Erithacus rubecula (assembly GCF_903797595.1). NCBI lineage: Eukaryota > Metazoa > Chordata > Aves > Passeriformes > Muscicapidae > Erithacus > Erithacus rubecula. The sequence goes on along the minus strand of NC_136662.1, from coordinate 21,305,593 downwards.
AATCAGGAACTATATAAAATATAGCCAACAAATGAGGATGGACTGAGTCTCCCAAGTTATTGGTGAGAGCAACATGAAGAAAAGCAGAAAAAACATGGTCTTGGTAGTAATAATACAATATTAAATAGGGTCTATTTTAAAATGTGTAATGTTGTATTATTGGGCCACTCCATGACATGACTTTCACATTTGTGGAAGCCTCTATAGTCTTTAAAATGTGAGGGATGTAAATAATGTATTTTTCTTTTATTTTTTAACTTAGGTGGTGCAGTAATACCGATGTTACAAGTGATCAAAGAGGTGGCTGGTGGCTGACTGTAGCTGGGCATGTTTCAAGTGCTCATGTCTAAGGTGAAAGGTAGCACATATTCTCCTACCAATTCTATTTTTAATCTGTTACTTGGTGCACATTTGTTAGAGGAATAAAGATTGCATCAAATGGTTTTATTCTATGAGTCTGCAAATTGGGCAGTATCATTGAAATCTGAATTGGTAGTCACTGGAAAAGTCCCCCAGTGGGATCAAAATAAAACACATAATGTCCTTATTTCTAGTTTTTGCTCTGTGATGCTAGTGAGGCTAAAATTAATGTCCTTATAGCAGTCCACTGCTTTGACCTTGAGCCAATATCAAAAGCGTTTGCAAAAGCTTCTGAAGACGATTAATTTGTTTGAGCTGGAGATTCAGCAGGGGGAGCTCACAGCCGTGTGCTTCAACCCTGCAAATCCTGGGCATTAAAGACATTTTAAACTAGGCCATTTTATTTACACACACACACACTCGCCCTCTTAGAAATGTACATGGATTGCTAGAGTTTGTGATCTATACCTGATCAGGCTCTTTGGAAAGTCTCACTCTCATATCCTCGTGCTAAATCATTCCATAAAAAGAGGGATCAAATGAAAAATGTTTAGAAACAATCCCAAAATACGATTTTCTTTTGCTTCTTATCTCAAAGCAAAGGGAGGGAATTAATGTGTCCCTACATCCTGTGGTCAGGACCTGATGCTCAGCTGAAGAGATGCAGTGTGTGAGCCTGGACCTGTAAGGAAGCTGGATGCTTTGGGAGTATGGTCATCAAGAAAGACATTTAAATCAGGCTGCTGTCAATATTTAAACATGAAATTTGGGAATTCAATTTCATTCTTAATTTGATTGTGGAAAGGTACATTCTGATTCATCTGATTGGATGCACGCTAAGCTGCTTCCTCTTTGTTTCATGTGAATAAAAATTAGACTTTTACTGTAGGTCCACAATATTTTCTGGAAGGTCATTTGGATGAGCTAGTGCAAGTCAGACACAGAGTCTGTGTAAGATCTTTTCTACTATGACAGCCCAGTGCTCAATGGTGTTATTATATTTTGTATATACATCTGAAGTTTAGAGGATTATTAAGAGAAATACAATTTCTTCACAGAGATCTTGAGCCCCTTTAGATGAGGAAGCATTTTTATCTCATCCTGCCAGGGGACAGTTAAGTGACTTGCCCAAGGTCACAAAGCAGATAGTTTTGGCATTGCTGGCAGTGGACACCCCATCTCCTCAAGTTTTTCTGTGGGGCTCATCCAAAGTTTCCTATCATTGCCTTGGCAAACAAAGAGATTTTCTATTTTCTTATGGTTTTTAAGCTTTCAGATGTTTCTTAAAGTATCCTGTACTGTTTCCTCAGATACAGTTTTATTGTAACTGAGAATGTTTTAACCTGTTGATTGTATTGATTTTTGATGTGGAAATAGCAGGCTGCTCCATTTCAAACTAAATTTCAAGGGCACGAAGATTGTTAGAATGGAAAAGCCACTTAGCTCAACAGCTTATTTCTTTTATTTTTATCTCAGACAGGTATAGAAGGAATCTGAGCAGTCCTAGCCCCATTTTCTCTGCTCTGGGTGGAATCCTGATTGCTTTAGATGCTGGAAGAATTGGGATGAAAAAGTAAAGCTCCTGTGCTATGTGAGTGGACTGTGTGTGCTGTGCTTGTGCTGATATCTGTGGGATATCTGAGCACATGGAATGTGCCTGCAGTGTCCCTCCCTTGTGCTGTCCTGCCTGGGTGCTGCTGCTGGGAGAGTGACAAATGGGGACTGTCCACCTGAGGGTCCAGCTGCTGGCTTGTAGAGCACCAGCATCTTATGTGACTTGTATCCTACTCTCTGAATGCATTGCTGTCTCCTGTCTCCCAACACATTTTTATTTTCATCTATTTTTTCCTCTTATTTAATTGCATCCCCAAGCTAGATTACAGCTTTTAGGAATTGTCCCTAAGTCCTTTCCTTTGGCTGCATACTGCATAATTTTTCCATTTAATATGGATTTCTGGCTTTGGTCAATTGCTCCTAGTCCCATTACTTCATAGCAATCTACATTTGATGCACATTTCCTTTTACAGGCCCAGCCATCTCTCTCAGAAAGTCATTCCCTGTGCACAATGCCAGCACACACCAGACTGTGTGGCAATATTCCCATTGTTTGGAATGAATTTGAAAGCTGAAGCTAAGGATGAAACCCCTAGTCAGCAGTACAGGTTAGTGAAATGGATTCCTGCAGAACTTGGGCATGTGGGTGGAGGAAAGAACACTTTGTTTCTGGGAATTTCTGCACCAGAGTTTGTAATTTCTGGAAGAAGCTGCAACTCTTTTATTCCCTGCCCCCCCCACCAATCTCAAGGCTTTTGCAGTTGCCCGTCCATACATCCCTTTTTGGAATCCATAGGGAGAGCCAATAAAACAGATGTTTTCTGTATTCTGCTCATTGTGCAAGGCAGAGCTGGGACATTCTGCTGTGCCTCAGGAGTCCTCCACCTGTGGAGAGCAGCTCCAAGTTAGTAAAGTCATGAACCCCGGAGGAGGAGGGTGACTGGTGACTGGCAGCAGGTCCTGTCCATCTCCAGCTGCTTCCAGTGAACTCAGTCTGCCCATGTGAGAAAGGCAAAGCCTTGTTTCGTGATTAGAAGGTATTGAGAGTCAAGGAGTGATGGGGGAAAGAGCAACTGTAGCTAGTACAGGCAAATCTCCCAATATTTAGAATGAAATATTTCTCTAATTCTGATGTTCACCCCATGTCATTTCAAAATACAGACTAAACCCCCCATGTTCTGCACCATCCCCCCTCTGCCTCCCCATCAGCAAGTCTTTAAACCATTGAGTCACTGGCAGCTGCAGTGTGACAAAATGAGGCCCTTTAGGGTGGCTCCCCCTTTGGCAAGGCTGGAATGAAACTGGGGAGAACCTCAAATTAAAAAGGGCTCGTTCAAAACTGAGTGCTGATTACCCACTTCCATAAATACGTTGGAGCACAAGAAATTTATTGCACTTGGACATCTATGCAAACTGCTTTTTGGAAATGGATACAAATACACCCTGAATAATACACTTTTGTGCCTTGACTGGTGGACAATCTGTCAATAGTTCTACTGAAAAGCAGCCTGTGATGGATTTTTTTCCTTTGGATGGATATCCGAGCTTAGTTTTCATTCTTTCCATGGTGGTTAAGAAAATTCAGAAGGCAAAAGAGCTTGACAGGGGGAATCTACTGTAAAATGTAAAATCATGGTGCTCTTCAACAAATGAGAAGTATAAAAGTCATTGATCTGGGTGCTAAATCACAGAGCAAACTAAATTTTCATAAACAGTATGATGAGTCAAAAAAACACAGCAAAGCAGAACTGAAATACTTGTCATAAAAAAAGTCTTCTTGACTGTAGTACTGCTGCACCAAGGGAATAAATAGGTGTCTATAAAACAAAAACATAACATTTCAAACTTGTTTACAGAAAACTGCTCCTAGTGTTAGGGCTGATGAAATGGGGGCAGTCCAGAGCTCTAAGCCAAGATACCAAGATCTTGGCAAGACAAAGACACAGTGTGAGAAGTCTGTGCACTTTGTGTGTCTGTGCAGTTTTTAAATTTTCCCCAAAAGTGACACTGCTTTTTATGAATGTACCAAACAGAATTTGACAACAGCAGGAAATTAAAGAAGTTATCTCTAAATAGTCCATATGAAATATTCTAAAATAAAGGAAGCAAACAGAAGCCAAATTACAGTGTGACATTGAGTTAATATCACAGAGAAGACATTATCTAAAAAAACCAACCAAAACCCAACAAAATCTTACATGAGCCTATGAAAGACTCCATTGTAGCCTGAAAATCAGTGATTTAATTGCTTCCAGAGCAGGACTAAACCCCCAAACTTAGGCTTGCCCATACCATATTTTTATTTGGCTGGTGGATGGAAAGAACACTAAAATCTGTTTTCTAAGTAATACACTTAATTTCTTTTCACACTTTAAAAAAATTTGTGTGCAAAGTATCAGAACAGGAATGATAATTTATATTGTGTCTGAAAATTTGGTGTAATCTGCATGGGCTTGCTGTACATTGGTATCAGGGATCTGTGAATGAGGGCAAAAATGGCTGAATAGTAAGGACAAAGTCACCAGGCAGTGACAGAACTGGGAACAGAACAAGGGGAACAGCCAAATGCCTTCACACTTGGAACAAACTGTTCCATTTAAAGGCTGGGGAAGAATAAGCCACTTAAGTGAATTACTAGGTGTGGTATAGGTTCTTTAGTGCAAGTTTGGTAACATCAGAAAAATCTGTTTTACCTCTTTCCTCTTTGATTTAATCTGTCTTTCACTACTATGTTGGCATGTAAGGGTGGGAATGATACAATTATTTGTCTAATAGCTGCCATCACCATGAAATAAAATTCATTTATTCAGAGGAGCAGGTACCTTTGGAAAGTTCTATTAAAGTACAGAAACAGAGAAGATACATTTCTACCTGATTTCTAGGATGTTAACTGGTATTTTTCAATGGCTTAAAAATTTCCTCCTTCCTCTGAGTGATTTAAAATATTTGCACAATTGAAGTTTTAAAATTTGTTCTAAATCTTCTGTAAATTATGACTCCATCAGCAAATTTGTTTTCAATTTGACCTGTAATGTCAGGTATCACTGCACTGATTCATGTTCTGCATCCAAGCAAGAAGACAAACTCTGCCTCCTTATTTTTCATTGACATTGTTTAAATGTAATAATTTCCAGCAGCCTGGTGCTGCTGTTTGTAATACTGAATGATATTTGAAAGATAATTCAGCTGAGCATCTCACATCCTGCTAGATCCCATGTGAATTAAACAGTTTCACATTGTAGTCCAAAGAAACTTAATACTGACATGATGTTCTATACAAAAATCCACCAGGAAGCAACAGTTTCACCAGTTTCCTGTGGATGCAGATATCCATGTTATGCAGACAGAGAAACCATGGCATGTAGTGGTTATTTGTTGAAGATCACAGTAAATTAGCCCCATGGGCCAGAAAGGGCCCCAATATCTTAATGCTTCCTCAAAAAATTGGTGCATGTAGATTTTTTAAGAGTTTGGGTTGGCAAATGACCATTCCCAATCTCACCATGGATTAATCACTGGTCTTGGAAACTGGTATTCAATGTTTTATTCCTCATTATGCCTTTGGCAGCCTGTTTGGCATGTGACAGAGCACTTTAGCTCTCTAGCAGTCATTTTTTTTCTGCCTGTAACAAACTGCAGTTAATAATGGTTACTCAGTGTCTTGACATGTTTGAATTACATGGAAAAAAAATCTGAAAGAATTATCAGCTGGCATTGCTAATTGTTAGGCTTTTATTTTAATTATTGTTTGGATATTGGTAGAAAGTACTTCAAGCTAGAGGAAAAAAACCCCTTCTATTAGTAGAATAAAGTAAATGGAAAATGTGACAGATTAAAAGGTGCATTTCTAACAAGGTGTGGTAGCTTGAAGATAGCACACCAGTGCTGCTCGGAAAGGATGTTAAGGTGTGTCTGTATAGGAGACAACAGTACAGAAACATTTGATTTCATATGATTTACACACAATCTTCCATTCAAACAATAATGAGACTAAAGCATTAAAAATGCAGATTTCCTGGGTCTCTTTATTTCTACAAGGAAGTCTGCTCAATAGTAGGAGCTACGAGCTACAAAAACTGTTGTGTAGTATCAGTTATATCATATAATATTCAAGAGATTAGAGAACAGAGAAAAATGATTCCTTGCTGAAGGGTAAATAGACTTTTGATCTGCCAGAGAGTGCTTGAGCAGCTTTCTAGCCTTAGGAAATGACCCCTGATAGATGAAATAATTTTTTTTTTTTTTAAACCCATTCCCACATGATGGACTGTGCCCTGTGTATGATCTATTGTATTAGTGATTAAACTCATCAGTATTCTGACACTTCTGGAAGAAGTAGGAGAATAGGACCTGGGAATTGAGCTGGAATATTCAGGTCACTTAATGGCATGCTAGGACATACACAGTGAGGCTATTTATAAGTACTTGTTTATGTTGCTATTTATGGGTATTTATTTTATGAGTTCTGGTACAGGTGGTGATTTTGTTGCATGAAATAAAAATAATGTGTAAAAGTTTGTTAATCAGGGAAATTTGCATGCCCAAATCTCATTTGATTTGAATGTAGCTCATTGGTACACAGGCTTTTTTTAGGCACTGCATAGATCAAGTGACACATTCTTACTACAGGCTTTGAAAAATTGAAAAATATGCATATGCAGGAATCAATGTGTTGCAATGTTGATGTAAATTGTAGTGTCTTTTGGTCAAGTAGTTTCTGGGTGAAAAAGAAGACTTTTCTCATCTTTATAGAAAAATTTGCTTTTTTCTTCCTTGCTTGATTGTGATATCTGTACTACTGGAGAGGATGCTGAGGACACTGGGGGAAGTTTTACCAGAGGAAGTTGTTCAGTCATAGGGCAGAGCACCAGTGGAGTTATTGATTTCTACAGTGAGCATAAACAGAAATGAACCCCTGACATTAATTTTAGAGCAATGCTTAATGTCTCTGGTGATGGCATGAGACTGGACTTACCATTACACTTGTAATGGTGTGACTCTGACTCTTTTCTGTATTATTTTCCAAATGTTGTTAAAGGATAACTGGGGTAACTTACCACATTTCTGTTCTGCTGAATTTCTGTGAAATATTTTCTTGGTGAAAATTTGAAGTTCCTTATCTATTCTGCCATTGTCTAGAGTGCTGACTGTATCTAGGACAGTGCACAGATCTAAAAGTAAAACCTCAGAAAAAAGGAAGATTCAATGCTTCAGTGAGAGCAGCCTTTCTTAGTGAGGAGAGACAGATAGCCAGAAAGAGAAGAAGAAAAGAGAAGGCAGGAAAAATAGTCAGATATGGAACATTTCAGTAGAAAAGTCTCAGTCTGAACTTTGAAGATGGTCAAAAGAAGGGGCTTTGCTGAGCACACAGAATATCAGACAAGGCCCTCAACTGAAAACTTAGCTTTATCTAACCAATTTTAATTTCCTTTTAGACAGTTAACAAGAGAGAAACACATCTGAGGAGATGACAGCAGTGGCCTGTGTCTGGTATTTGATCCTGGGGTACTGCTAGGATGAACGAGTTATCATCCTGTAAGTTTGGAATTTCTGGAAGCAGCTTCAGCTGGCCTTTAGGTCTTTTATCTACATATGTATGTGTGTATATATGTATGTAGGTATGGATGCATGCTAGTTCCCCCAAAATAGGCTTCCATCCAGTGTGGGCATTGTGCTTTCCTTGTGGGTGTGGATTTCCCCCTTCACATTGTTGCACCATGTCATGCAGCAAGATCCTTTGAGACTGAATTCATCTTGAAAGATTCTTCCTGTTGCTCTTTGTGCTTGGAGAGGAGTCCACTGGACAGGTTTTACTTGATCTACTTCCTGTGACAGTGTATGTTATGAATGACATATTGTAATGTTACTTTAAGCAAATTTATATTAAAATATACCAGTAGGGGGAAAAAATGGGGAAAATGATCCATGTGCTGTACAATCCAAAGTGAAGCCCCCTCTATTTAAAATGCCTTTGATGTGGTTGATGGTAGTGTTTCAAAGGCAGTAGTTGCTAGAAAATGGGAAGAAAAGCAACAGTGAATTAAAGATTTGAAGAGATAAAAATGGTAATTTATAGGTGAGAAAGAATGATTAGAGATGTTGTTACTTTTTAGTTAATGAAATGACCTATCTAGTCAAATTGGATAATTCCCGTAGTGAGATATTTTTTCTTTATTGTCAGTTTAGCAGAATCTCTCTCTTTCCTTAGTGCAAACAAAATGGCAATTTTAGCATTCTTAATTGGTTTGGTTCTTTTCCATGGTAGCAAGTGAACTGAAAAAATACTGCTTATGAACAGGTTATGAACTTCAGTCTAAAGCCTGTGCAATGTCGACATCAAATAAAAAGGTGGCTAATGAAACAGTCTTCAGTTTCTAATTTCACAGAGGACTGATGTTGCTTTAAGGTGTAGTTCCTGCATGGAATTCACACAGTGAATGAACATTAGTAATGAGAAGCAGAGATAATTTGTGGGTGAATAGTGTGTCTGTACTCAGAGTGGCACAATGCATAGCCAAAACTATATATTACACCAAATTCCATTGAAAGCAATAGTAAAAGTGTAGCGAAATGTTAAAATGACTTTTTTAAAATAATCTTTTTTTTTTCCCCAGATGAATCTGCAGGTGAATTAAAGCTGAAGTATAGCAATTGCAGTGATTCATAAGAAAGGTATGCATTTGAGGGGAAACAGAAAATATTAACAGCAAGTTTTTAATATAGCAACTTGTGGTCAGAGAGGTGAATGAAGTAAATTTTGCTGTAGGTGTCTAAGTGGATATTATTGAAGAACAGATAAATCTGTCTGAAATAAAAGCTAAGATTTTTGCAGCCCAACTGTTCATCTTGGTAACAAGATGTGGTGTCTTTGGTCAGACTTCTGTGAGTTTTTCTTTCTGTGTGTTTTTTGTAGCTCATTTCTCTCTGATGTATTAAAAAATTCACAGCAGAAATTATTTCCTCCATCATCTGGAAGACTTTGCTCCTGATGGGCTTTTCCCTTTCTGCATGTGATACTGAAGTTTAAACCTCTTATTTCTCTTGTCATACCTTCTATTTCTGCCTCTGTCCATTTCACCATTCTTTAAAATTCATATAATGGTCTCATAGCTTTGTGTTACAATTTTCTTTCTTTTCCCCTCACCATACTTTTTTTATTATAACCCTTTCAGGGGATTTCTCATCCAAGAATATGGCATTGCTAGCACCAGGTTGCTCCATATACTTCCTTTTCTTAGGAGTTTTATGACTGTAAACCAAGGATTAAAAAATTGCATTCAAATACAGAAATTGATGCTGGAACTCAGAAGGGCAACATATTTTTTTGGCTCACTAATAATCTGGTGTTATCTGGGTCACAATATTTTTAAAAATGTTTTTTTTCTTTCTCTGGAAAGAGCACATTTGAATTTGAGGTGCTTTTGCCACCTAATGTCTTCTCTCAATGGTTTATTCTCAAAACTACTCAACTCACTGCAGTTGAGAGCTCTCCACAGCTCATTTTGTAGGGAGCTATCTTGTGAATTCTGAGAAATGAATCGAGCTTCTGTCAACAGAAGGAATAAATGTGCATCTGTGCAGGTAGTCCTGCATTGCTGCATTGTCATAAGCCTTTATGGCAATGTTGATCTGGTAAACTTGAGAGAAAGAGCTGTCATCAGGAGCTGCAGAAAATCAGACAGAGAGCAAGTAGTCACCAGCCATCTATTGTCTGCAGTGCTGTGACAGGCTGCCACGTTTAGATTGTGGGAGGAAACTACACTTTTCTAACCTTCAGTGCACTTATCTAAGCTCCAGGTGCAGGTAGGCCAGCTAAAAAGGCAGATTGTTTCTTTCCCAGTGCTGGAGTCAGCTACACATGCCCAGCTCTGCCAGTCTCTCACAATAAGACTCAGCAATGCTGTTTCTTTATCCTTTTTGTTTTGATAAAAAAGGAATAGATTGATAATACTGTTTATTTTGAAATGTGTTCCTTGCAGTATTAAAGAAGATTAATTCTACCTTCTTGTTGCCTCAAATACTCATATAGCCATGGGAACTGAAAAGAAAATACCATTTGTATCCATCGGATTTTTTGTAAATGGATTTGTTTTTCATGTTATGATTTGGCAGAGAGGTGTTGCCAAGATATCTGATTTATGTGTTTTAGTAACCTAGGGAAGGCTCATCACTTCCCTAATTTAACCAGCTGAGAAAAAGTTGCTGTTTGCTGAAGAGTGGGGGGTCATTTGTAGGTTGTTTTTGTTGTTTTGTTTGTTTGTTTGGATTTTTTTTGGGCATGAATATCTGAAAGCACTGCAGCTTTTAGAGGGACTGGGTGATAAAGTGTTCTGTAAAATATAGTATTAACAGAGAAGAAAGGAACTCACACATCCTTTAAAACACAGTTGTTCTTGCTCTTCATTCTGGGTCTCTCTTGGCTGTATGTACGAGTGAGGGCAGCTCAGGACCTTGCCCATAAGTGGTTTTACCTGATGAGTGTTAAAAATAACCCTTTTGTAGACACTTTGCTGAAATTCTTACAGATCATTATTTTATTTTTCATTTTTTCAAACATGGGAAGTCACATTAAAACACATTAGAATGAGTTCAATAGTCTTTTTGTGTTGTTTGACCAGCCCTTACCTCAGATACAGAATCAAGAGCTGTGCTTGGTCTGCTGCAAATCATACAAGGCAAAACAGACTTGGAGCACAAAAGGTGTTTTCTTTTTGTCTGTTCAGTGTAACTCCTGACTTCAGGTTCCACTGTGGATTCTAGTAAATAATCCCAGTATTTTTTTATTGCTTAACTTGCCAGAAATGTAAAAGTGTTTGAAAAGAAATATTTGAAAATGTACCTGTGTGTTTTTTCATATCTGAGAGCTGCAGTTTTTAAAAGCCTTGAGGAAATCATGCAAATCTGCATAATATGTGTAAAAATGTCTTCTATCTCAGGGCCAAACTGAGACCCACAAAATAAATGACTTTCAGAGTCATGCTGTGACTGGCAAATAAAGTTTTTGGAAAGCCTTGATTACTACTTAGTTGTTTGGTTGGGGTTTATTTTAATGAAAAAGCCTAGTAAATAGAGTTCAGCATTTTAAGAACTGAACAGCTTGGGTTGCTCTAATCAAAAATATTTTCCCTGTCTCTTCAGCGCATTACACTCTGGCACGTCCCTTTCTCCTACTTTTTCTTGTGTTCTTTTAGATTAGCTGTTCATTTGGGAAATGCTGTTTCTACCTGTGTTTGGACAGCAGCTAAAACACAGAGCCAGAATCCTGCATGAGGCATTGAGGATTAGTGTAACAGAGAATCTTCCAAAGGCCATAACAATGGCTGAGGGATTTCTCCTATGATATTCTTGCAGAATTCCCTCTAATTTTGATTTACAGGGATAAACTTTTGCCTCATTCCAGTTTGGGAGGTTTGGGGGCTCAGTGATGGGGCCAGCAGCTGTTGTGGGTATGTGGGTAGGGGACACCCTTTCCCTGCACTGAATTTGCTGCTGAAAGAATAAATTATTGATCTGTATGGATCTTCTCGGCAACCAGAGGGCTCTGCATCCTACAATGAATGTTCCTTGCAGCCTCCTCATCCTGATAATGATTGGTGGTGAGGGGCAAAGAGAGAACAGTGTGAAGGATGTCTGAGCCTCAGAAGAACCCAACTGAATCAACATTAGTTTTCCTCCTGTTGTCTTGCCTGACCTGCAGGCCCATTATGGGAATGACTGATGTCTGTGAACTCAGATTTTTAGCTAAGTCATGGTGTCTGTTCAGTGTGAAGGATTAAGTCATGACCTTCACAGGTAGCAGGGCCTCTGGTTTACACTGCCTTTCTAGCCCTGGCTGCAATTGTGCATTGTCAGGCATCTCAGTAGGACAGGGCTCACTTCAAAACACAATAAATCAGCTTTATGATATTTGTATTGAATAATATGATAGAAAATGTTTTGTTTCTTCTGATGGTTTTCGGGAAAAAAACCCCACCAAATCCAAAACCAACCCCCATATCTCAGCAACACACAACAGTTGGTCAAGAAAAATAATGGCTAAAACTTTATGGGAATAAAAGCAGTCAGGATGTGACCTTGTTGCCTTTGACATTTCTGTTGAAAACAGAAAGAATCTGTGAGCACTATGTCATTTATACAGAGAGATGACAATTACCCTGACTTAAATAGGCATGGATGCTACTGTGAGGAGATTAGATGTTCCAGACTATAGGAAGTACTCTTTTTTTTAAAAAAAAAATTTGCAACTTTCTATTTGAATATATATTTTTTTTTGGCTTGGATGAGAAGGGGATTGCTATGAATATTTATAACAAATCACTCCTATCAGAGGACACATTAAGTCTTGCAGCATAACAAAACTGAATTACCATGAAATAAACTTTCTTAATTAAACCAATTAAATTTCTTCCCAGCATGTAATTTAGAAACTCTGATAAACCCTGGTTGAAAAGGTTTGTTCTAGCCTTAAGCTGGCCTAAGAAAGAGTGAACATCTGGCCTGTATATGAAAGGCCTATTTAGGCCTTAGGCAGTGAGCAAAACATGAGCTGCTGTCCGTGGTACTGAACACTTTGCGTGGCCCCAGGGCTTTGCTAAAGGACAGTGGCATCATTAGGGCACAATCACGTTTATGGAATATGCTGTAACTCAGAAAAGCGAGCCCTCAGACTTCTACCACGGTTCTTGTAGCTGAGCCAGAAGTATTTCTGCTTCTTCACATTTTTGTTGTAATTCTACCAAAACAGATGTGCTTTTTATTATTTTTATTTTTTTTTAATTAAATTTGCACATTCTAAATGTTGATATGGGCAAGCAGGATGAATTTGTATGAACGAAGGAAAAGGAAAAACAATCAGAGAAAGCAGAGAACTTCTAAGGACTTTAGAAAGGAGGTATCACCCCCTAGTTCACAATTCCTTGCTTGTTTAGGAGCAATTTTTTTTGTCAAGAGAGAGGAAACTTTGAGTTAAATGCAGGGACACTTGAAAAATATGCTGTCATCTAAGATTGAAACATAATGTGACAACCAGTATCCTGCTGCCTTAGGAAGGAGCCGAATGTCTTCCATGAGGAAATGCAGTGCCTCAAAAAAGAAATACTTGTACATGGAAAACACAGTGTGCACAATATATTCTCAGAAGAGTCACACACATGTGCACAAAACCCTGTGGTAAGCGAGAGAAGCAGCTCTTGCAGCAGGCTGGAGTCTTGCTCATTAGGATGTAATAGTGCTGGGAAAAAAGTCTGTCAGCATGCCAGGAACATTTCAGAGGAGAACTGCTACAATGGTCGGTTCTTCCCTAATCGGGAGATAGAAGGGGTGAAAATCCTTCTCCCGGTAAATCCGTGATACATTTGATGAAGAAATAGTCTGGTGTCTATAAACTTACCTTATGCTGTTCTTAGAACCATGGATGTATTGAAATGCAAAATGCCTGGAACTGCCAAGGCTGATGAATGATTTACAAGTATCTTTCATTAATTTCCATCTCCCAGCTTACACTGAAAAATACTGTCTCTTTCACTGTTTCTCAGGATGGGAAAATCATCCCCTTGCTCAGAAACAAACACAGGCGTTTTGAAGAAATAAGAAATAAATCTTAACAACTCTACTGTTGTCTATTTCAGCTTGTTAAGTTTAGCAAATGCCTGAGACAAAATACAGTTGCCTAGTCCAAAACTATTCCTGATGTAACTTGACATGTCTTAATATAAAAAGATTTGGTGTTTTACAGGTCTATCTTTTCCCCATGAAATGTTGTCAATGATTTTCTTCAGCAAAACCAAGGTCAGTTCTTTGCTGTGGATTTTTTCTGTTTTTTTTAAGAAAGGCTGGTTCTGCTTTGAAGCAAGCTGAAGTAAATATATCACAAACCATTCTGTAGTTTATGGGTTCCTCTGCAGCTGTATTTGAAAGCCTTGTATTTATTACTGGTTGGGTCATAATGCTATTTAAACATTATGGAAGTGGTGTTTTCTCATGGAAGGAAAAAATCTAACATGTGCTTTGTTTCACTGACCAAATTATTGCAGGCAACCTCATGGTTCATAAAATAATTGTATGCTGTCTAATTAAGTAAGCTTTATTAGTTATGGTGGCTTTGGATTCCTACTTATTTCTTTCTTTTCCTTAAGACTGCTGTGAAACACTTTTGATAGAGGAGCTAAAGTGCATGCAGACATCTTGAAATAGAGGCAGATACCTGAAATGACAGTAATCATAATTTCTATGAAAGATATCTTGAAGAGCACAGGAAATAGATATAAAAGGGGGGAATGGAAAAGGGGTCTAAATATTAGAATAGGCAATTCTAAGAGATGCACAATAAATGGCCTAAGCCCCCAATGCCCTTGTCCATGTTGGATGCTCCTGAGAATTCTCTCTAGCCCATCTGTCCACTGCCTTGGGTGTGTCTTTCCTTCCCCCTCTTTCCCATTTCTGGCTGCTGCTGACTTCTGTGCCCATCAACAAGAACTGTGTTCTTAACCATTCTCTTGAAATGCTTTCACACATCTCATGCCTTTCTCTGGCTCCAGTATTGTCTCCCCTCCTAATCTGTACAGAACTACCATGCAGGAAACAATTATTATTTCAGCCATGTGATAATGGGGGAGCTCAGACAGAGAGAACATGTGAGTCCTCTGATACACCCAGTAACCTGAGTCCCACCAAGGAGTTTTGAGAAGGCCACAGCAGAGTCAGGAAATGTTGTTGTGAATTTTTCTCCTGCAGTTGCATTCTGGCTCAGGGTTCAGTTTTAATGGGATTTTGCCAAGTCTCAAGCAATGGTTTATTGGCCAGATTGCCATATACAGCTGTCTTGGTCTTTCTGCTTAGTTCTAAATTCCTCTCAACATTCCAACTTCCCTTGGCACTTACAACATCCTTTCCCCATCCGTACTTAGCAACTCTTAACTTCCTTAGGTCCCCTTTTTTCCTGTTTTATTTGTTTTACCATTTTAAAATTTTGCCTGCTTTCTCTCCAGATGATGTTGTCCAGTTGCATAATTTCACCTGCTATCCTTACCCAACTGAGACCCAGCTCTATTTCTCTGCTCCTGACTGCTCTGCATCCAATTCCATCTCCTTGTTTCTCTCTCTGACAATTGCTTCTGGGTATCATGCCATCAGCTTAGACTTAATTGTGTGCCTTTCTTTCTCCATCTTCCCCGTGCACATCATTGTCGACAATGACAATATTGGCACCATCACGGTGACTTACAACCTGAGGCAGCTTGTTTTTTTAGATTGTTTTGTTCCTTGCTGCAGTAGACAAGTCCTGTATAAAACCATTTACAATTAACAATTGAATACATGAAACTGCATGAAAAGGGGAGTGAACTGACATGGTGTAGCAGAGGATAGTGCTGTCATGCCACTTAAATTCAGGAGATTATGCCTGTGGCAGATGTGGTCAAAGAGTGAATTGAAAATGTGTTAAGTATGAAGACTTTAGACACTTACATTATTGAATTTAAGACTTTGGGAAGACAAAGTCAAGTGGTTTGATGTTGCACACAGTGTTGTTCTGAATCAGGCAACATGTAATAGAAGAACAGGTATGAATTTGATTCCAGTAGTTCTTATCCTTTCTAACTGATTCTGAGCATTACATTAGAAGGGTTAGGGTGTTGTTTTATTGTTTTTTCTAGACTTAATCTTCATTTTATGGATAAACTAATTTCAAATAATGTAAGTTCTAAACTGTACCTCTGAACACTCTACTTCAGCCTCAATGAGCTGGGTGTGTGCTCATAACAAGAGCTGAATTTGTCCTGACATCTTGTTTGGAATATTTCTAATCAAATATTAACATTAGCACTGCTACATGTCTCTGTTATTTCCTTTATCTTTTCACTCAGTCCCACAAGCCTTCTCCAGATAAGAATAACACTAATGCATTACTTAAGAGGGTTTTTTTTCCTTTTCCTTTTCCTTTTTCTTTTCTTTCTTTTTTTTTTTTTTTTTTTTTTTTGGAAAGCTTAAATAATATAGAGCCCAGTCTGAACATACTCCTGCAGAAGAAGCATCCTTAAAATGCTCCTAAAAGACACAGACCCCATGGAGGCTGACTTCACTGGCTTATGTGTTTGTCAGCAGTGATACAGGAAGGACTCAGCACTGACAAATAACTTTAACATATACAGCTAAATCACTGCTTTATTGGGATTATGTGACAAAATTGAAAGTAAAGCAGAATGTTTGATGTTGCCATAAATCTTTAATGAATGCTCCATGTTTTTGTGATGTGTCAGACAGTCAAATGCAGGCCTTCTTTCCTTGTACTAATAAAGAAGCAGAGATGAATCTTGCACTTTAACTGTGGACAAAAAAGAGAAAAAATCAGAGTTATTTTTCCTGGAGAGGGAGAGGGCTACAGTATAGATGGAGCTGTGGGGGTAATGCAGAGCTGTCTGGGAGCCTGTGGCTGTGGCCTGAGCCAAGGTGTGTGTGCTGAGCAGCAGAAGCACAGGGATAATGGGAGTCTGTGTGCCTTCACCACTGCCTCCATGGCAAGTTTGTGTGCGAGGCAGGAGAGCAAAACATTTCTGTGTCCTCAGATTCTCCTACCGTCCTCACTTGAATGGATGCAGCAGTGAATTATTTACTGTTTGTCTGCCTGCACTTGGTGTGTGCAGTCCTGGGTGTGTGCTCTGTCCGTGCCCAATGCCATTCTCTGCCTCCTGCAGGAGCCCTGCTCGGGGTTCTGGGGCATCCTGGAGGCTGAGCTGATCAATCCCACCCGGTGCTGATGGCTGTGCTGCAGAACAGCCTGGAACAGGAGCCAGGAGCCTGCAGCCTGGTGTGTGATTTACAGCTGAAAAGTCTCAGATATTTATGCTGACAAGGGAAATGCTCGATGTTTCCTGCTAATGTGCTGGCCCACTCCTCTGATCTCCTAATTCTAGATGCATTTTTGTCCTGTTGGGAGTTGAACTCAATGATCTTTATGGGTCCCTTCCAATTTGAGGCATTCTGTGATCTCTCTCTTTTCCCATTTCTGCCATCTACCCTGTCACTCACAGCTGCCAAGGCACTTTTCCCCCTGCTGCCCCATTTATTTTATCAGTGAAAGTAACTAGATGACTGCAAGAGTTTGTCTGGCAATAAAATAGACTCTCTAATTAGAGGGATTGGTGCCCTTCTAAAAGTGATGAGATCATCCAACCTCACATGACCAGGTATGACTCAGAAGCCACTAAGTGGAATTCTCTGGTCCACATTACGTAGGAAACTGGACTGAGGAATGGATGTAGCCTTGGAGCCTCTGAAAACATGTCAGTCTTCTCCTCAGATGTAATAATTTTTGTTTTCTATATCTATTTCTAGGAGCTGCGTATTTCTCCTACCTTTCATTTTCCCAATTATTTAATTAATGCATTAATCTCAAACACACTCTGTAAAAATATTGATTTGAAACATCTTTCCAATACAGACTAGTTATTTTTTACAAATCTTTGATCATACAAAAGATGTTTTCTTGCATTGTTCTAGCAATGTATAAAAGGAATGGTTTGAATTGATAAAGCAGTGGTTTTCACTAGATATTATTTTATTCTTTCACACAGTGCCTGGTAACATGTAACTTTTTAAAAATGAAAATATTACATGATTCTAACCTTTTAAAGACATTGTTCTAAGAATGACTATGCTACAAAAATGTAGTACAGCAGGCAAGCATTATACAAATATTTGTTAGTCTTTTCTGCAGTAAATTTTGTTTGTCTTTTAAAGTAAGATAAAGAATACTCTGCAAGACTTGGCTGTGCAGGCACCTTAATCTCCTTTTCTTTCAAATTGCATATTACTAATAAGTCCCAAATTTTTTACTGGTAGTTCTTTTTTTATTTTTTTTTTTTTTTTGCTTGCATTTGCCCATGCTTTAATGGATTCATAAAATACAAATCCTCATTGCAGTTTAACCATCAGTCATGTGTACAAAAATCCCTTAATGTTACCCTGTCTAGATGCTAAAAGAAGGAGGAAATTACATATTTAAAAACAAAACAAGCCAACAGGATTCAAAATTGCATCAGCCTCCATTTGTTTATGTGAGCATGAAAGAGAAGAGGGGGAGACTTATCCTTTGGGACTGTAAATGGCACCTCCTGCTGTGGTATTAAATTTACCATTTGCAGCCTCCTGTGCTTCTCAGAGGGTAGAGGGTGGTGCCTGACTTCTTGGCGCCAGCGAGGCAGCAAAGGTGTCTGCTGGCTGCAGACATGGGATGGGGGTGCTCCCTTCACCTTCCTGCAGCCCAGCCCCACCAGGGACAGCCAGCTGATCCCCCCACCCCACCCAGGGGAGCCAGGAGGCTCCATGAGCAGTTGATGGCTTTAATAATTTACATATCCTCCGTTAATCTCCCTTACCAGCAGCCAACTCGTTGGGGAATATTCAGACTGCTTTGAGATATATATATATATATATATATTTATATACTGATCAATTAGCAGGGAACTAATGGGGTCATAGGGTAGCAGGTGTGACTATTAATCTTTGCTCTTGAGCTGGATAATTCTGCAAATATTTCTCAGTACAAAGAAATACAGAGCAGAAAGTGGGGTTTTTTGCTGTTTTCTGATGCTGTATGCATTTCCATAAGCTCTTAGCCAACCACCTGGTATTTTGATCATCAAGACTCTGACCCTACAAGCATGTTTAAGAGGGTTGAAACAGGATTGCTCATGTGAGTAAACTTATTCACAGACATAAATCTTTGCAGGATTGGGGTCCTAAATGATTTAGGACAAAGCACCAGTGGGAAAAAATGTTTATTCTGTTGCACCTGCATGATGCAGCAGATATTGTGAGAGCACCATTAGCTACTTAACGTACCAGCTAATGACTGGCAGCCTTGAAGGAATGTCTCAGAGTTCTGGGCAGCCTGGTCCATGTGGGTTAACGATTCCAAATGGCTTAGACAGTCTATGGCAGCACTGGAGACAGCTTTGGTGCCAAGCAGAGCCCAAACAGACCCACATCACAACACAATGGGCACTGGACAGACATGATGAGAATTGTTGGCTTACCCTTGAATTGATATTAATACAAGGAGAGGAAAAAATCTTGTCTAGCATATGAAGGGTTTTTTCCCCCCTGCTCTAAGCACATAACCACAGTGAATCTGCATGTGTTCTGGTGGGTTAATAGTGATATATTCCTACTGTCCATCTAACCCTTCTTTGCATAATTATATTCTTTCTCCCAAATGAGAAGAGAAAACCTATGAAATCTATCACCATGTCACCCACCAGTATGAAACAGAAATCTAGATAAGAGCGTCTGTAAGAAACTGCTGCTGTGCCAGATTTTTCTTTAGGGTGTAGCCACAGAAAAATAGGGTGAGAGGAGAAAAGCAAAGGAATAGAAAACAAAAATGGTCCTGGAATACATCATAGATACAGCAGAGAAACAAAGAATAGAAGGAAATGCTTAAAAAAATTAAGATCAAATGCCAAGTCTAGTTTTTACCACAAAGCACCAGGCTGATTTTTCATAAAATAAAAGAAGTCCCTGAATTGAGAAATATGTGTCTCTCTTAGATTGGATTGTGCAGTGAACAGTATCAAGAACTAAGCAATAATAAATCATCAGGCTGTATGTCACAGTGAGCACTACAAGATAAACCCCTGTTGGAATTGTCATGAAGGTGACCTTATGAGCAACTACAGAAATACTAAAAAAATAAAATAAAACAAAAAAATTCAATCTTTCCCTTTAAAACTCTGAAGCAAATCTCTTCATGCTTTGTCTTTCACTACATTTGCTATTTTAATTTGCTGTTTATTAAATGAAATATTGGTCTATCTAGGGAACACTGCATGATAAAATTATTGAAGATGCTGCTGGTGCAAAGCTATTTGTAGCAAATGAAACCCTGCTGTGTGCAATTCAGAACATCATATTGAACAGTCCAGATAGCAGCATCTGTGGATAGCTCTTAAGACTTTAGACTTGCCTTAGTTAGCTTGTTTGTTTTTATCCTGTGCTATTGATCTGGGCTTCATATGTGTGTATGGGGAATGGCTTTTCTGATGCTGGGAACATATTTAGAGGCAGGTCAAGTGAATTGAATAGAAGCATAAAATCTGCTGATTCCTAGGAGATGTCAACACATGACAGAAAGAGCCCAGAGAGTGGGAGACCTCTTAAACGGGTATTGACACTGCCCAGAAATTTGCAGCATAAAAGGGGGAAGAGTGTTCTGTCTGAGGAACAAAGCTTGCACTCTCAGCAATGCTTTTGTGGGCTTTGACAAATAACAGGCTACCCTTGCATGTGCTCTGAAAGGTGCAGTCACTGGGAGTATTTGAACACTGCAGTTAAGGCTAGAGGATAAATAATGCCACAAGTGTGGAATGTTTTACTCATTACACATGTCAAAACTATAACAAAAAGTAAATCCCCACACTGCCAGATAACACGTCATTCAGGCTGATTTAGTACCCTCTGGACTATGCTGAAAGAAGGATGTAAAAAAAAAAAAAGGAGGGGGGGAAATAAAGAAAGAACTATTTGGGCTGTTGAGAAGAAACAGGAATATTGAGCAATACCCTATTGCTCTGCTACAGGTCTCCTGTGTGACCTTGGGCAAATCATTTATCTCCCTGTACCTCAGTCACTCATCTATGATAAAATAGAAGTAGCAGTCACTTCTCCTCTAATAGGGATTTGGATCCCCAGGATAAATGGACAAGCCTGGATAGTATAATCATCATGGGACACTGCAAAGAGGATAAAGTGGCTCCCATCCACCCAGGAGAGACTCATCTGGCTCTGTGCAGAGCAACTTTGGTTATTTCTGCATTTGTGCCATGCCTTATCTATAAAGTGGATAAACTGTGTATGGTTTAATTGATCATTGGCTGCAGTATTTTAGCATCTCCAGGGCTGCTTAGAGGCTTGATTAATATTTAAAAAGCTCTTTAGGATCTCGAGATGGAAAGCTTTTATTGAAATTGAAAGAACTCATTGCTACCACTGCTTGGAGGTATTGTTTTCAAGGTTTGTTTTTGATATAGTCTGCAACTAAAATGTCTTATCAGGAGCCTTGCATCATTGCAGGATAGACTGCAGTCTAAAACCCTTGTAGCATGACATTTTTTTCATCTTTATATTCAATAATAAATGGTTACATGACAGAAATATCCTAATCAGGACAAAACAAACTTTGTAGTCTAAATAGAGATGCTGTTAAGAGTGAGCTGCTCTTGCACAAATAGCTATTGAGTTTATACATGTGGGATCTGAGGGAAACCTCTGCTGCTGCAGTGTGCTCTGTGCCACAGCTGAGGTAGCATCCTGGTATTGTCAAGGACTGATTTAAAACCTCCCATGGATTCCTCTATTCACCCCTCCAAAAGCCTTGTTAAATGGGTATCACAGAGGAGGTTGCAGGAATCCTACTCTAGCACTTTAAACTGTCAGAGAGCAGGTTTAGATGAGATGTTGGGAAGAAATTCTTCCCTGGAAGTGTTGTGAAGCACTAGAACAGGATTCCCTGGGATGCTGTGGCTGCTCCATCTGTGGAAATGTTCAAGGCAAGGCCCTAAGTACCCTGGTCTAGTGGAAGGTGGCTCTGCCCATGGCTGGGGGGTTGTGATGAGATGATCTTTAAGGTCTCTTCCAACCCAAACCATTCTATGATTTTTCAGTGATGTCTGTTGTTTGACAGAAACCTAGGAATTTTATGGATTTGTCAAATCCTGTGCATTTTTTAAAAGTGTTCTCACAGCACTTAAATAAATAACTTAAATAGTGCATTTGTTGGTATAAATCAATGCAACAGTGACTTTGCAGGCTTTACAAATCTAGCTAATATATTATGAGATTTTTCTGTTCAAATAGTAAATGAGCTACAATTTTTGCTAGTGAAATGCCCTTTTCTTCAGTCCAGCTGTGAAATAGACATAACTTCTGCTGGTCTTCTTCCCCACTTGCTACTATCTCACTTCTAATAAATACTGTCAGGATAGGGATTTTTTTCATTTTAGCTTAGTGGAATAGATTCTCTTCAAGACCAACTCATTTAGCACTGGATCCACAGAAAATGAATAGAACAGAACAACTGATTTAGATTTATTGTAGCTAAACACTGAGACCTTGGGTGTGGAGAACCAAAGCTTCAAGGTTATGGCAACAAAGTGGTACAGCAAAAAATTGTCACAGAAATTTCCAAAAACCATCATAATCTGAGTTTGAAAAGCCAGGCACTGTTTCATATTGGCTATCTACAGGTTTAGCCTCGTGCAAGGGTGGCAAGCAAATTTCTCCCTGGCTTGTACA
Organism: Erithacus rubecula; assembly: GCF_903797595.1. NCBI lineage: Eukaryota > Metazoa > Chordata > Aves > Passeriformes > Muscicapidae > Erithacus > Erithacus rubecula. Next base: position 21,283,390 of record NC_136662.1, on the reverse strand, counting down.
CCTGTATTCCTTCCTCATGGAGACTGCAGAAGGGGAGGAACAGCATTGAGCCAGGGGGTGAATGAGGCATTGAATGGGACTGAAGAGCTCAGAAGGGCTCTCAGGTCCCACAGTTTGTGCATAGCCATGTATCTGCAAGCATTGATCCTGCCCATTTTTGTCATGATCTCATTGATAATGTGGCTGGAATTGCTCACTAAGTCTGAAATTCCAACTGAAAAACACATTTTCCTATTCAGGAAGGCAGAAATTTGCAAGTGTCCATGCCAGGCTGGGAAAGACCACTAATGTATCCATAAAAATCTGCACAGTCATCTTCCCACTGCTGGGCAGAGATAACTGAGCTCTTGCACGTGTGTGTGTGTTTTTCTTGCCTGCAGAACATCTGGCTGAGATGCAGCTGTGCAGCTCAGAGCAGCTGGGGTGTCTGAGATGGGCTCAGTCCACCCCTCAGTCCCTCCTGTCACTGCTAGCAATTTTCTGTCAAGTCTCTTCTCAAGGGTCTCTGCTCAGGGGAAACCCAGAGCCTGCCCTAAGGATCACATTCCAGTGCTGCATTGTCCTTTTCTCTGCTGTGTGTTTTCCTTGACTCCTGCTTGCTGCATTAGCTGTTCTCTTCTCAAGGACACTGGGCACAAATCGGCCCTTTCCTGTATGCATGATTTATTAACTTATTTATTTATGTACACAGGAATTTAAGTGCTTGCATTCCTTCTCAGGTATTTCTTCTTTAGAAACAACCAGAACTCTCTGTGTTTTCTGGCTGGCCACATTTTTGAGTTTGCTCTCTGACATTGTGACACAGCGGGCTCTGGTGTGGTTTCTTGTCTGCATCTTTCTGAAGCAGATGGTGACAGTATAGCAAAGTGAGCAGAATCATGGTGGGATGGTCTTTACATGCCTGGTTCTCTCTGTTCCTGTGCCATGACTGCCTTTTGTGAAGCAGCATGTTACTACTAATTCATCTTCAGCTCAAATAATTTGAAATTCTAACTATTTTTTTTTTTCAATGAAGTTCTTAACTACTCAGTGATTTTATACTGTATGCATCTACAGCTGGTTATTCACAGGTACCATATCTCAAATTGTTTTCCCCATTTTTCTGAACATTTTTCTAGGATGCCACAATCACTATGAAATCTATTTCTGTTTTCTTGATAAACTGTCAATCTTTCCAAGTTTCTTGTCATCTGAAGCTGACAGCTACATGTCCTGTGATCGTGCCATTACAGAAAGTATTGAGCCTAGCATCACTTAGGACAAATCCTTTGCAGAAACCATGCAGTGATCTCGCCTAAGTATGGAAAAATGACAGGGGTAATTTCTTTTTGAGCATGATAATCCAAAGAGTTGTGTACCTAACCTGCAGTGGTTTAATTCGTGCCTTTGTTAGGCTATCATGTTAGATCACATGGCAAGTGTTATTAGATTCAAGGTACAATATTAACTGTTCCTCCCTTATCCACAGAGCCTATTATCTCATTAACAAATAAATGATGGTTTCTTGGCAAGATGACTTCCTGACAAAATCTTTGTTGGGTGTAACCCATTTCCTTATTATCTTGCAGGCACTTATAATATGTTTGATTATTTAATTTGAGAACTTTTCCAGGAAATGAAGCTAATTAATAATATTCCAACTCCTTTTCAAAGAATGGAAAATATAATAAAAATCTAATCCTTTCTTCTACTGCAAGCCTACCATTCATTTCCAAGGCTAACGTTTAATCTGAGATCTCATCTCTTAGAGGTCTGAGCTCTGAGATCACTTCTAACACAGGTTTTGAGTGACCTGGGATAACAGGAGACCTGAATTTGGAAACTCTTAACTTACCAGAAACCAAATTTGGTTTTTATGATGTATGATTTTATGGCTATCCCACTTACTTTTAAAAAAAAATATTTTGAGCTCTTGGGTACAACTGACAGTCAGACCAGCTGGAAGAGCCTTTCTGATTCTCTTCCACTCCCTTTTTCATAGAAGTGATCAAAGTTATTCCCTTGTTCCTTCCAAGGTGACAGGTTGCTGCTGGTATACTAACTTGGTAGATCAAGGAAAAATTATTATCTAGTAATACTTCAAAGCTACTACACAGATCAAAAATCTCTGCTCTTACTAGGGAAAGCAAGGGAGCTGACCAAATAGCAGATTTTCCAGGCTTCATGTATCAGCCTTTCCCCCATGACACACCTGCAGGAAAGGCACTGTGCTGGGCACAGATTCTTCTGGAAAATTCATCACTGTGACACTGCTGGAGAGACTCTGAGCTTTAGGAGCTGAATACAGTAGCTTGGGATCCTTCCTCATGTCTGACTTTAATGCTATCAGAAACTTACTTTTTACTGCTAACTTTTTCTCAGTGAATTTTATCTTCAGGAAAACAATGCAGGGACCTGTCTTGCATTGGATGCTGCTAACAGTACTTTCTCTGTATTTTAATAACTTTCTTCTGCTATCTCTCTGCCAATAACTGAGCATCTTCTGATCTATTTCTATTCACTTGGTATAAACATAGTAATGATGCCCATGTATCTTCTTAGTCAAGAGCATTATATACCTTTTACATACATAGAAAACAAATTTTCCAGAAAGGCAGTGATAAGGGTCGTTTTGTGCTGTATGCTATTTAATCTTCCCTGTGTCAGCTCTGACCCTTACTGAGGAATTGAAAAGATGTAAAACAGCAAAAAGTAATTTACCTTCCATTGTTTAGTCCATTCAGCTTTCAGAATCAGATCTAAATGGTTTGCATTAATTACTGTGAAATCTCATGAGGTTTGGAGATCTATCTTTACGGGGTTGCAAAAGATAGAGGCTGCCTCAGCAGAATAAGGGTAGGGTTTTATTATTTGCCTTCTTTGTTGCAAATCTTTTCTGTTCAAATATTATAAGTAAAACTTTTTTTTTTTTTTTTTACAATCAGCAAAAATTATTTGAAGTTGCCACAGAGAAAAACAAAAATAAAAGTGCATTTGAAGCTGTAACCCAATTCTGCAAGGGTTAGTGGTTAAAATATGGAATTTCTGCCTATGTATCTCCACAGAGTAATTTTTATTGCAAGAGAAGTCATGGACTGAACACTGATTTCTATTTTTAAGCAATACTCAATGTGTTTACACACAGCTCCATATTTTGGGAAAGTTTTCTGAAGACTAATGAAACTGGCAAGCAGTCCAGCATCGGCAAAGTGATTACATTTTAAATGAAATGGACTTTCTGTGACGTACTGCTCAAAGTTAGTGGAGACAACTGGCAAATTGAGGGTGGGAGAAGATCAATACATAGAATCTACAGAACTTTGAATCTGTTATCCGAATTATTGATTGAGTGGAGAATTAAAGCAGAGATGCAGTGAGTTTAATTCTGCTGTGTGACAGGTGGAAAATGGGTACATTAATTAGGGAGCCCCAGCAGGAATGTTCTCAGCAGGACTTGTGGTTGCTCCAGGGAATCCTTTAGTAATTCTGCCTCATTTTGTGCTGTGTTTGATGATGTCACTCTTAAGTCTCATTTTTCTGTGCACTGCACCTTTTAATCTTTAAACATTCTGTCTTGCAGAGCCAGGCAATAATTGTGTACAGTGGACACAGGCAGGGAATCTGGGCAGAAAACTTCTGGGTGTTTTAGGATGGTTCCGTCAAATTTTATTGTTCAAAAATTATGTATTTTGATAAAATCAAACCCTTACTGTTTGCTGTGCTTAACAAGCAACAGGCAATCTCCTCTGTAAGTCCTTTTTATTGCATTTCAGAGTTGTGTGGCTTTTCCTCTTACATGGCAATTCACTTTGCGTTCACTTATAAAACCTTTGCCACTCTCTTGATTTATTGCTTTCTTAATCTGAAATAAATATAACAACTTAAAATAGCCTGTTGCTTTTGGGGCAAGGCAAAATACAGCAGATTGTGTGAATGATTACAGGACTCAGGAATGGGAAGTGACAGAACAAGTGCAGCCCATTACCCAAAAGTATCTCAAAGATCCATGTGCTATATTGTGGTTTCTCTCCTCCCTGGCACAGATTATCCAGAGGTTCTGGCATGAGCTGTGCCCTCTGGGCCTGTGGCAAGTGCTGTGGCTCTTCATGGAAGACAGAAATACTCTGTCCAGCACCAATTCCCACTGATTTCCCACAGATGAGAGTCAACCTGCTAAGGCAGCTCAGGCTTAGGGAGATTTTGATCCTAACTGTGACAAGAAATGCAAACAAAAATGAAAATTAACACCTAACACTGTCATGTAATGCAAAACTCTCAGAACCAACTCTAAACCCATCAGACTTTACATTAATTTCGACTATTTTCAGCATTTTGTGGACATTTTTCTCTTGTCTACATTCTTGGTTTCAGTCAGTAAGATGGTGTCCCAGTTAGGAGACAGGGAGAAGTAAACATAGAGACCTTTGAAGTAAATTACTCCCCTGATTTATTTCTGTCTCACCTCTGCAGGAAGTAACATTGCTTCAATTTTTCATCATGATGTTTGAAACATTAAAGCCTTAAAGTAGGCATTTAGTTCCCTGTATTCCAAACATTTACTCACAGAGGGCTGGGTATTCATGTTTGTTGCCTGAACAACGAGTTGCCTTTCCTGAACTGCAGCAGGGGCTGATAATTCTCTGCCATCTCAGTGCAGCTCTCAGGTGGGCTGTCCCAGTGTCCATGGCTCATGGAAATACTTGATATTTGATACAGGAGGAGTGGCTGCCCACACCCAGGGGTGCTTCCATCATCTGCAGCTCCAGGCTGCTCTGAGGCTGTGAATGCTGTGGCAGCTGCTGCTCAGATTTTCTCTCTCAAGGTTCAAGGACTCCTTTGTGCAGAACAAGTTTTCCAAGGCTACAGACCTGTGCTTTAATTTTTAATGTGTCCTAGAGCCACTCACTCTGGAAGTCCTGTGGCTACAGCTTGTGGGTTGGGCTGATCCAAGCAGCCTCCACACAAGGTTGGGGTGTTCACAGGGCTCCCAGCTCTAGCACAGCCTGCCAGGGCTTCCAGGTGCCCTCCTGGGGCATCACCCGAAACAGGGAGTGTCAAACTCTGCTTAGGAAGGCATCCCTGTGAGGTGTGACCTGCTGTGGTCTCCTTGGAGATGCTCCCAGTCTGCAGTTGCAGAGAAACTTTCAGCTTTTTCTTAATGATCAGTTCACCTGGAATTTCGCTTTGGGGGCAAGTGAAGTGAGCCCAGAAAACCTTTCCAAAAGCAGAGGGCTGTGAACACAGTGAGTAGAGTGAGACTGAACAGGACTAGGGGCCTTTCTTTTCCATTTCATGTTGCTGGTTCCTGTGATTGTTTCCCAGACAATCTGAGAAATGGCAGGTTTCAGTCCTTTCAAAATGCAATTTTTTGGAAAGTCTCAAATCTTCATTTCAATCCAATTTGGAGCAAAACCTTAAAAGACAATTTTTTTTTGCCAAGTGCCCTTTCTTTGTGTTGGCTAGATCTATTAATTGTAGCAAATGATCCATAGCACTGCAGTATATCCAGATAGGTGCCATATGCTGTCTAAAAGGAAACCACCCTGATGTGTCTTTATTATTTCAAGTTCATAAACAATGTGCTCCTACAGACTTGTAATAGGTGCAGGGGATCTTTAACAAAAGCTTTGTGAAGTGTGCCTGTAAATATCAAATGTTGAGTCAAGAGAATAACTGTTTTCAGGCTTTAATGAAAACCTTTGAAAGACAGGCACAAACAAAATTTATAACAGCAATGTCTCTAAATAGAAAAAAAATTGAAAGAAACAGTCCTGCAAGTAAGGAGAGGAGAATGATTAGTACTAAATCCTGTTATTAATATTAGTCTCATTCATTCAGAATAATATATTCCTAGCAATCCCTGCTGACTTGTACAGCACAGGCTGATATTTATTGCATTGAAATGGTGAAGATACTTTAACTGATCACAAATGAGCATGAATGATCATCTGAGTACACACAGGGCAATGACATTCCATCAGCACACTACAGCAAAAGTCAACAACAAAGTCAGAGCTACTTCAGCTTCCAAGGCTTTTCTTATATGGCTATTTTAGTAGGCCAAGGATATGATTTCAAATGTATTTCAGTAAAAAGAATTAATTAATTAAAACAAAAGGATTATGCCTCCAGTATTGCCATCAGAATGATGTGATTTTGTCATGCATGCTACAATCTATTCACACAAAATGTCAGTATTTCAGTGTCCAATTAGAAAACATGGTATTGTGATGGGATTAGTGACCTTACCCATTTTGTTTTAAATATTTTGCTTGAAAAGTTACTATTTCTTTGGAACAGAGTTTTTCCTCTATGTATTATATTTTTGTGTAGTAGTTCTGTATATGAATCACTTTAATTCAGTAAAACTGAATTACATTACATGTGACCTAAGTAGAAAAGTTCAAATCAGATTTTCCTTAAACATTGCATTTATGATTATGTTAATGATCATACAGTCTTTTAATAAAATGAAATGACAGGGATATGACATATTTGAAGCAGGGGTCAGGTAATTAATTCACACATCAGACTGTTTTCTCTTGCAGCTTTCTAAAATTCTTCTGAGTCTGGTATGTCTCTAATTCAGTGTAACCTGTACATTTGGGAAATGGTATTCATTATGTCTGAATTCTTGTATCCTGTCACAGAGATTATTTTCCTGACAATATGCATGATAGATTATGTATTTAGCCATGTCTGTCTCCATTCTTAATCTGTGGATTGATGCTTCTTTGTGTGGATGAACCTCAGGACATGTGACAGACATTAACATTTTGCTTATAGATTATCCAGACTATTTATTACAGTTTTTGCTGTGTGGTCAGTTGAAGAAACTTCTCCTGAGGTTCAGGAAAGAGCAAGTAGAAAATTGACAATATTAAATTCAAAAAATTTGTGGCTGAAAAATTAAGAGAAGGTGTCAAGGAACACCTTGGGTCCAAATTTCTTCTGCAGTTTAGAGCATCTATAGAGCCCCTTCCTTAAAGAGAGGGACAATTGAATCTTCAGGTAGCCAACAAAGGACAACAATAAATCCAAGTCCAAACAGAACTCTGCCTGTCACAGTGGATGATTAGGGTCATCATGAACAGGGCCCCAAGGCACTATTGTCTTAGGCATGATATATAAATAATAAGGTGATATATTGTAGCCAGAGTTATTAGATAGGTTTTTATTAGGAAAAAAAATTGCTTCCTTCAAGTGATGTGACTATAAGAAGTAGAGAGATCATGTGGTCTTTGGTGATCTGTTCCACTCTGAATATTGAAAATATAAAGAAATAATTTTATAACAAACTGTGGGTCAGTACAGTTTTGAGATCATTCTTCAAAATGGTCTTCTATGTAGTTCAAATAGAAAAGATAAACCATAGAAGTATCTGAAAAATGAAAGTATGCAAAGAATTCACTGACATTTGACCTTGTTTCTTCTGTAGATGAATACTTCCACTTCCATTTGAAAACCCTCCAGTGCATCCTGCTCTATGATTAGCAATGCATTCTGCTGTCAGGAACTGGCAGCTTGCAGCCTCTAGACCAGGGCTTGTAACAGCAGAGTAAGTGCACATGCTCGTGCTGTTTTGATGGTGCTTCTGTTTTGTCTGTGGTGTGTGTTGAATCAGCCTCTTTCATCCTTGTCCTGCTAATATCATCCTGGTAGTGTCTGTACATTTCTGCAATTGCCTATCCAAGCTTACTCCCTTTATGGTGGTTAAAATCCTTGCAGAACCCTATTCATAATAATCCACTTGAGCTGTTCTTGATGGGTACATCAAGGTCTTCTGTTCTTCTGCCACATTTTTGCTTTTTTATTACCTTGGATGAGATTAATATAAAAAATTTAAAGACATTTCTTCGTCTGTGTTAAAACTCAATGAAATATTCCCTTCTGGTCCATTGACCATGTTGCTATGAGTGGACATAATGCCACCAATGAATACTGAAACCTTTATCTCTAATGCTCCAGCATTAAACTTTCTCTGTGTGGAAAGGTGCTCTCTTCCTTTCTGCTAACTGTTCACCAGCCATTAGTTTTTCTAATACATTAGGCACAGTTTGGGGAAGGTTTGCACTCCCTCCTTCTCTTGTTCTGTTGCTGCATATTCATTTCATAATGTTCTCTGCAGAAATAATGACCTAAATGGACTTTGCTTTACCCTCCTGTATGTTAACATAATTTTTTTCCAAGACCATCACTGAATCTTCTCCTTCCTTCTTTCCATCCCTTTATTGGTTTGATTTTGCTCTCTTTTGGCTATATGCAATTTTCAGAAGAGAATTACTTTAATTATAAGTGCAAAAATAACAGTATATTACAGGAAGTTAGGATGAAAAGAAATTTTCTCATAAGACATAAACTTTTTTCCTTTACTTTTTTTTTCCAAATTTTTTTTTCAGTCGGGATGGTGCCTTTAAAATGATTTAAATTTTAATTCCTATTAAATTCTACCTGCAGATAATAACATGAGTCAGAGTATTCTCTAGGACTATTGGTAATCACTATTTTTCTTCTACCAAAGATGTGGTCCTCAAACTTGTAAGGCCTGAATTAAAGTAAAAATGCTTGCTGATAGAGCACTCCTGCTGGACACCTAGCCCAAAATATAATTAGCAAAACTACAAGTGTACCAATGGAAGACAAGATTATATTAGAAGTTTAAGTTAATAAAAAAAAAAAAAAAGTAAAAAATAAATTAAAAAAACCATGGACTTTGCTGCAATTACAAATGATACAGCACAGATACAAGTTTCTGCCCTAAACCTGTCCTGAGGGAAAAGGGAGGCTCCTCCACTGGCTGTAGGCAATTGCAGTAGAAATTCCTCTTTGTATTTATCAAAAAACTGACCAGGATCTTCCTCCCTTGGTCCTGTCCCTATCAGATCAGTTCTTTCCTACCTTTTTGTCTCCTTCATTTTCATCCAAATAAATGAAGAATAAATTGTCCAATAAAGGAATAAACAGAACAGAATTTGTTACAGCAATTCCCCAAGGCCATACCATGGTTACACTTTCTTCATTTCACACCTGCAAATCCTCATTGTCTTTGATGGTGCTGAGGAAGGGCTGAATCTGACCCTGCCCTTTAATACTTGCCTTTTTCAGCATTTCCTTCCTTTTTGGTTATGTAGAGAACTCAGTTGGAAATCTCTGCACAGCTTAGTCTTTTTTGAATTTGTAGTGATATCACGGTTAGCTTCTTCATTTTTTTTGTCATGTACATCCTATCAAATCCTGTCAGGGAGTCTGAAATATCTGTTCCCAACCTCCTTCCCCAGCCCTAGAAAGCCAACAGCAGTTAGGTTTCCAGGGATAAAAAAAGTAACTTAGAGACCTGTCCTCATTCAGTTCTGTTCTGCTGCAGGCCCCATGATCATGGGTAAATAAATTGGACACTTAGTGACATTTCTCATCTCCAAGGGGTACAGATCTGTTAAAGATGCTCTGAGTCTGTAGGATGGCAAAAGTATAAGGTGCAGTGAAGATATGAGTTTCAAGGGGTATTATGAAGGAAAAAAAAAACATTATCAGAGCTTTGCAGTGCATCTGCAGTCAGCAAGAAACAGTTAATACATTTCCTGAATCCTGACATGACGAACTTGAAAGTTTTATCTTTGGACAAAGACATATCCAGCATTTTTTTCCCCTCAATCACTTTAGGTTTGTGACAGAGCGTGGGTGAAAATAAAAAAAACCTCCAGAGATTATGAGGAAAAGTAAACAATGCTTGGTAATTTCTTGGATTAATGTTTCTGTTACAGGCATGACTTTTCTTGTGCACAGGATTTTTTAAAAAAGCAGAAGTCACAACATGTACTAAGCATCCATGCAATTAAAGAGTATTCTGTGCCATGAGATAGACTTTTCTTTGTGATATTTTTATATAGCTGGAGTTAATGCTGAATATAATCTACATCCAATCAATGGTATTGTGCATCATCAGATGAAAAACATATTCAACATAACTGCTGTTCGTTCCTGTTTAAAGCCCTAATCAGACTCTATGCCAACATGTAATCACATTGCAGAATAAATTGTTATAATATAAAGTATGTGGAATAGATAGTAAGACATACTAAAAGACTGCTTTCCATCTCCAGAAATAATTGCTGAGAGGTTTCCTTGGAAATGCCTCAAACCACATGACCAAATGACTACAACAGCTATTACAGTACAGAGAGCAGGGTAAGAACTGTCCAGCTCAGGAGCCAACAAACACAGGGAGGGAGAAGGTGCTCAGCTGGTCAGTCCCACCTAATGCCTCTCAGAGCAGAGTCCAGAAAGTTCAGGTACCTGGATACATTTAAGGAAGACTAAAAGAGGCAGAGATTCTCTGCAAGTAACTAAACATCTGGACTAGAAAAACATTTCCAGTGATGTTAATGTGTGTTTGTGCTGTTGAAAACCTCCTTGATTGTAAATGGTTTATCCCAGGAAATTTATGTTGTCAGAAAAAACCCTTTTGACACACAGTCCTCCCCTTTCTTCACTCTCATTCTGCCCAGAAACGTCCTGGTGATGAGTCAGGCAGCCACCCCTGGCTCAGGGCATGTTCCAAGTCTCTCACCCCCAACCAGAGCTGGGCAGCACAGCAGCTTTTTAATGGCAATTGCTTCCTCCAGTCCAGGTTCTGAATTGTCCATCCAGGTGTACAAGAATCCCACTGCCCTCACATGTGCTCTTCTCATGGAAAGCAGGCCAGTCTCAGAAGTTTCTCTTTGCCATACAGCCCACCTTGTCTGAAGTGGGGTGATTAGTCCATCTCTGCCAGCCTGCCTCTCTTTTGGGCTGGAGTAATAGCCCAGCTGCCAAACTAGAGAAGGCAGTGATGTGTGGCAGGGAGGGCCTGTGAATAAAGGCAGGTAGGTGTGCAGCCAGCTGGGGATGCAGCTTGCTGTATGGACCAGAAGGTGGAATGCTGTGCAGCTCCTACTGCACCAGTGTGGGAAGAGAGGTTTAATTCTAGTGCACAGCTTGGTGAGCTCCGGTGACAGCTGTGGGACAAGGAGGTGATTTACAGAAAGGCTGAGTTAATTTTATGTGTTTCTAATCTGTTCCCTTTCTCTTGTGCCTCTCCTAAATCTCCAGTGCTCCAAAAGCTCATTCTGGGTGAGACCTTTGTAAGAACCCAGAGGCATTAAGCCTGGCAGGCAGTCAGGACAATGAGTGTCACAAACTCTTTCTTAAGGCCTGACTGTTCATATATGCAAACATCTGCGTCCTGCATGTACAGAGTCTGTGAGTGATGCTGCTGAACAGGACTATTACATGGTAATGCTTTAAAAGAAATTAAAAGAGGCAATTTTCCTCTTTGCTGTTGCTGTTACCTAATTGCCAGGGCTAGTAGTGGGTCACAGGGTGGGTCTCTGCTGGGTTGCCCTGCCCTGAGCTCGTGGTTCTGGAGCCAGGTACCACTGCCAGGCAGGTGTTTTCTCCCCAGTGTCCATTCTGTCCAGGAGGCTGGAGGTCCCTAAGGCCAGCACTGCAGGTGACCTGGTAAGGGACATTGTGTCTTAGAACTGTTGTCCCTCATTGTGCAGAGCCTTTTCCTCACTGTTTTCTCGTTCTTTCCTATCACGTTCTGGTTGGCTCAGCTGTACCAAATTGGAGATGTATGGATCTGTCTTGCTTTTCCCAGAAAGTCTCTGCACTGCTTTAGAGAGCTATCAAGCATGTCCAGTGACTGTCACTCTCCCTTGTCTGCCAGAGCCTCTGGACCCATCTAATTAAGATGCTGTGCTTTGCTCCTGGTGTGTGTGCACACAGAGCACTCGACACAAAAGAAATCTGTCTCCCCTTCACTGCCTCTCTCCTGTTTGGACAAAATGAAAATCAAACTCTGCAGTATAAACATGAGGGTTACAAAAGTGTTTCTGGCTTCTTTGGATGTTGTCACTATGGAACATACAGACCAGTAACAGAATTATGATTTAAACACTCTCCCCACCATGAATCTGCTATTGCACAGTTTTTAATAAAATAATTTGCAGCCGCTCCCAATCAGTTGTGTCAGCAGATTTAGTTCATCTTTGAGGCCCAGCAGGAATGACAGTCTATTTGTTATTAGAGCAATAAATAAACAAGGAACTTGTCAGAGGCAAAACTGCTATGTGTGCCTTTGTAAGATAAATGCTGCCTTTGAATAGACAAATATTTACGGTTTTGCAGACCAAAACTGTCATCCTAGCTGAAGGCCTTGTATTATGAAATTAAAGAAAAAAAGATTATGATTTCTAGATCTTTCCAGTGAAGGCAAGGATAGCTCTACCTAATGAAAATGGATCAATAGATTTCATGATAATGAGCAGGCCATTTTAGTAAAGCTAGAGCCCTGTAGCCCTGTATCTTTCTACAGAGAAATTTATGTTGGGTATTCATGTCAGCATGCTATTGGTATAGCAAATATAAACATTTTTTAACGTCACCTTGCATTTCATGTCCCTGAAACTGCACTACATATGTTTTCTGAGGCTTTTTCCAGGAGGTTTTCTGAAACGCTTTAGAGGAATTAGGAGAAAGGATTTACTGAAAATCAATGTGATTCCTGATTCGAGTGCTGTAGAGCCTTTGAAAATCTTCAGAGGAGAGTGCAGGAGGCTGGTTTGTTTATTCCAGCCTAGCCTATATGAAGTTGAATGTTTGAGGAATTACTGTATTCTACACAGAACTGGAAAGAAATGTTAAGTTTAAAGTTTATTTTACAGCAAGTGATCTTCTATATGACTATTCTTCCGTGGTGGTAAACCAGTCACTGCATCAACAGACAGAAAGAAATACAGAGTTGAGGGGTCAAAACAAGATTGGCAAGGCTCTTAAGAATGAAAAGATGTGAAGCGTGAAAGCAAAAGGATGCCAGCTGTTATCAACTTTTAGGAGTTAAAGTTCCTGCATTTCATTAAAAATCAGGGAGGAAATAAAAGATTCATCAAAGTGAAGTGAAAATTCTGCTTCTCCTAAAAGAATTCCCAGGAGTTCTCAGAAACTCCCAAGATGAGCTAACACCTCTCAGACCAGGCATTATTGTACATTTAATTCAGCCTCAGACAGAACATGTTATGTGCAGGCTGCTCCTTGTGGTGCTCAGATCCATCACTGTGTTTATTTTCTTCAGTAAAATTTATCAACCGTGGGCAGAAACATTGAAATTTGGACAGCTCCAATATGAAGTGTAGCCACAGCTCCCAATTCCTTGATACAAATGCATGGTTTTGTTGGAAGCAGGAGTCTAAATGAAAAATGGCATTGCTGGTCATGAATGGTGCTGCTTTTTTGGGGTGATGTGTGATAGACAGGAGATGCTGAGGAATGAAGTGACACCAGTGTTACCTGTTCTTGTGCTTTGATATAAGGAATCTCTAACTCCAGCCAGTGAGTGCCTTTAAAAAATTATGATTCTCTTAACTTATGCTACCTCTTATGATCTTCATGCTACAATTATATATTTAAAAAAAGTGTTCAGAGGGAAGTCACAGCTGGGGGTCGACTTTAAGTTACTTTGTGAGCTGCATCAAATCTCATTTAGAAGCAGGTGAGGCTTACTGAGGACTCCCTCAGAGTTTCTCTTCAGGCAAAACTTTGATTCTTGTCCTGTGTTGTTACAGTGTGAGGGCAGCCTAAATGTAACTCCAGAGCTGATCTCACTTAATTTTTCAGTGTGACTATCACATTTCCTTGTTTATAAGCATGTAACTGAAATAAGAATTGTTCCTTTTGCATTTCAGAGGAAGTAAAATGCAGAACTTACTGCTATTACTTTAGTAGTATTTTTAAAAGCTGGATCCATCTTTTGGTGCTGTCATTATAACAGAGTTTATTATGATCTGCAAGCTAAATAGCCTAAGCAGCAATGAGAAGCAAATTAAAAACCCCAGAGCAGTATGATTTCATTCTCCTTCACTGTGATCTAACCGTAATGTAAAGCTTGCTTTTTTTTTAAAGGGAAATAAAATTTGCTCTTCTGTCACCTTGTTTCTCTTTTAAGAGACTACCTCATTGCCCAATTCACCAAAAATAATTTCCTAAGCCCATTCTTTGTGCTGTATCCTGACGTACACACCATTTGCTGAGATCATTTTTTCTGACTGTCATCCAGCAAGCCACACTACAACTGTGCTTGTGCCCCACATGGGACTCAGAGAAGCAAGATTAACCACCATCTAATTTCTACTTTTGTCATAAATGTTGCCTCTAACACATGGCAGACAAAGTGTGCTCTCTGAGGAGTTTGACACAGCCACTGTCTGGCAGTCTGGGTGGTAGAGAATATATTATTTATCATACTCAATGGGATGAGGCGGGCACTGAAGCTACTTATTGGAGCAGCTGTGAACCCCCAATCTCCTTAATTTTCAAAACAGGTAATTAACTGGAAAGTCATTTATAATAACTACTGACATCTCCAGAAACCACAGAATGGGTTGTTAACTTTGCAGCTTTATTGTACTGATATTTTTGTTGACAGTTTTGTACTGAAGTGTGTCAGGAAATGGCATATTTTTTACACTGAAGGAGAAATACATCTGAACATTTCTGACATATCAATATTAGCCTTGGAATCACCAGAAGAAATGGTTGGAAGCTGGGTGTTTGGGAGGACAGAGCATGGGGATGTGTCTGGCTGTGCTTATTTTTTAACCACTGTGTGGGAAAATGACCACAGTCTGAGCAGCTAACATTTAATGTAAGAATTTTTCCATGTGGTCTATTCTGCCACTGAATTGAATCCTAAAATAAAAATATGCATTTGTGTAAAGGCTGACATGCTGGGAAGGGCAGAGGACCTGCAGGCATCAGGCTGCTGCAAACAAAAATCTGCTCTGCTTCTCTGCAGCTTAAGGAGAGGGCCAAGGTGCAGGACACTGTGAAGAATGAATTGGTTCTAACAGGGCTGTCATTCCAGATAAGCAATCAGATATTTAAAGTGGTAATGTGGAGAATCATCTTATGAGTCTGTGTATCAAAAGTGACTGGTAAATGGAGTCAGTTGTGGCATCCAGGTGCAGTGATAAGGGTCTGGCAAATGCATTAGACAGATGAGAGGCATCAGATGGGTGTCCTTACTCTATACTCTGCTCCACTGTGATAAAAACTTCCATCTTCAGATGAATATCAGGGAGACTCAGGCTGAATTTTTCTGCTCTTCTCAGGAAGGTTGCTCAGGGTGAAAGACATCTGATTTAAGCAAATGTTTCTGTTGAACATTTCTGAGCTGTGAGTTGTCTTTATTATACTGTTTGATTCCTGTGAACAGAAAGCAGAATTCAGCAGAAACCTGGTCTTTGCTAACTGAGTATCATTTATCAAAATACACTTGATATTAATAAACAAATCCTCAAATAAGTGGCAGTAAGCAACAATATAGGCTATCTATCAGGAGATGTTTTTCTTCTAAACTTGGCAGCATTGCTCTAGAGTTTGGGTTTATGTTAGAAAACTACTGTCTGTGGCTGTTAGTAAACAAGAGAAGTTCTTTGTAACCTCACAAAACACAGATTTATGAACCTCTAGTAAAAACAGCAGCTTGTTGGTAAGAGTGATAACAGAAACCAGGACTGTGCAGAAATTTATAAACCACTCAGCAATGTGTAATTGAGCATCCATTGAAATGTGGCCTGGGAACAGGGTTGGGCAAAGGGGGAGTACTTGGAAAAATTCCTCCCATTGCAGAGGGTGTATGGATGTTGAGGTAGTGTTTGGTGAGCAGTATTCTCCAAGTACTGTTTTTGTAGTCTTAATTTAAAGACATTCAAAGCTGAAAAAGAGAAACTGAAATAATAAATCAGGAAAAAGAAAATACATACTTTTCATGAAAAATCTATCCAAGAAGTTGAATCCTTGAGGCAGATTCTTCTGCTGACTTCCCCCATTCTTAATGCACAATAAATGTTATTGCCCAGAATCTCTGACTCATTTTGTGAGAGCTGTGAACATGGAGTGGACAACAGAATTCAGCTCTGAGATTTTATTTACTAAGTGAAATTTTGTCTCTGTGTTTCTACGTTTGCCTAATCTAATTGGGTTTTGTCTATTGTAGTGGGAAGCACATCTTCCCTCTTTGCTGAACATAAAATCAGCTTTCATTGGCGATTTGGGTTTGTTTGTATCTATAGAAGCTTTTTCTCTAAATGAGTTTGTTCTTTCGGAAGCAAATATCACTCTCATATTTTGGAGGTGCAGAAAATTTGTAATCTTGTTTCTTCATTTTCCTTATTATGTTGTGTTAATTTATGTATACATTAACATGTATTTGCATGATTTATTCATTTAAAGCTGTACGTGTTTATTTGAAAAGGAACTCAAAGAACTTTATCACAAAAATGCTAAATTCAACACCATTGACAGAGTATGCATTTTTGGACTTCAGCCAAGAGAGTAAAACATGGGTCTATCATTTCATTTGATTAAAAAAACTTTCAGAAGAGGAATTTTCCATTATATTAGTTACTGAGTGTGAAATTCGGCAAGAAATATGAGGATTAAGGAGAAAATGTTGAGTTTGAAGACTGCTACACATGATGTTGTCTGGAGTATTTTCTTCTGGTCCTTGTGTAAGTCTGGCAGATTTAGGGGAGGCAACAGTAGATTAGGGCAGACCTAATGATTGTAAAGTGTGAGGAAGCATTAACTGCTGTGAAACAGAATTCACAAAATCCATCTGCAGCACACCAGGAAAATAGGTTTCTTCTCTAAAAAAGTTGATAAAAATTGAAAATATCTTCATTGAATGTAAACCTAACATTTGTTAACATTCAAAACCCCAAAATTCCTTTCCATTACCTGTAACGATGTAATCAATTTCATGGAAAAAAAAAGTAAACTTTCAGGAAATTGTCAGATGGTGCTGGTATTTCTTCAGCCTTGAGCATGTTAGACCAGAGCTAAGTCAAAGGAAAGAATTAACTCTTTCTGGGATGACTCCTTGGATCATTAGAGCTCTGACCTTGGCCTGGCATTCTAGAGATTTTCAAGATGTAGCATTTACTACCATCAAGAGGGAAAACAGTCCTGGGGTCTCAAATTTGCCTTCTTGTCACAGGACAGAATAATGTAAGAAACTTCTATTTGTAACATAAAAAGGCACCATGTTCATTACATTACAACACAGCTCTGCCTTGGATTTTCTGCTGTGAATATTGACATTCCCTAAGTTAAAATCAAAGTCAGAAAGACAATAATGCATCTTTATTATTATTATTATTTTTAATAAGATTCCTCTTGCTGTAATAGTTGGGTCTTTTAAAGTCTTTTTTTGCCAAAAAAGATTAAATCACCAGTTCAGCCTCTTGTTTCAAATAGCTGAAAAATAAACTAAATTAAAAAAATAAAAAACTATGTAGAGAAGCTGAGTGGAAAATTGAAAAATCTGTAGCAGTTCATGGTGCTGTGTAAAATAATTGGCATTAATTGCTGTTTGGAGCAGGAAATAAATGATTTTCAGTTGATATTACATAGAAAATAACTTAATGACAGTTGCTATTAAATGGGTAAAATTGTAAAAAAGTAGTCAATGAAAAATATTGAGCATGGAAAATTTTTCTATTAGGAGAATTTTTCATTAAATGCCTTGGTATTCAGCATATGGACCATTTATCCACAGTCATCTCCCATTTTCTGATAGGTCATCTCCACCTGATTAAAGAGCACTGTTAGAGCACTGGAGCACTTTGGAATTGGATTAACGTGCTCTGGCTGAGACAGAGCCCCCAGGCACTCAGTTAATTGTGGTCAGAGCCCTCTCCAGCCTCTCCCAGGTCCCTGCTGCAAATCCTCACTCTTGCACTGCAGAGCCTGCCTTGGCTCCAGCTGCAGGACAGATGTGGGGAGCAGCCTGCCCTTGTGTGCTGTGGGTCTGGGGGTTCACCCCTTGTCACCACAGTGGGGACACTGAGATTCAGGGCTGCCCTGGAGCTGCTGGTTTTCTGCACAGCTCTGCAGCTCTTCCACAGCAGCTCCTGCCTTCTCTGTTGTCTCAGCAAAGGAGATGCTCAGAGCTTGCACCCTGTGCCCAGGGAGCCTCTCCTGCTGTCTCACCTGCCAATGGGGGTGAAGTCTATTGATTTCTTATCCAAAATGCCCTTTTGTTTCAGTTTTGAGATGCTTGTCTTGTAATTGTTCTGAGATACCATAATTATCCTTCACTGCAAAGGTAATGCAGGCCTTGCTGAGAAGAAAGAGCATCTAGCATCTTTATGTTTTTGTCTCCAAGCCACAGTGCTTCTCTATCCACCTATTATTCCAGGTAAGCATTAGAAGAGAGGCTTTCAAATCCCTGGATTTGCAGAAGCCAGCAGAACCAGGCAGGATCAGAGATATTTCTGTGCACAGTCCTCACCACAACTTCTGAAATAGGGTGGGCAAGACGTGGACAGTGGTGATCAGATGATTGCAGATAGTGCAGATACAAAGGTTACCCCAGCAGCTATGGGGCTGCAGTGCAGAATGATGTTTCTCATGTCCTTTGCCTTGGGAGAGAACAATCTGCTCCTATAAATAGAAACTGCTCCTTTTTTCAAATAGTTGAAGATTCCATCCTTTTCAAATTCAGTTTTCTCTGCTTTACCTTGAGGTCAGGATTCAGTCCTGAACAATTTTGAACAGGAAAAAGAGTGTTTTTTTGCTCAAGCAATCCAATTTTAAGCTGCTCAGTCTGCAGTTCTTTTCACACATACCCACTCTTCACATGCTCTTGATGATCTGCAAATAAACAAACAAAAAAATCAACAGCCACCAGTTGTGAGTTGGCCAGCCCACTCTGTTGGATTGCACTGGAATTGTGTAGGCACAGGGATATTAAAAGAACTGTGTTGAAAAGGTTTTGTGTAGAAGGCTGAACCTCGTACAGAAAACGTATGTGATTGTTATTGCACAGAACTGGATTACACAATTAGCTGAGACAGAAATAACAGAGCCTTTAAAAAATACACTTCAGTCTCATTTACTTTATTTTATGAATCAGAGAGATCCAAGGCCAAATAATGAAAATAGGAAAGAAATATCCAAGTCCTGTGATGAGCACTAGGCAGCTCAAATTCCTGTCCCCAGACAGAACTCCTCACTGGCTCAGAGGCAAACCAGACCTGCAACCTGAATTTAAAATCCAAGGACTGAGATATGAGGCCAGATCTGTGATCTTGGCTTACCCTCACTGCTTTTGGAAACCTTGGGTTCTTCTTACAGCATTGTGGCATGAAGCTTCAACAAAAATATCCAGCACAGAAGTTGATGTGGAGGTGAATTTGGATTATATTTGGACTGGGATCAGAATTCAAAGTTTGTGGGCCTGAAGCATGTAAGGGTCCTGTGATGTGGGTTTGGCCTTCTTCGCTTGTGAAACTCATGTTTTTGGATTGTAGCTTTCCTGGATAGGCACCCAAATCAATGTGTATATGAATGATGTGCAACATATGAAAGGCAGCTTTTCTAAGGAGCTCTACAGCCACATTTTGAATGGTGTTGGTGTCAGTAGCTGCCTAACCAGAATTACAGAAGTGCCTGGCCCCTCTGATTTCCACTGAACTGTTAGAATTTCATTAAGTGTTAGCTGACTTGTTCATGTTGCTAGAGGACTTCAAAAACAGGCTCTGGCTTGAGCTGGGAGGGCAAGTTTCACCCATCTGAATTGGGCATAAATTTGTGAGTCAGATCTTTCTGCAAATCTTCTGCGTGGGATTTCCTGGGGGAGATCTCTGCACAGTGTTTGTAGCAGCTCTGGAGCTGCTTCCCTGCAAGCGAGGGTGAAGCTGGAAACAGCAGAGTTTACTGAATGAGTCTCTGCTGTGTGGGGCACACACAGGCTTGGGGCAAGGTTAACCTTGGAATTGCTGGTGCAAATGCTGCTGATGAGCAGTGTGGAGTGTGTGTGTATCTCTTTAGGAGACTGATGGCATCAATAACCTGATAGAAAGTCCCCCAAGAAGGCTGGTGCTTGCTGCACTTTGAGCAGGGCAGAAAATCTCAGAAATAAATCTTGTGATCTTTCTGCTTTCCAGCTGCTCCTTTCAAGTATATGGTGGAAGGCTGGGCAGTTTCTGGTTTTATTGGGGGCCATTCACCTGTCCTTGGGAACTATTGCTGATTAATTTGAATGTGGCTAAGATAGCTGGCAGACTGTGCCTTCTTTTATTTTCTATTTCATTTTCTCTGCGTTTTTCATGGGGTGCAGTATCACTGTAATTCACACATGAATGTTAGTTTGAATGGTGTTATTGTTGCAAAAAAAGTTTAAGAGGAGCCTGAGGGTGTAGAATATTATTGAAATGAAAGTTTTTTTGAAACTCATATTTCAGAGCTCATTAACTTACACAGTTCTGTGGGGGGTAGGGATCAGTAAATGAACAGTGATTATCTATAATCTCAGTGCTGGTGTCTGCCATAGCTTCCTGTCTAGCTCTGTATCTCAATGGAAAACCATTTATATAACTGTACATATGGTACAGAGAGAGAATTAATCTATGGAACTCATTGTTTAACACTGGACAAAAATACAAGGTCAAAAGATGGTGGCACATGTAATCTTTGACCTGAACTCATATTCAAGTCAGAGTGAGAACCAAGAGAGTCAAAACTCATGAGCTGGTCTCCATGGGGAACCAGCAAAGTCAATTTTCAGTTCAGAATTCATCCTTCTTTGGTGGTTAGTTTGGTTCCACATGTGTTTAAAAAATCCCTAAAGGCTGTATTTTTTTTTCTTCTTGTAGTTGCATTAATTTCTTTCTGTCCTCTATTAGAAGAACTTGAATACTTTTTACTGAAGTTTTCCAACCTTAGAAAACAGCAAATTTAAAGAATAAAGTTTGAGAAAATTGGATGGATGAAAAATATGAAATTTTCCTGCTTTTCTTCTGCTCAGTTTAGCTCTAGCTTGTGGTGGGCACAGTACAAGAACCAGTTCAATATTATACAAAGTCACTGAAGGATACCTAGACAGAGCAGGCTGTGGCTCTCAGCACCATGAGCAGTATCTCGAGTGATTTGTGACTTTTCTTCAGCTCTGACATATGCAAAAGGCTCTATTAGAGTGTTCCAGACTGTAAGCTT
This sequence comes from Erithacus rubecula, assembly GCF_903797595.1. Taxonomy (NCBI): domain Eukaryota; kingdom Metazoa; phylum Chordata; class Aves; order Passeriformes; family Muscicapidae; genus Erithacus; species Erithacus rubecula. The sequence goes on along the minus strand of NC_136662.1, from coordinate 21,262,375 downwards.
CATTTTGTAATTCCTTAGATACAACCTCCCCTCCAACTCACTGCATTTATATTATTCTCCTTTTCCTGCAATTTTGGTTCCTGCATTCCAAGGGCGATCTAGATTTGGCTCTGTGGCTCTGCTATGCCTCACCTCTCTTGCTTCTCTGTTTTCCCATCAGGCTTTTCCCTCCACTGCTGTTCTGCTTCCTTAACCCAGAATCGCTTCCTCTGATGGTTTGCTCTCCTTCCTCCCTTGGAATTCATCATCTTCTTGTCCTACAGGACCTCTGCTCCCGTTATTTTACCCTGAAGATTTCTTTGTCCCCACTCCAACTCCTGGCAGGGTTAGGAGGCACTGTCTGCAAGAGTGACTTCCATCTGCAAGTTTCAGCACTCTATGCCCAAGGCAGGATGGAAGGGATTGGTTTTTATTTTAAAACACTATTTGGGAGTAATAAAGAATTTCTGATTAAGTTTAAAAAAAAAAAGAAAAAAAAAGAGTTGTTACAGGGATAACCTTAGGGTTTAATTTCTCTTTATTTAGCATACAGTATTTCACAGTGAAGGTATTAGGTCCATTTACACTTCACATTCCCACTTCATGATTCCCAGAATATGCACCTGCAGTGCCCAGCACACATCACTCACACTGCTTGGTGCTGGATGAGCCACTGCCAGGGGTGGGAAAGGACAAAGCAAGATTTTGGAGATGGGGTTGGAGTTTTTTCTTTTATCTGACATCCCAGTGGCAATGCTGATATATTTCTGTGGGTTTCTCGTGGAACTGGGGCAATTCAATGAAAACATTGGAGGGTACTGGGGCTGACAGAATTTGCTCTCTTGAGTGTCCTGATGTCAGCAGTGCCACTGTACATCCAAGTGGCACTCAGCGTGCTGTTAACTGTGTCTGTCCTCCAACATAACAAACTGAATTTGTCCCTCTCGTTTTCTTCTTGACCCTTCCACCACTCCTGGTTTTCTGTTTTTTTTTTTTTTTTTTTTTTTTTTTTTTTAATTCCCTTTTCTCATTTTCCTTCCACTGCTGCTGGAAATTTAGCAAGAAAATTTCCTTTCTCCAAATTCGTAGCCCACTGTAGCTCTTTCGATTGCTTTTACTCAGGGCTATCACAACTCTTCACTTTGAATTTTTATTAAAAAAGCTTAAAGTGGGATGGGGGGTTTATACTCCTGATCTAACTTTTAAAAATAAAGTAGTTACAGTTCAAAGCCAGGACAGCTGCTGGTAGCTGCCATTCTGAATGTTGGCTGTCAGTCTGATTTTTAAAATGACTTCTTCCTCTTCCCCTCCCACTGTAATAGCTTCACATTCCACATTGAACCTCAAAGCTGTGATGTCACCCGGGGGCTGTGTGTACACCAAGTGCCGACATAAACATTACTAGGCTTTTAAAACAACAAAAAAAAAGAAAAATAAATTCCTTCTTACTTCTCTGCCAGTGAGACAGCAACACCAGGGCTAAAATAAACCCTGCTTGTTGTCAAATCAATGCCAAGAATACGAAAATAGGGCCTCCTGGTTTTTTTTTTTTCTTTCATTCTTTTTTGGCTTTTGTTTGTTTGTTTTGCTCTTGTTTCTGCTTAAAACTAATGTAATAAATTGAGATCCAGTCTGAGACAAGTGTTGGAACTGGTGCCAGCTCACCAATTGCTGTAGGATGGGCACTCAGATTTGGGATGGGAAGGGAGAAATTTCTCCAGCCTCTGTGTACTATTTGCATGTTTCTGCACATATATATCAAGTGCCAAAAATTGCCAAAGGTAACAAACTCCAGGCTTGCTCTCTTGCTAGTGAGCTTAGCAGTGCTATAGTAGTTTGAAGAATCTTGCTATACAGTTTACTTAACAGATTTGGTCAGGAATGCAAGCCTCAGATCAGGCTCAGATTTCCTCAGATGTGATGATAGAGGGTGAAAATGATTTAAAGTAATACTGGAAGTTTGCTTTGAAGTTTTGGACTGTAGCAGCCTGCAGTGCTCATGACCTTGGGCAGCCCTGGAACTTCCATCTTCACAGGGTCAGCTCTTGCCCAGAGGTAATGGCATTGCTCTCCTTGCACATGCAGTGATGGATGAGCAGGACTTTGGTGGTATTTAACCAAGTTTCTCACCCAAATTCTTGAAGGAAAAAGGGAGTTGCTGTCCTCTGAGGTAGACATAGAATGCTTTGGGTTGGAAGGGACCTTTAAGATAGTCTAGTAATGAAAGGGTAAATAATATTTTTTGTTTCTTTTGTGAGTCCCTGAATGTAGCTGCTGCTGCAATTATAAACCCAAATATCCTCCTTTTGGAGAACTATTATCGTTGACAATGACATCAAGAACCAATTCATCAGGAGCCACAGTGTCAACTTGAGTTTGGTGCAAAACAAACAGAAAACTGAGATGCTGTTTTGGGGAGAGGAAAGAACTGCTGTGGGGAAGGCATTATGGACACTTTTTTCTTTTAACAATAACATTTAATAGCCTTTAAAAGAGCATTTCCCCCATTCCCCCAAGTAATTTCTTGGCAGGGAGTTAAATGAAAGGAAGAAGTTTTTTTTTTCTAAGAGCTTTTCTATGATACTAAATAAATTTAGTGGCCTTCTGAGCAGCAAACCCCTCCCCTGTGCTGCCCAGACTGTCTCTTAGAGCAGCCCTGGAGTGGCCTGATGGTGTCTGACTGGGAAGTGCTGAAAGCATTTCCAAGCCACACCGAGGGCTGAGCTCTCTGGCGGATGCCAGATGGAACCGGCATCAAGTAATTATTATTATTATTTATTAATTATCCACCTCACTAATGTGCAGAGCAATTTAACGCTGTTAAAAGGCACATTGCAAGTGGAAAACAGGAGGCCTTGTCTTGAAGGCTGTGTCTATTCTCCAGGGATAGACACTTCCTTCTAAAGAGAGGAGATTTTCCTAAGTCGAGGCAGAAAGCGATGGATCCCTGCTTGCCTTGAGTGTCTCTTCTGGTCACCCTTTTTCTACACGACCTTAAAAGCCCTGCTGTCACTTGTCACATGGTGCAGGGATATCTGCTGAGCTTGCCCTGCTCTTTTCTAAATCATGTCCGACATGTACAAGAGTCCCTCACTTGCATTTATCTCTTGGTGCCCTCAGTGGAGCAGGATTTCTCCCTGAATGTGGAATCTGGTTCTATAGCTGAAAAAAGGTGGTAAATGCTGGAGCTGCAGATCAGCATTGTGCATATGAACCTGATTTTTCAGATCATGTCAAAGGAAAGAAAAAATATAAACAACTATTCACAAAGTGACTGAGAGATGACATAAAAAGACCTTTTCTGGCAACTAAAGGTAGCATCATCTCACAGGGGTCAAGGGCTGAGATGTGGGTCCTTTTTCCTTCCTCTGTCATATTGTGCCTTGTATAATTTGGGATTTCTCATAGTGTGAAGCTTAATATTATTTACATCCAAAGTCAGTTTCCCTTGCAAACTGGTTGTGTTCATGTCAGCATGGAATAAGTAATGGTTACAGGGAGAGCTGGGATGAGGAACAAGCCATGCTGGGAATTGGAAGGAATCAGATCAGAGAAACAAGTGACAGCAAAAATGTGGAACCTCTCCTGACCCCTTCTCACACATTTTCTTCCTGAAAATTTCCACTCTGATGTTTATTCCCCCTGCCCCCACTCAGGCCCTTATGTGGGCAGGAGTGCAGGTGCTGAGGGATTTGCAAGGATCTCTGAGTGTCTGGTTTGTAGCAGAAAAGCCAGTGCTGAGGTTTGAGGAGCTGTTAGCAGCAGCTTTGGGAAACAGGAGGAAGGAGTCAGAAATAAAGAAGTAAATCTACTTGTCTGCTCAACATCAGTCTTGGTGAGACACAGTGCTTTATACCAGAGCCAGGGTTCCCTGACCCATCTGAGACTGACCCTGCCTTGGCTCCTGAGGTAGGGGGCATTTCTCACTATTTTGGCCTAAACTGTTAGCTTGTCTGAGGGACATTTTGGGCTGAGTTTGAAAAATAAACAACAGCACCTAATACTATATTCAGCCTGTGAACTGGACTGAATATTGTGCTGACGATCCAGTTCTTGACATTTGCATGCCAAGGAGCTATGTAGTGCAATGTGATATATATTATTCATGCTCTCATGTACCTCATTTTCACTCTGTGTGACAGCACTTCTAGGATCAAGGTTCAGCACACTTCAGTGGACCTGGAGGCTTTATGGTTCTGATGCCTGGAAGCAAAACAGAAAAGAAACATTTGGGATGTGAGGTGTCTTTTGCCTGCTGGATTTTCTTCGGATCGTGCCAGTTAACCAGGTCTTTGGTCAGCACACAAATAGGCACTGTCTTGAGCTCAAGCATGCACCTTAATTAAAAGGATTCAATTAATGCAGGCTAATTTAAGATTCAATTTAAAAAGACCTTAGTTAAAGCAATGTGGATAGCTGTGTAGACACTTTGATCTTTCTAGACTGGAGTTTTTTAGCTGAGTTTAAGACATTTAGGCCAACGTGAAACAAGATGCTCACCAATTAGTAACAGGGGCTTAGCTCATCCTGGATAAACTGCTTTAAGTAAATCAGAAAAAGCTTGTGGGCAGATAAGGACTAAATAGGTCAGAGACAACTGGTGTTGACTTAATAGATTTGCATTTCCCTCTGAGTTAGTTTAGAGCTGATGCCCTCACTCTGTAGGGTGTCTTTGCTGATAGTGCTGTTTTTCGGAGCAGCTATAAAGATGAGTTCCTGACCAACTATAAAACCCCACAAAACAATCTTTTCTCTTTATATTGGTCTGCTTCTACTTTGAATAAAATTTGTGTTTGGGATGTCTAAATTTGAAACCACTGAAGCTGCCTTGTGCTTGTGGCTCTGATCCCAGGTGCTGAACAAGTGCACATGAACATCCTCATCCTCCTTAGGAGGAGAAATCTGCTCTAAGGGAGGAGCTGTGCTAATTCCATTCTTCATGACCTCCTGTAGTAAATGACGCCTCTTTATCCTGGCTGTGGGGCTGGCCCCACCCACTGTAATTGCAGAATGTACCCAGAAAAGGCCTGGACTGACAGTCACTGGGAGCATTGAGTGGTATTGATAGCCATGAGCTGGAGATATTTTTGTGGGGTAAGATTACAGTGGGTCACAGAGATTCAAATCACATTTTTTTTCATTTTCTATCAAGTAGGCATTTTGCTGTTCTCTTTTAAGCAGACTCTGGAATGGTTGTTTCAGTGGTGACATGGACCATGATGTCACACTGCTGCCCAAATATCAGCTTATCTGATCACACTTCTCCAAAGCAATAGTATATCCTTATCCTCATTATGCACACAAGAAAATGGAGGCAGAGAGAATCTATGTCATTTGTCTAAATCTGTGCATCTAGTGTTTGTCAGCCAGGGATGTAAACTTGGATCTGCCAGAGCACGAGCCCATGACCTGCCTCAGACCATTTTATTTCTCCTGAAAAGGTTATCTGACATTTGCATTCAGCTTGCAAAATGCTGGCAGACATTAAGCAGTATGTAAAAACATTGGGCTGAGATGTAAACAAGAGAAATTAAAACCATACACCCAGGGCCAAAATGGGCTAATCTGTGTGGGCAAAATGAGATGCTGCAAGCAATCAAAACAAGCCCTTGTTTTTTTGAGAAACTGACTTTTTATATAAGAGAAGAGCATGCAGGTCTGTAGAGTTTAGACAGATTTGGGCTTAGTCTTCTCTGTCATTGTGATCCCTATACTGTGATTCTTTGTAGACAGCCACGAAGATGGAAAGCTACACCCAGAGATCATTTTTAATTAAGAATAGTTGCTATTATTTAGCATAGTGACATGGGCAGCGTATCAAGGGAATTTCTAACTTTGTAAGATAGACAGAATTGATGACAAAAGCCTTTCCTGAAAGCTAATTGTCTCGAGTGTATCCAAAGCTGTGCTTGCTTCGCCTGTGCTGTTAATCAGAGGGTGGAAGCCAGTGAAGCAGCAAACACTGGGTGCAGCACAGACTTCCAGGGGCACACTGGGACTTGCTGGAGTTTTGGGCATGAGCTGAAGTAGCCACAAGATTTCACTCTGCTCAGGAGCAGCTGCCATCAGCATCACAGGGTCAAGGGACCAGCCCCAAGACTGGGCTCTGCCAGATCCCTTTCCTGTTTGTCTCTGATCCCCGAGGGTCCCTGACATCCCCCATGGGGTACTTCAATAGTGGGGCACCCTGGCACTTAGTTACTGGGGTGCCTTTGTGCAGAAGGCAGCATTTCTGTAGGACACTTTGTGTTGATATGATTTACAGATTTACACTGATGGGTATTTGTCCTTATTATGAATTTTCAATCCTACCAAGGCCTGAGGTGGGACTATGGGTTGTGCCTGATCCTGGTGAACCACTGGGCTTTCACACTGAGATGTAACTCTTAGTTTGCAAAGTAACTCTTGATTTCCTCCTCTTTATATCTATTACAATATTATTTTTTTGCATATGAGTTTTACGTTCTCTGCAATTCCCCTGTCTTTATCATGCTTAGGAAGAAAGGATCCATATTTATGAATAAATATTATAGGATGTAAAACAATAGTAGTAAAAAACCTCTGCATTAAAAATTCTTAGAAGAGTCTGGGCCATGCTGCTAGTCCTGTCACAGGATGCAATTGAAATTATTTTTTTTTTGGCCTTCTGTAAGGAATACAGGAGCATTTCTAGGGATAAAGAAAAAAAAAAACAACAAAACATGTAGTGAGGGGTTAAAAATATTGACTTTTGGTTCTTATAATAGGAAGACTTCCCTTAGTTCTGCAGGCAGGCTCGTATCAACTTTGAATTCAATTTAGGGATTGAATTTAACATGCGTAACCCACTGGGTTTGAAACTATAAAGGGACTTAAAAATGTACAACAGATAGGACCTTAGAAGTCTAAAGGATCCTTCACAAGATGAAAAGTATTTTATGTTGTTTGAGATACAGTAGTCTCTGAATTACACTTCAAAAAGCTTAACACATTCTTAAAATACATTCACAAGGGAAGATAATAATGTACAGTTTTAAATTTAGGCAGTGCATGTTCACCAATAAAGTTTCATCATCTTGAATAATTTAAGCTAGCGTGGATATTACCACTGAATTTACAGAGAAAACTGAAAAATGTGGAGACCCCTGCTTAGTGCTGATGACTGTGTAATGCTGTGTATGGTTGTAAATTCTTTGGGGAATCCACTGATGCATTCTTCCTGTATATTTATAACAAAACTCTTGTATTAAAGTTTAATTTCATCCTATTTTAAACCTAAGCTAAAGCAGGAGTATAAAAGCCATCGAGGAATGCAGAAGTATTACTAATGTTTCAGAAAATGGAATTATTAACCATAACACAATAATGCTCAAGGCCTGCTAGACGTTGCCTACTGATCAGCCCGCCTTGAAATTATGTTTATTTGCTTAAGTGAGTTTTTGGTTTATATTTTGTGAAAACATATTTTTTTTTTTCCCTGTGCACGAACCCAAAATTGCTTAGTCTGTGTCCTTTTCCCTTGGATGTGATGCCATAGCAGCAGCAGCAGCAGCAGCAGCAGCACACACAGTTGCTAGCTAGGTAGCTTATTATTATGGTCACACTCCAGCACACAGCATACTTGTTGGAAGTTTCCAGAAATATTGCACTGCAGTCATTTTCCTTGCCGTTATGCTAATGGAATCAGGAAAATCAATTGTCCTTAAGGAACAGGGGAATGAGATGTGCTGTAAATGCCACAGGATGAGTGATTGGTTGATTGCAGGGATGGTGATTCAAACACGCCTCATCTCTACATTATCCTGATGAATTTTTATGGCCCTGCCTTTTTTTCTTCTATAGCTGTGGAGGAAGGTTTATGGCTTGCAGCTTTTTAGTTGATTGAATGCAGCTGGCATTGTTGCAGTGCAGAACAAATAGGTACTTTTTCTTTACAGCCTTAAAAGTAGATTGAAGAAATTGCACACCAACATTTTTGCAACAAAAGCATTCTTAAAAATGCAGATATTTTATGAAATTACTTTGCTCTCCTTCTCTACTGTCAGTAATCTTTCTATCAGAATAAAGGACAAAAATTGCTTGAGATTCTAGAGGAACATAGCTCCAATTTTTTATTCTTATCACAAAGAAAGCTAACTAAGGAGTTTCATTAGTATTCATTTTAGCCCAACGTAATTTTCTCCTTCCTAGTAACAAAAAAAGAAAAAAAATGTATGCCTGTAACACCACTGAACCAAAGAAGGTCATCCTAAGTATATCAGCATTTTCTGTAACTCTTTCATATTGTATTCACAAGGTAGTAAAGATAACTGCTTCAGCTCAAATTATAATAGTCCTGGTTACAGAATATAGAACACTGTAATATAAAGGGTCTTATTTGATTGAATAAAACAACACCCATGATCAGCTCTGAGCACTGAGCTGCTGACAGCTAAAGCCAAACACATAGGAGCATTCTATTTATATCCAATTAATTTGCTGATAATTTATTCTCCCACTGTACAATCTCCACATTACAGACAATGTTGATGTGACGTAGGGAACCTATTTTGAAGGGTATTTTTCAAAGATGGAAACTCGGCTTGTTTTCCCCCTTTGAATCAGCAATCCTTGAGAGGCAGTAAAATTCGGGTTACAGTATTTCCTTACAGAGTTATGTTGTTGCACTATCATGACATTTCGACTGTTTTGCCTTTACATTTTGCATGTATTTAATATTTTCAAAGCCAGGAGGTCTGTAACAGCTAAGCACTGTGACATCTTACTGACACAGCCATGCCTGTGCATTTTGAGCCTGATTTATAAAAACTCAGTCCTTCTTGGGCTGCTCCTGAGCGGTGCCTTTCAGCCATGGAATTACTTGGTGACAGTTACAGGAAGCCATGAGAATTTTAGATGAACTCAAAACATTATTTCCCCCCTGCCTGGATCTGGAGATGGTATCTATAGGTGAAAATGTGTGCTGTTGTTTTAAATACAGAAGGCCTGATTCACCACTGTGTTTAATCTCATATAATAAATTGCATCTGTGCCAAGCGGGTGCAAAATACCAACTGCTGATGTGATTGGGGAATTGTGATTTGATCACATTCTACACTCAGTTTGCACAGGTGTTAATATCAGCATGAGTGTAAGGAAATGAGGAACACTAAAATTAAAAAAACCTCCTTCTCTATGGAAAATTAAATCCAAACTTGTGGCATCGTAAGGTTTTACTTTTACGTGTGTGTCACTGGAAAGATAAAATGCCTCTAATATTCGGATCAAAATAATTTTAGACGAAATATCAGTGATGAAAAGAAGCATTTAGGTGTAACAGATTAGAGTACACACCCTGAGTAAATGCAGGCTTAAGTAGGACATAAGTAACACACAACCCTTGTCCTGTGAATTTCACCCACTGACAGCATCATAACGAGAAACAGAGGTGCCAGATCGAAGGGCTAACCTTAACAGAGGAAATGAAATATGATTTTTTTAGCATTGTGATGACTCTGTTCACAGATGTCATGGATATTGATGGCACTGTGTTTTAGTTTTTGCCGCCAGGTTACTGGAAGCAATTTTACTTTTATTCTTTTCATCCTGTTACCTCTGTTATCAACACTTTCCTACAAAATCTTCACTTGTGTTTTCTTCCCGTCTCAGATACATACACAGATAAAATTATTGTGAATTGCAAATGCCCATTATTGGAAATACATACTTTCTGTGTCTATTGTCTGTCAGACAGGTCTGCTAGAATTTAATTTTATATATGTAATATTGTTCTTTCCACTGTCCTGGCTTCACAATGAAGCAATTTCCTAAGATAATTTATTGGTAATTCACTAATGTGAAATTGTAATGACATTCTCAAGTTATTTGTTAATGTTGATTCTTTTTTAACCCGAAATACGTAAACATAGTTCTGTTAACACATTTATAGTTAAAATTGCCAAAGTTATTTATCTTCCCTTTGGTCATAATGGCTTTGATGTGATCTGTGTCAGCCATGGGGAGCAGAAGAGCAGTAGCTGCGTCACAGGGTTCACCAGGACAGATTCGTGTTTTCCAAAGCGTGTGTGGATTTCAAGACGGTTCACACTGATAACGCTTTAAGAATGGCTTATTATCATAGTTACACAGGCAGCGAGCCAGAGCCAGCCTTCCCTGCCTAATATGAATGGTCTTTCTTGTTTGTGTTCTGGTCAACCATCTAAGGGGCTGCAAGGAAGTGGAAAGAAACCATTTTGGATGTTACTGAATGAGAGAAAATCACGGCTCCTCAGATCACAAAGCCCACGCTGGTTCTGGTGGGCAGCACGCAGGAGATGCTCCCACGTCTGCCTAGGAGGGGATAGATACCCCTGGTGGAAGTAAGAGGGCTCTAACAGTCCTGTCTCCTGTAGATGTTTGCATTCTCAGTGCATTTATTTACATTAAGGTTGTTTGTGCTGTATTATGCCTGATTGAACCAAAGTCTCTTGGAGAGCAAAGTGCTTTTATTTTGACATTTTCACATGGAAGTCAGCCATCACCCCTATAAGGAGAGTAAGCAAGATTTATGATGGGAATATTGATTTCCTTTATACTCTGGTATAAAATATATCTAAGCACAAAAGATAAGCTACATCTCTTTGTTTGCTCCTTCTTGCCATCTGATGTCAGGACTTGCTGGAAGTGCATTGATATTTTAAATCATAATGCAGTGAGGAAGGCAATTTGGGATGGTCTGTACATCTTTATGTGTGTAGTTAAAACCCTTATAGGGTGAGAGCTTCAGTCAGAGTGGGCTGTGAGCCTGGGGAAAGGGGGAAATGCCTTCCAGCAGTCCAGTGGCTCCTGTCTCTACACCAGCTCTTTACTCTGCCCTTAATGGGTTGTGTAGGTCAGGCAGGCCCCTCCAGAAAAGGGAAAATTGTCTGTGCTCCACTTCTCCAGTTCAACAATGGCCAGATTGGGGTTTTGAGGATGTTTATACAGCATAGGAGCAAGGATGGAGCTCCCAGCTGTTGTTACCAGCCCTGTGTCCTATCCAGGTGTTGCTGGTCTGAACACAACATTTGGGCCTGATTTTCCAAAGGCTTCCAGGGCATGGTCCATGTGCAGTGTTAACCCTGGCCATGCTGAATCTGGGAGCTGTGGCTGGCTCCTGCTAATGTGTTCGGCAAATATCTCTGCAATGAGAACATGATCAGCCCAACAGCACAGAAGTCTTTCCAGGATTTGAGACCTGGTAATTTGGTTCCTTCACCCTTTGCTTCATTTATTATGGGTATGATTTTTAGTTCAGGTAAGTTCACCAAGGTAGGAGCAACATGGACACAAAGTCCAATAACCATGTTAGCAATACCGTGACTTTTTGCCATTTGCCAATTTGCAAAAACTTATTGAAGGCATTTAAGATAGCTGGCATTAATAATGTACCAACCCCACATCTTCTCCTCCTGTCTTTGGATCTCTCCTTATTACACGTATTGCTTGACCTTAAAAAGAGAATGAGTAATTTTCCCCTGGAATAGAAAGTCTTTCTACTCTGGGTTTAAACTGAAAATAGAACCCAGCTCACAAACCAGAAATTCATGATTATATCAAACGTTTATGTATCACAGAGTGCTACATGCCTTACTATTCCTTATTGGAAACCACCAACAAAAGAGAGAAATGTCAGTTAACCTTGAGGTAAATTAATTTGGGAACCTAAGTACATCCTTTTGTGACTCTCCTTAGTTAACGTGTACTATGAATAGAAAAATAACAAAACCGTGAGGATCTGATTGCTCTAAATAATCCCACTAGGGGGTGCAACAGAGTAAATTATTTCTTTCATGCAAATGTGTTAAACTTGCTGAGAATCAGAATTATTCCTTGTAACTGAGCCAGCTCCAAGAGTGACTGAAGCTCGAAATGTGAAGTATTGTCTGCCTGCTACTCCTCGGTCATCAGGGCTAAGGCATCAAGGCAATTCTGTTGGTAACCTGAAGCAGGGAGCTTTAGTCTGAATTGTTCACTTGAGCAGTCTGTGCTCTGTGTGACAAGGGGAAGACAGAATTATCCCTGTTTGCTCTGGAATTAGATATGTATGTAGTTTTCATATGGAAATATCTGATATGTCTATTTTTCTGGCTCTTCTAGGTTTTTTTTTTTGTTTTTGTTTTTTGTTTTTTTTTTTAATTTGGAGATTATGTGAATGGCAGAAATATCAAGTAAGAGCCATTTGATGTTTCAGTTTCTTGCTGCTTTGTTTTTATCATGCTTAATTTCCATGCTATGCTTTGATGCTGTGCACCCATTTTTAGCTCTAAATGCAGATTTCACATACTGTGTGTGTTCCAACAGAGAAAGAGAGATTTAGTGGTACTCCATGAAAAAAAACTTGAATTAAAAAATCCAGATATAATTATGCAGTGGCATTCTATTTTAATGAAAGTTACAGATGGATACAGCTTCTGCTATCCAATAATAGCTGATGTGCAGCCAAGGTGTACACTGTACCAACAGGCTAACAGTGCTGAAGAATTTCTGTAAAATTGTCTTTTTTTATCTCCTGCAGCATTTATCTGTAAAGAAAGTCATTCTGTTTTTCCTTTTGTTACTGAAAAATAAAATCCCTCAAAGGCCTGTTTATAAATGAAATGACTTGCAATTTCTTGCTGGATTGACGAAATCCTTGACTCATTTTAATAGTGCAACATGAGTGAAATTCAGGTGCTTTGGCTGGATGTTTGCTTCCTTGGTCAAGGGCTGCAGAGGGGTTGTGTATGGAAAAGAGCAGCTCTTGGAGGTCTTTCTGAAGACAAATATTTAATGAGAGATTGTGCAGATTATTTTACAGTGCAATAATTGCTCAGTGTGTGTTTGTGCCTGTTTGTGTCAGTGCCGCTCTCTGAGCCCCTGGCTTCGTATGCTATCAGAGGAAAGATAAGTTGAAATAATGTAAGGGTCTGGCGTAAATTGAAGAAATGTGGGAAATTCAGTTAAAGGCTGAAATGTCATCTTCAATTCACCCCTGCTGTATTTAGTTATTGCAGCACACTTGGTACATAAGGTCACCCACTGCTCTGAGAAGGCACTATTAGCTCTGATGTGCAGGTACAAGAGGATAAATGAAGGATGATGTTTTGGCCCAACTTTGGAGTTTTCCTGATTTCTTTCAGTTTAAATGAGGTTTTAAATGAAACTTTGGCAGATTTGTCCTATAATTGAGACTCTCCCTTCTAGACTTTTTTTTTTGTTGTTTGTTTACATTAGTTTGCAATCTTTTTGTTTTGCATGTCTGAGTTATCAGGGTCATTCTGGTGACCAGCTCTAAGTGCTACAGAGGTGCTGTTCTTTCCCTGAAGTACTTTAACAAAGATTTGGAATAACCATGGGCTAGTGTTGCACATGCAGCTGGGGTTCCACTATCATTTGAATGGGCATTTATTGCATTTTTAAAAGGATTCCTTTATTGTGCAGAGCTTAATTCAGTTAGTATTGACTTCTCTGGTGTTCAGTTTGTGAAAATGCCTTGCAGCCCACTCTGTTCAGTGGCTCCAAAGCCAAGGAGGATGCAGTCTGAAGGGAGAACTTTCATCCACCACTGCAAAATTTCTGATTGGGCCAAGGGCCTCCAACAGCATCCTCAAGGGTGGAGCTGCAGGGATCAGTTAAGGTGCTTGGAGATCCTTGCTTCATCCTGGATCCTCCCATATGCAAATTCCTTCCTTACTGTTTCAGAGAAGAGTTTAAAAATCCTTTGTCCTCTGATTCTGGAGGCTCTGAGTGATGGGCAGTTCTGCTTTGGAGGGCAGATTGGGGTGGCTGACCTTGCTTCCCTCAGTCAGTGAGAAGGGAAAGGCCAGGAGCTGGGATAAACACCTTGTCCTTGCTCAGGGCAGAAATGAGAAGGCAGGAGCAGCAGTAGAAAGCCCAGCAGCAGCACTCCATACATGCACACAGAACATCTGTGCTCAGCACTAGGACTGCTAAACGATGCCTGCTTTATCATTTATCAATTTCACACTTGGTAATTAGTTTATCTTTTCATTGCTGTTTTAGGAAAGCCTGGCCTCCCACGTTCCTGGCAGCTTTTGTTCCCTCCTGCCCTTGCCTGCCCTCTCCCCTTCACATCCCTTCAGCTGGAGCAGGGTCAGGGAGGCAGGCTTGGTGTGCCACAGAACTGAGGAGCTACAAGAGGGTGAGATCAGGAGTGGAGTGGGAAGGCCCTGAAATAGATCTGCTGCCAGTGAAACACAACCTTTTTTCCTTTGTGATGTTTGTTTTGGGGCTCTTACTCCCTCTTAAGCTTTGCTAGTTCAGCTGCATGTGGGCTGTACAAAACAGGGACACAAGCAAAACAAACCAAAAAAAAAAAAAAAAAAAAATAGAATTGCCACTTTCCCAGGCTGGTCACAGGTTATGCTTACAATACAAAATTAATACCTATGCTCTGTAGTAAAAAAGAGATCTTGTAGGCTTGTTATTTCTGCTTGTTGGGGTAGAGCCAAAGAGTCATTTTTCAGAGGAAGTCACAGAAATTTGTGATTTTGAACTACCTGGTATTCTAAGTTTTCAAACATCTATTGCTTCAGATGGCATATTGCTGTGCAGCTATCATGGTCAGATCTAAAAAAAATAATCTTGAAATCTCTTCCAGCTTTTGGCACCTAAATTCTTTGGCATGTGGATTCATTTAGAATAAATTGACAGTCAGATCAGCAGACCCAATATGTGCTTCATTAAGTGTTTGACAAAGACAAGCTAGGCAGTAATCAGTGCATGAGGCTGTTGATGTTTCCTTGGTAGTAAGCAGTGTACTGTGGTACTGGGCACCCCAAAAGGTTGGCATCTGCCATGAGGATGACTGTGCAGAATAACCTGCTGGAGAAGCTGGAGAGGCAGCTGCACCATCTCAGCTGTGGCTGTGCACTAACCAAGGGCATTAGCTTAATTTTCAGTAGGGATTTTTGGAACACAATGGTATGGCAAGGAGCCAGCATGATTTTTGGGGAACTGTGTTCCAGTCATAAGAGTGATGCTCTGTCCTTATGTAGAAGATGGTCACAAGTATCCTGGCACATATTTCAAACTGCTTTGCTTGTCCATTGGAGAATTTTTCTTTATGCAAATACTCATGGAGATGACGTTTTCTCAGTAATTTTTAATGAGTTAAAAAAATGGGAAGGGACTGAATTCTGTCAATGTTTGATCTGTACAGGCTGTATTGTGATCTGCTGGGACACTGTCTGTGCAGGATGCTCACTTGCAGCTATGACTTTGGCTGTGTGTTCACCTCCTGAGGAAGGAAATCTGACCTGGATGTTGAGTGAAGTATTCTGTAAACACCAAGCACACGTCAGTTAAGAGGGTGCATTGATAGGCCACTGTCTAGATAGTGTCCCCTGTGATGCACTTCTGTGCTGAGACTGCACATGGTATCACTGGAGGACAGGGAAGGGCTATTTATTAGATGTGGAGCATCTAAACAAGAAAACATTGCTGTTTTGAAGATCAGTGCCTTGTCTGCTATGATTTGTAGGACAAAGCCAAGGCACAGATGGAAGATAGACTTGCAGAAAAATTTTCAGGAAGGAGAAGCCAGCTTTGTCTTGAACAAACTGCATGAAATGCTGTTTCCTTTGAGATAAAGTCTGGGACCAAACCTGCTTTGCACATCTGAGAAAGCCCAGTTTGCTTACATCACAAAACTCTGACACTACTTAGGATTAGTATTAATAGATTTTTAAAAATAAAGGAACCTCGAAGATTTTTGTAGGTGATGAACTCAGCTGTAGTAATTGGCAGTGGAAGCTCTTCATTAATTAGCAGATTTTTTTTTAAATTTTTGTGTTCCTAAGTATAGTATCAATTTTCAGGGAACACATGGCAATCACTTGTATGTTGACATTTCCTAGAAAAATCAGTTGAATACAGTGTGAAAGGAACATTGTCTGATATGCAGAAGATTATTGGTGATTCTCTAAAATTTTAGCTGGTTCTCCTAGTGCCCAATCTTTCTTCACACTTTTTCATTTTTCTTAAAAACAGTGTTTAAAATAGTTGTATGGTAGAGAGTTTATAGGGTCTGTGACAGTACAAAAAATACAAATCTTCCCATTGTGTCCATCTTTTGTAATCCCTCCTGGGAGAATGGCAGAATTGTTATCTCCACTGTGTAAATGCTTTGGATAAGATGTGTGGGTCAGGTTCCTGACAGGTTTGCAACAAGTGATGGAACCTCATGGCACACCTGTGTGCAAACAATCGTGTGAATTGATGCTCAATGGTATCTAAATATCAGTTTGGTCTGCCAGAAGTGCAGCATGAATTGGCAGGTTGAGAGAAGCAGAGGATGATTAAATATCTGAATGGGAACACACTGATTGATTTAGAAAAGCTGGCTTAGTTCAGGGAAATAATTGGCAGGTGTTTTGCCCTGTTTGCTGACTTTAGAAATTTAAGAAATAATGAGAATTTGCGAGATACCTGTAAAAAGGTCTGCATGTCACAGACCACACCACTAGTGCACAATTCAAAGGTAAATATGAAAATGGTTTAGGTAGAAGAGTCTGTACAAGCTAAGGGGCTGTTAAGGAATAAAAGCAGCTCATGATGGGAGGAAAAAAGAGAAGATGTGTGTGTATGCTTGAATACACAAAGATGAAATCAGATGAAATGCCACATGTGAACATTTGCAGGGTGACTGAAGCCCCATTCAGCCAGGAGTGGCAAGGAGGCTCTGCTCAGTGCCAAGTTCACTTGTTGAAAACCGTGCTGTGGGGAAATGAAAATGAAGAAGAGATGAAGAGATGTTTTGGCCTTGCGATGACAATATGCACATTTTAATTGTATGACAGATCACACGTAAATCAGGAGCAGTGAAAGGGATGTAGGCTCAGTTTCAAGAATTATCTGCCTCTGAAAATTAGGTCTTCATACCCAGAAATAGAAATCCAAGGCAGAGCCCATGGAAGCCAGTGCACAGGCTGTCATCCCGTCGCTCCATTTGGAACGCCTTTGAAAACGGGAAAATTATGGTAGAGAAGCAACAGAGAGCTCAGTTATCTGCTGCCTTTCACTTTGTCTTGTTGCCTACACAGATGCAGAATGCCAAATTTCTGCTGTTTCTCTGGCAGTGGCTTGCGTGGGTGCTCCCAGAGTTTCCTTTTCCTTAGGAGACCGTGGGACAGAGGAGAATTAGACCCGTGGCCACTTCTGGGGTGTGCTGTGCACAGAGGATGCCATGCAGCAAACAAAAAGTTACCAACAGGCACTGCCTGGGGGCTGTAGAACTGGGTGTTGCAACAGAGACCTCATCAAATCAAGGATTTTGTTGAGAGGGAGTGTTAAGTGAGCCAAAAACTACGAGAACGTTGCTGTGGGCCCCATCTGGGAAAATGCCACAGATGAGATATTGTGGGAGTATGTAAGAGGATAAGTGGTAGGAAAAATGATATCTCAACATATATAAATCCTCAAAAATACATGAGGGTATAAAGTCTTAATATTAATTTCAGCTATATTCAGGGGATTTTTTTAAAGTGGTACCTCTAGGGGCTGAAGTAAATAGTCCCCCTTAGTATAAACGTTTGATTGAATTCCCAGTGTGCCAAAGTCATTGGGTACCACTACTAGTCTGGAGTTACATGAACTGAAATAATGATTTCAGTGTAATTGAATCCAGCTCAATGCTTCAAGGCAGAAACTGATCATTTGTGGACATTGGGAAGGAAATTTTCCATCTCTGTGCAGGATTGTTAGTGGGTGAGGTGCACCATGGAAAGTGCTTGTTTGGTTTAGTTTTAATTTCCTCCACAGATCACTTGGTGATTACCAAGTCCTGGACTCATCTGCTGAGGGGACTCATTACAAACAATACTCTGGAGATCTCGCTAACGAAAAATGAGTGAGCAAAGGGGATAAAATCTCACCTGTGTTAGTTTTCTAAAAACTAACTAATGGCAACACTGTGGGTCAGGCTTTATCCCTGGTCAAGGGAACAGGCATGAACCAGAATCTGTCTTACACCTCTGCATGGAGTATGGGTACACAAATCTGGGAATGACATGGGCTGCTGACACACACCTTGGAGGACTAGAGGGGGCCTGGGTTGAAACCTCTTCCCAGCTGAGGCCCTTGGCCAACAACAGAGAAACATTCAGGGAAAATTGGATAAAGGGAACTATGGTTCTGAGGGACTGAAATTTTAAATTAATGCAGTAATTGCATTAATTTGGTCAGGGACTGTAGTGCATCACTCGCAGTGTGGTGGCTTTTCTTGCTGCTCAGGAAGGGCAAAGGCTCCTCTGGAGCCACTCTGCAGTAGGAGCAGCCATACAGGGAGATTGTGGCCAGCTGATGAATGATCGCATCATGACTTCCCTTTTACTGATTTTCTCAGAGGGCAAAACCTAGGAAGCTAGGCTTGAAAATGCTGTAGACAGCTCAAGATGCTGACCCAACATGAGAGGTATTTCCTCAGGGTATCATAAAGAAAAAAATAAAATCCTCTCTGAAAGCCTTGGCAAAGAGAGGGAGAAAGATCTGAGAGAAATGTAATTTGAATAGTCCTTAATTTTAACACTGGAGTGTCACATGCATCATCCAGAAGGATATCTTTTCTACCCAAAAGGGCTCCACATTCCTCCTTTTTTCAAGTCACATTCTTAGGTGGGTTATTTACAGCATTTGCCTACATGAGTGACAATATTCATAAATTCCATAGCCACTGCATGTAAGGAATGTGCGAATTAAGAGAAACCTTTTACACTGAGCCATGAAAAAGATATGAAACCTTGTCCCTCCTCTTTTTTTAAAGACAGAGGTACAGATTCCTCAGGCACAGGCCTTCACTAGAAATTTTCCAGCCTGGTCCTCTTTATATGGATCATTAGTGCATTACTGTAAAGTTTCCCATTGATTTTAGCCATTGTGATCTGCTGGGGAAAATACCCTGCTCAGTGTTTCAAACACAGCTGTGAGTCCAGTCAGACTGAGAAGGGACATGGTGAAGAAGACAGATCATTCACCTGAAATGATCCATGAGAGCCCCCCAGCTCTGCTCCCATGCAGGAGTGCCTTGGAGACAGGGGAGAAGGGCTTGGATGGAGGGGGATCCACATTCCAGGACAGCCACAGCTTGCTGACAGAAGAGGATTGCTGTTCTGGCTGTTCTGAAAGCACTCTCAGGAAGTGGGTACATTTTAAAAAGTGACTTGCACTCTTCCCTGAGCTGTAATGAGAGCAATCTGAAAAGCAAGATGACTCGTCAAAAAACATGTACTGCTGCATACTGAAGGAACAAATCTAAGCATTGCATTTATTAATCTCAGTTACATGAGACAGACTAATGGATTAAATGTATTTGTAATGTAGTTGCCAGTTAAATTTTTCACTGGCTCTGAAGATGATATGCAATTTTCCAAATCTCCCCTGTTTAAATGTATCTTTAAATCAAATATGTTGTTTCAGAGGGTGAAATGAGCTGGAGGCAGATGTGTGTTTATATCATTGCTCAGTATGCAGATTCTGATGAGTTTCCAGCAGTGAAACTTTGGAGAAGGAGGGTAGAAAGCAGGACCCTCACCCCTGTAAAGTGTGGCTGGAGGAGAGGGGTGCTATGTGTGACTGGCCTCTGTCTCAGCAAGTGCTTTTCTCAAGGAGTTTTGGTGTGTGGCTCCCAGATTGTAGCTGTCATGGAGCACACATCACAAAGCCATGCATTATGAACGTGTCTGCCTTCTGACTCGAGGTGCAGCAGAAGTACAAAGATAAATTAGGTCCTCCCTAGATGAAGGAATGGATGACTTTCTAAAGTCATACCAGACAAATCTCAGGCATGCAAAGCACAGGAAAAACCTCTGGTGAAAGGCATGTGGCCTTGGTCCCTACATGGGCACATCTGGAGATTCATGGAGTTACACTGCAAACCTTTTTGCAGCCTTGACTGCTATGTTTATATAGAGGATAGTGGCGCCCTTGCCCTGCTGATTAATGAGAGACACCCAGAACACATTAATGCTCTGGAAGGAGTCCAGAACCCAAGATCCAGCTGCAAGTTGCCTTTGGCTAAAGCAGCCTTAGTGTGAGCACACTGATGACTGAAACGACCAACTGGAGCAGATCTGGGAGCAAAGCTGTGAGGAGCACCCATATATCAACAAAAACAGCAATTAATTAGCTGACTGATTAGTGGTTTCTGCAACTTCTGGTTGGACTGCAGCAGCCTTATGAGCCTTTCCCTTACAGAGAGGTGACAAAGCCATCACCCCTGCAGGTATTTGGTGCCTGGGTTTCTGTGGAGTCAGGGCTCAGCACTTCTGAGACTCTGAGCCACAGCTCCTTCACTTGCTGGATTTCAGCTGCAGAACTTCTAGTCTGTTGTGTGTCAGGTGATTCTGCTGGTATTGGTTATGAGCAAAACACCTTGTCTTGGTCTAAACCAATGCTTTTCCTCATGTATAATGTCTCTGAAATCTAGTTGTGTCTTGTTTCAGTTCTCTTACAATAACAGAAGTTATTTCATCTGTACTACAGTGTCTGTCACATGGACAATCCCTATTTCTATTAGTGGTGATGAGAAGTAATTAAGTCTACAGGGGGACACCATTTTTGCGTGATTTTCTTGCAAGCCTAGGAAAATTGCTAAATATATTCTCCTCTCTAGGCTCAGAGCAGGGCCTAGAAATCAGGTAAACTCTCAGATTTCAAAAGCACTCACCTTTTCTTAAACTCCAGATACTGCATCAGTGTTAATAAGGTATAAAGTAACATTAGTGTGATTGTTATCTTTTGTTTAAATCTCCGTGGAATTCCTCAGATGTGGAAAAACTCCCTTAAGGTAAAGGGCATGTCAGACATCATTTTGGTTTGTGAAAACCTGGAAGTGGTACTGACTGGAATCCATGTACAAACAAAGGTGAACCTCTCTACTGAGCTCTGTTTTGAATCCAAAGGGAAAAAAAAAAAAAGTTTGCTAATATGTTAATATTTTATCTTTATGATCAATATTTTATGCATAACTGATTTGATGCAAAAATAAACACATCGCTTTTAATTGTTCCCTTTGTTTTTCTATGGCTGTTCTACCATTTGGTGAACAGAGAATTTTTTTCCTGTGCACATGTGGCAAAAACACAATGTAATGTCAGTCTATGATTAAAGCTGTTGCATATGATGATAATTTAAATAATAACATTAACATATTTCTCACAGTGTACACAATCAGTATATGCTCTATCATATTAGTAGAGTAAGGGGACAATTTTCATTCCCAAATTTTACTGAAGATGCCTTTAAAGCAGAAGCAAGCAAAGATATAATATTTCCTGTGTAGCTACAAGATTTATTGGTACACCAGGAACCATGTTGATATTGAATATTTGCTCAAAAGCCTTCAGTCCCAATTTCCACCAGCTAAAACCACACAATTGACAAGGAGTAAAACTGAACTCAGCCACCAGGCAATCTGTGACTCTGCTCTGTGCTGCTGCTTTCTATGGGTAACAGCAAATGTCAGGGTGGATACACTCAGGAAACTCATCTCTTGACCCCAGAAAGAAGGCTGACCTGTCCCTTAATGGAAACCCTCTCCTTGCTGCTGAGAAGTGATTAAAGAAGTTTCTGGACTTCATCTTGACATTTCAAATGCATTTACCTTTGCTCAAATGGTCAGGCTGGGGGGAGGGAGGTGGCTGCCACCACTCAGAGCTGCACCCAGCACGGTGGAGGAGGTGGTGTGGTGTTTGTTTGTTGGAATTCAAAATGCAAAGGATTCGCAAAACATTGGACCTGTAAATCCAAGTTTAGAAAAGAGCACAGAATTTGACCTAAAGCCTTGAGGAAAGCCTCCAAGCTTAGGTGCTAGAAGGAAAAACGTAGATTTAAACCTTAAAGCAGAGACACGTTAAGTAAAGTTTAGCTATAGAATTTAATATATAGAAAAAGTAAAAGTAGTTACAAAAATTACAAAAAGCCTTAAAATAAGTCTATGTGTCAGAACAAGATTGGCTTAAAAAAGTCACACTATAATTAGATGACGTTTTTTAGTATTAGTTCAATAACATTAATATCTCTGTTGACTGTATTTTATTAGTTAATAAATCCTTAAAAACCCTTGTAACCTTGTGACTTCTAGCCATGCTCTCAACACCTGAGTCCATCATAAGTACCACTATTATTTGTTCTTTGGGTGAGGAGGAGTAAAACTCCTCTGGCAGCAGAGGAGGAGAGGCTGGACAGTCTCATGAACAGCCTAGCAGGGCACAAGGTAGGATCAAAATAAAGTGGCTTCACTGAAGTGGGGCTGCTCCTGATAGCTCCAGCTGCCAGCTGCTGCTGCCAGGCCCCAGGCAAAATCAAAAAGGAATGTAAATTGGATCTCTCAGAATATTCAAGTGTTTAGCTCATACCTGTGCTGGTCAAAGTCACAGGCTTAGGCAAGGACTGTTGAACTGCTGCTTGAAAACTTTTATGTAAAACCAGTGTACCAAGAGATTGCTCTTGTTGAGAGCCTGAATCTTGGCTGTGGTTTTGGTCTGCATGGCTCAATTCAGAATCAGGACTGGCTTTAATCATCCTTCCAGGGGCAAGAGATAAAAGCCAGAGCTGAGTTGTAAATGAGGTAAGCAGTGTTATTTATGAATAGAAGTTGTTCTAAGCTGTTTTGAGGAGTTGCAGGGAGTTCAAGAAGGGTGCAAGTGTTTGCATACACATTGCTAGACACAGGATGATGTAGTTTTTGAATGACTGGTTTGATTAGTGCTTTCCCCTCGTGTTCTTTTGCTTGTATTTTCAGAGAACAGAAAAAATATTTTATAAAAATTAGCTTTATATTTCTTACAACATTTTTTAACTTGGGCTTTTTTAGTATTTGAACTTCAAAAACAGTGCACTGAACTATCATTTGGTTATAAACTTCACTGTATCACTTCACTACTATAAGAAAATACTCCCAACACATGAATATCAATTAGTCCACAGCTGTTTATGAAGTGCATAATGACTGGAGCAGATCAATACATTTAACAAATAAATGAACCACAAGGCAACCTGGCAAATATGGGATAAAGAAAATATGACAGCTTAGATTCTTTATAGAGGCATAAACCCCAACTCCCACCAAGAGAATAATAAATAATAAACTTTTCATTTGAATAAAAGTATGGGTTTGGAGAGATAAGAAAGTATATGAATTTATGTTAATGGTGCTTGCACCAGACATCACTATGAATATTAAGAAAGTGCAGCTTATATTTTAATCACAGTTATAATTTACATTCACAAAGTATTTGGTTCCCTATGGTCAATTAGGAGAGTAAACATTTTACTTTAATTTTTCTAAATAGATAACTGTAATGAAATATGTTTGTAAATTGCTGTGCTGTTTGTAAATTACTGCAAGGCTGCACCTCTCTCTCAAATCCTGCTTTTGAAGAGAGCATTGCTGCTTCCTGAAGGGCAGGAGGGAGATGAGGAAAACATTATAAAACCTGATCTCTGAATCTTCACTGGATCTGCACTGAAATTTTCTTGACAGTCAGTTTGGCATTGACTGGCTGTCAGCAGGAGCAGCACATTGAAAATGTGAGACTCCAGCTCCTCACAAGGGGTGCAGGGAGTTGTACTGAGGCATCTTCCATGACACTTTATACAAAGAGTTATGAATTCATCCTAAACCTGTTTTTAGACAAAATCTGCTTTGCACTGTAACAGGATAAACACAAAGATCCAGTTCAACTTAGTACAGGGCTGACATCTCTTAAGTCCTTGCTGACCAAATAATTGTCCATTCTTGCAAGGAAATCCTAGTGAAGTTGGTTGCTGGTCCAGAAGATGAAAGCCTGTGCTCTCCTTCCCTTTGTGCCAATGGATTTAGAATCTGTTTGATTTTCACTTGGGAAAAAAGAAGAAAAATAACTGCCAAAAGATAACTGCCAATCTACTGTGCACTGTATCTTTTTAGGTTCACTTCATCTCCTTCTGTGTTTCTGACCCACTAAAACAAACTAATGCCAAGAATTACAAAATGTTCAACTGTAGACAAGAGGAACGTGTGCACCCCACTGATTGTATACTCTGTGTGATTTAAACATATGCTTATGCACTGCTGAATTTTGACTTAAATATTTACTAATGTACTAATTGAAATAGTTTTATAAATGGGTGCTTTAATCACTATACTGTAGGACTATTCTCTGCCCATACCAAACAATATGTCATTATCATGATATGATGGATTAGGATTTTGCCTTGTGCTATTTAAATGTCCTTTCAATAGGCTGTTAGGAGGAAGGAGATAGGTTTTTTTGATTACTGTTTTAAAGAAGAGATATCTTTTTTTCTGGCTATTTGGTGAAAGAAAAAATCATAAAACTGTCCTGTAATTTTTTTTTTCTAGAGGTCAAGATGTCCCCAGGTGAGCCTGGCAGGGACATGCTTCTCTGAGACTAGAGGTATGTCTGGGGTAGGAAATAGATGGTTCTTAGGCTGCAGATTCAGGAATCCAGGACAAAAACATGCCAAACCTATAGGATAGATCCCAAAAGGAGCTAAGGCTCTTGGTGCTTACTGTTGGATTAAAAATTGAGTTCTCAGTGGTGGGATTAGATTTAAAAAGTAAAAGCCAAGTGCTTGAGATTTCTGTACATGGGCTAAAGAGAGTTAAGCCAACAAACATAGCAGTGGGAGGGAACTCAAACTAGGCAACAAGCAGTGCAAGTGGGAACATCCAAAACTCTGGCTCTTTTGTATTTAGGGAGTTCTTTGAGGTCTGTAGTCAGTGAACTCTCTGAACAAGGTACAAAGACAGTAATACTTCCTATGCTTAAAATGCACAAGGGGCAGGGGAAAGAACAGCACAAAGCAGCAAAAGCTTGTGATGAGAATGTTCTCAAAATGAAGGAATTTAGGTTAAATTTTGCTCCAGCTGAGGAGATTCAAACATCCACCTCCAACCTTCAATGAGAACATTCTTCCTATCTGCAAATTGGCTATTTTACAGTGCTAGCAAGGGATACCTTCCACATCTCCAACTGAAAGTGGGCCAATGTAAAACCAATTATGCAAGAGTCATGGGGACAGAGAGGGAACAAGCAAGGGGAAGTCTATGACCTAATGCATAGAACTGAAAAACAAGAGTGTGAGACAATACCAGAGTTTAAAAACCTGGCCACAGACATACAACTGGTTTGCCACTTGACAAGCAGATGCCTAAAACTTTGCATTATTATAGTCAAATAAATTCAGAAAGTATCAGGGTTTGAGGATGCAGTAAATGAAGTCATCCAGGCACAGCAGAGCTATATTATTATAGTGATTAGTTTTCTGGACATCAAAAGAGACAACAGTAGAGCACAACCAAGGGGACTTGATTAACACAAATCTGCAAACATCTCCATAGGAGCACTATGCTCCAGAGTTCTCAACAACCCTAAATATGTATCAACTAAGTCAAACCCATGCTTTCTCTGTGCCAGGGGAAGTCCAAAAGTTCCTGACCTCATTGCTGGAAGCAAGAACAAATAGGCACTGATTAGACTCAAGTTAAGTGCATTTCACCTGAGGGCTCATTAACTATAGGAGAAAGGGAATTCATATGCCTTTTGAATGTAATAAAACACTGTGCTTGTGCTGTGAAAAAATACTGCCTTGGTGGCAAAAAAATTGTATATAATGAGTTTTGTGCTAAAATTATAAAGATACAGTTTAAGAAACAACTTTCCAACAAATAACAAGTAACAACTACAAGAGCTAACATTAAGAAAGTTTGTCATTGCTAATATGAATACCAGAAAACATAGAACAAAGCAAAAATGTAGCATAGGGCTAACCTATAGTATAAAGTTGTGCTGTAATTTGGTACAATGTTGAGTATAATCAGAAGTGTGATTAGGAGACATGCAGATACAAAAAAACCCCCTACAAGCATAATGAGGAGACACTACTAAGTAAATATAAAGATTAATATTGCTATTAAATACAGAAAGAGTAAAAACAGATATCAGCACACTAGATTTTAAATATGGAGCAAAAGCAAGCAATTAAAAAAATACCCTTTATTAAAAAGAAAAAAAACCCAAACAAACTCAAAACTCACCAAAGCACAAATCAAAAACTGTAAAACAGGGAAATGTGGGTGGTGGCTCATCAGGAAGCTCACCTGAAGGAAAAAATTGATGGCACCAAAAGGTCATTGGGAGCTTGCTATAGAAGTGTTTTGCTGTTAAAAACTGTGTTTTTATTAATGCCTGTACAAGTAGAGCTGGACTGAAAAAGTTTTAAACCAGAGGCAGAAGGAAGATGACTTTGCCACTGATGTTTACCCACATAAAATTTTAGTGTTTGATTAGTGCTTGCAGCAGCTCTGGATTCACACATAATTGTTGATGCATCAGCCCTGCCCAGGATACATAAACAATTCTTCCAGCAGCTTCACTGAAAAAGCTTAAATATTGGAATCAGTTTATAAACCCCAGAGTTGATGGACTTTGGAAGATTTCTATGACTTAACAGAATATATTTATTTCTCTGCATCTCTTAAAATACATACTCCAGGTGATTTAATTTTGATATCAAAAAGTCTATTATGTGAGATTCTCAGTATTAGAATAAGAACAGCAGTATCTCTGACTGTGCATTGGTATTCATAAAAATAAAGTCCATGTCAGAGGAAAAGAGGGAGATTAAGTAGTACTGAAAGAAAGTGAATAAACCAGAAAATCACACAATAATTATATGCTGGGCCATCTCTTACAGAATTTATCTTCAAAATCCTAGGAAGGGGCCTTTAAAGCAATTATAAAGGGATATATGTTTGCTTGCATAGTGGATTTAGGAAAAACATGAGATAGACACAAACATGTAGACTTAGAGCAACAGGTTTGCACTTTGCAGAGCCATAATGAGATAACATTTTGTGAGAGGGAAGAAATGAAACATCCATCCTCAGACAGAGCCATCACTGACGTAAACAAGAGCCAAAACCCAGAAAGAACTTCTGTTTGCAAACTAGTGCCCTTTGGCATTTTTTTCTTCTCCATAGGGAAGTTAGACACATTAGCAGCCAGATTTAATTTTAATAGATGATCTGAGACAGTTACAAGAACAAGGAGTGCTCAGAAACAAGGTCAGGCAAAATGAAGAGATTTGTAAAATGCAGGTGTCATAGCTCTGCACAAATGCATATTAATAAATATGGAAACATGGAGGGTCAGCTGATACATTGCAGGGTTTCAAACTATCTGAAAAATGTGATGTAGGTACATTAAAAATAGGGAAGAGTCATGATCTTCTGGATGCCTCTCTGAAATATGTGGGACTCAAGTACCTTCCTTCTTGCAGAAGGTTCTTTTCTTGATGGAAATGGAATAATCAGCTGACAACTTTCCCCCCTTACAAATAGTTTAGAAACTCCTTACAAACCAGGATGAACCTAATCAACCTCCCTCCTGAGCCAAAGGCTTTCCACTAGGTCTTGGTGGGGATAGAGACAAGAAAGCTTATGCTGATGAAACCAATCTGTGTTTTGGGAAAAGAATTCCCTTAGGTGAGTGCAAGAAATTCTTGTGCAACATTTAGCACATCACAGATTCTGAAAATGAGGCTTATTCACAATATATAGGCACAGAGAAAGTGTTCAGTTTTTCTTGGTAGGATCTTTGTGTTTAATTGGGATGTTGGAGAAACATGAAAAATGCTTTCAGAATTGAATTAGCATGTGAAACGACTTTCCTTGTGCATTGGGTTCAAGTGCTTCAAAAACAAGGAACAAGAGAAGACTGTTCATTATAATTTGTTTAATTATTGAACCATTAGTGCCAAAGATTAGGGACACTGAAGAAGTTTAGTAAATAAATGTACTGGGAATAGATATCATATGCTGATTACTTCATGCTGGCTATACAAAATACCAATTTAATGTAATGGAACTTTCACTTGGGAAGCAGTTTACAGGCAATGCCTGAGTTTCAAGTGCCTCCTGAAAGCAATGTCAAAAGGGTTGGATATGGAAATATAAATGCAAAAATGGAAGAGCTGTGTAAGTTATTATATAAGGTTTATCTTCTTGAATTAAACTGCAATGATGTAAACAGATGAAATTGCCATTGATAGAATTAATATATTTTACCTTAAGACTTGCATCCTTTTCTAGTAAAAAAAATAAAAATTAAGATGTTAATATTTTTTTTTTCTCTGATCAACATGACAAACAACAAGGACATTGGAATTGCATAGGCCATTCATAAATCAATCTGCAGCTATAATGCATTTTTACTGGAGAAAATCTATTACAGATTAAAGGAGAATAAAGATGGTAATATATTTCATGCTAGAACTATGTATCAGGCTTCATCCCAAAATTATGGTCTCAAGGAATTGCATTTAATAATTAGGCCATCATAAGATATAATGAAAAAAGAATCCTTTGCTGAAAAAAAGAACATTTAGACTACTAAAATAAATAGAAAGATCTCCTCATTGATGAATGATAGTGAAAATAATGTATATTACATTAAAATGTGTGCACAATAAGTTAATACAGATTACTTGCTTAATTGAAATGTTTCTGGAAGAAAATAGCAACAGTAAATGCATAAAAAGCATTTCAGACATGGGATAACATTTTGGTAATTAAGATTATGTCTAGACCATGTAGTTACAACTGTTTTTTTCAGAGGCAAACCACAATAAGATATTTAGTTATGAAGTGCAGATTGTAAATATGAAACAACAGGGAGAGAATAAAATGCAAAAACTGAAATGAGCAGAAGTAGGTGATAAACATTGGCTTTGCTACTAATCAGGTAGTGTAAGTTCTGTGCTGCCTGGTTCACAGAATATTTTTCTCTCTGTATAATAAAGTACATTTTGTTGTGTTGGATGTCTGTCTAAAATGCCAAACAAACTGTCTTTCAGAAAAATTATATGGCACTGTTGCATTTCAATGTGTACTGGAAATCTGACAGGAATAATAAAAAAACCCTGAGACGGGGAACTCTGCTAGGTCTTAAAAGTATGCAGTGGGAATTGGAGTGCTAACAAGATTTCCTCTGCTCTTTGTATATGACCTCTTTTAAGCCTGAACCTGTGTCTTTTATTAATATTTTTTACAATCCACTTAGAGAAAAAAATAAAGTATCTAATAAAAGACACTTCCAATTGTTTGGGTATTAAAAAGAAGAATAAAAGGAATAATATCTTGCCCAGGAAAACATGGCATCATCAGAGGAAAGAATTAAGAAGGTGTTAAGGGCTGGTACTTAGAAGAAAAAATTGTAGGAAGAAATGCCCTTGTAAGGGAAGATCATTTAAATGATGTAGTTGTCCATCCTTCTGTTCCAAATGTCCTGCTCTCTGTCTTGCTGAAAATGTTCAGCTTTTCCTTGAAATCTAAATTCTCATTATGCAATG
This sequence comes from Erithacus rubecula, assembly GCF_903797595.1. NCBI lineage: Eukaryota > Metazoa > Chordata > Aves > Passeriformes > Muscicapidae > Erithacus > Erithacus rubecula. The sequence goes on along the minus strand of NC_136662.1, from coordinate 21,233,044 downwards.
AAAAAATTAACTGTGCTATGAAGCCATATTTTCTTAATTCATAAAAGCTGCAATGGATTTTCTCTGACAGAAAAGGATCAATATATAATATTTTTCTGAAGAAGTCCCAGTCACAGGAGGCTCCATCATAGTTTCTGCCAAAGAGGCAGCACTGGGGACTATCTCTAAACTTGCCAACACAGGGAAAGGGTAAACAAAGGTTCCATGGAATCAAGTGTTCTTTCAGACCATGGATGTACAGATTCTGGGGAGGTCAAAACTTGACTTCTGCCTGCATTGGCAGTATCTTTTTAATATCCAGCTGCAAGCAGCTTTCCAGCACTAAAATTATCTTTAATGTAATGTTTCCTACCCTGGATGAAAATAGTTTTTATAATCTAAAGTGGGACTTGAGCCCAGTATCCCAATATATAAAGCCATTACATTAACCAGCTGAGATGCTCCGTCATAAAAAGATAACTACCTTTACATAAATAACTCCTGACTATGCAAGCAGGGCTTGTCTTTGAAGGTGAGAGAGAACATTGTGGTTTATTATATTATACAATGATAAAAATGGTATTTATAGACCAGACTACAATGACCCTCGTGATGAGCATTGAGATATTTACACTTTAAGGGGGGAAAAAACTTTTAAAGAACTGACATCATCATCAAACAATTTGTGTTTCTCGGTGAATCCACAAGCTGAGAGTGGTGTTTTAATGACTAAAAATCATGAATATTAAACTGGAGAAAAGTTGACAGTATTTAAATGAGCATCATTAAGAGACACATAAATTAACAGGATTTTTAGTTCTTGTGGAACCGCCGTTTCAATGTTAATTAAACAACTGGAGTGCTCTTGTGCATTCCCAGCAAACTGTCCCTAATGTGTTCTGCTGAATATCATTATGGGTGGCTGCCTTGCTGTTTAATTATTTTCAAGCTGATTTTTTTTCCCCATTGCTGCAGTGGTTTTATGCTTGTCTTGCATTCAGAAGGCGATGGGGCTTAATCCCAAAGGAGTCTGTCAGTTTGATCTACATGTGGTGCTTATACTGAAATACCCATTTTTGTAACTAATAAAACATGCACATATAGTGTTGCTGCCTAACCCTGCTGAAAAAGCCTCACTATTGACTGCATTATCTTTGTACGTAACAACCATTTGATGACTTACTGGGATTTTAGCAGGAGCTCTCTATCACAGTGGTAATCATTATTTATTCCATTCTGCACACGCAGGTGGTAAAGAATATGAATTTAGATATAGAGAAAGAAAGCAAAATAAGCATGAGATCTAGTTATTTTCTAAATGTGAGGAGAAATGCTACACAGAGCACTGTGTGCTGTATCTGTTTAGCAAATTCACTCCTGAGCTGTTCCTTTCCTGCTACCTGCATTATGGATGTGTGCAGCAGGAATGAAAGAAGGGTTTCTTTTCCATCTTGGACATTCATCTGCCCCTCTTGGTAGCACATCTGTAGGGAGAGCAGGCTCAGTTTGATTGTCCTTGAGCAGCCCTTGCCTTGCCAATCTCCTGTGAGTGGCTCTGCATCCTTCTCTTCCTGAGCAGCTGGACTCTGCCTGGCTCTGTGTGTGAAGGAGACTCTCCCCCAGATTCCCACATGGACCCAGGCTCCACGCTGGGCTCCTGCTCACCCAGAGCCTGCTCTCTTGGCATCCATAACCACTTCTGCTGCTTAGGTGCTTGTCCATGCTGCCTCTGCTCTTGCCTGGTGATGCCCATCCTGCCCATCCTGCCTGCTCTCCCCAGACCCAGCACACACAGCCCAGGGAAGCTCAGTGGGATAAATGGCAGTGTGCACTCCAGATGTGGTGTTAATGCCACTCCAGCTGTCTACACAGGTTCCACACAAAGGGCCCACTGAGGATTGCTCCAGCCCACACAGTGAAGAGGATGTGGCTGTTTCCTGCCCTTCCTGGACTGCCCAGGCAGAACAGCACAAAAACTCAAAATATTCAATGAATGGGTGCTGCTACTGCCCTGCTTCCTTCCCTGCTGCTCTGTGGCATCATTAGAACCAGAGTACACACCTCCTCAAGTTATGGCCATGTCTTACTGAAACCCACCAAATTGAAATCTTTCCTTGGAGGCTGTTGATTCATTCTGGCACCATTGATCAGCAGCCCTTAGATGGCAACACGGCCAATTGCTGGCCATGAGTATCACAAAAGGTCTGTGTAAATATTTTAGTCAAGGGAAAAAAAAATAAAATCCAAATTTTCTGTCTGGGAGAAGACAGACTCAACAGTTGGTGGTACTTCCATTACTATTAATCTATAACTATGTAAGGCCAAGGAGTGCAAGTGTTGAAAAAGTTCTACCATCCTACACATTTGTAACAGTGAATACACAACTACTGGTGACAGTGGATTTCTCTGTGAAGCCCAGCAAGCCATAGAGATAACATACATGGTTTTATTGTGTTGAAATGAGGAGAAATAAAGTAGATGGGAATCTAAATTCTGACAGGTTCCTCAGATTTAGCATTATTTTTCACTCCAATTTTATAAGAAATGTGACTGAACATTTGTTGATGGGGGAAAAGTATTTTGCATCCAGACCTCAATTTAATTAACTAAAAGTTGGTTTTGAATGTTTTTCCATCCTACCTACTTACTCACAGTTGCCTGTATTAATAGAAACCGTTGATAGATGTCTTTAGGGGAACTTCCTATCTAATTAGTAGATTTTTTAATGCTGCATCTTGCCGATAAAAACAAAATTAAAATAACTAAACAAAGCTAATTATGTGGTGCTTTGAAATACCTGTCACATAGTTGAATATACATTTCCTCCTTCCCCTACTGTATATGACATCAGCTAATAGGTATTTATATATCATGTATTTCACTTTTTGTTGGATTGCTGTTTTGGCATTAGAAGGTGACACTCAGATCCTTTATGAACTGTTTCTGACTGAAACAACAAATGAGGTAGTTGCAGTTCACAGAGTAAGCAATTGTGTGATGCAAACAAGTTCTTGGCTTTATTTGTTTAGACTTTTATCCTTGGAGATCCTCCCCCTGCCCCAAATCTCCAAATAGTTGATGACTAGAGATGTGAGTATGAAATAGCACAGAGTGTCTGGCTGTGAGATCTAACCTGGGCTACACTTGGTGCCTGATTTAGCCTTATTTTGCTTTGAGATATTGAGAAATGATGCTCTTCACATGCCTTCTCTTCCATAATGTAAAATATCTCTTGGTTTGGGACTTGTAATAAGATAGATTTCCTATATTATCTCCAGATTTGTTTCAGATCTAATTCTAGATTTAAGATAATGTGATATTGCTCCAATTTGGCTCAAGTTAGTAACAGCATTTATTCAGAGGTGGACCAGCTCTTGGATGAGTCACCTGCTTAATGAGTTTGTACTAACTGACCATTCACAGGATTTCCAGACTACTAGGAGGTGATCAGAGCCTGAAGTGAGTGTGGATTTGGTAATATAAAACTCATGGAATACGTATTGGGTATGGCTGCCAGAGTGGGTAACTGAATTTAAGCAATCTGCATATTTTCAGATTATGTACCACAGGAAGCTGGCAGAAATGCAAACAGCTCTGTGTTTTACTCTTTGGAAACACTTGGGTGTGTTAATTCCTAGGACTACTTGCTCCAGTGGAAAGTTGTAAATGCCAGCAGCAAGTACAGGCTGGTGGTGCTGGTGCAAAAGCAAAAACTGCTCTGGATCAAAATCTTTGCTGCAGATTTTGCAAAGGAGAATGACATGCTAACCACAAAACAAAACTCCCATCAGGTCAGCCAGCCAGCAAAACCCAGAAATAACTGAGTGCATCAAAATACGAGACAGACTTTCCTTTACACAGAAATCTGTAGGAGGAAAAAGAAAATCTGTAAATGGAAAACAATATCTCAAGGGTCATGACACAAACACAAATTCGTACCACTGTTGAAGGCTGCACCTTGTGTTGAAGGACAATGATCTGATTCATTTATGTATTACAATGGTTACACTGACATGTTTCTGAGTCATTAAACCAGTTCTTTACCTTTGCCTCATTTTCTGAATTTCTTGGAAATATCTAGTACAGTTTATAAGTTCCTGCCTTTCTTTTGTATGAAAGAAGAAGTATGAACCTTCAAAAAACCTTTCATAGTGATGGTAACTGTGTCATCTTATTATTCTCTGTGTTTAACTTCCCTAGTAAATACCACAGAGCACAAACTGTTATTCCAACACAAGGCTGTATGAAAAGCAGTTATTTCATGTTGCTGGATCCATAGCATGGGATCAAGTACTGCTGTTTTGTTGCTGAGTATTTTGGAGTGTTTCTGTGTCATTTAAGTACTGCAAATTGCAACCATTGTCTTGTCAATAGGGCCTTATACAGGTGAATGGCCTTGTAAAAGTCACCACAGTCACAAAAACATTTACATGCTTATGTCTCCCTGTTTAGGATTTTCTTCTTTTCTGTCTTTGAATCTTTGATTTACCACCTGCACCCTAAGATGGTTCTGAGGATGCCTGCAGCTTTTCCATTGGAATTCCACATCCTAATTCTTGTATCTGCAAACTAAACCCAAGTACTTTTCTATCGTTTTTCATTCAGTCAATGATGTCTTTGCTATCTCTAATCTCTAGACATTGAAACTATGGATAGTTTAAAAATATATATTTTTTTGTACATAGGAAGTCTACTGAGCTTTCTGGCTCTGTGAGTAAAATGCAGATGTAATGAGCCCTGTGTTCAAAACCTGAGTGCTGTTACATGTGGTTCAATGGATGTAGATCAGTAGATGAATCCTCTGAGCAGCATTTAACACTGGCCTGCTTGCTTGCCCCATTGCTGATGTAAGTTTTTGGTTACTGAATAGTGGAAATCTGAGTTAGACTATCAGCATGTGTTCATTTATAACAATATAAATTTTATACTGGGTGCCATTTTAAATTCCCCATAGAGGTTTCAGTGTTGTAACAAGCAGGGAATGCCCCAAAGAAAGAAGCCAGCTAACACTGCAAGGGCTTGGGGACAGCCTGAGGAACAGGGAATGTTCTGGCACAGGTAAGCAGGCAAAGGCTGAACTCTTCCTTTGGTGCTTGGTTTTGCTGATCTTTACTTTTGGACATGAAGATTCTGGGACTGGATACAAGCCCAACTTATCTGAAATAAAATCAAACTTGTTTGAGAAAAAGGCTTCTGAGTAGGAGGGTATAGCCAGCTCCCTATCCAGTGAAATTCAGGATTTCAACCAGCAGTAGTCTGATACTCTGCTTCTGCAGCTCTGAGCTGCTCCAGCACAAACATCAGAGCTGTACACACAAAATCAGATATAAACCAACTTTTCAAAAATCTTTCTTTGTTCAGAGCTTTTTATGTTTATTTTTCTTGTACACAATGAAGATTTTAGTTAAAATAACACTGCAGCGTTTGGCTCAGGTTACTAGATAATTGGGGAGTCTTTAAAGCAGATTTTCAAGTTGAGAGTAATGGAGACAATTTATAGTAGAACAGATGGTTGGCCTTCATTTGCCTGTTGACAGGTAGCGTGTTGTCAGCACTTCAGGTTGTTATCATACAGAGAACAGCAGTTCAGAATCTTAATTGGGACCCAAAAGGATATACTGTACAGCTTTTTCTGGGCTTTTACAGGCACAGGAAGATATACAAAAGAGAATGGGGGGAGGAAAGAAAGCTGATGTCTACGTATGATTCAAATGCAAAAGCATTGAGTTGAGTTGAGTTTGTGCATGTTGATTTCAGTGCACAAATCTTTTGATGAGAATACAAAAAATGGAGAGGCTGAAAGAGGTCAAGAGAGTCCTGCTTCCCATGCATGAGGTATTGCCAGGGAGTTCATACTCTCACACCAGTGTTTCCTGTTGTAGCAACAACAAACAGTTCATTAAAGCATGCAGAATACACTGTGTGAGCAGCTTTGCAGAGCACCTGGAAGAAACTGGTGAAAATTGAGAGATTTCTGATTGAGATTTTTTCCACTCTGATTCGGATGTTCACTTTATTGAGCAGGAAGCAGCTGAAATCACATTCTCTGAGGCAGCAAAACTGTGATTACTTACAAAGTACTTGTCCTAGCAGGAAGAACGTGCAACAAAATCTGTAGCACTTTTAGCAAGGTTTGCACAGGTATTACTAATCAGTCTCCGGCTTTGTTACCTTGGTATTTAATTTTATTATATTTAATGACTTAATTTTATTTGGTGTGCTAAACTCCTCCTATGTTTTCAAAATGTCTATGGCTCCAAAGGGTTTGAAGAAGAAATGTTTGGATAATGGTTGGGGAACTAAGGTAGGTGCAGGCTGACACTGTGGTCTGTCAGGGACAAATTCCTCTCAGTCATGCTGCTTAGAGAGATTCCCCAGAAATAATGCCATTATCCCCGAGAATATTGTCAACCTTTGCTCCTCAAATATTCTTTATCTCACACATCCAGTTATGAACTCCTTTCACAACTCATTATTGTTATTGAGGGCCAGCACTGTGCCTGGCCCCAGTGAGTAATATGCAAATCCTGCTCCAAGGGCTAACAAGCTGTGGTGGGCTGCCTTGAGCAGAAAGGAAACCAAAGTCTAGGAGCAGGTCACATCCCAGCTGTGATATTTTCCCAAGGAAAGCAGCTTGGTTAAGCATGCAGCCAAACCGTGATCTCCATCTGAGAGGCACATGATGCTGTATTATTTAGGAGTGGGGCATTTTAAAAACTGAAAATCGATCTCTAGCAGCTGCCTTTTTAAATCTTGAAACAAAAAGGAAAGAAATCAAGCACTTCTAACACAACATTGTTTTTAGGAGTAATGAGACACCTGAGGAGACCCTGTTATAAAGTTATTTGAGATTCCATACAGGAATACAACAAACACCTATTGCTGCAGAAATGTCAGGAACATGTGGGAGATGCACACAAGCTGCATTAGAAACAGAATGTCCTCTAGCAAGCTTAATTTTCTTTCTTTCTGTTTTTGTTTTTCCTTTTGTTTTTTGTTTTGTTTTGGATTTCTTTTTCCCCAGCAAGCCACAAATGCTACTTTTATCCTCTAAAAGAAAAGAGGGACAGAACCTTACACTGGCTGAGAAAGTGTGAGAAATTCACTCCACTGTGCCTTCCCCTGAGGATAACCAGCTGATCTCTGCCTTCAGCACCCACTGCTGCCTCAGCTGGGCACCCAGCTGGACTTTTGACATATTCATTCCACAGCAGGGCTTGGACACTTGCTGTTTCACACTTGCTAAAGATTATTTTGGCCAAATCATGATTAAAATGATATTTTTAGCTTGCTTCTACAGACATAATGTCAGAGGATTTGTTTCTGAGTCAGAGATAGAACTTTTGTTTAGAGAGTTTCTGGAGCACTCCCTGCAATATTACAGTGTGGAGTGACTGAGTTTACTGTTCTTGGCTGATAATTAAGTGGGTGTTAATATTGGATTGACAGCCCCAGCATCCATGCATGGGATCAGTGACACTCAGCTTTAGGCAGAGGGGATGCACCATGAAATTAGCAGGCTTGCTCCTGCTGGAAGCTGTGTATGCTTGGGAAGATTGGAGCCAAAGCTGGGCTTTGATGCCCTGTGCAGGTGTAGCACAGGTAGCAGCATTATTAGCTGGCCTGCTTCTCTCCACTGCTGCGTTTGTGTGTGCACCTGGAAGGTCATGAATAGGATAAAAACACCATTTATTTACTCTCTTTGCTCATTTGGGTCTTGGAGACTTTGCTGACCCTGAACTGCAGAAATTAGCTGAGCTCAGGTGATGTGAACAGGTTCTCATGAGGAAGCAAACGAAAGCCTCCTGACCATGTCTGTGAAAAATTAGGTTGAGATAGATTTCAAAAGTGCTGTTGATTTTTGGGCTTTTATTGGCCTCTGTGCCATGACTGCTCTCATTGGGTGTGCCTGATATTATTAACCTCCTACACAGTCCTCCCCACCTGACAGAAAGCTGCCTACCTTGCAATCTTTGCCAAAAACTTGTTTAATCTTCGGCAGCTCTAACAACTCTGTGCACAATGTGATGAGGTGAACAGCTGTAGAAGTGAGAGATATGGGAAATAGAATAATTTCTCTTTTATGGCCAAGAATAGGATGAAGGATCTGTGCTAATTCTAAACATAGTTATACTAAACTTCTGTCTGCTTTGGCTGCTTTAAAGCAATTATTCTCTATCTGATGTTTTATCCTTTGAATTAATCTGCCTCAGCTGCAGAGGTATGAGCAGGTGCTTGAAGACTACCTTGCTGAGAGGGCCGAAAACACAGAGATAGTGATATTTGACAGGTATTTCACATTCAGCTTGCCAGGAGTGTACCATATCCATTTGCAGCTGAACCTTAGGGAGACTGTGGAGCTCACAAGTCTTTCTGAGGGGTGGGATCACAATACCCCACCTGTAACCTGCCAACCCCACCTGGGCACTGCACAGGGGCCCCTGGCTCCTGCTTCCTTGGGGAGCAAGGTGTGGCACCTGCCAGGGATGAGTGGGGTCAGAGAGCCAAAGGCAATGCTTACAGTGCCCTCATTTCCCACCCTGCACTCCAGGAGGAGCAGGTACACTCTGCCCCTAATTATACCCAGATAATAATTAAGTGTTTTGTTAGTTTATTTTTTTTTCCTCTTTCTTTAAAGGTTGCTCTTTCCCTTCCATTTTCATTCCTTACTGTAACGTTTTCTTGTAGTACTGGAAAGCATTTCTTCATTGTTTGGATTAATTTCCAAACAGATTAAAAACTGTTGTAGCAGTCAAGCTTCAGTTCCTTCGTTTATTAGATTCAGAAGACAGTAAATTCCTTAAAACACAGATATAAACAATTATGGTAATGCATTCTGATTTTATAATTCGTTTTCATCACAGGAAACATATGAGTTTGGGCTTCAAATTTTTTAGGACACTCCTCTCCTCCCATCTTTGACTTTGAAGTTCATGCATTTCTGTTCCCAGCCTTGTTCCCAGCCCTTGGTGAGCCGTATAGAAAGGGACAGAAACTTAACTCTCAGAGCCACCAAAATATGAGAGAAGGCCACAGAAGGACAGGGACCTGCTGGAGTGAGTCCAGAGGAGGCCACAGAGATCATCAGAGGGCTGGAGCACCTTTCCTATGGAGACAGGCTGAGATGGGATTGCTCAGTCTGGGAAGAGAAAGCTCCAGGGAGATCTTAGAGCACCTTCCTCTGCCTAAAGTGGCTACAAGAGAACAGAGAGGGACTTTGGATAGATGTCTGGAGAGGCAAGACAAGTGGCAATGGTTTGAATTGAAAATGGGAGAATCACATTGGATATTAGGATTAGATTTTCCCTGTGAGGGTGGTGAGGTCCTGGCACAGGCTGCCCAGAGAAGCTGTGGATGTTCCATCCCTGGAAATGCTCACTGGGGCTTTCAGCAGCCTGGTCTAGTGGAAGGTGTCCCTACTTGGGGCAGAGGGATTGGAATCAAATGATCTTTAATGTCCCTTCCAACCCAAACCATTCTGTGATTCTGTGAGATTTTTCAATGACATTTTTGGGCACAGAATCAAGCTGTTGGAGCTTTACTGAAAACTGAATTTGGACCCTCGTTGTTATTACATACAACAAGAGCTTCCTAATTTTTGTTTTAATTACTTTTGTCTTGCATATCCAGAAGGATAGGAAATGAGTTTTATTAATACATGGAGAGTGTAATGATCATTAAAGAATAAAGAAAGGATTATAGTATTCTGGTGCAGTCCTCCCACACGGAACCCTGAAACCTAATTGTAGCCCTTGAGGGTTTGAGCACTGCCCTGCTTAATGGTAATTTGTGTCACTGCTCCAAAAAAAGAAGTGGCTGTTAGGGCAGAAAAAAAGGTCTGATGAACAATGGGAGACATTCAATTAACATGAATGGGCAGAAGCCCCATATGTGGTCACAGGCTCCATTAAGACAGGTATTTCCAGGAGAAAGAGGGAGGTATTAGCACATTGCACAAAACACTGATGAGTTCAGAGCAATCTCACCCTTATAATTCTCATCATTTTCCTTCAAACAAAACAATGTCAAGCTGAAACAGGTGCTGGAAAGGACAGTGGGGTGACAAGGGGGAACTGGAGAGCCTGCCTGACAAGTGGGGATGTATCTATTCTGTGTATTGAAGTACAGCAAAGAAAGCCTTGAGCTAGCACCTGCCCAAGCTCCTACATCCAGATGGTGCACTCAAATCTGGCAATGGCAGCCTCAGTGTAGCCCTGAACCTCCACTGAAGCACCCTGCAGGTGGAATGATGTGCTGAAGCACCTTTACAGCTTTCTAGAACTGGAGTTGGCTTGCACAGCTCTTCTCCTTGAGCCATAACACCCAGCCTAAAATCTCACTGAGCCTACTCAAGACAAGACCAGATGAGTATAATTTTTCTCTTCATAAGGACAGACACTGAATTGTGTGCATGCTCACTGTGGGAAGGGTGAGTGAAGGAGGAAAAGAGGAACTAGTTAAACCTGAGGCAAGAAAAGATGTTCTTAAACTGGTCATGAAAACAGTAGGAGCTCCAACTGGCAGAAGAGCAGTTTTGCAGTGGCTTTTCATGAGGAATATTGAACCGGGTTCATAGGAGATATTTGTTGCCTTCACTAGCCAGCTGAAGGACAGCACAGTGTTACCAGCTGAAGTTGTTCAGCTCTCATGGATGAGAGCTTGATTTACACCATATGGTAACCTCTGCAAAGTCTGGACATGGAAGAGAAGATTTGCCTAAAACTGCAGAGTGTTTTGGAGACTGAGTTCTAGTCACCAGGCTGGGGTTCTGTGGTACAGAGGTTGCTTCACAGTTAATGTACATGGCAAAAAGTACAGTGTGAAATTCTGTGTTGGACTCACCCAGTGCATGATGCTGCTACTGGTTGGTGTCTGCTGGTGCCCTGAGATCTGTGCTAGAGCACTGGTTAGGTATGAACTAAATAAGTCGTGCATGAAAATGAACTGAACTCCCACCTCCCAAGCTCTCACTGGTCCAACATGTGATCTTGGTTTGTTTGTGATGGGTCGAAATAAAACTGCTACAGCACAGAACATGATGGCTCCTTGCCTGTGGCAAGAGACAGCCCTGCACAGAGCTGTTGGTGCAGCATTGCACAGGAGAGAAGCCCAGCTGGTAGGAAGGGTTCTCTTGTGTGTGGGGCAGTGAGGGGCTGTGGGGCAGGACCCACCTGAGCTGAGGTGCTGAATCTCTGCTCTGTGTGCCTAAGCACTGCACCAAAGGCAGCACGGATGCATTCATTTATTTCCCTCTTCAAGGCAATTTATACAGAGCAGAAGAGACAGAGACCATGGAGGTTAAATATTCAGGGTGGGGATTTAGTTGTGTGGATCCTATCAAGGTTAATGGCAGTTGTTCCTCTAAGTCCCTTCTCATCACTCAGTGAATAGTCAGTAACCCTTGCACCATGAGCTTTAACAAGAGTTAGTCATAAGCAGTAGCAGCACTAGAAACAAAACTCATTTGATCAACTAATGAAACAATTAATTTAAGAACAGCAAGTATTCTTGTAGTTGCTGTTTTGTTCAGGAGCTGAGGAAAACAAAGAGTTAAGGGAGAGATTAAAATTTTCTAAGAGGTGATTTCTGTTTTCCTATATGACATCCTTTTCTGAGGCTTATGATGCTACAATTTTCAGTATTATCTCCATGAAGATGCCATCGAATTCTCTCTTTATTTACACTTAGAGGTAAGCATGTGGAGCTGTTGGTACAAACTGGGTTGCAGTCAAAATGCAGTCAAGATATGACTTTAACCTTGGCTGTAGCATTCCCAAGTCTTCTACATGAGCTGCTGTTTCTGTAATATCCATGATTCCAGCATGTTGGAGCATTGCACACTGGATTGTTGGATTTCTTTGTGGGCACCACAATAGAAACAGGAGGGCAGGGGGATCTTTTTAATGCGAAAAATCATATCTCACTGGGATGCAGTGAAGTTGCAGACACCTTGCTTGGGCAAATTTGCATCCTTGCAATCTGGAGGATCCTCCAGGAGTGCCTGTAATTGCCTTGGAAATGTTTCACATGATAAAATCTTTGCCTCTTCAAAAATGGCTTTTGAAGTCACTTTTTCCAACAACTCTGTTCTCCTGTGGCAAGATAAGGGTTAAAAAGCTTTTCTACCTCTAGGAGAAAACAGTAGATTATCAGCCTTATCCTCCTCAGAAATATCCAGACAGAGGTCAGCTGAACCTTTATGTGAGTCAGGACTCATTTTCTCTAATATAATCGTATGTTTGGTGATGGATTCAAAGAAAATTGCCCAGTACTTGCAGGGTTAAATCACTAATAATGATGTTAGTAGTGATCTGGCTGGCAAAACATCATTCCCCTGAGATCACTTTCTCCAAGAAAGGCAGCAGTGTGCTGTGGTGGTTTTTGAGCAGGCATTATACCCTGGGTTCCATGTGGATTAGGTGACCACTTTCTCATCTAACCCTTTCCTGACACTTAAAGTTCATGTGGCTTATCAGCGAGGTGATAAGAGGGTGGCATTTACTGTAGTCTGACCATCTTTTGTCTTTATTTGTCTTCATTACCAGTTTTTGGTAACCTTGGAGAAAGAAGTTACAGGAACTATCAGTCCAGGTGACAAATTTGCCAGCAGGCCAGGGTGAGAGCTGAAGAATCTGATCCCAGGTGAGTCCCTGCTCCTCTTGAGTGATGCACCTTTGCAGCCTTCACTCTTCAGTGATTTGGAGCAGCAGAAAGGTGCGAAACGGGGAAATCCGGACCCAGGTAATTCAGCTCACGTTTAAAAGGAGGTTTTGCTTGTTGATTAGGTAATCCTTCTCTAGGAAATGCACGGCACCAACTGCTTTTCATGCTAGATTAGTGCTCCTGTGGTCAATTTGCTTTTACTAATGTCAGGGCCCCACGGAGCAGGTTCATCTGTCGCATAGCAACTGCTTCAGCAGCAGTGGAGGTAGCCATGCATAAAAGATTACACATGATGGCAGGGCACAAGTGTGAAGATTTTCAAAATTAGATACAATCTCAGCATGAATATGAACTGCAGAATTGACATGGAAGGATTTTTTCAACTCATCAAGTTTCCATATTTATCGGAAAAAGTGATTTAACAGCAGTGCATGTGAAATGAAGGAAATGCAGAGGGCAGTAATTTGGAAAAAGCAGCAAACAAGCCCGTGTCTGTACACAAATAAATGTAAACAGAAAGCCCCACACACTTTCTGCCAACTGTGAGGCCACCTTCAGTCTCATGCTACAGATGCCCTCAGGAGAGGAGACGATCTGCAGTATTTTATGTACATTTCAAAAGGTCACACTGTGAAATGTCCCACAGCCACTGGAAGGGGCAGGTGAGACACTTTCTGTGCCTTCATTTGCCGTGCACCTCGACAGCCCATGGAGCTCCCACACCCTGCCCCAGGATTCTGCCTCTTTTCCTACATTTTCCAGAGGAGCAGGGACATTTTCAGCTTTTACTGTTTGCTCCAGTCTGGCTTTTGCTTTGTCACACAGATGAGCTTTCTTGGACATTTCTTTTCAAACTGCATTCAATCTTCTCTATTAAAAGACGGACAGAAGGAGGGGGAGATTGATCGATTAGTTATTTTAAAAGCCGTGTGTCAAGGACTGTGTTTTGTTGCTAAATAAGGTTTTTCTCCTCTGTCTCTAAAATAGAGCAGAAGTGAGGATTTGAAGATCTTTGTATTTGAAATGCCCTGCTAATTTGACAGGGTACTTTTGCAGGGAAGGTTTGTTTTTGTTTTGTACTTTATTCCCTCTAACTGGGAGGACAAAAGGCTTGACTCACACTGCACAGTTCTATGGCTGTTCCTTTTGTATGCGAGACTAGCAGACTTGCCTGAAACAGGAACCTTGGAGGTAAATCAGGCTAATGAAGTAGCTTAGAGAGGCAATGTGCATTATTTTGTATCCCACAATGATTTTAAAGTCAATACACATACAGTGCCAACTATTTTGTAGCCTAAGACACCTGTAGGAGATCCAAGGGAAAGCTGTTCATCCAGTTTCCTCCGTGCTTTCATTTAACTGATAGCAATTAACTCTCTCTCTCTTTTTTTTTTTTTTTTTTCTTCTTCATAGCAAGGAATATAGGAACCATTTTATTCTCTGGATAAATTTTATCTAGGCAAGAAATTGTATTATGACAGTTGCTATCCATGACACTAAAATGCTTTTATTAGGACAATTACAGCTCTTTTTACTCTAGGCTGAAAGAGAAAGTGAAGATCTATCTTTGCTAGAGAGAAAGCAGTTTGTTAGGAATGGCCTTTTGGTGCAAAGAGATCAGGGTCTTCTGGATTAATCTTCGGATTATACAGATTTTCCAAGGATAAAACAGCTAAGTCATCCTCCGTCTCTAAGGAAGACAGCATTGTAGCTGCTTTGGCTAATCTAAAACAACAGCTTTTCCCTTAGAGGGTGTCAGTAATCCAAAAGATTGGTAGATAAAATAATTGAAGTTCTCAGGGGTTAAGTTTAGAGACTGCAGCCATTTTTGCAGGAGCAGCAGTTTATTAAACTGACAAAGCCACACTTCAGCACCCACTGGCCCTTCCTTAGCTGCCACCACAGTGTTATTTCCTCAGCATGTGTTTGGGGCCTTCTGAGTAGAAAGTAAAGTGGGAAAAAAAGGTTAAGGCCTTGTAACAGCCTAAGTTCTTCTCTGCCATTTTTGAGATTGGTAATGCTGTGCAGCTCATCTGTGTTTACCTACCTGAGATATCAGAATATGCTCTAGACTGCAGTGATGAGGGTTATCCTGCACTGCACAACAGAAGGGCTTTGCTGTCCTCATTTGTGAGTGGGAAACTGAGGCACAGGGTTTAGCTGGCATCCTTCCCATCGTGCTGAGGTCAATGGCACAGGAGGGTGGAGGATCTCCAAAACCCAAGGGCCTCCATCTCTCTCTGCATCACTGTGTGGATGAGCTGCAGGTCACAGCAGCATTTCAGGAGATGTCTCCATATCAACATCCCCACACATACTCCCCTAGAAGGCACAGAGCAAATGGGCTGAGGAACTGAAAACTGTTTCTACATCAACATCTTGTTAACATTTGGTCCTGTGAAAGATGAAAGGGAGAGACTGTCTCAGGGGCCACGCAGCCATGAGCCTGTTTTTGAGACACCCTGTTATTGGCCTCCACTCTTTTCAGGCACCTGCCATATTCAGAGTTCAGTCTTGATAAAATACATGAAATAATTTCCAGCCTCTCCTTATATGATATTGCCAAGGTTTCATTTCCTATCTTGCACTTGGACTGCCAGTTTACTCAGAGCACAGCTGCAACCACTATTTTTTCAAGCAGTGAAGTCCTTCCCTGTCAGTGTGCGAGCAGAAACATGCTGCCATTTCTCTGGAGCTATTATAAGGAGCCAGTTCATCATCCTTCTTCTCTGATAGGAAGGTGAAAGTAAGGATAGGAGTCATATCTTTCTGTCTAGATGTTCTTAAGTTCATAATAATTTTGTTTCCACAGCAAAACTCGTGTTTCTTAAATGTGCATACAAACACACTCATATGTGCAATTTTAGTACTTGAAATATGGATGGATTCTTTCATTCTTCTCTAAGTTGTGCTTTACTTTCTTCCAAAAAACACACACAAAGAAGAAGATTTGACTGCCCAATTTGACTCACAAGGATTTGCATTGTCCAATCCTTTAACAACAATCTATGGCAGCTCCTGCAGGCAAAGGTGCAGTTATAGGATAACTGTGGCCAGCCATCCTTTCCTGCCAGTCCTGATAGGTGAAGGATGGTGCAGATTCTGAAGCAAAGTGCTTCAAAAACATTTAAAAGAAGGGAAAAAGAAGAATTATCTTGTGCATGCTGCCTATTTGCTGCAGTTTACCTTCAGAGTCTTGGTGTGGTAGCAGTACCAGGGTTATCAAGTTAATGTTTTTGAATTTGTCACTGTTCAGTCTCACTGTGTTTTCCTTGAATTCTGGAAGGACAAACACAATCACAAGGAACTGAGCAGGGCTGTTAAACTGCTTTTTTGGCTTTTATCATAGCCTCTCAATCTTTTTTTTTAGTGTAAATAGTCCCAATATCTGCAATTTCTCTTCACATTAAGTTTATGTTTTCACCCTGTAAAATCAAACTATTTTATGTTACCTTAAAAAGAAATCAATAGATTGGGTATGGTGCAGACACTAATGTTAATTTTTTTCCCCAGTATTTGTGACTAGTCCTGTTTATCTGTGATTTTGTGCTTCAGCAAAACTGTATGCAGCTTCCAAACTCTTCAGCTGCAATCTGGTGGGCTCTGATGGAATTAATTTTGATTTTATCATCTTTATCTGCTCTTAAATATTTACCAGTACACCATAATCTCTTTTCTGTCCAACACTTTGTTCAAGACATTTTAAAAATTTGTTTTATGTTCTTTTAGAATCTGACTGTAATAACAGCACTACATGATGTCACTGCCATTTCCTTACAAATATTTCAGGTTTAATGGTATGATCACTGAATTCTAATTGTGTGTTTTATTGCTCAGCTCTGCTCATTTTTGGAAACAAAGTCCAGGGCAATTATGATTCTCTTGCATCTCATGCAGGTGGGGTATAAATCCAACAGACTCTGAAATAGAGAGAGTCCATCTGAAATTATGGTTTTGCTGCTGTTTTTTTCCTCCCCAATTATTGCTAACATAGTTTACAAATTGTAAAAATTGGTAATCCTGCTTAATACCATTTTTTTGGTTATCTTTAAATCTATCTGCACATTTATACTCTGTTTTGAAGATTTACTTATATGTATAACTCTTTCTAGCTCTTCCTTCTTATGTTCCCCTTCTCCTGCTTATATCACTGCTGTGAAATCTACAGGATTTTTTTTCTGTATTACTGGATTTCCATGACTTACTCAAGTCTATATTATTTTGGAAATTAATATTATCCATTTTTAGGCTTCTTAATGCAAAAAATGTGATTCAAGCATTATACATACTGTGTAAAATTTGTTCCAATACAGAAAAAACAGGCTTCACTTAATTTTTTTATTGATAATAACATTTTCTTGCTGGAAGGAACAATCAGCCTTTCCATTTTCTCTTACTTTGTTTTTCTCATTATATCTTTTCAGATTAATAGCATTTTGCTATCACCTACTTTCACCTGAGATTCAATGTCTCCATTCCACTGTATATCCAGTCCTACAATTAGCATTTGCTAATTAAAAACACCATATTTCACTCTTAATAGCCACTGTGTCCTCTTCATTTCTTTGTTCATGTACAGTTTATTTTTCTTAGTCTGCAATGTTTAAGTACCATGTCAGGACTGCCTCAATGCAGATTCAGAGCCTTCATCCATCAGTGACAAACTGAACTGTTTGTTCATCAAAAATTTTTGCTTAACTCCCACATTCCTGAATGACTATAAGTGAGCTTGAACTCTTTACCTCTCCCCATCATCTCCCTCACTTCACCCCAGGGACTTAAATCTTGTTTTCAATGCCATCTACCAGGTCTAAATTCTGGCCCCACTTCACAGTAGTCTCTGTTTTTTTTTTTTTTTTCTGTGTGCTCACGGACTCTCCTCTTCATGTCAGCTCAGAGCCATCATGGCAATGGTTGCCAAAAAGGTACCTAGCACTGGGATTCCAGCCTGGTTCCATGTGAGATGCCAGCAGAGAAAATGGAAAGACACCTCCAGGGAGCAATTGAGGTTCCCTTTCTGAGGCAGCTGCCTTAGGGCAGGCAGGAAGCTCTGCCCTGGCAGTTTCCCTTCCTCTGCCCAGTGCCTGCAGTGGGGGCTCAGGTGAGCAGAGTTAGAGCCTTGGGTGGCCAAAGGCAGGTGGGGTGAATCCCACCCTCAGGTTCAGAGCTTGGCATCCAGTGATGCAGAATATGTTACCCCAAAATCCAGCAGCAAGGAACTGACTGGTCCATTTGGGATCCAGGCTTTTAGCCACCATGCAGGTGAGGAAAGAAGCAGGCAGCCCCCTCCCCATGGACCTGACCTGGACTCAGCAATCTCACTGCCCAGAAGGGAGTTTGCTGCTGATGCTGTCACTGCCTGAGCCCTCAGCTCCCACCAGCAGTGCCAGGTTGTTCAAAGACCCTGTGCACCCACACACTGGAGCACAAAGAATGTGCTGCAGTCTCCACATGTTGGCATCTCATGCAGCCAACATGTGTACCCCAGTGACCTGTGAGGTCATTAATTTAATGTGTATTTAATCCTGCCTCCCTTATTTCTGCTCTGTCAAAAAATTTCAAATTTGCCTTCAAGCTTAATTTTATAATAACCCACAGGTAGTTTAAATATTTCAGTCAGTTCACCTCCTAATCACCTTTCCTTGAGGCTAAATAATTCCCATTTCATCATTCTCTCAGCTACTCTGCCAGCATTCTCCAGTACATTAATCATGTTGGTTGCCCTCTGCTGTACTTTCTACATTTTATTTACATCTGTCTTCCACTCTCATGACCAAAATTGGACATTATATTCCAGATTTGGTCTACCACCACAGGGTCTTACATAGTAAAAATGTAATTTTATTGGTTTTGTAACAGATATACCTCCTTCTTAATGTGTACTAGCATCTTACCAACCTTCTTCACTGCTGCTGCCTGTTGAACTGAGAGCATGAGCTGGATCAGTCAAATACACCCAGGACTTTTTCCTCTGCATGTTAACCTCATTATCAGCTCATCCTTTTTTGGTTTAGTGCATCTCTGTTAATACCAACATTATTTACTGTGTATGCACTAGTTTTCTGTGAAGAGAAAAGAAGAGGACTTTGCAATAGGAAGGGAGGATATTGAAACTAATCAGTGATTTTTTTTTTCCTTGAAAACCTGGACGATTTCACTGGAATTTGTCTTTTCTGCTTTACATTTCATGTTTCCTTTATGCCCTTCACATTTCCATTAGTGCTATCAAAGCTATTCTATAAGCAGAAATGTTTCAGAGTTTCAATAACCAGCCCTATTTTAGTGTCATTTGTATTTTTAATAAATATAGAGAAAATTCTTGAATGGAACAATCAGAGGATAGCAGAGTAGGGATATAGGTAATTTAAAAATCCTGACTAAATTGCTGGTCTGATTTTCTCAGAAGTACAAGCTCATATTTTTCGTAAAATACCCAAAGAAATTGCTACCATAACAAACCAACCAACAACTCCCACAATTCACATGTAATGTGGACAAAGTTTCTGTCCAGGCAAACATGGATGATCCTATTTTCTGGGCAAAGTCAAGCCTAATTTTATTCTCTCAAACATTTTGTCATGTAATCTTCCTAGGATTGCACGGAACCTTCAGATTCAGAATTATGAGCCTTA
Organism: Erithacus rubecula; assembly: GCF_903797595.1. Classification (NCBI taxonomy): domain Eukaryota; kingdom Metazoa; phylum Chordata; class Aves; order Passeriformes; family Muscicapidae; genus Erithacus; species Erithacus rubecula. The sequence goes on along the minus strand of NC_136662.1, from coordinate 21,213,770 downwards.
TCATAAATCAAGACACTTTGTTCCTAAAAGTTTATAAGATGCTGATCCAAGGTAAAGAAACAGAATCAAACACCATACTAGGTAGGTAGAGAGGAGGATGGGTAGAGCATACCATTTTCCTCTAAATTCCTTATTATTTTACTGACAGATGATTCCAGCAGTTGTTGGGTTGGGACTTAGGAAATTTGAGTTCAGTTTGAGTTCAATTGAGTTCAGTTTCAGGGCAAGTCATGTAATTTATCTTTGCCTCAGTTTCTCATTGATGACAGGTTCCCTGTAAATGCTGAGTGCCCTGGATCCCACAGTCACAGAGACCATATAACAAAATAAAGGGCTCAGATGACAAGCTCATTTTAATCCCCTTTTACCAGAAGCAAGGGCAATGCTTTTATGCAGCAATTAGACTTAAGCTGCTGATGACCAAATCCTGAGACATGGCCAGAAGTCCTGCCTGGGTTTAAATAAGCTGGAGGGAAGGACAGAGCTTTTTCTGGAGCAGCCACACATCATTAAACCAGTTTGCCTCCTGCACTTACTGGTGAAAAATGTGATTTCCACATTTCTCATGAATCCTTGTAAACAAGTGCAGCCATAAAGGTATGAAGAGGATTTACATGGGCTAAAAACATGGGCCAGAATTCCCTGGAGATCTGTATTGTAACTAGACATTGTATTCTGAAAAAATATTTTGTGTCCTCTGAGAGCAAAGCTACTATGAAGACTTTCAGGAAAAATGATGACTTTTGACTGGGAATATTCCAGGTTGATTTGGATAACTTGATCCCTTAAAAAATTAGAGAAGATATACATGTAAAGTTCTTCATTAACCATCTGGGGTCTTCCTCTACTCCTTTCTGCTGTTCAGGCTTCACATTCTGCCTTTATTTCAACCTGGATATCAACAGGGTGCCATTGAGAGGTATTTTTAATTAAGTACATTTAATATTTATAGATTTTAAATTGTTACAGGTATTTAATAGATATGTACAAATTGTTGAAAGATGATGCTTAATTACATTCAGGTAGTAAAGACAATATCTGAGGAGTCCTGAATTTCTCTCTGCCTACAGTAACAGCCAATATTTCAACAGCTGTAAAAAAATAAAGTAGATGCAACTTGCTATACATCTGACAAAGCTCTGCTAATGTAGCTCACATGAGGACTTGACTCCAGTGTTTAGACTGAATACACATGATGGTATTTATTTCTGCCCAGAAGGCAATCAGAGGTAGGATTTCTAAACACAAATTGTACTGGCATAATCCATTTAGCTGGGATTTAAGGATTAAAAAAGAGGGTAAGAGAATGACTTGGATGCTCATGATGTAAATAAGATTAGATAATGAATCATTTCCTCATGTGTTGAGAAAATAAGATTAGGTTGTTGGTGGTCATGTGAACAGTTTTCACTGATGACCAAATCCAAACCTCTGAAAATAATCCTTTGCTTGCCCTCATCTCTCACATTGTATCAGAAATGTGTTCCTGCTGCTGATAATTTTAGACATCAAGAGTGAACACTGCAGTTTTGTGTGACTCTAGGATACAAGATAACAGAGAATTGGCAGTCCACAGTTTACCACCATTTCTGTTGCTCAATTTTTGCCATTACAGTGAGTTTATGAAGATTGGAAGCAAGCTGAGAACATTGGAAATAATGGAGTTCTGCCACCACATTCGTCACAGCCAGAGTTTATTTGGGGGTTTTTATGTAGTTTTTCTTTCCACCATATGAAGAGCTGAACTCAACCAATTTGTTATGGGATAATAACTAATAGTCCTGGAAAACAGCACTTGTTTAACCATCAGCTAAACCTGGAAAGCAGAAGGAGCAAATGCTTTATCTATTGAACCTCCATCTTTTATACTTTCCAGGTTTCAGCTGTCATTAAACTTTTTTCACCAAAGTAGTTTTAAATCATCACATTAATTTTAAAATCAAGCTAAGTTCCTTAGTAAATAAACCATTTTCATCAGTATCTGAAAGAATTCATTATAGAGTTGATTCACTAAGAGCTCTCAACTTACTACATCAAAAGAACATAACAATTTTCACTATTCATTATATTCTTACAGTAGAGATTCGAAACATTTATTGATCTGCTTGCATTAGAGATTCATGTAAAACATTATAAAAGTATTGCTGATTTTTTTCCTTCTTTTTGTAGCAATTTTTCTTCCCATACATACATATGGGGCCAGTATGCCATGGCAGATGCATATTCAGCTGCTGTAAATCAGTACAGCTCTATTGACCTCCTCCAAGCTACTCCAGTTCATAGAGATCTGACCTATTAAAAATCTTTATTTCTGCTTTTGCATGTTTATATCCTAGTCAATTTTCGGTGATGGGAAAGGTTGAGATGAAGGAGTAGATCAATGTGAGACCAATTGTTACAATTTTAACTGTGTTCATTTGCAGAAATAATGTGTTACTGTGAGGTTTATATAACATAAAACAGTGGGGTCCATTTATGAGATGAGCTCTTATGTGCCACCACAACACAAATAAAACCTTTGCTTTTCTCATCTAGCAGTGGCAGGTAATAAAGGTGAAAGAATAACTGTACAGGGGAGAAGGCAAGAAAAGAATTTGGACAATTTTTTTACCCAAATCCTCAGTACTGTGGTGATGTGTTTGCATCAGCCCTTTTTTGTTGATTACTTTGTATTTGTAATGGAGTTTTGATGGAGTTTGAGGGAACTGTATTTGCCAAAATCAAAAGTATATTCTACTGAGCAAACAGCAGGAAAATCTTAGTATAGTATTCTTTTGTAAATGAAATTAAGCAATTCCCTTCAGTTTTCAGGGAAATATGATTTTATGTTTGACATGGCAGAGTGACTTCACCAGAAAACAGCAATCATTGTACTGCTTGTCCCACCTCTGCTCTAAGAGAGCTTTCCTGTCACAGAGCAGATGGGAGACACTGGTCCCAGAGAAAGCCTGGAGGCTCCAGGCTGTGGAGATATTGGTGTAGAACTCTGAATATCCCTTTGCATAGCCTGTTGGAGTGTGGAATGTGGCTTGTTCCAGTCTGCATTGGTAGCCTATTCCATATGAACCATTGCTGTGCTTCTGCAAACCATGGCTTACAGGGAGTTTGTCAGAGAATAGTTTTGGAATTTATCATTCCAGAAGAAATTCTCCTCTTGGACATCTTCATGGGAAAAGATGCTTGGTTCCCACATTTCCAAAAGCAGATCAATATCTACAAAAGCAGTAAAAGGCCTCAGCAGAAGGACAGCATAAGCAGTTCAAGGGCAATTTTCCCCTGCCAGGAGAGCCTTGGGCTTGGTGAGGAGCAGTGGATCACAGCAGCACCGTGTCCCACACCCAGCACTGACAGAGCAGGAACAGGGCACAGGGGAGGGTGAGAGGCCTGACTGCAAAGAGAAGACAGGTCTAGAGCAATTAACACCTTTCCAAAAGAGTTGTTAAACCAGGAGTTAATGAATGAGATGAGCTGTATGCTTTCTGTATGGCACTCATTGCTCCTGTCCTCCAGGGACCTAATGCTGCAAAGGAAAGGCTTGGAAGTCAAGGTCTCGTGGACACAGTGGACAGTCCTTCACCCAGCTGGCCCCTGGATCACCAGAATAACCTAGAGAATATTCCACCTTCTAGAAAAAAATTCCTAATTGCCCCCAGCAGTGCTGTGCAACAACTACTCACAGATGGCAACGAGTGCTTCCCAAAATCAGGGATGTACAGGAGTCTGATTGTTGGGATCTGTCTCCAGAAATGTAGCACTGCACTTTCAGATAGCATATCTATATGCAGGCAGTGTATCAATGTGTTAATATTCTCTGGAAGAGAAGGCTCTGGGGGACTTGTTTAACTACTCGATGCCTCTGGGCGCATCACTTACCATTTGGGTGCTTTGTGTGTTCTGGCAGTGGGATAAAAACTCAGAAAAACTTTCAGCAGCATTTGCTACTTTGCCTCCATGAATAACTGAGAGGAAATATGCCAAGGGTGTCAGAACCTGCTTTTAGAGAAATTATCAAAGAACTTTTGGGGTGTTCAGGCTATGGAGAGGAGTTGTTCTGTTGCAGCACTTTCTGTGGGGAAGGCACATTTTGCAGCAGGTATGTTGCTGTTGTTATATTATACATTTCTGATTATCCAGAGTTAGATTAGCAGGGCTGATTTAGGAATTCATTGAAATGAGCTTGTACCTTCCATAAAGGTTAACTTTGACTTGTAAAAATGCATTAAAGATGAACAGTCTTCAGTACTATGCTCCTCAGAATTTTATAGGGAGCGAGCTACATGTCATTGATTATTTACAGAGCACTCCACACCATAGTAATTCCAAAGTAATATCAAGATATATGTATCTTGAAGCTTGTTGGAATGGAAAAAACGTTGGCAGTGATATTTTGTAAAATAAGTACAGTATAAAGGTCATTGTGGGGAGGTGTAAAATTACAGGATATCTTGACCATGAAATTCAGTTGAAATAAGTTCAGAAATTATTAATCTGTCCTTAGAGTGAAATGATGCATTGGCAAATCTGCAGCGAACTGAATTTCACTTAGGTTTTTGTTTTAAGTGGAAAACTGAAGGGAAGAGAAACCCCAGCTGCACAAAGATTTTCGATTTCACCATGTTCCCACAGAAGAACTGCAGTTTTGACAGGGCTTCAGCTTCAACTGGCAGCACGTCCCACAAGAGATTTTTTTCCTTTCCTTTCTTATACAAAGACAGTGTTTAGTATTGTATCTCTGTGTGTTTGCCTGGAGCAATCTAAGGTACTATGGCTTTTCTAATAGCAATTCACATTTGATTTTCATACTCTGGCTGTTCAAGGTTTGCAGTAGTGTTTTAGTTTTAATTTGACAGAAATTAATAAGTTTAAGGAGGAAGATATCATACATCAGTGCTGTAGAGCAGTATTGTCACACTTCCTAATTCGTTAGACAATAAGAATAATCTACCACTTCCAATTTAGACTCAGTAAAATAAACACATGTATATTAATGATTTTAAAATATTTCTGTTCAGTCAAGCATATCTTCTTTATGCAGAATAGCATCAGATCAATAATTAGTTGCCATGCATTTTAATAACAAGAGTTTTTGGTTAGGATTGTTTTTCATAATTTAGCATTTATGTTTGACAAGTTCAGGAACTTGTCTTATTTGAAAGAAAAATATTAATGCAGAAATTACTTCTCATTGTATTATTGCTTGCCAAATCTAATATGTAAATACCCAGTAGAACTCATGCTTATGTTAATGGAGAGAGGATCATAGAAATCTTGTAGACAGAGTCTATTTGTCCCACTTTGTTCCACACATCAGTATTCTCTGTGGTACTTAATTATTCAGCGTTTTAATTTTAAATTAAAAATAAATACTGTACACGAATGATAATTTGAGTGAAACGATAGGAAAACATTGTCACAGTGAAATGCAAGATAAGTTTCCTTATGGTGTTCTTCTGGTCAAAAAAGTGTCATGAAGAAAAACTCCTCATATTTCCTAAATTTAACTCCTTGCCATCATTATGGATCTAAAGAACACTTATCAGTGACTGGTTATAATGTGGAAAAGAAAGGCAGTTGAAACCATTGTATAGCCAAAGGCAGAGTGAAATTATCATTTAATGCTGGATTTATTACCTCTGTGTACATTTTGTGCAGTATGAGGATTGCCACTTTTAGTTACAAAATTCACGCCTGGCATAAGATGATTTTATATATGGATTGTAATTTTTCCTAATAAACTTCCTCAAAAGCTTTCTCAAAATAATTAATTACCAGCAAGCTAAAGTGTCTGAAACAAGAGGAAAGTTTTAATTCCTGCAGGGACATATCTGCAGAAGTGACCTTCCTCTGGAAAATGGCTTTTCTTTTACACTAAGTGCAGAGATTGACATAATTTCTAGGGAAAACTATGCTATGTGTATGTGAAAGACCTGACTCCTTTAATTTGATGGATATGAGGTCTGATCACAGGAATAAGGAGCAAGAAGCATCTGCTTTCTGATTAATTTTTGAATTTTTGGTGTGATCAGCAATGGCAGATGATGGTGATCACTGCCATGAAGCTGTCACACCAATACACCCCTCCTAATCATCCTGCTACCACATGGAAGTGGCTGAAATACAACATGATCTCAGTGATAAACTTCCTCATTTTCCATCTCCCATAAAATGGGAGAATCTGTCTTTTTTCATGGTTTTCCGCCTTTGCTTTTCCAGACAAGTTTGGACCTGGAACCTGGACTAAGCTGCAGTCACTTTCCACCTCATTCCTTTTAAAGACATTCCATTTCAACCACATTTTCAAATTCACCAGCTTGTTAGCTGCTTTTGCACTCATTGCATTTCCTTTGGGGAGTTTGGAAGATGACCTGAGTTCTAGCAATACACAAACCATAAAATTACACATTGTTACTGATAATACAGTTCAAGTGAAAGTCTGATTGTTGCATTGTTAATGCACAATGGAAACAAGCAGGAAGCCAAACCCCCAGTTGTTACAGGAGCTCAAATCACATAATCCTGTACATTTGTATTGAGTTCCATCTTGCAGGTAGTTGGACTGTCTTTTGTTGCACTACTTTCTGGAAATCTCTTCTAGAACAACTTCACTCTTATGATTAAAAATCTTCTCAAATTATCCCATTTATACTTTTTGCTCTAGTGCCAGTAACCATCTGCAGCAGAGATTTTTTTTTCTCTCTAAGACTTTTTTCCATGTTAAACTGTTCATCCCTCTTTCTTTTGCTTTCACCTCTCATTCCTCTTGTCTAAGTTGTCCTTCTTTGCACGTGGTCGAGTTTTTTATTCTAAATTCTAAAGAAGGGGAATGTTCAGGTGGTTTCAAAGGAGGCAATGATACAAGTTCCTTGTGCAGTGGTGTCAGTCCTTTGCAGTTGGAATTACCTTCCTGGATGCATCCTGAAGTTGTATTTGTCTTTTTGACAAGTGCATTACACTGACACCTTGCAGTACCTGCAATCATGGGGGAGCCTGGGCTGGTAAATCCAGCAGCTACTGTGAACAAGCTGGGCAAATGCTGCTCATGCATGAAGGATGTGAATATTTTTTGCAATAAATCAACACTTAAATCTTCACTTTGAAAAAAGTATCTGTCAGTTCTAATTGGTAAATTTTAATAGTTTGTAGGCTATAATTTAATAATGAAGGGCTGGGAATTCTAAATGAAACAGAAGACAAGTATCAAAGCAAAATTCATGATAGAAAAAAGTTACTGCTAAAAGTCACATTATCCATTTATTACATATGGCCTTATGGTTATCTGAATAAATATTCTTCTTTGTGTGCCAATGAACAAAATTGAAAGGTTTACTTGAAATGTTGAAGCATGAAATAATATTTTTTTTGCCATCTTGTTAATGGAAGCAAGATAATTTTCAGTATAGGGGAGCCAGCTTTCTGCACTTAGAGGACAATTCAATAAAGAAAGGGATAGAAATAAGTCACTTACCTTAGCAACATATTCCTGTTAAGTGGGGCAGCAAATCAATACCACAGGACCAGAGGTATAGAACATTAATCATCTTTTCTAGATGTTAAGACAAGAATAGCCTTTTCAGTGGAAGCAAGTCCAGGATATAGCTGTGTACTAATAGCAGATACTTAAAATTAAGATTGGAGCCATATTTAATAATTAATTCCTACTTCACAGAGAAACTATAATCTGATTTATGAAGCAGGGTAGGAATTTCAGTTAGTTTTGAAATGAGTTAAAGACAAATCTCACATTAAAGTGAGCTGACCATGTGCATGAGGCTGAAATGGTGAATTCAGTTTTGGCTTGGCAGCTGTATCTCAGTCCAGTCATTAGATAAATCATGGAATCTGTATGTTTCCATTCCTATGCATGAAACCTTCCATAAGTTACTATTGCAAGTGCTAAACCTTCCTACAGTTATAATCAAGCATCCCTGAGCATATCTAAGACACCAGATATTAGGAATTAACTGCTTTGATATTACAAAAAATTGTTTGAAATACATCTGCTTCTCTATGAAACAAGAGCACTACCGTGGCCAAAACCATTCAAAACTTTAATTTTAGCTTTTGATATGATAGAAATAAGCTATGGATTCATGGGATTGCTTTGGACTAAACTGCAAGGTGGCAATAACAGCGTGGCTCTTTGTGCATTGCAGACATTTCCCCTCCCCAAACCTGCAAACCCCCAGAACTGTGCACCTTGCTAGGGGTGCCTGTGCACAGAGAAAGGGCTCTGCATACGTGCAGCCTTGTGTTTGACCTGGAAATCTGTCAAGTTCATATTCTAGAGAGCTGTTTTTCCCTCTGTCAACACAATCTCCATTAGACTCCACAATACAGTTTTCAGCTCAAAGCCCTACAAAGTCAAAATTACCATGGAGAAGTGGATGGATTGTCATATCCCTTCTGCAGCTCCAATTAAAGGGCCTGATCCTCAAACGAGCTCACACTTTGGGCTTTGCAGTGGGTCCTGAACTGTCATTCATTTGCTAATCATGCAGCCTGGTGCTGGTGATTAAGGAGGAGGAAATAAAGGCAGGGCTTGACTGGGGACCTGAAAGTGAGATTTCAGAGGTGACATTAGAGAAACCCTCTTTTCACTTGCAAACTTAACAGAGAGTCAGAGAAAGATTAAATCCAGGAGCTTTGTTGTGATGGGGGACATTTCCAGCTGCAATGACACCTTGCATGAATCAATATGCTTAATGGATGGGCCATACAGAAAACTGGTCCAACTGCTCACAGCACCAGAAGTTTGTTTTCAAATCAGACCTGCACGTTCAGCTTCAGTGAATCTGCTGTTCTGAATGTGTGGAGCAATGCTTTCAAATCTAAGACATTATTGAAGTCAGTAAATATAAAGAAATTGTTTCATATAGTAAAAGGGATAATAGCAAATTTTGGCAATGTCTTAGAATAGAATGTTCTTCTGATATTGTTCCATTGCAGGTATTTTTGCTGAGAGGAAATTATGAAATTTCAAAATGGTAAAGTCTCCCAGGATTGGAAACAGTGATCAACAGAAAGCATAAGATCCAGAATCACAGAGGTAAAATGGGAATTGAAGTCAACACAAGAGTAGCAAAATAAATTAAAAAAAAAAAAAAAGTGGGGTTTTCAGCCATCAAAATTAGATGGCAGTAAGGAAAGTAACAGTGAGATTGGCTTGAGGGAGGATGGGTTTAAGATTGGCATAGCTACTTTCCAAAACTGAGATGATTTTGTGTCTCTGTGTTCAATTTGGACAATGGATCTGAGCTTGGATGGGAGAAAACTGGCTTTATGGGAATGAGTTTGAAGGGTGAAAATGATGCCTTTGAGGTAGAAGTAAAATTCAAGGAGTGGTTTCCAAGCATCTGTGTCCCAGCTGTCTGAAGGAATTGGCATTCAAAACTGCACTTCTGCTTGAAGGGTATTTAGAACTGTGTTAAAGTAGGAGTGGCAAGAGAAATTTCAAATAGGATTCCTATATTCAAAATAGGAAAAAAAATGTATGTTCTAGATAAATGTAGGCATATTAACATGGCATCAGTAGTACACAAGGCATTTGAGTGCTTTTGGAAAGCAGAGAAATAGAGAGCATAGCAAATGGAAGAAGTAGGATAACACACAGAATAGGTTTACTGAAAGCAGATTTACGAGATTAACTTGATAATCTTTAGATTATCCTGATCTTTTTAGACAAAGAAAATGGCAGTAGATGTGATGTGTACACACTGTGAGGGAAACATCTGACAAAGCTACATGGAGAATTGCTTGATTGGGAATGATGAAGATTAGGCCCAGGATTGTAAAATAAATAGAAACTGGCTAAAGGAGATAATAACAGATGATGCTGAAAGAGGAAATACCAGGCTGGAGAGAGCTAAAAGTGGAGTTTCTGAAGGCACAGTCTGGGGACCAATATCACTTAATATTTTCATTAATCAACTAGGCACAAAAAAGAACCTACTAGAGAAATGTGCTGATGGCTGGAGGTAGGAGGGTTTGTCAATAGCAAGGAGCCTACAGAAAACCAGAATATCCTCAGGGACCAGGAAGATATAAATGGGATTTCACCGAACAGTTCAACTAGCAAGGTCAGAGAGTTGGGAACTAATGACAATTTCTAATAAAAGGTAAAGCTTGTTGGTTGGACAGATACAAAAGAATGGGGTATATTTTGGCACTATATCAAAACAAACATTTTCAGTCAAGCTGGGAAAAAATGAATGCCCTTTAGAAGTAAGACTTTTTCAGAAATGTAGGGGCCAGTTGCAGCCACTTGTGTTTGAAAGAAAGAAATTCAACCTAGAGCAGGAGCAGAGAATGGTGAATAGTTCAATGGGAAAACAGGGATTGTGCCTTACCAGACTAAAGCCTGCAGAGAATCATCCATAAACCTGATAGCAATGAAGGGGATTGTTTTACAGATTAGACAATATTGATACATAATTTACTGTAAACTAGTCATCAGTAAGTGACCCTGCGTTTTAGAAGAAGGTTTCTAATAAAAGATGGGAGTTTCTGGAAAAGCCTTCCACAGCAGCCGTGGGAGAGCCCCTGTTGGTATTTCTGAGAGGGATGCAGCAGATATCTGCTGGAGCAGCACACTGGGCTCTGTCCCATCCTCCTGTTCTCATTCATTCTGGTCCCATATTCACATAAATCCAGCAGCTTTTACCCCTGAAGTCCCCTCAGGTGAGCCCCCAGCACCCCTGATACAGAGCAGGGTTACAACAGCTCTGCAGCTTTGGCATACAGAGGCAGCGAGGAGATTCTACAACCTTAGGAAATTGGGGAAAGGAGAATGTTTTGATTGTATCCACTTCTTTGGCAGTGAGAAATGTGGGGGCTGGAGGGTTGTGAAGCAGTCAACTTTGCTGCATAAATATCTGAAATACAGCTCCTCATAAATGAGAGGTGGCTTGTCCAGGTATAATTTTGCCTAGTCAGGACATCACTATTTTAATCCTAAATGTTCAGCTGGAAATATCAGCTTCTCATTGACAAAATGAATACCGTCCCCTTCCCCTGCCATTAGGGTTTCTGGGTTTCTGCTAATACCTTTTCCATTTCCCATATTCAATTTGTCTAGCAGAATGAAATAAAAAACATGCTGACATTTCCAAGGGAATCAGATACTTCCCCGGAAAGTTTTGATGGAAAATTTTCAAAGAGCCCTGGGGCTCAGGAGCTGCTCGCACCGGGGTGTGGCCGTAAATCCGCTGCTGGTTCAGCGGGGGCAATGCCTGAGCATCTCTGAGCCCCTCCGGAGCTGCAGGTGAAGATTTCTCGGAGGAGAAGGTTTTTTTTCCAGCGCACCACATGCTCTGGGTGGCTCGGCTCTGCTCTGGCAGTGCTGGCTGACCTTGACGCGAGTGGCGCAGAACGCGGAGCCGCCGCTGCCTCCCCTCCCTCCGCCCGCACTGCGGAGGCACCGGAGAGCTGACCACAGCCTAGCCCTAAACGCTTTATTTTTAACTTTCGCCAGACAACACGCGTATCTGAGGCCATACAGAAAGAGCCCGAGGAGGGGGTGTGAGTGGCTGTCGGTGTCAGCCGCAATCACTGTCAGAGAGGGGCCGCATCCTGCCGCTCGCTGCGTGCGGAGCCCGGACCCTCCGCCGCCGCTCCGGAGCCACGGGTGCCCGCAGAGATGGATCGAGCAGACAGACACAGATCCACGCTGACAGAACCAGCCCCAGACGGATGTGGCTTGAACTCACCAGGAATTAAGACGCTGAGCTGCTTAAGAAAGAGTTCCATGATCTAATTAAGTGTCTTTTATGCCTCCCTTTCCATTTTGTCCTCTACCCTCTCACACACAAAAAAAGTACTTTTTTGTTATTTGCAGATTGAATTAGAGGAAAATTTTCTATGGACTAAATAAAATGTTTGCATTCTTTTGTACTAGCATTGAAGGCTTGTGGTTTTTAAAGAAGAAGAAAATGCAGTAGGACATAATAATGTCATACATTCTAACTTGCTCTTGCAAATCAGGACTTCATGATATTTTCCTTTTCAATAAAAATGCTATTTATCATTATCAAATGAAGTGTTAATGGAATCAACTCAAACACAAACTCATGCATATATATATATCTATATAAATAAACGTAATATATACATAAAAAAATCCTCACTGCTGAGAATGATCAAGCACCTTGTCAGCAATCCACATTATATTCGTTAATTTGATTCCTGCCAAAAAATCACTTAAGTGAGACCTTCTGATTTCTTTCTTTAACGCTTGAGGCTCCTTTCTTCTAAGCAATGTTTATTAACCTATTTCTGAAAATCAGCATAAGCACAAGCTGTATTTAATTTGTTCTTTTCTTGTGCTTTGGGTTTAATAGTTTTTTTGATTTTTTTGGTTTTTTTCCTCCCAACTTCTCTTTTTTTTAATTCCAGTGTAAGAATAAGAAACTGAGCATTGGTCAATATTACAATAATCCACTGGTTCAGGGTGAAACATCTGAGAAGACAAAAAGTAAGGCTTACTATATTCTTTCATATTCTTTAGGGGAGACTTTGAGTTTAATTCCAGGACTAATAGTAGTGACAGCAAGACAAGTCACCTGAAGAATGACACTGTGACCTGATGACTGGTGTGGGGCACAGCTTCACATTCTGCTCTCTCCCTGTCTCACCAGTGTCCCCCTTTTGCTATCCTGAATAGCAACTCTCATGGGGTCCCCACCAGAAAGGTGGGTGCAAATTTAATGAGCTCCTCAGTTAATTTGAAATATACATATTAAAACTGATATAAGACCACATAATCTTGTTTGTACTCTGACACCAAAAAATGACTTAAACACCCAATAATCAATAAACTGTGCAGTAAAACAAGGCCAAGTTTCGGAGACAAACAGCCATCATAATTTTTACAGATCTGGCAGATACACTTGTCCCTGCATGGAAGAAATCCTAGTCCCATTCCTATGAAAGGAGTTTTGCCACTGAGGTGAACATGTCCAGGGTTTCACTCACCCTTTCCAACACCCAACTGGAACAAGGCAAACTTGCCCTTGTGCTCAGCAGGGTTTGTCCTTCTCCCAGCTCTGCAGCCAAGGAAAAACACTTGCCAAAACTAAACTAGCTCTGGTAGAATTTACCTGAGGTAAGGCTGTGGCTACAGATTAATATAGGAAAGAGCTGTCCTGTCTGGTCACCCGCAGTATTTCTACCATGAAGAACAAATTTATTTTCTAGGTTGCTTTAATAAGATGATTATGGTGGTGAGATAGTCCCTATAAAAATGATCATGATCTGAGACCTGGAGAAGGGAGATATCAAATAGGAGCAGGTAAGAAAAAGTTTTTTATTTTTTGACCCTGTTTATTTAGAGAAGTGGATGGCCATCAGTCAGGACTTGACACTGCATCTCTTAGAGGTGCATCTCTTCACCTTCCTCGTCAGGCAGGCAGGGAAATCAATGGGATAACTTGAAGAAATTTAGAGACTGAATCAACCTCAAATTCTCTGAGAACCCAAAATAAATAAGCTTTGCTCCAGCCACTCAGTTAAAACACATGCCTGAAAGATGTTATACCTCACAAATATCACTTGCATTTGTATACATTGGGAAATAGAGTGGGTAATAAATCTTCTCACTATTTATTGCTCTGCCAATATGTATCTTGGCAATAATAAAATATATGCTTGCATGCTTATGAATTTTATTTCTCTTCAAAGGAACCAGGTCCTTGTACTAACAACCACAGCTCTGACTTGATAGACTCCTCTTTACCTGGCATGCCTACAGAAATCTCTAGAGAATTAGAATTCTCATTAAGTGCACTGGAAAGCAGAATTTAATCAAATGTACGCTGAAGCTTGCTGTTAAAAATATGCAACTATAAATTGCATTTCTGTAGAAGTTGTTGCAGTCCTACAGTGACCACTGAAGTCTTTTTATTTATTGTACCATGAATACAGAATAGATAAAATTAAATTCCCCATAATCAATGGGTCCAATTTACATGTGTTGCTTGTCAAAGTGACTTTCTCCAGTCCCCACAAAATGCTATATAATGTGACATCTCACAAGTCTTCAGGAATATCCTAAGATGAATCTGAAAGATAAATATTGCAGTTGTGAGTCTTTCTGTCATGACTCAAATAATTTTAAAATTGCAGAGATATATTCCTCTAACAATGTTAAAATTGTTCTAATGCAGGATAAAATTGTAGTTTTAGTCTCTGTAATTTTTATAGTAGCTTGTAATTTCCATGCACTCGTTACAATTCTCAGATCAGGAAAAATCACAGAAGAAAATGTTTTCAATGAAAAATCTGCTCTGCTGCTCATCTTCCCTGTGAAGAATGTACCCAATATTTAGGATCCAGAAAGGTTTTTGTAAATTGTTTGATGCTATGTCAAGGACAGATAATCTGATTTGGAGTAGCTTCATTCCTGGAGTCTGTTAAAGGAATAAGTATGAGCCCACCTCCTGGTTTCTGCCCAAAACATACCTGCCCAAGTACTGATGAACTCATTCAATCTCTTCTCTTTGGGCCACTCACCAGCTGGCTGGGAGAGATTTGACAACCATAAAAAGTCAGAGTGAAAAATTTTTGTCCTTTGGTTCTGCTCTGAATTGGTTTTAAGTTCCCCAAATTAGATAATTATGCTATGATTACCCCAGAAAAGGTTTTAAGATAAGCACTTGAGCAGCAAAACCCCTCAAAATGCAGGTTGGTGAGGTCTGCTGGAGAGCTGTTGGCATGTGTCACTATCATTAAACAGACTGCCCTGGGACATTGGGCTGGTCTATAAGGGGATTTGGAAGGTTGATGCTGTCCCAGGCTGCACAGATCCACGTTTTCCTTTGGACTGAACTACTGGGGATACACTCTGGAGAGGTACAAGGCAGCCCAGGGGAGCCCCTGCACAGGGGGTTTGGTACACATGGAGGGTGACATTACTCCAGGTAAAACTTAGGGGAGGGTTTGTGCAGCTGAGGAAGGAAGAGTCCCTTAGGAGATGTGACAACATACAAAGGGACATTTTGAGTTTATCCAAGGGGACAAAAAGGAAAATAATATTCTCGTTGTGTGTCTAGGCCAGCATGCCTGTGCCTTTCTGTGTACCTTTGGGAATAGTCTGAATTTCCTGGCTGGTGTAGGGTCAGTTATTCTTTATGCCTGTGGTTGGTAGAGAACTGCCTGCATCCCTGCCCCATCCCCACAACAGCTGGGAAAATAACCCTGCACTTAGGACAAAGAAGTTGTCCACAAAGCAAAGAGACCAGACTCCCCAGGGTAGGATAAGGGACCAAAATGGCACATCCTGTCCTAAATCCTTCAGACTGGAATTAAGGAGAGGTGCAATATCACTGGCAGCACCTGGCTGGAGGGAATTGGAACTGGGGAGCGAGATGTTTTAAGGGGATGAATAAATAACACTAATTGCTTGTGCCTGACACTCGGAAACATTTTGTAACTCTGAAGCAGATTTTGAGAGATCTTTTTTTGAGAGATCTTTTTTTGAGACCTGTTTTTTTTTTTTTTTTTTCTCTTTCAGGCAGTGCACAGCCTGTGTGCTAAACCCTGTTCCGGTGCCTTGAGGCTGGTGAGAGATGGGGTCAAGACCAGACTCTCTGTGCAGTCTTTGGCCCTTTCTCATTCTCTGTCTGCCAGAACAGCCTCTGAGACATGGTCTTATATCAAAAAACCTAGAGAGGAACAAACCTGGCCTAATGCTGCCTGTGCTTTTACATCCTCCATCTTATTTGAATCAGAGCCCAAATAAATACCTTCATTTTTCAAAGGGAAAATGCTGGAGACCAGTGCTGTATCATTTCAGAAGCCAGCCTGAGTGCTCAGTGCTAAACCCAGCCTTTCTCTATCAAATCACTTCTTTTTAGCTCATTCTCCTCATTTATAATGTCTGAAATTCTATAATTGCAAATTAAGACAAGCAGGCAATATAGACTTTCAGCTAGACACTGATAAACCTCTCTCTTCTCTTAAAATATATTTTGTTCTCATAAAGAGCTGTTGGATACAGCATCACCTCAATTATAATGAAACAGCAAAGAAATTCCACATTGGGAAAGGTTTTCTGAGGGTATATTCTCAGTTACTGCTGAAGATTAAAAATAACCTTCTCAAGCAATAAATTGGTTGAGACAGTAAAAGGACCAAAATCATAGTGAAATCTAGTAATGAAATATTAATGCTAGCATGTTAAGCTGGGCAAATAATAAAAATTCATTTTGCAGAGCTGCATGGATCATATTAGTGGTGTCCTGAGCAATCTTGATTTTAATGTGCAGGGCTTTCTACCTGTGTGCTCTTCCTATTAACAGAAAAGATGACCAAACTCTTAAGTCGTGTAACTGCTTCAGGAAAGCAAAGAAACCCTGTTGGAGTACATGGCAGCAGCTCTCTAGAATTAGAAGGCATGTTGCGAGTGACACAAAAAGAGCTGTCAAGTACCTGGTGCTTTGCTTTACTGCTCCACTAAATGGCCATTGTAGAGCTGTGCCAGACATGTGGGGAAATTTCATTTCTAGGGCAACATTATTTTGCGTGAAACTGAAATAAGATAAAAACTAAGCGTAAAGGTATGTTTGAATTTCAGATTGTGCTTGATCTTTGTATGCCAAGAGGACCTCCCTTGGATACTCAGCCTAGCTGCAGGCTTTTTTCAGGTCCTGGAACCTGCAGCTTTCAGAAGTCAGGCCAATTTAAATTGTGTAGACTTTGCTGCTTTACATAACCCATTTGAATTTTAAAACCTGCAAGGTAAATAGGTACATTCTGCACACGCCTGCCCTGCTGGCTCAGGGGTAGTTTAATGTCACACAATTAAAGGAAGCAGGGAGAGGAAGGCCAGCCGGGTGCAGCCATGGCTCTAGCTGGGCACTGAGCTCTCTGGAGCAATGGTGACTGACACCCAGCTGAGCTGACTCCAGCTCCAGGGCCTCTGGCCCCAGCTTGTGCTGCCAGCAGTGGCTGGATGTATCTCATGGGTGTATCAGGACTGTGTTTGCTGCTCTGCACAGCAGGATCTCCAGAAAGGCAATGTTGGGAGCAGGGTGCTGGGCCTGAGCAGCACTCACAGGGGCAGACAGAGGCCTTGGAACCAACCCACTCTGGAAAAAGGGATGTAACTCTGGATTGAGGCGTTTTACAAGGGGGAGCAGCTTTAAAGTGATGACAGCTGGTATGGATCAGCTATCAGGAGGGAATTGTTTCCTGTGAGGATGGGGAGCCCTGGCACAGAGCAGCTGTGGCTGCCCCATCCCTGGCAGTGTCCAAGGCAGGATGGACGGGGCTTGGAGCAGCCTGGGACACTGGAAGGTGTCTCTGCTCATGGCAGGGGCTTGACACAAGGTGATTCTAAGGTCCCTTCCTACCTAAACCACGTTGTGAGTTTATGGTGTTGTGAAATATCAGAGGCCTGCAGAAACCTTGCTCCTCACTCCAGCCTGGGGTCTCTCCTGATGCCAAGCAGCCACAGAGTTTCTAGGCTGAATTAGCTCCAGGACATCACTACTGTGAGTGGTTTTTTTTGCCTCCCTAGGGCCTGAATACTATAGGGGCTTGCTCCTCCTGAAGCCTCAGTCAAACCTAATACAGAGCTGCTTTGCTGCCTGTGTGTCAAGGATAAGGAAGCTGAAAATGCATCCAGCAGCTTCCTGGAGAGCTTCCTGCCCATGAGCATTCCTGGACAGCCTGCCTGGCAGCATCACCTCTCAGCCAGCTTCCTCAGGGACAGACCCCTGGCCTGGGTTTGTCCTTCCCTTCCAGATGAGCCCTTGAGGGGACACTCCTGGGTGACTCTGCAGAGCGTGGGTGCCTGTGCTGCCCTGGGGCAGAGCCAGGGTGATCCCAGAGGATGAGGACAGAAATGGAGCACTGAGCATAATCTGTTTTAATGGATCCTTCTGCTGCTGCTGCTGAACAACTCCCCAGTTTGGATTACTTTTACTGCAGGCACGATTAGTTAGCAATTGACAGGGCAGGGGGTATCAGTGGGGAGCCTGCAGCTAGCTTAGAATATGAGCCAAACAAACATTATTTTCCAGCTTATTGGGAGAAAAGCCTGCAGAGAACAGAAACTTTGTCCCTCACTGTTTTCCTGGGTAGGGGTGCAGTCTTGAAAGTGATGAGACAAACACTTGAGGATGGCTGATAGCACTGGAGTGCAGAAAAAACAAGGAAATGGTACTGGATCCCAAGGTGCAGGAAAAAAAAAAAAAGGCCTGCTAAAGGCATCTCAATATTAGAAGAAAAGCTTCCTGAAACCATGTGAAGTCACTAAAACAAGTCTCTGAAATGCTACACAAATGGTTCTCACCTCCTTCCACCTGAAAGAACCGGGCATGTTCACAACATGTTTCTTCAGTGTTTGCCTTTAAATAATGAAACAAAATATATTGGTCAGTGAAGTTAAGCCACTAAGAGTAAATCAGCTCTGTTTCCATCAGAAAGCAGGCTGGAATACCCTGTACCACTGAAGCCATCTGCAGTTCCCACATCGATTTTCTTCTCCGCAGCACCAAACATACAAAATCAGCAGGTGCCTTTGAGTGCTCTCTTAGCCACATGGAGAAAATAGATAAAAGCCCTCTGGGCCTCCTGTATGTCTATGTGCAACCTCACCTGTGTGACACCTGGCTGTGCCCAGCACAGAACTAAACACAGGCAGGCTTGGCAGCCTGCTGAATCTGCATATTTGTGCTGGAGGAGAAAGTGCTGCCAGGAAGTAATGACCTGCCTCTCTGCAATGGTGATGTGCAGCATTCCAACAGGAGCAGCCTTGTTGTGTGCCAAGCACCTCTGAGACAGAGGAGGCTGTGGCCAGTTTGGGAGAAATAAAACTCAACCTCCTCCTTCTGTTATTTGCTGTTCTTGTGGAAACTGCTTTCCCCGATTCACTGCAAAATGCTGTTTTGCTGTTTTCACTTTTCAAATTTCACAACTGGAGTTGTGGCTTTTTCAAGAGAAAATGCCTTTTTAAATGTGTCTGAGAGCATGGCAGCTTCTTCACTGCCCCTAATGTTCCATTCACCTACCCCTGCCTTGCCCACCAATGGCACAGTGCTGGCTCCATCTGAGGCAGTTCCTGGCATGTTCAGTGCCTGAAAAACCCACTGGTTCCATTTTCTCAATGGCAGAGCACTGACAGTTCCTATGTCCCTCCCTTAATTAGACACTCTAAAAGCTGAGAACACCATCAAACAAGGTGAGGTCCCACTATTACTAACTAGCAAGTGACTGTATATTTAGATACTAAGAAAAATCCAAGTAAAAACCCGTGAGCTCAAGATCAGAGAGAAAAAAAAATTCCTTTTATCTTTCTGAGCTCATTTGAGCTCTCACTTCCCAAGACCTCAGAGCCAGAGCTGTCTCTAACCTCTGCACTCAGCTTTGCTGCCACTGGTCACAGCACAAGCAGCAGAGACCTTGGCAGTCACAATCTGCCCACCCTGCAGTGAGAGGGTGTCCCCTGGAAATCTGCTCTTGCCAGGCACCCAGGACACGGCACCAAATCCATGGGAACCAGGATTTGCAAAGCTGAAGCAGAGGAGCAGGTGCCCCCCTCCTTCCCAGGGTGTTTGATGTGCTGGTTGGTGTGGGGAGCAGCGAAGAACTGAGCCAAATGTCCTGCAGAAAGCCACAAATGCCAGAGGAAGATGATGAGGAATGAATTCAAAGGTTAGGCTATTTTTTGCCCCTAAGCTCTAAAGGAGGGAATCACTACCTTCTGAGATGGAGAGTATCATTAACCAGGCACTGAGAGTTCAGTCCCTTGTAGGATGCCAAATCACCTGGATTTTTACCTTCCTAGCCCTGCACAGAAGACAAATCCAGGCCTGCTAGTGCTTGGGAAGGGGGGTGGGGAAGAAGTTATTAGGAGAAAATTTTTGAAGCATAAACAAAATTTCAGCGAAAGGTTGTTCCTACCATGACACGATTATAAATGAGATGATCAGCCACAGAGAACACTTTTTTGTAGCTTTAGCAAAATTCTGTTTCTGTTCTAATGGTAGAAGTAAAATATTTAAAGGGAAAAGGAGAGGGCTCCTTTAAAAATTCCTGATATTTTAATTAATGCCAATAGCATTAAAATATTATGGCTTGAGATGCTTATGAAAAGTCTCTTTTATTCATTAAATTTTCCAGACCCAACATAATTAGAATTCTTAACATTCGTGATCTCTCAGCATTGGCTTCCAAAATTAATGGTCTGAGTAATTTCTTACAGCAGATGAACCGAGTTTCAAAATAAATGTATCGCAGTAGTAAACATCAGCTTTCTGCAAAAGAAGGATGTGCCAGTCAAAGACAACTCTCAAGAAAGAAAGCACCCTCCATTTTCTGTCTCCTGGATTTCCATATTCAAAGGGCATAGTGAAGGATTATATTCTTGTAATCAAAATTTAGGGAATCCACAAACAGAAGGTGCCTGCACCACCTGTGTGTGCAAACCACGCTGTGGATTTGGTGTCACACGTTCCTCTGCCACCCTGGGTGCAGGAGGGGCTGCTGCTCAGGATGGGTTTGGAGCCCAGGTGAGTCAGGGATGCTTTCCCCACAGGTCCCTGCTTTGTTTGCTGTGCAGGTTGAGAGGGCTGGGAATGCAGCTGGGCACGGGAGGCTGTCCCAGTTCAGTGAATGGTCCTGCCAAAAGCTCTGTGGGCCTGGGAAGGGCTTTTAACCCAGCGTTTTGCATGGGGGTGCTAAATGTTTGCTGCTCATTTTGGCACCTGATTTGCAGAGTGTGGAGCACTTCCAGCTGCAGTTCCTGCTGGTGGGCTGTGAACCCAGGAAAAGCCACGCCGAGCTCAGAGCTGTAAAACCTGCTGCTTCCGACCAGGCACAGTGGGGTCTCACAGCTCTTCCTGGCAGCCCCTGATGGTGACACTCAGGATCCTGGATCCCATTCCCAGCCCTGGAAAGCCAGCAACTCTGGTGGGTGCAAATCACTCTGCCTGTTCCCCTGCAACTCCTCCTTGTTCCAGTTCTGTCTTTTCTCTCCCCATCTCGTTGCCTTTGGGATGGGGGCTACTCCCTTCTGCACAAGCTGGAGGGCAAGATGAGTCCAGCAGAACAGGATCCCCAGAGCTTTTAGGATTCTCAATGAAAGAAAAGTGTTTGCTGAAGAAGTCAGGTTGGAATTTTTCCAAATGCTTTCACTTGGCCACACTTGCATAGATTTTCAGGCAGTAACAAAAAGGCAGATCCTTAATACAAAGGTCACAGATCAACTAAATTTCTACTCTCCTATCCAAACTGTGAAGAGTCGTGGTGCATCTTAAAGAAGAGGATGTCAGTTCTTTTTCTCTTTTACCATTACAAAACAGTGCATTGTTCCCTGGCCTTGCCCTTGGGAATAGCTATATTGTTTTGGCTGAAGCTTTCCAAAAAAATTCAGCCTGCGGCAGATGCCCAGGATGGAAAAATGACAAGTTACTGGTCAAAATATGACAGTTATAAGCAGCTGAAAATAGAGTCTTGTAATTGGAAATGTCAGACAGTCCTGACAGTAGGCAGTGCTACCAGCCCTCCAACCTCGGGATGTTTGCTCAGGATTTCATGTGTAGGTAGAGGCAGCACCTTCTAGTAGGCTTGGTCATATTATAAGTGGCACAAAAAAGGAGTAGCAAAGTTTTCTGGGTGTCAAAGCATGGCATGAATGGCATTCCTGATGCTGGCAGCTTTGGAGTCTATTTGGACAGAAGCTGGAAAACTGCTGTGCCAGCTTAGCACAACTGCACAGCTATTTCCTGCCTTTGGGGAAAGTGCTGGAAACAGAGCAGGGACTGAACACCCATCCAGCCTCAGCTTCCCTGCAGCTCTTGCTTTGAGAACAGAGCTGGATTCCCTGGCATTTGAGTTGCTAAACTGAAGGGTTCTGGGGCAATTTTGCAGGGAGGGAGGGCAGGTCTGTGTCTCCCAGCCCCTGTGAGCAGAGATCCTGCCCCCAGCATCATTGTTTGGTGGGTGGTGGGAGTGTTGGACCTGCTCTGCTTTTCTAATCGATTCTTGGTCTGGTGTGTGTGCAGAGACTGGGTTTGATTCTCACAGCTTTCCAACTTTAGCCACCCATTAGACTTTAGAAAGCCATTTGACTTCTGTGAAGTTAAGAAAGCTCCAGCCAGAGCTTGCACTTGAACCAGCTGGTCACTGCCTGCCTTTCAGACACTTTCCCAGGAGGGAAATTCACCTTTCCCTGGTGCAGGGCCAATCAGCCAGCCCTGTAGTCAGTCACAGCAGTTTCATTAAGTTTTATATTTAACTTCCCCTCAGCACCTGGGACCAGAAGGAGTGTGTTAGTGTCTTGGAGCTGGAACACTACATTGAATTACCTTGTTGGTTTATCTGGTCATAATAGCAAGAGAGATCCCAGTGCTCCAGTTAAGAGTCTGTCAGCATTTCCATTATAAACCCCTTGGTCTCAAGAGGTTTTAACTTAGCTTTAAAAATCTGTTCCATTGCACAAACTTAGTTTATAACATGACAAAGAGCAGTATTTTATCTCTTAATATTGAAAATACACACAGTCAGTTCATATTGAAATATATGTGTGTGTAGCCAAAGATCCACTGGGTTTAGGCAGTGATCAACCTGATTGGTGTCTTGTCTGCTTTTTAATTTAGCTGACATGATATTATTGCTCTGGCTATTTTAATAGATAAGCTACTGTGGTACCACAATCTCTTCCATTACTGGCACACAACGCCTCTAATATATGTTAATATGATTATTCACAAGTGCAGCAGAGTCACACTGGAGGAAGCATAAGAGGTTTGGCACAAAGGGTGCTTGCCCTCCTTTTCCTTTTATTCCAGACACTCATTCAAGGACACTTAGCTTACCCTGTGAAAAAGCAAAGCAAAAGTCTCGACCAGCTGCCTGGCAGTAAAGATTTGGCAAATGTGTTTCTTTAAACAAAAAGTTTCTTGATTTCCTAGCAGAAAGCAGCTGGGGCAGAGTCCTTCAGAGGAGCAGTGGTTGTTCGTCTCACCTGAAGATCCAACCAAAGGATAATGTCATTGGATGGGAGGGTTTAAATTCCACAAAAAAAAAGCACCATTCCCATCTGGGGCACATGGCCAGACAGCAGGGCTGCTGCACGTGGTCCCTGTAGGGTTCAGTGAATTGTTTCCAACGTTTTTTGTTTTTTTTTTTTTTCCCAGACATAGGCTGGCACAAAAAGGAAGCTCCTTCTCCCAAAGCCTCCAGCCGTCCTGAGAGCAGGTGAAGCTTGCCAGACACTGGGCAGGGTAAGCCTTGCAAGGAGCCTCCACAAGGAGTGTCAATAAAACATATCCCCTAGACATTTATCTTTTTTAGTTCTGGACTAATTGCTCTTTATAGGTTAAGGAAAAATACTTTTTGTCCCAGCCTCTTTGACTTCTGAAAGCCCAAGGCAATGTAGCTCATGCCCAGGAGACCCAGAAATGCTCCCATTTTCCTGCTATGGTTGCATTGGTGCTACAGCCTGGCTACTTATGCTTTCCACCCCCACCGGTATCACACGCCCCTCGTTTCTTCCTGCTCTTGCCTTGGTGGGGCTGCTGAATTTCAGACAGGGCTTGCTCAAGCTGGGATGCACCTGCAGCTGCTGCCTCAGGCTGTGCTTGCTGGAGGCAGCTTCCAGGTGGAGTCAGGATTTTCTTGCTCACAGCTTTCCTCTCCCTTCCCCTGAGCTCCACTTCCCTTTTGACACTTGTGGTTGGAGTCTCTTCTCACAAACATACACTCTCACCCCTTTGACACGGCTATTTTTCAGGGCTGAAATTTTCAAGATTCTATTTCTCATAAAAACGCTGGCAAAGGCCCACACAGGTCTGTGGAGCAGCTGATAGGGATTAATCTCAATGCCAGGCTGCTGGTTTCCCCTCGATAGCCAGGGCTACAGGCACGGCTACAAGCCCATGATTCAGCAACTTCCACTGCTCCATCAAGGCACTGGATTTTTTATGCATGCGAGTGTGCCCAAGGCAGCTGCGATAAGTCGGCTTCCAGGCAGAGTGTTAGCAGTGCTGGGGATGTCAAAGGGCTGCTGATATTGATATAAATATACAGAGAGGCGTAGTATTCTGATTAGGCTGTGGTTTTAAAATAGTCCTCGGCAGCATTCGTTCCGTTGATAGAATCCTGTCCGCAAATTTCCATGCGCGCCGTACCTCTGATGCTGCATTTCTTAATTACAGATACACTTTATCTGAGTTAAACACCTAGCAGGCCCCTCAGCATAAATTAATCTCGGGGTGTGTGCACTGAGAGCACTTCCCAGGTGTGTGAGAGGATAAGTGAGTGTTAAAGCAGCACATGCATCTCAGAAAAGGTTCAGGAAATCATTTCATTTTCAAAAAACCCCACCCTGCTAAAATCCCTGAGAGCAATTTTTGCCTGTGGCAGGGGAATGCTGTATCTTATATTTCTTACCCCATGGTTTGGGGATGTGCAGGTAGAACTCCAGGTGCTGATGGGCTTGGTGACATAAGCGTGTTTGTAGATCTTTTATTGATACAATCAAGCAGGAACCAGGGAAAATGCCAGTATGTTTTCCTGGCATCCTATTAAAAAAGAGAAGGGCACCTGCATTTCAGAGATCACTGGCACAGCTTTGGCCATCCTAATGCTGCAAAAGACAACTTTTTTGAGGTGCACAGCTGGTGAGAGTGTGAGGAGCAGGTCCCAGGCTCATTTACAGCCCATGGCTGCCAGCAAGTGCCCAGCAGACCTGCAGGTCAAAGCCAAACATGGAAAAGGCAGAGCTGCAAAGAGTTTGGCTTCCAGGCTGCTCCAGCCTCCTCCCCAGACCCAACCCTGTTTTACTGGTGTGTCCAGGCCCAGAGGCTTCACTGCCTTTCTTGGCTATCAAGGTTTCATAGACACTTCCTCAGTGCAGATCAGGAAATATGACTTAGCCTCAGGTGTTTCCGCCAGGTGTAAAAAAAACTAAGAGCAGTGTGTTAAAAAAACATGGGAGGCAAAATCAGAGAATGAAGGCTTGGCTCCAGGGGAGTCAAAGAGATGCAGATATTTGTGCTTGTCAGAGTTTTTTTCATGGCAGCAGTATTGTTGATATTTATTTTTCCTCTCTTCAGTGGAACAATGTTTGTTAATAAATCTAATAATAAAACATCCACAACAATTGCCAGATTTGCAAATTTTTTCCTTCAATAAACTGAGTATGGAAAAAAAAGAATTTTGTTTTCTGTTTTGTTTTGGTTTTGTTTTTCCTCCCTGTAAGAATAGAAGACCTGGGGTAAAGTTATGAAACCTGTAAGGAGCACCTCCAAGAGTGACTTCTGCTGGCCAGGAGAGCTCAAATATAGTTTATACAACTTGCATTGTGAGCTGCAACATTTATTGCAAATGCACCAATATAAAAAATGAAACAAAACCCCAACCCTGCTAGAACTGACTCACAGATGGACAAATTTGTTATTGTTTTCATGATCTTTTGCAATGTGTTTGCAGGTTTCCACAGCCTTGTTTAAATTCAAGCAAGGACCTTTTTGCACCAACTTTGCAGGATTTAATTTGTGAGTTGTACATTTAATTCTCCACAGCAGATGGTGATGTGTGGGTGTACTGCTGTATATTTGCAACAGATTCCTTATCTTACAAAATTAATTGTCTCATGTGCTGATTTAAAATCAGAATTGTATTGTTTGTAAAAAGCTAATTCTTGCATATCATTTTGTTGGGACCTGTGCAATTCCAATAAAATGCAAGGGAAGAAAAGTCTAAGTGCTGCTTTAAAACAAATGGATTGTGGCAACTCTAATCAGTCCTGATGTTCAGACTGAGGAGGTAATGACTGTGTGTGTTTGAAAGTCACAAAATAAAATTTAGTATTTTGGGATGGCCAGGTTGCCTCAGTGTAGCTTCATAAGGTTTCTGGGTCAGTTCAGTCGCGCTCAGTGACACACACAGTGACACCCCAGCACTGCCAAGGCTCCAAACTGAACCCCTTTTCCTTTGGCAGGTTTTTATCCTTAGCAGGGATTAATTTAAATGATGGTTCTTTCAGTGGCATTGCTTATGTTCATTTTAAGAGTTCAGGGAACTTCTGTTTCCTCCAATTTGATAGACTCTTGTGTCATTATGAAACACCCATGCTCTGGCCATGAAGCATCTCGGGCTCCTGCCTGGGTCTTGGAGGAGAAAGAGAATGTGGGAACAGCTCAGGGGAGGTCAGGCACTGCCAGACTCACCAGCCCCATGGCATTGCCTGCTTCAGCAACCTTGGGTGGCACTGAAAATGTGGCTTAGTCTAGGACAGGGTCACACTGGTGGCCTTGGAAAGGGGGGAAGCCAGAGCCTGAATGGTTGTGGTGTTAAGCAGGGGGTCAGGGTGGATAAAGTAAGGCCAGAGGTGATCATTCACCTGCTCCTCTCCCTGAGTGATGGCTACTGGGACACTGTGGCTGGCTAACCAGAAACAGGATTTAGGGAATTTGGTTAAGTGAGGGCTGTTGCAGTGCGTGCTGTGGGCCAGGCAGGAGAATGACCTGCAGGGAGAGTCCCCACTGTGGGGGACCCTGTGCCATGGGGTGACAGAAGTAATCCTGCCCCATTTGTCCTTCAGACACCAGAGCAAGGCTGGGCTCACCCCAAGGATCACCCAGTGGCAGGATGAGGATGTCACACCTGAGAAGGGCCAGGGGTCTCAGCAGCATGAGGCTTGGCTGGAGGGCATGGGGACAAGACATGCGTTTTGGTGACAAAAACGAGCTTCTGCACTTGGCAGAGCAGTGCTCCACCTAGCACATGAGTTTGCTTGCTCTCTAGGAGAGGGAATATGAACCTGCTTCAGATTGTCTTCACCTGTAAGCAGCAGTAGCTGGGTCTCACTTGCTGGCAGCTCCAAACCCCAATGATGTGAGACAGGAGGTTTAGTGTGGAATGAATAGAATAGAGGTTTTAGGATTTTATTTTTTGATACTGCACAAGAAAAAATGTGCATCTCTATAATATTTTAAATCTCAATGAAATTTAAGATGAAATATTTTAAAATATGCCGGACTAGTATTTAAAAATATCAGTGATACCTTAGGAGTGTGGCAAGCAAAACTTCCAACTGTGTCTGAAAAGCAGCTGTTGTGTGTGTGTATCCATCTTCCAAGTTATTTCTACTGTGAGTAGAAAAAGTATTTCAGAAAATTGCTAATCTAAAAGAAGCAGTCAGATTTCTTGTCTTTAACTGTGGGTGAGTTAAATCAGGCCACCTTTGTATGACCCCTCCTTTTGGGTACTTTTCTTCCTACAGCCCTTTCTAATGCTCAGCTCTGGAAGATTTATAGAAACAGGCTTTTTAAACACACAGGTTTTGTGTTTATGTGAGTTAGAAACAATTCAAGCTTGGTGACTCTTCAGAGTTTGTATTCTCCTGATCACCCTGGTGCCATAGTGCACGCAATCCCACCGGAATTTCTCAAGCACACCAGTGGCACAGTGTTTCTTGGAGAGGCCTCAGAAGTGCCTCTTGCACTCCCCTGGGTGCTGCAGGTACTCCCAAAGCACCTGGGATGAAAGCACTGTCCTGAGCATGGAGACTGCAGCAATGCCCAGTGCAGCATGCCACAGGATTTGTGCATTTGTGTCTGTGTGTGGTTGGTGCCCTGTGTCCCCTCCTGCAGCAGTCCCTGTTTGTGCCCAGCTGATGTGTCCCCTTGTGAGCTACTGAGGCTCAGCTGGATTTGCTCCATCCCATCTCCTGGGTTTAGGTATTTTTAGAAGGGAGAGATTGTATTAGTCTGAGATGTCAGAGCTTTTGTGAAGTTATGCTGGATTTGATCTCCTTTCATTTTGCTCTGTATGCACAGTGAATTACTTCTGTGCAGGAGCTCAGTCTGTGAGATCTCCAGGGCAGGGAGCAAATCTTTGCTGCCACCACACTCTGACCTGGGTTTACCCAATCTCTCTGTAGCCATGTAAGATGTGCAAGGTAACAGCCTTGCCTGGCTTCTGGTGATGGAGAAAGGCTTCCCTGGCACAGCTCTGGGTGTGCCTCTGCCCTGGGCAATCCTGAAGCTGATGCAAGGACCCAGACCCCCCTACCCACCCTTCCCCCTGGAAAGGAGCAGCACCAGAGTACTTGAGTGCTTGGCTGCTACAAGTTCTGGGCAGCAGGAAAGCTGAGTGGCCCCAGTATGAATCCAATGCTCCCTTGGATCTGTCAGCATTATTTCCAGCACACGCTCCCCTCAGTGCATTCCAAGCCCAAGTCCGTGTCTAAGGTAAACTGAAATGGAACACAAAGTGAATGCACTTGAAGCACCCTCCCCCAGGTGATTTTCCATTTATGCAGCAGGCTCACTAATTGCAGAAAGAGTGATTACCCTTTCAAGAAGAAAATATAAACCTTGATTACTCTGAATGTGTGTTAGTGAAATGTGGTTCTGATCCCAGCTGGGCAGAAACTGTGTTTCAGTAAAAATTACTGAAAATGCTCCTAATAGGATCAGCATGGGAAACCTTCTATGACTGTTTTTATCCTCTTCCCCTTTGTGATAGTCTCAAAAGGGGACTGAACTTTGCATCCCAGACCCCTAGAGCTGGCAGAGTCCTTTCTCTCATGTTACTGTGTGCTTCAGCTCACAGCAGCTCACCAAGCTGCTGAATGAACAAACAGGTACCTTATGAGATGCAAAGACTAGGAGCCAACCCTTAAGTGGAAGTGGGGAGATAATCTGCACCAAGACTGGCCCTAATGCCAGTTGTGTTCTGTCTTAAAAGCATCCAGACCACACAGTGATTGATTTTGGTCTCACTACTTTCTGAAGAAAATTAGATGACAACCCTAACAAATGCTGTAAAGCAGAGGGAACCATATTAAATAGTGCTCGTGATAAAATATCACTTTCTTAAACAGAAAGTGCAGGTTGTTTTTTTTTTTAAATGGGCTGGTGCATGTTGTGAAGTGTACGTATATGTATATAACCAAAATATGTGTATATACATATAGAGGTAGATGGAAGGATGATGTTTTTCAGAGCCAAGTCTTTAAACAGACCAAATAAACCACTTCTGCTTTTCACTATGGCACGGTGAGGTGGACTTAAGGACGAATTAAGCAAGCTGTAAATTTAAGAACAAACTCATTCTGTGGCTTGAAATTAATTATTATAACCAACATGGTAACTTAATCTCACAAAAACACGAGTTTATTAATAGGTGAAGGAGCTGAAGAACCACACAGTCCATCCAGCCCTCTGATAGAGTTTCCTAATCTCAGTTACGAAATTCAATGCTGCAGTTTTACAAGGTACATATTCTCAATCAGTGAATGTTACAGAACATAAACATGAAGTGAATATTTGTATTAATGAGATTCAAACAAGTCAACTGAAAGAAGTATCAACTCTAGTTATAACACATGGTGAAAAGAATCAAATTTGGAATGTGATCATATATACTGTTGTACATCAGACAATATGTACACTGTTTCATATTGCATGACATTCATAGCATATTCATAGAAAAGTCAAACTAAATGATGGCTTAAAAACTGTTATTATCACTGAAATTTGCTCACTATGTTTTAAAGTGTTGATATTGACTGAGTTAATATTTTCATTGTGTAAAAATACTGTATATAGTAGAAACCCTTCAGCATCTTCCACATTCAAATAAATGAAAGTTACAGTTTGGTATTTGGTGTTCAACATCTTAAATTAAACGGCCGATTCTTTCTGGCCTTTGGAAGGAAAAACAAATCATGAATATGCTCAATCTGGTTTGACTAGAACGTTTCTCTCTTGAAGACCTTGCTTCTGAAATCAGAGACTAAACCTCTGCCTCGGCTGAGGTGCGGCTGGGAATACTAAAACATCTGAACACACTTAAAAAGGTGGAAAGTCCATAGCCATTCTACACACTTTCATTTATTGTCTGGACAATTAAAGTACAAATAATTCAAACACAACAAGGTTATGAAAAAAACATTTACAATACTTTCCCTCAGAAATGATCTAAACTAGCAAGGTTAACATGAAGTCATTCATTATAACTAAAGTATACAACTGCCTGGTCCTAAGAAAGATTTTTTAAATTATTATTATTATTCAGATAGTAAAACACATCGTAGAGAAAAGATTCTGACATGCCTTCCCCACTAATGCTTAGCAAATGCATCAAAACTTTCCCAGCAAACTGCGCTCATTCATAGCAGATGATGTATAAAGGTTTCCCTGAACATTGAATGAGTGTTCCTTTAAACTAAAATCTAACATTGTTAAAGTAAAAAACTGATAAAATTATGATGCAGCCTTTGCTTTTAGTTATTTGTCTACTACAAAAGTTTGCCTCTTCAGTGTGAAAAAACAATACTTAGTCTACATGCAGTTAGTGGGTATAGCATGGAAAAAATGCACAAAATAAGCACAAGTTATAAATAACCATAACGTTTTATTACCATTAAGACTAAACTTGTATTGAAAAGATTTTATATAACAAGACAAGAAAAGCAATAGCAAATTTAACTATCAACTAGATTATGCATAGCGAGTAACTGTTTCTAGTACTCAGGGAAGAGCATGACCCTTTTTTGTTTTAAATATATAACCGTACAAAGCACAAACATACTAAAATGATCAGTGCACTGGACATGGGAGAGCACCCCCTCAGTCATTTTGTTCCCTTAGCTCTGTTTTCCCCAATCTGAATTACATTAAAATAAAGACCCAGTTGTTTTCTTTTCTACTGTGCAGTAAGAAAAAATATTCACAACAAACATGACAATATATCAAACAATATTTCTACACAAGTTACCTTGATACCTCTGTCACTTAAGTATCATAAGAAAACATTTTAAGACATATACAAACAAAACTAGCAAAGTGTTACAACTTATAATAAATTAACCAAAAGAAAAAATAACTTTATATATATATATATTTATATTATATATACACATACACACACAACAAAATGACACAATAATATGCTTCTTCCCATAGTTTAAGTAAACAAATAAGTAGACTAGCCAAACTAGCTATATTTGATTTTGGCCATATGCATCACATCGGCAATTAAATAAATAAGTGTTTCAAGCAACATAAACAGTGTTCCAAATGTGCCAACACAGCCCAATTATATTAGCTTGGGCTATAAAGTGAATTTGAAAATTCTTAACAAATTTAAAGCAAATGTATTTTTTTCTAAACACATTACATTTAACTATGATACTAAGATATGTAAATAATTTTGTAGCACCTACTGCTCAAACCAAGGAAGTTTTTGATCAAAAAATTAATTTTTTTAACTTTTGTTCTGCTGATATCCCATACTGATGACTTAAAGAAAAACCGTCTTGCAACTCATCTCCTTGCTTTTGGGTTTTGACTGTGGGTAACTGCGTGCCTGGGAAGAACACTCTCCCGTACTGTATTTAATATTTTTATTACATGCTATGAAAAGATACGAAGATCATCTGTTTGTAGCCCATCCTTCAAAAAACAATCTACTAATCCAGTTTAAAACACACATCTTGATCTCTAAAAAGTTACCAGTGCAGTATGAACATGACAAAGTTGTCAATTTCCCCTAAATTAGCCAGTCAAAATATTTTTTCTCAAATCCAGATTCTCTTGTAAAAATTCTTTATATTTTATAAAAATAGATTTTTCTTGAAACCCATTTTCAGCAAAGAGACCACCTCTTTGGCAACATTGTTAATGTTATTTAAATTGTTATGTCATCAGGTATCCCCCGTTACCCCATTCCCTAACAGAAGACTGTTTAGTTCACATGATACAAAAGAAAAAAGGAAAAATAAAAAAAGTTGCAAAATTATGTTCTTCTTTTTGCAATTTTTATTGTTCCTCTTTAATTTGTGTGGGGGGTTTACCAATCTGATTCAATCAATGTTTTGAAAAAACAGAAAAGAAAACAAAAATCTTTTTTTTTTTTCTCGCTTTTAATCCCATTAGTTCGTAAAAATTGTTTTTTGTTTTATTATTTTTTCAAATGAGTGAATGGTCATCTTAAAAAGACCCACCTTCAAGGAAGGTAGTAAAACTAGCTGGCCGGGTAAAAATCCCTGCACATTGTTATCTATGTATATTATATTCAACAACGACAGCTATGAAAGAACATTCAATGCATCAAAGGTTTTTTTTTTTTTTTTCTAAGCATTATAAAATCCTTTCCTGTTCCTCACAGGATATCCAATGTTTTAATACTTAGGCAACACTGGCTTATAAAGTCCATGGTTGAATATAAGCCTTGAAGAGTTTTTTTTTTTTTGTTTTGTTTTGTTCGTATATATATTTATATATATATATTTTAGTAAGTAAGGATATGAAATTCAGGATTTGTGGGTTTTATTGGTTTTAAAGGAAACTTGCAATACTCTGTCTCCTAAACGGTATCCATTAAGGCTGGCAATGGCCATGGCAGCTTCGTCGTAGTTGGTCATGGTGACAAAGCCAAATCCCTTGCACTTGTTGGTGTTGAAATCACGGATCACCTTGACATTATTGACCGCTCCAAAGGGACCAAACAACTGCCACAGCACGCTCTCATCCGAGTCGGGAGACAAGTTGTAGACGAAGATGCACCATCCAGTCCCGGTGTGACCAGGGATATTCATTCCCACAAGGCTCGTCATGCCATCAATTGTGATCGGAGAAAACCTACCGAGCAAAAAGAGGGGTCTATTCTAAATACATCTCTTGGCACGAGCTGGAGGGCTCCGAGACCTAAAAACAAGGCAATGGTACAGCTCTGGATGCTGTCCCTGGAAGATGACCACAGAGCCACCCTTGCTCTCTAACTCCTGCTGAAGTGGAGGGGAGATGCACTGAATAAAATCGCCAAATCTGGGCATAAATGCATCTCCCTCCGAGGATAAGCCCTGCTTAGATGTGTACGAAGACCTCAGAAAAGAAATGCTTGAGAACAATCTGAGTCAGAGAGGGCCTGCACACACTGTGATAAACAACAGCTCGTGTAAAAAGGGCCTGTAGAAATTTGCCACTTATTCCCAGCACTGATATAAGTTTCAGGACAACAGAGATCTAATGCTTTATCTCCTACTAGTCTGCAGTGAAAAAACCCAAGCAAACTTCAAGACCTATTTTAAAGATTAATAAGAAATGCCTTTGTCAGGATTCAGCTGTAACGGTAGAGTCTTCAGCTAAAAATACTATTAGAGAGATGTCTCTGAGTGGTAGATTTTCCTTCCCCTCCTAACATGACCCTTAATTGACATACACTGGGGAAAAAAAATCCAGGTAATAAAAAGTCCTAAAGCCAGCCACATATCAAAGAAGGTTTATGCAGCAATTGTAGGATAAGTAGAACACAAATACAATTAATGAGGACATCGGCTGATACGTTCACACTGTGAGGCTTCATCTCCATGACAGGCTTTAGGTTCTTCAAAAAGTCAGTGCAGGGACTAACTCCCAGAATTCAATAGAGCACCCTACTACTGTTTCTCCCTCATTGTCCTTTGGGACTTTACCTCAAATATCCGAAGAGAGCAGATAAAGCCAGGTGTTTATGAACACAGATCCATCATGGGATAACAAAGCCTGGGCAGGATCTATGGGGATCATCTGATCAGCCTCCTGCTCCAAAGCAAGAAAAACTTCTCAAATGAGATCTGCTGCTCAAGGCCCTGCAGAGGGAAGCCTAGGACATCTCCAAGGACAGGAACTTTGCTACTGCAGCCCCTGCTGCAGGGCTCCATCTTCACTGTGAGTTTCCCTTCTCAAGTGTGACTTTCCCTGCTGCAGCCTGTGGCTGCTGGCTCTTGCCCTCCTGCGTTTGACCTCTGCGAAAAGCTTGGCTTCACCTTCTTTCTAAAGCCCCTTGTAGGCAGCTGAAAGCAGCAGTCAGCAGCTAAACTCCTCAGTATCTGCCTTCCCTGAATTTCAGCATGTTCCTGCAGCTTTCCAAGGTCTCCCCAGTGGCAGCCATGGCCAGCAGCAGTGACAGCCCCTGCTCCTCACCACCTCAGTGTCACCCGCTAATGCGAGCGGGGCGCAGCGCAGCCCATGACTCAGGTTATTAATGAAGATGTTAAGCAGTATCAGCCCTCAGGATCAACATAATTTTCCTTTCATCAGTGTGGAAAAAAAATTGACATGCTTTCTGAAGCTACACTTTGGGACATGTTTTAAAATAACAACTGCACAGAGGAAATGTCTTAAAAATCCAGTTTCACGTGTACCTTCAATATGATGAGTTTTAATACCAGAACAGAATAATAATTCCTCAGGATTTTCTGAGCGATGATTGAGGGAGCAGAGGGAGGGACTCTGTTGCTGAGCGAGCTCTTGTGCTCTCCAAAACTTTTTACACTTGTAATAATTTCCACACACATTTAGCAATCTGCACAATATTATGCAGTGTATATTAAATAACCATAAAGGAAACTACACACTTGATGGTTGCTCACTGTTCTGTTGACGCCTGACGGCACTTTTTATGTATAATCAGGGAAAAAGAAGACGCTTGGAATATACATCTTAAGCTGAGGATCATCACTGGGGTGTAGCTATGCTGTAAATGAGCAGTTCACAAATGCTCACAGCATCAGATCCTCAGTAAGGTTTGCAGACAGTTTATTAAAAATACGTGGCAATTTTCCAACTCAACTTCACTTTTGCAAATCCTTCTCTCGACACATTTTAGTTTCTCTCCCGCACAGTGAAACCAGTGACATTATCACAACAGTTCAGCACAGAAAGGCTGGACAAGGCCAATTTCTACTGCTCCTTCCACTGCAGGTGGAAATAAGGATTGGAAATAAAGCACAGCCAGGGCTTGTACAAGCCAACAGCTTCAGCTCATTTCAAAACGGGGAAGATGGGACTTCAAGCCCATCGCTGGCCTGTATTGACTGTGCCAGTAACATACATAAGCCAGCAAACACTGCTTTTCTGGAATGTTTAAATTTAATGTGAAATACAACACTAAGGGATACATCATGCTCTAAGGAAGGATGATGTAAAACCTGTGCAATGCAAAGACATGCATGTAACAATGCATTACAAGGCTGTGCATTTTAAAGAAAACTGCACTGTTGTAAGAGTTAAAGCCTCCTACAGTTCACTGGAGAGCAGCTTCTCCCTGGACACCTTCAGGAGCTATGCAGCTTTCAACTATTTATGTGCCACGACCACAGCAGCTGCTGTAAATCAAACAAAACACGCACAAAACTGGTGCAAGTGCATTGACACAAATACAAGATCATCTATCGCATAAGGAGCTTTGCTACTAGCAAAGTGATCTGAAATTAGCCTCAATAAAACATTTTTTCCACATCAGCATGTCTCATTTTCCGTCAGTACCACACAGTTAGAACGGGGAGAGCCAATCTCCTGTTTCTGAAGCAGCTTCAGAAATTACCAGTGCAGTATTTTTTGTGACCCCGCACCTATAAATTCAAGTTTTGCTAGTGCAGGTACAATTGCCAAGGTTTGCTGAGAGGAGATAAGAACTAATTTAAGATGCCTGCAAACACTGCTGTGTTTTTTAAGCAACAATGCAGACAATGTCAAGAAATCAGATGTATAACCTACAAAGGCAGGTAATTTCTTTTCCTCTGTTCAGACTCAACCTATCCTGCACCACAAGCCAGCCCAATTCCAGGGAAGAAGAGGCAGCAGAAAAAACCCAGGGGAACCTCCCATAACAAATCCATCCTTCTGACATTGACTTGCACCTGGACAGACACTCAACTGGGAGTTTTTCCATGTTTCTGACAAGGTATCAGGGTTAAACCCTGCCTTACTGTCTGAAGCTAGCTAGTATAAAGATATACTTACCATGCCTTTTTAGAGGATGAGCTTAAAAAAAGAAAAGCTCAAGTAATTTTCAAGTGTGGTGAGAAGACCATTTCAGAAGATTAAGTAGTACTTTCTCATCTTAATTTGGACATTTTAAGGTAACATCAGAAATAAGACTATACCTTTGTTTTTCTGCAAGGGCTGCTTACACTGATGTTGCCATTAAAAGAAACACTAACACCACATCATCTCATTTTAGCTACCAAACACTCATGGAACCGCAGAAATGTTGACAAATCAGCTGAGCTTTCACACATGCGTGCACATACAAACACACAGCTACTTTAAACAAACAAAAAAATAAATTTCAAGGACTGAAAAAAAAAAATCCCAAGTATTAAACCTGCAACAAAAGAAACTTCGGGCTGATTGAGGTGCACACAGCTGTATTTTCAAGTCAAACTTATGATGCCAGATGTGGGAGAAAGGCAGTCTCAACTGAGAGACAACTGCAGCCTAATTCTGATTTTTGATTTAAATTTTCCATTATCAGATCACAGATTTGTTAAAAACTCAAGTTAATAGTTTTGATTCTGGAGAAAGCACTGCATAGCAGAGCAAATGCAATTTCAATGCCTGTAGCTGTGGCACCTAAACCATTTGAGAAGCCCACCTGTAAATAAAAAAAAAGGTTGAAAAACCCCACAGAACTTGTGCGTGAGGCCCTTAAAGTAACAAAACCAACTGAAGTCCAAACTTAAAAAGAATTTGACATGCTGGTGGAAGAAAAGAAGGGATAAAAAAAATAAAGTTAGTGAATTAAAAAAAAAAAAAAAAAATTGTAGCACCAATCTGTGCCAACACGGACATCTGGCAATCTGTGGAATTCTAATTACCTCTTTACGCCATAGGCCATATTAAGCAAATTGTCCAGCCTGAAAAGAGAAGGAGGGTCTTTGGGTTAATGTCTCACAGATGGCAAGATCGCTCAATGGAACTATTATTAATAGTGTTCCATTTTCAAAGAAGAAACGTTCAACAAGTTTCCCACACATCTACGGAGCCTAACAACTCCCCGCCTGCTTTGTTAAGACTGAGGTTGTGCTTAAATTTTCACCAGAGCATTTAAAAGCCTTTTTATAACTTGTCTACAGTCTTAGAGAAAAGATTAACCTCCAGAGTTTGGTTTTAAAAAAATCCACTTAGGATTTGTCTTTCTTTTTAATAATTCAACTTTTTTTTGGTAATTCAACTGTCACCTTATATTTACAGTAAACTTGGAAATAAAATGTCGAGTCCAAAACTGCTGGAACTGGAAAAATTCTTGATAATCTGCTTTAATGCAATACATTCTCCCCATTTTATTATATATATTTAGTATTAATCCTTCATGACATGTCAATCTAAATTGACCACCAAATTTTGCAGGACATAATCGTCTGCTTTCCATGGCAGCACAATAAAGTCCTTCTGTCCATTGAATGATTCAGTGATAACCTCAATGGACACAGCTGCGTGCCAGAGACACAAAAACAAGTATAAATTTAATGTATCCAATGGCTGACTTTTTATCATCTTTAATTCATTAGCAGTTTTCATCACTGACAAACTAAAATTATTTCTGAATAATTCTCTAAAACCAGTGTGCAACTCAGTTATGCAAATATGTTCAAATTTTCTTTTCTTTCTGGAAGGCAGACTTTTTTATTTGAAAGCTGGGTTTGCCTGAGAACTATTAAGCATAAAAGTAATAGGAACATCACATATTGCTAACTCTGCCTTATGCATCAGATGGAAACAATATATTCAGAGTGCAAGGCATAAAACATCCCCAAAAGCATCTGAAGACTCACACCAAAGACTAATACAAGGGCTCTTTATACTAAGAGCAGATATCTCAGGCTAATAAATTTAATGATACTCCTGCTGACTGGGACAGACTCAGCTTTTTTCCTGCTACCAATCCACTGTCATTAACATCAAAGTCTAAGCTGCATCAAAACTATAGTAATATAGCAGAAAATAAAAGCATTACCCAAAAAGAGAGAAAGAACAGGACAGTCACTGCTCATTTGATTACCAGTGTAACTCTATTCAGTTCTCCCTTTTTCTATGAGCCTTCATGAGATCTGATTGTACAGTACTTCAGCTGTTTTAGTAAATACAACATGACTACTGCTGTCAGCAGATTTTCCTCCTCATTCTCCAGGAAAGAATATTTAATTTTACAAAGAAAATCAGGTCAGCCTACGCAACTAAAGCATATTTTCCTGCACAGCACCTGCCCCACACTGTCGTTGCTGGTGGAACTTCAGTTCTTTTCCAGGTAATTACCTGAATCTCTGAGCCTGGTGGTGAAGTGGTCCAGGGTAGCGTCTGTTGGGAGACTGATACAGCTGTGAAAGGAGTGCCTGGCTTGTTTTCTGGCTGGGGTTATTGGCAAACTTCACAGTAATTGGTTCTGTAGCACCGCTAGGCTTCTGGCCATTTAGTCCCTTTATGGCTTCTTCTGCCTCTATTCTCTTATCAAAACGGATAAATCCCACACCTCGAGAAACCCCTGGGAAGCAAAAACATGTGAAGAGATGAATATTTGTAGGAACAGCCTCATCTATGTAATGAACAAACTGAATGTTGGGCTCGACTTTGCACAATAGGTGGTTTGCAAATTAAGAAAATTCCTGTAAAGAAAAATTCTCTTCCCAATCTGTAATCTCTAAAATCAGCCCTGACTGTATTTAACAACAATTTTAAGTAAACAATAGTCTGTATTTTGATAGTCCCTCATTAAAGAGGCAGCAGTTATACCTCTGATCATATTTATAAGAAAACAGGTACTACACTTCACACTGAAAGTAAAAAAACCACAGCTGCAGACATTTGGAATTTTGCCATTTCCAGAAAATAAAAACATGCATTTATCAAGAAAAGTTCTGTTTTAACCTGTGACTTGATCAACCAGAATCCGTGAGGTGATGATGCGCCCATATTGTGAGAATAACTGCTCTAATTCTTTCTGGGTCATGGTTTTGGGAAGGCCGCTGACATACAAGTTGGCATCCCGGATGGATGCTGAACTTGGACGGGCATAGGACACCTAGGGAGAGAAAAGGAGAGGAGTGTTAGTGAGCTCCAGCCACCCTTGGCATTTAGGAGATGATGTTCTGTTCTTCCACTAGAAATAACCCTACAGTTCAGACAGGACCTGCTCTGGGAAACCAGCAGAGTCAGGAAAGGCTGGAGGAACAAAGGAACAGCTACAGAGACCTTAAAGCAGACACAAGGGTTCTTGAAGTGATAAAATACTGTTCAGAGGTGCACTAATCTGCAACTTCCCATGCATGGCTTTGTAAATTTGCCCCCATGGGTGGGTGTGTGGATGATTTGCCATGGCCAACCTCACTTGCTGGAGTTCCTGTGTGTTTTTCTTTTTCCCCTCCAAGTGTCTGAAACAGATCAGGTTATTTGGGGAGTGATCTTTTGTGCTCTCTTTGTATTTGCATCCTGAGCTGGCAAGATCTGTTCTGGATGAACAGTAAAGTACTGGTGAAATTAGACTAAATGAACATCTGCTCAGGGAGCTGTAGACTGACACTCATTGTCAGATCTGCAATTTATCATGAGAAGTTCCCTTGCATTATAAAGCCCAGAACCAGACCATAAAATATTATGGCCAAGCAAACAAGAAAATCTAGTTGTGGCACTGCATGTGTGCTGTTGGAAAATTACTGATTCAAGCCTCTTAACTGCTCTTCTACCTACGAATCAGATTTATAATTATAAGAGGTGCATAAAAAGCCTTCTGCACTTTTGAAATAATATATACATTTAGAATCAACACATTTAACATCATAAAAACACTTCCAGGATAAAGCCTAATGGCAAATATTCAGCACAGATCATGAATTACTTTGCAGCACATCTGAAAAAGCATTGGAACCCAAGCTGAATATTCTGCACTTCATTTTGATTTATTTCAATATAAACATATCAGTATTCTCCTGTATTGTGTCTTAAAATGTGTCTAGGAAGGAAGTGGGGGGGTTCCCATCACGAATACAATACATTCAGCAATTGTCTTCCCCTCTTCCTGAGCCTCAGCCTGAACAGATGATGTCAAATGGATGTCTATGTGTTTTATGTGTCAAAGAGTTGTCTTTATGCGCTATACAACTAAAAATAGATGTTGACTCAACACAGAAAATTATGTTAATGACTAATATTTGCTTCCACAATCTTCTCTGCATAATAGCAGACAAACTCTAAAGATTCTAGATTTTAAGGCTTTTGGCAATTTCTTTATAACTTACATGTTTGTCCATAACCTTTTAAATCTAACATTTACAGAGAAGGCTGGAGAGAGGAGGTGGAAAATTCAGGGAAAGAAATATGAAATAGATAAAATATTTGCATCAATGGAGGCAAGCTCAGGCATACAGCACAAAGGCTCAAGAAGACATGAAGAGCAGAGAAACCTTAGGCTGCTGAAATAAAGATACCGGGGTAGAAATTGTTTTGTACCACAGCCCACCAGCTCCTGATGGGGTGCAGCATTTACATCACTTCTCTGCCAGTCCTGAACACCCCTCTGATTGATCCAGGACCAGAGTACACATGGATGGCACCACTTGGCTTTTATGCAACAAAGCTCAATCCAGGCTCTAGGGGACACCAGGGATAATCACATGGTGCTTTCACTTACAGCTTGGTTTGGTGCTGGGGCATTTGGAAAAACAGACTCTCCCTCCCCACTCTGCAAATGCCTCACCTTGAGAGGGTACTGTAAGAGTTCAGGCACCTACAGTTTAAACTATTTTAGGAATAACAGTTTAAAAAAACATTTAAGAGCCTCTCTGGAGTGAGGGTAGGGATCTTACCTATTCCTCAAAACTGAGAACTGCAAAATGAATAAAGTTCCTGGGCAAACAGCCAGGGGTTTCCTTTGGGTTTCTCACTCTGGCACATTCATTAACCAAATGCCACGTTACAGAGAGGATGAAAAGTGTTGGGATATGCAAAAAACACTACTTCCCAGAGCAATGAGTGCCTGACATTTTGTACATATATACACTTGTACTTAGAGAAGGCTCTCTGCTCCCGTGGGCCGCGCAGGCAGGCAGAGGAAGGAGAGGCTGCTCACACTCCCAGCCCTCCACTCACAGCACATGTGAACACCTATGGCTGCTCAGGTCTAGTTTTTATTTCCTCCCACAATCAAACATTCAGGCTGCAGGGGAGCCTGAGCCAAAGAAAGAAGCTGCCAAAAGCAACTCAGCCGTCTTTAATACCAAGGAGAAAAGGTTGCAGAGCTGAGTGGACTCAAGGCTAGTAATGTCAATTATTTATCTGCTTTTGAATCTTTTTCATCTTCCCTCCGAGGTCAGCCAATGACAAATCGATCGGTTAGAGTGTGCCATCCTGCTTTCAAGCTATTATTCAGTTAGTGCTGAGGACGGGATGTTTTCCCGTGTGTGAGCTATCAAAGGAAGAAATCGCCCACCCTGACCCTCCATCACACCAGAAGCTCCTTATGCTGTGCAAGTTAAAATGGGAGCAAAAACCAGCTCCCATTTTATCACTGCAAACCGCAAAGCGCTGCGTGAGGACGCTGCATTAATTCTTTATATTCACACTTAAAAATGATTTTTTTTTCCCTTCTTTTGCTCACGGCAGTGTTAGCACCCTGTAATAAAACAGAGCGTTGAAAAAGAAAAGAGTATGGAATCCTAGCCACCACAAAGAATTCAAATAATGAGCTGGAAAAGACCAAACTGCTGTTTGACCCAGGCATTTCTCAGCATTAAAATGTTTGTCTGCTCGTACAACGGTTGAAGGTCGAACCATGGTGTTGGATTTCACTGCATAGGATCATTTAGGCACTCTGCGGTCAAATTTGCAGGAAGATAATAAAATATTGTACAATTCATTTAATAGCTTGCTGGCCTCAGATGTTAGTTTCTATAAATACATATATAATAACCATGAAAAGCATTTAATAGGACATTTCTCATCTGACATTGAGCATTAGCCTGTGTAAGGGCTTCTCTTCATAATAAACAGCCATCTCCAGAGGCTGCACCACTATCTCCCAACACCACTGCAGCATCAGAAGGTCTCACATTTCATATCTTCCATGGCAAAGCATGTGCACAGAAAATATCTCCAACTTCAAGTAATTATCTTCCTTATTGATTTCCTACCTGTTTTCCCATATAGAAAACTTTTTGAAGAATTACTAACCTCGAGACTCTTCAGAACATAAATTGAAGCGGTTTGGCCTTTCTGAGCCAGAGCCCAGAGCAAAGGCACCCAGAGGCATGAACGCATCCCATTTGTCTTATGGAACAAGCAACAGCAGCCATTTGAACACTGACACTTAACCACTTTGCTGCTGCTCCCTGTAAGAGCCTTCAGCTCCTGTGCTAATCC
The DNA here is from genome assembly GCF_903797595.1 of Erithacus rubecula. NCBI lineage: Eukaryota > Metazoa > Chordata > Aves > Passeriformes > Muscicapidae > Erithacus > Erithacus rubecula. The sequence continues at coordinate 21,171,642 of NC_136662.1, read as the reverse complement.
TGGACTTCTCAAAAAATCAAAGTCCATTTCTAGAAGCCTCCTTCTAAAATTTAATTCTTTGAAGAGGAACTGCATCGTACTTTCCTGGAATGATATACTCTGCCAGCACAGCCACCCTGCCCTGGACACAGTTGAGCATCAACCAAGCAGCTCATTTTGCAGATACTGACCTTCTTAGAGAGGTTCTTGCTCTGCATCTACTATTTGCACCTGGAGAACGGGAAACCATGCAGGAGCCTTGAATCAGGATAGCACAAGCACCCAAGGACCTCCCAAGTCCTACCACCCAGGGTAGCTGCAGTTCCTGGGACACCTCTCCAGCCACAAGCAGCTGAGGTCCAGCCAGTGTTAAGTGACTCCCTGGGCAACTTTCAAAAAGCTTGTGTAACATTCAAAAACACCAGACTTCTTGATGACCTTAATACAGAGACTTTGCTTTCTCCTTTTGTGACACTCTCCAAGATAAAGGATTTCTTGTATGATTTGTGGGCTGAGTCACTTGGCTTTTTTCTGCTTGAAGTCCAGTTTAAAACGGGGACAACCCTTTCCTCACTTGCTGCCCCTTACCCCACTGGTACAGACTGGAAGAACATTAGCACAACTGCTCAAAAGCCTCACATGTAAATAAAGCACAGCCTCACTTGTTTAATGCACATCCAGAACTAGAAGTAAAATCTGCACAGCACCAGTGAAAAGGCTATGGCAGAAAGACATTTCCCCACAGCCACTTCCAGACCCTCAACTGTGCCCTAATTTTGTGCAAAACCAGATTTGAAACCCTCCTGTGAAAGCTGTATGCTTTGTCAGAACAGGCAGACACAAAAGCCCTCTGGTCCAGAGGCAGAAGACCAGGATCTAGAATACTTTCACATCTGATGCTTGCTCTGCTTTGTCCTTTCTCTTCCCTAAGCCCTTGGCTGGGGGATGGTGGGGAGTGACAATGCACTTTACTGTTGAGCAATTCAATGCCATTTTACAGAGATTAATTATAATTGCAGGTACAATGGTCTATCCCATCATTTCAGGAAAGACATCCATAGATAATAACCTAGAAACACTCTTGGCTGTATCAAGAGCAAGCCTAAGAGAAATAATTGCTCTGGCTCTGTGGAATGAAAAAGACTCACTGGGCAAAACTGAGGCAGTAAAGAGAGAAATCACTATGAAGAGAAAGATGCATGAAATTAAGAGGCAGAGACTCTCTGGTGCCTGCTGAACACAGCAGAACCAAAGCTGAACTTTCAAATGCAGCACTGAAATGTCCTCAGAGCACTAGTACCATTGCAGGCACAAAGGGTGGAGGAGGGATTGTTAACAAGTGCTACTAAATCACAAAGATTACATTAACAGAGGGTCCTAAAGAAAAAAACTTAGTTGAGGTTTTCAAGGTCTGAAGCATCTTTAAAGTTTCCTGTCCAAGACTTTTTCTTGGGGAGCAACAGCCACAGCTGATGACCCTGCTCTGACTAACTGTGAGCTACCATTAAAGAGAACAAGCAGTTACCTCAATTTTACAAGGTGCTATAAAATAGCTACATCCCAAACCTGCAGTTTGTACCTGTAATGTGAATTTTCAGGCAACGAAGAAAGGGGGTCCAACTCAACTGCACACAAGACACTCAAAACCACAAAGCCCTCCTTGCTGCATCCAACATCCTCAGCTACTCCCATCACCTTCCAACGCCCCAACCTTCCTTCTCTTCCTTGCAGAGCATCCAAGCTCCTCCTTGTTTTACTTCTCAGTACAGCCTTTCCTTACCACCCAGCCTTACATAACACCCCATTTCCTCAGTTGGAGAGGAGGCTGCAGGCAGAGCCCAGCCGGCTCGGTGGCCCTGGGGAAGAGCACGGCTGGAAAACACCTGGTTTTGGTTGAGCACTGCACCAAGGGCACCCAACACCAGAGCTCTGCCAGCAACCCAGCCCTTTCTGGCACAAGCCAGGTTGTGCTGAGCTCACCCACACCTCCCAAGGAGTCTAGGATGGGGTGTAGGAGATGCAGGGCTGTTCCCCAGCACTCCCTGCTGCAATTCCTCCTCCTTGCCTCCCCGCCGCCTCCTCTGCCGAGCACGGCTGGAAGGCAATCTTTTTGACAAATGACTTTGTAGGACAGAGAAATCTGAGGCTGCTGTTATTTGGTTACCCTACAGTGACAGGATGCTTTGTAGTTTTGTGGACAATTACAAGAATTAACATGGACAGATTTAGAGCCTGAGTTTTGTGGAAATAGCTGGCATTTTGAAAAATGCCACAGAAACCAAGATAAATAGGAAGATCTTTCAGCAGTGATGTTACTACTTTATTTTCAGAAAAAGCAGATTACTTTCTCCCACAGTCTTATTTGCTGTGTTTTAAACTAGGACTATCCAGACCTATTGATTAAAACAGGAAAGTAAAGCAGAAATACGTAATTCCATGCTATTTATTAAATTTAACTGCAAATTAAAATTACTAGAAAAGGCCTCTGAGCATGGTATTTTACCATCAGATAGATATGATGGACTTCAAAACTAGAGGTTACCAAGGGCTCAGAGAACCCAGATTCCTTCTCCCCTCTCTGGGGACATCTCCCTTTGCTACAGCAGTGTCACAGCATGTACCTGCTCCTGGGAGGGAAGGAAGAAGCAAACCTATTTCTCATGCAACAGAGAAAAAGGAAGAGAGGGGTGCACAAGACTGCACTTCAGGAGGTCACTGGCTCTTTTTAGATTTCAAACTTCCTTTCAAAACTGTTCTGCCCTTGTTCCAATGAAGCCAGGTCACCTGAATCCTGAAGTAAATTGTAAAACACTTCCTTCACATCCTTTCAGGCGCTGTCCTTTTTTCAGGGCAAAGCAGCAGTTTAAACAATCTGTACCCCATGCATCACACTTCTTATTTTCCTTCTGATATTTGATGCAACTGAATTGCCAGGCAATCTTCAACAGCAGCAGTGACCTTTCATATGCTTTTATGGATGGGCAAATTTAATTTCTAAAAATAGATTCAATTTCTGGAATATATCTTTATTTCAACACACACTGCCTCTTCCCTCATTCTAAACTGTTTTGCAGAATTATGTCAAGCTTTAGCTGTAAAAATAAAGTGAAGCTTTTCTCTCTCACAAGAAGATGATGCTGCTATAAAATGGCGTAAATAAAATATGCACTATGATCAGTTGAGGAGGAACAAAATGTCTATAACCTATTACCACCAAACACAACACTCCCTCCAATGCTTTTCCCAAACAGATCTTCTGCAAATCGTCACCTCTCAACTTTGACTTGAAAGGGCATCATTGACTTAAATAAAATGCACATAAATATTTTAGCTGCTAGAGTGAAAAGGGATTATTTATCATAACAATGAAAGAATAAAAAGAGCACTTCTTCAGTTATTTTAGTCCACACATCAGAGCCGACTGTGCCTGGCTGTTCTGCTGATCCTGCTATTAAGCCAGTTCCTCCTGTGACTGCATGGCTGTTTTGCAAGGCATCAGGAGAGAAAGAACATTAAGATGCCACAAAAATGTTACAGAAGTTAAAGAGACAGCATTTGGGGCCACATGTATAAAATACATATATTATTTTTAAACAGGAATTAAACCTTTTGGGGTCAAAAAAAGGAGTGCAAATTCAACTCCCCAGAGCCACCTTGTATTCAGGCTAGGTGCAAAGAACAGCAGAGCCCACGACACAGATGGGACCCAGCCAGCAGGACCACAGTGACCTTGGCAAGCAGAAGCAATCTGCCACTGTAAAAGGGCTTTCACAGATTACTAATTGCAACTTTCTTTCCATCAAAACAGCTTCCAAAAGGCAGCCAGAGAAATTGTACCTGCAGGATGTCAGCTACCCAACAACCATGGACAGGGGCCAAGGTTCGGCCTATCCATCAATAGGATATTTACAGATTGATTCTGAGGCAAAAAACCCAGCCACATTCATGAAGAAAGCAGAACCAAGTAATATTCAGTACTTTTCTGGCTCAATGTTATTTTACTAAATATTTTTTAGCCTATAAAACTATATGCCACTGGATTTTTCTCTAGATGTTCTCTTGAGAGAGGTTTTTTTAACACACCAACAGCACATTTTTAGTAACTGTAAAGGGCATCTGTAGCTAAAGCAATTGGGTCTGATAATTAAATATAGTATTTCCACAAGTTTAAGTACTTCTGCCTTACAAAGAATGACAGTGAGATGCTGGAAAGCAGCACTTGGGGGCAACAGGCAAGTGAGGAGGCTCAGCAATGCTGAGCACTGCTCCTCATCACCCTGAAACCCTTTGGAAACCAGACAGATCTGATTTACCCCTCAGCCTCAACACTGGGAAACCTTCATCCCCACTGCACAGTACTACGGAAAGCAGACCTGATTTATCAGGATTTCCAGAAGTAACACGTAATTAAAAATAAAAACACCAAAGGGGTAAAGGTGAGATAATTGCATGTGATTCTGCAATAAAAAATTGTGTTGGAAACTGCTGATTAAATGTCCCTGTGGCCAAAATGTTTGCTGTTGGGATAGAAAGCTCCCTTGGGCTAGTTTTAGGCAACTGCATAAACCCAATTTTATTTAAAAGCCCCAAACCCTATGCTTCCTCCCTGTCACAGAAGAACTCAGGCAGCTCCTGTGCATATAGATTAGATCAATCTCTTTGCTTATTATTGAATTTTAACAGCTTCAAGAGCCTCCCCCCAGATGTCCTTTATACTATGCCAGTCTGTGAGCTCTTAATGAATATCAAAACCCCCAAACAAACAAATCACTGAATTTCTAAAATTTATACTGAATTAAAAGACATACCATGAGTAAGATTTTGCACAGGAAGTTCCCAGATAAGAGAAGTCTTACTACAGGTGATAAAGAAAGGCATAATGGCTTAATTTTGCATGTGAGACATGTATAATAATAATTGGCATGGGCTGCAGTTTCTAGAGGCCTTTTATATATAGCATGAGTTTCCTGTAACCTTGAAATATTATGAATGCAATAGCACTGCTCTTGCTCATAAAAAAGAAAAACAGAGGTATTCAGGGACAAGAAATGCAGTTTCTACCTAAGGCTCAAAAATACACATGTGCTGCATGAAAAACTGATCTAGATTTTTCAAGTTCTACTGAGTTTTTAGTAAGTATTTTAAATTTTTTTTCTCCCTGATAATGTACCTTTAAAAGCAATTTGGAGAGCAACTTTCCACTGTAAGTGGAAACTGCTGAGTCCAAGCCTACATTTCCACCTGCAGCAGTTGATAAGATGGTAGATTTTGCTGCCTTGCCTTACATATTCCTCTAAGTGTTTCTGTTAACTCTACAAAACCATGCTGTGAGCATTTTGATGTATGGCCCACATGCCTATCTGTGGGATAGAATCTGGATGGTCTGAGCGAGGTTTGGAAGCAGCCTTTTCTAAGAAATCCCTGCAGCTGCTCCACCACTTTCATAACCCTCAGCTCAGCACTTCTGCTCTTCACTGATCAAACAGATCAGGAGAAAAACTGGCTTGGAACAATCCTTAGAAGTAACACCCCATAATCCAAGAAATATTTTTGTTTCAGGGAATATCACTTTGTCCAAACCACAATCTTTAGCCAGAACGCCAAAACCTACAGTACTGACCACATGACACTATCTTTTTTTGCAAGATACACCACTAACATTACTTGTACCAATATTCAGCACAGTAAAGATTCTATTTTTATATTACCATTTTTAGCTTTGAAATACAAATTAAGTACAGAAGAAAAATTAAGAAAATGGTGCAAATCAAAAGCCAGCATTCAAAAAAAAATGATCAAAGCAGTTTCAGATAATTTGAATCTGATCTGCTGTTTGTTCCCCTTCAATTTTTTGATTCACATCCCTTAAGCTGTATTATTTGTCAGAATTTGGGATGTGGAAATCTTCTGTAAGCTGTTTCAGAACAGCTTTATCAGCCATGCAGCAAAAACTGTGACAGTGTAGAAGCTTGCTTTTCTTGTGAGACCACTAAAGAAGGTCATTGAATAACTAATGGTCTATTACAAACAATGAAATAAGAGACTTCAGTGGGAAGCCTCCAGCTTTTAAAATAATAAATCAAATTAAGGATGTGGAAATGCAGGAATTTTTTTTTTTTTTTGAGAATGACATATTCTAAATTGTGAGAAACATGCTTTCAACACCTTTTAGTGACAGGAGTGTCACCAAAAGAGAACTCTGACAAAGTATTTCCCATTAAAACATAAGGAAACATGTAACTTGTGAATACACCATCACGTACTTCACCTGTTTATGGATAATGGTATCTCTCTGGCTGTTTAATTCTACATTTAAGCCTCACTGTCATGCTTTAAAAAGCTTCCTGTTACTTTCCCCTCTCTTTAACAATAGCAGCAATTTCGGAGAAGAGAGATTTCATCTTCTGCATGTCTGCTCATTGTTCCAAGGAGGAGCTCGTTAACCCCCTTACAATGGAGAATAAAATAGTGATGAAATTGCCAGAAACAGTTCCAACTACTTTCTCCCCTTCCTGAATTGAGCAAATGGCATTTTATATTGTCTTACCTTTATGGTTTTGGTCTGGAGTCTGAGTCCATTTAAAGTGTTAATGGCTTTCTCTGCATCCTTTGGATCAATGTAGTTAACGAATCCATACCCTAAACTCTGCCCTGTTGAAACACAAGAAATAAAGAAAAAAGGACTCAGTATTTTTCAGCATAGGAATAACTTCCAAGAGTGGAAGCACAATTTTCTTACACTGCTCATTTCATCCCTTATTTCCCTTATGGTCTGTATGCTGTTTTTCACCATTTCTTTATCTCATAACAGGGGGAGCCATCATAACTTTAAATCGCTGCTCTGAAGATCCTTCTGTAAGAATGAGAAGCAGCAACCCCTCACCCTGCCTTCCCCAGAAGTTTACTGAAAAGCATATATGAGGCTTGACAGCAACAGAATCGTGTAATAGTTTTGTGCTGAGCTCCTAATAAATATAACTGGCTGACCTGCCAGTAACGAGGCCACCTCTTAGAATTAAATAAACACACACGTACAATTTTGCTACTGTTTATAAACAAGGCTTGAAGTATTTAAATCCCATTTTTACACTAACCTCGAAGGAGCTGAGGAACAGAAAACCACCTTTACATCTCGTTTTACTGCTCAGTGAGCAGCCAGTAAACAGGAGAAGGGACAGCCCAAATTGCAGCCGGGCGAGGGATCGCGTTAAAGCTCCCCTCGGAGTATTTGAGATGACAGCAAACCCAAACAGTGCAACAACTGCTGCTGTGCATGGGATGGCAGGAGCCCACTTCAGCAGCCAAAAGCGTTTCAACAGCTTCTGTCTGCCCAGCGAGACCCGCGCGTGCGTCTGCAGCGGAAACAGAGCCGGGTAATGACCGGGATCAGTGACACGGGGCTGGAGAGGATCACAGACAGGCACAGGGCTGTGAAAACCCACCCCACAAGGATCCTGTCCTAGTTCCCAAGCAGCAGATTTGCAGCACCAATTCTATTAATGCAACGTGACAGACAACCGCTTCCAGATCCCTTCCTTCGAGCATCCTACTGAACTTATTTTGCATGTGTGGAAAACACAGATTTCCAGCCCCCCCCCCCACCTTTTTTTTTGTTTGTTTTGGCACATGGACTTAGAAACACACACTGATCATCACATTTCAAGATTCAGTCAGCCCAAGCAGGCAGGTGAACCATCCTGTATTCCAACCACACTCCCTCTCATACAGCCTTCTGTGTATCAGGAGCACAGCAAGCCAAAAATCCACCTGTCTCTCAGCGCTGATGTGCAAGGGATCAAAATGCTCCTGCTCACAGGCAGTGAGAAAGGAAACATGTGAAAATCCCTCCCGAGGAGGGGAGCAGCATTTGGGGAGATTTCTAGCCATGGGAGCAGCAAGCAGCGACCCAGCTCCTGCTCACCAGGAGGAAGGGGAGGTTGGGAAGGCAGCTGCACACCAAGGGCCTTGATGTCCCCTGGAGGCACAGATCCTGCCTCCCAGCACAAAGCTTTGTTTCTTTGTCTCCTGGACTACAAAAAAGCATCTGTGTGTTTCTCAAAGTCAGACGCCACCAAAAATACAGCGTTTGCTGTAACACAAATACAGGCAGTGCTTCTGTCTTACGAAATCAGATCAAAGCCCTAAAAGCTGCTAACTATGCAATGGAAGACTTTAAAAATCCATGGAAACACTGCAGTTCATGCCTGAAATGCCCACATGCAGGCGTAAGGAGAAGAAATGGCTGTTTTAACATACAATACAGCCAGGGAGCAATTCCATCCCATCAATTGAACTTCAGAAAAAAGTATAAAAACATACTCAGTCTTCCTGGAGAGCTGAACTAATCTCAACAAAAATATTCTTACCCAAGTTACATGACATTAACCAAGAATGACCTGAAGTCTGGCTGAGCACGAAGCCTGGAGCAGAAATACTGCAAAGATACTTTCCCTGCCATGCCTTCCTCTGCTTGCCTACCTGAGATATTTTTACAGCCCCAATCCCTGTGCCCCTGAACATATCAAATCTTTGATACATTTAATCCTGAACAATCCTAGGGAGAGGAAAGCCATTCTCTAAGAAATAAACATCTTTCTATGGGATTGTTATGAGATTGGGGTTTATGTCCAAAGTCTGATCCTGGGCTTCCATGTCCAGCCACTGTTATTCTCAAGGCAGATGGACTGACCAACCCCTACAATGTATACACTGTTTTTCAACAATCTCCCATAGAAACATTCTCACTTCTGTAAGTACTTGCACAAGAGACCACAAACAGCAAACCCACAGACAGCACTAGCAGTAGGAGAGGGAAATAAATGGCAATACAAGAAAATAATGAGATCATAAGTACAGAGAGTATTTTTTTTTTTTTTTAGTCCCCAGTAACACTCAAATTATTTAGATATCATCATCTCTCATTCTCACTACCAAGTGGCGATGGATAAATATATTTTCTCCAAGGTGAAGGATAACAAATACCAAAATGAATAAAGCTGGTCTTGTCTGCATGCAGGACTGCAGAACCCGGCTTAATGAAAACTATTACACTGTCATACCATTTTTCTTTCAAATAACAGGTCTGCAGAAACATGATTTCTTCTTGCTAGTGTACATACCCTTGAACATCCAGAAATAGATGAAATTTGTAACAGAACTGCAGGCCTGTTACTCAGAAGCATTTGGTTACAAATTCATATCCCACTGATTCTATATTAGCTTTACTGTACTCTCACAAAAAATGGTGAATGCTCAGAATTTTGTGCATTGAATTTCTGTTAATTCAATGAATACCCCCTTTTATCTTAAAAACTCTCAAACTCCACACCCTTCACAGCCCATTGAAATCTTGGTGCAGTTGTTTCCATCAGCAAATTCCTTCTGCTGTTTCCTGGCATAGACCACACTGTACCAGTGAAGCTGAAGGGAGAAAACCTTTCCATGAAGAGCCTTCCACTTCGGGGATGTATTTTCTTTGGTTACTTTGCATTTTCAACCATCTCTCCTAAATATTATTGCGTGTTTGAAGATGGACACAAACATCCCAGTCTCAAAAAATTGAAAAGAGAAACTCAGGCAGCTTTTTGCCCATGAAAAGCTTTATGATGACTGTGGCAAACATCATAGTTTTACTGTGCTAAACTTTTACAGTTAAGCAGCCAAAAAAAATGTATACATGCAGCTAAAAACATGAGTTTCAAATTCCTCTCAAGAGCAATGTACCTTGTGTCAGACCAAACAGACTCTAGAGATGAAAGAACTAAAAACTATTACAGTGAAGAAAGGAAAGGATTTGTTCCAGAATACAGCAAACAGTAGGAACTTGCCTATTTTCTTCATCATGTACACTTACTGCATGTACTCCAAAAGGGTAACACTTCTTTGGACACAATCTGGCAGCACAAAGCAAGCAGCTGGACCTCTCAGTGGGATCCCACACAGACACTGTAGTTCATTCCCATGCTACACTTCCCAGGAACAGCACCGTAAATAGTAAATATTTTCTGTGATTTGGAATCCAATAGTTCATCCCATGCTGTGATTCAGTAGGTCAGGCAAAAGATATTTCTAGATGATCCTAAAACAACACCTTGTTATCTTGCTATTCCCACTGTTCTTCCCCAATGTTTTCTCTAGCAGCAGAAAATGTATAGTGGACCTCCCAGAACCTGGTAAGGAACAGGTCTAAAAATGAGCAGTAACATGGTTAGAAGTTATCAAGGACTTGACAGTCTTAAAAAAAAAACCAAACAAAAAACAACAGCCAAAGCCAAGCCCAAGCTGGTAATGTACATGTTTTGCATTCGAGAAAGTTCCATTTCAGAGCTGGGAATTATGCTTAAAACAAGCCATGAGAAAGAAGATATTAAAAACCCCAAAAATAAAAAAACTACAAAACAATTTACCCTGTATCCTTTATTCATACATCCAAAAACCTGCAACTGTGAAAAAGCCAGTTTCAAAGACCTGTACCTTCCTTTACTTCCTCTGTAAGCCAGTCTGCTTTGGCCAATTCTGAATTTATATTAAGAGGTAAAGGGAAAACAAATAAGAAAAACCCCTGTAAGTTATAACAGAATTGTCATAGAAAACAAAAACAAAAAACCCACCAAAAAAAAAAAAAAAGCACGAAACCCCTCTGGCTAGTAAAGGTTAGAATAACAATTTTTTTTTTTTTTTAGGTTACAGAAAAAAAGATATCTTAACACTCATCCTGACTCACCAGGAGATACTAATAGTAACAGTACAGAGACAACAGGCATTATGTACACCTGAAGAAGTATGTGAAGATATAACTAGCAACCCAGGTGAATGCTAAACAGGAGCTCCTAAAATTATATATGTTTAAATGAAGTGATCTGGATTACTTGCAGACAATAGACTCCAAAAAAAAAAAGGGGCTAACATCCCTCTTTTGTGATCAAAAATTTCCAGGAGCCTGGAGGCAAAATGTTTGCACTGAAATTCAAAGAGGGAGGACTGGATGGCCCAAGTACTTACAGGTCCAGCAGCTGAATGACGAGCAAGGCAAAATCACACAATATTCAATGCTGGACTTTAATAATAAAGAATTAGTGAGGGGTAATAAAAATCAATGTCAATCAAATTAGGTCTATGGAAAATAGATTCTGTCAAACTGAACTGACAACCTTCTTGATGAGATTACAAGTTTGACCTATAATTTTTAAGAATGCCATTAAATCAACATTGATATACTTGGTCTTCTCTAAAGAACTTGATTTGGTACTGCTTATTAATTGACTAAAACAAAATTAACATGGCACAGATTAAATGGATTTAAAAAGCCAACAGATCTCTTACTAGGAATTGTGAACAGGAAATCATGAGAAAGATGCTTTCCTACAGGTTTATCTCAGGAAACAGATCTTGGCCCTAAATTGTTTATTTCCCCAGTAAGTGGAAAAAACCCAAACTCCTTGCTTGAGAAAATTGACTGCAGAAAGACAGGAGAAGGAGAGGATAAGTACAAAGAGGACAGAGGGAAGGTACAAAGCAATTTAAGTTCCTCAGCAAACCACAAATACACACATTTACACAGCACAAAGATTACACCCTGACAAACCAAGTTAACTGTTAAGGTGCTTTCAGAATGCTGAAATGGAAGACTGACACAGGCTAGGTAAAGTCTGCACCGTTGATACAAGAGCCATAAAAGTCACCCAGTGAGAAGGGGAAAGAATTGCTGTTTCTGATCTGCCTGTGCTTTGCTGAGGAAGAGCCCAGTCCTGGTGCACATGCTCCAAGCAAGACACTGATGCCTTGGTGATGGGGCCATGAGAGCTGGCTACAGCACAGGAACTCTCGGTTGAGATAAGGGGGTCAATCTGCCTACCTGATCAAAAAGTTGTGATAGTGAGTTGAATGAAGCTGAACCTGAACACTACTACATTAGCATTCCCCTAAAGCACAGATTTTTAAATTTTTTTAAACAAATGCCTGCCCGTGAAGTTATGTATCCCAAGTCCCATTGTTTGGCAAGCAAAACCAGACTAGAAACAATACAGCAAAAGCTGTTTTCCTCTGGAAGCCATTTGCTCTGTGTTTTTGACACTGAAGATAAGGTGAATTTAAGTACCTACCAACCATTTTGTCAGTTCTACCACTGGAAAGTCTGAAGGCTTGATTTTTTTTTATTTTCCCTGAAAGCTATGCTCTAGCTCAAGCAGAAATTAATCCAGTTTTGGCAATATGTGTTAAGTGCTCTATAATCTCTTCTACTCTGAAACTCTACAAATACAAATGTTCCTGCTGGTTCTACGAAGAACAATCATTGCCACAAGCAAAGCAGAAGCAAACTACTTTCTCAGAAATTCTGAAGCCTTCTATTGCAGAAACTATTTCAGTAGAAAACTCTGAGATGAATACAACTTTGAATTGCCCATCTGTGACCAAGTGTTAAAAAAATGGTTAGAAACATCCTATTTATTTAAAAAAAAAATGACTGCGGAATGCAGAGTCACATTAAAGGACTTTGGTCCCCACTACAAGCAGTTGCTCACGAGAACAAGCACAGAATGGGACAGCAGCAACCCAAACTGCCTTAAATTGTGGTTTTGTTGTGCCCTGCCCAAATGCAAGAGCTAATTAAAGCTGCCCCCAGAGCCGCAGCGCGGGCGCGGACGCTGCCCTGCCACAATCGCTCCCTTCGGAAGTAGGGCACGTCTGACAGCTCCTCCCGCATCAGCCAGGCAGCAGCCTCAGACAGCAACAGCCCCCAGCCACTCGGGTTTGGGACAAAAGATAAATAATGCTCACCACGAATTCTCCACGTCTCCACACAGCTCTTTCTGCCTGTTCAAACCTCGGTGAAATTTAGGGAAGAAGCTGGTCAGGGGTCAGCTTCTCTCTATCGTAAATGCTGAGCGCAACTTGCTCTCCACCTGTGGCTCTTCCAAGCAAAACCTGCACATACTCTTCCCACTTTTCCCAGTGTTTCCCAAAATTGAGATGTTTGTAATAAATAGCACCTATGCATGGCTGGCAGGGAGATGGCCTTCTGTCTTTTAAGCAACAGTAACCGAAGAATTCTGACATTGAAGGCAATCCCTGCTCCAGCTGGCAGGTCCATTTCAGAACACCTCCCTGTGAGCCTTCAAACCAATTCAGAAGTGTTTTAAACACATTCCTGGGATGAAAAGGAATGACTCAAGCTCATATGAAAAGCCATATGAAGTAGAGGCTTTTTGAGAAGGTTACATAAATACCCTTGAGATGATATATTCATGATGTACAAAGGGGGTCAAGTGAAACAACTTTCTTTTTTTCTTCTTGTTTGTTTCCACAACAGTTACCAACAAATAGAGCTGTTCACCTAAAAAAGGAGGTAAACCATAAACAGAAAATTCAGATCAAGGGAAAATGAGATCTGATCATGAGACCATTTCAAAACCTGCTCCTTGTCTGACGCCTTTTTATACCAGTAATGTCAGCCTCATTCATCCTCCACCTCTTTACCAAGGAGAATTACCTGCTGTCACCCCAGCAACACACACTACAGTCTCAGGAGAAGCAAACCAGGAGGGAAGCATCTTCTGCACACAGTGCTCCTAGGACCAAACAATTAAGCTAAGGCTGTCACTGTCACAATTCACTGCAACCCATGTATGAAGGGTAACTTGTTCTGTGCTTAGTGCAGCTCCATCACAGCACCCATTTAGTCTACAGCTTTACAATGCACACTCCTTATGTTGGTACAAACTAGGATTTAATATATGTTGTCCATGAACAGCAAGAAATATTCTTCCCCTATAAACTCTTACTTTTGCAAGAATTTCAGGAAAAATACACACATCTTTCTCAAAGCAAAAAGATATGCATGAATGATAAATCACTTGTTTTTTGCCTTTTGCAGGAAGATGCCTGGGTACAAGCTTTGTTTTGAAACCTTCCATCAAATTACTTGTCCTGGGGTGACGTTACTATACTTGGATTATCCTTAGTTCTTTTGAGAAGATCCCATTTCTACATTAGGAAAGGTTAGCTGTAGTTAAATGCAATCCCACCTAGAGCCTCAGATATGGTGTGATGCTACAATTAAGAAGTATGACTTGTCCTCAGTTAAAAGTAGCCATCAGCATCATCAGAGTTCAGTAGATCCTTCTTACTGGAGGAAAGCCAGGTTGCAGTCTAGCAGTGAAATGCACTTTTAACAGATTCCCTCCTAAGAAACATGCCTATTGTTTCACAAAAAAAATAAAGCTAACACCAAACCTCTGGGAAAAATCCTCTATGTTCCACAGCTAGAGCCCCTGCAAAGGTTACACAATGGCACAAAGATCCTCAGGTGGGAGAAGATCCCTCCAGTGAACTCTCTTCCCAAGGCATCAGGGCCCCGATACCCAAACAGCAACTGCCCTCCCCACCAGGAACCTGCACAGAGAAAATTCCTATCACTGCCTTAATGCCAGAGAGACTCAGATAAAAGCTCATTCAATGCAGGAGTGAGGCCTTTTTTGGGGAGCTTGAGGGGAGACAATGAGGTCCCATGGGAGCCCTATGCACACAGGATTTAATAAACTCCAGCCCAAGTGGAAGGGGCTTCTCACCAGGCCTTCCCCAACAGAGACGTGGTACGTGATTAAAAAATCCCCCAAAGGAAGCCCTTGCAAACAGTGTGCTACATCCCACGTAAAACTCTCCCTCAGGGAGAGGATAAGAGGGAAAATGAACCAGACATACAGACACCACTCACTCAATTTTAATATCTGAATGGGAAGTGCCAGATACCATGACAACAAGCCTAGAAAAATAAAAGGGGAATAAAAAGAAGCATTGCCCGAAATGTGAAACAAATGCTATAAATGTACCTAAAGCAGTTAGGTAAAAAATTAAAGCAAATTATTAGTGCTGGTGTGGTAATTGGAAGGGAACCACAAGGATCTAGACATAGTGACCTCAAAATCAAATCAAGACTCCCCAAACATATCTGCAAGCTCCCCCAATAGAAAGAAGCATCATTCATCCAGCACCTTGAGTTAGAAAGTTTGATTTTGCCAGGCAGTGCCAGAGGAGATTACAGGAGTTTTGTTTGCTTCTACAGCCTGGACAAATCTCTTCATGCAAGATGGTGCAATTTCATGTCTTGATTTTCACAGATGCTGAAGCAGTAGCAGTTCTTGTGTAAATTAAATACCAATTGGCAGTAACTGTCACTTCTCAAAATTTGATACAGTATTATTTTCACTTTAGAATGGCCCCATATATCCAACATGGAACACAGAACAAGGTGGGGCATGCTTTGACAGCCTGCTGCTACCCAGCACCACCAGATCCTTCCCAAAATCCGACCCTCAAGAAACCCCAAAAGGGCTTCTAAAACCATGCAACTACTCCATTTTATACTTGACCACACCAGCAAGGTAAGACACATCTGCTCTTGAAAGTTGTGCCTTACAGCCTCCTAAAGGTTTCTATGATTTCAGATGTTGTGCACCTCACCTGAAACAAGGCTTTGCTCTACTACAGAGTTCTACCAAGTCAGCTGTGCCACTGCTGTGCTTGAGGACATGGACTAATCTGCCTGCAAAGCTTAAGAGGCAGTTTGAGACAGATGCTGCTGGCTTGGCTGGAGTCTTCTGTGCTTCCCATTACCATAGCATTGAAACATTTTACTTGAAACATAAAATTATACTGAATTTTTCTGAAACATACCTTTCCTCACAAACAGCACTGAGGAAAGCACTTTTAGTCCTGTTATGGAGAAGAAAAACTGAAAGGCATCACAATTCCCAGGGTGAACTTGGACAGAGTAACTAAGAGAGCTAAAACTGCAGCTTCCCCACTCTAAGACTGGAATCTTATCACTGGCCCATTGAGAGTTGTGCTGGGCTAGAGATATCTTGTAAACAACACACACATTTCATGCTCTGTAGAATATATTATCCTCCTTTTTCTTTTAAATTTGCTTGCTTTTATCAAGTTTCTTTAAATGCAAAACTGGATTTTCAGCATGGGTGTGTTCGTACTACTGCAAGCAACTGATTAAATAGGTTTTGAAAAGCTACTGCTCCTGACATACACAAGACAAGTGAGTTCCATTTCTGAACAAATATTTGGATTTTGCTCCCCTCAGTTGACATCTCCTGCCTCCCTTCTTTTCATCTTCTCCTCCCCCTTCCTTCAAGGAGCACACAGCCTCTGAATAAGCAGCTGTTCTGAGAAGAGCAAGGCTGCACTCCTCCCCGCTTTGTCCCAGAACAGAGCAGGGACTGTACTATAAAAATCCAGTGTTCTGGGGACAGGCATGAATGGACAAGAAACAGCCATGACTTGTCTATCCTGAACAGTAAATTCAATGCTGAAGAGACGACTTAAACACAAAAATGCAGACATTAGAAACGAACAGGCAAAGTGAAAACAAGATGCAGTGAGAAAAAGTGAAAACAAATAGAACCAGAAAAAACCCCAAAAACCTGGAAAGTTGTAACAGCAGATAAAAATGGTTATCAGCAGTGCAGAAAAAGAATTTGAAAAAGGAATTAAAGAAGTCACTGCATTATATTAATCATGCAATATGCTGTGGAAAGCAGCTCTTATCCCAAACAGGGGATGTCACAGTGGGGAGAAAGGACACAGCATCACTGGACAAGCAGTACAGAAAGAATGGTAAAGCCCACACAACTCCAACAAGGAATGTATGTACCAGAGAAAAGGAAGGTAAAAAAATGAAGGCAAATTTCAACAGTCACTGTATTGTTAAAATAAAAGCCAAGGCTCAATAGTGACTTAAGATACAAGCTTAGAAGGGTCCAGTGCTAAAACACTAAAATCCTTGGATGAAGTTTGACCAAAGGGAAATACAAAAGCCTATAGATATCTCAAATGTGTAAAGACTATGACTGGAGATGAAATATTAGAAATGTGCTACTTTTAATACAGCTACGCAAAAAAAGATGAATTTACAAGAGTGTGGAAAGAATCACTATCTGGAACCAAAGGGAAAAGCCATTCTGAGATCATGAGCCAGCAGGTCACAGAAGAGGCACACACTTCATTACAGCAGATGCATCTTCCCTCCTGCATATCATCCCAAATGCTGGCACTTCTGAAATTCAGATGAAAGCAGAATGCAACTAAAAATTTAATAGTGAACAATGGACCAGAAGCTTAAGGCAAATCAAAAGAAACAGAGTGATTATTCATTGGTCAGGCTTCAACCAAAGGCACAGGAAGTTCAGATCATAGTGAGCCCACACCCTATCACCAACAGTTTTGGTGCAAAATGTATCAAAATTGTACAAAAAAGAGCAATGCCAGACACCCAGAGTGAAAGCTTATGAGAAGCTCCACTAGAAAATGATGGCAGTGAGTGGTAGAAGACAGGCAGAAGGACAGAACCAGGACAGGGGTTCCTACTTGCATGAAGTGTCAGAGAACTGCAGAGTGTAAAGAATCCTGGCAAAACAAAAAAATCTTAGTTCACAGGCTAGAGATATTTATTAAAAGGCCAATAATACACTCAGTCAATAAGAAGGGGACAAGCAAAGAACATTGGAAAAATACAGCTAAGATCTGAAAAAGCCAGTGCATCATCAAACTTGGAATAATTTCTTGTAGAAATGGTGGCAGTAAAGCTACCAGTCTAAAGGAAATGGCAGAGGAACACAAAACCAGTGAAAAACAAGAGTATGTTTTGCAAAACAAGAATATTAAGTAGGACATAATATTATACTGCAACATCAATATCTGAAACCTGTTTGACTGCAAATTCAAAAAGCCCTTGTAATTTTGTCATTAAATGATTTAATTTAGCAACATTTAAGGTTTTGTACCTCAGCCTCTGTCAAACAGCAAAAAACAAAAGCCACAATACTAACAAATTTCACAGTAATTCAGAACAATGACTCTCAATACCTGTTCTGTCTCATCAACAGCCTACTAATTAAACTCTGAGCTCTACTAACCACTTTTTCCAATGCACAGAGGAAAGTAATTTATTACAGGCCGGAATACAAAATTTAATATTAACAACACAACTCGTGACTGCAGCATTTTTAATCTGATCAGCAGAAACATAAATAAAAGCTGCAACCTGACAGCTAAGAAGGTTAATCTGTAATAGTTAGATTTACGTAGATTACTTTACACAGCATCTGGAAAGATGCTGAGAAAGGTAAAGCTACTTTATCATATTCCAAAACATGCTACCTTATAAAAAAATTTTGCTATGCACTGATATATAGACTGCAGGGAACCTCATCACAAATTTGTTTCAGCTTTAAGACAATTTACAAGAATTTTAAAGCAAGAACAGGAATAAGTATGGTTCCAAATGTTTAAATATTCCTTTTACATACCTGCAGGTAACAAAAGTAATGAAAACTACTTCAAGGAGAAAATATTATGACTTTGTGTGCACATATTACTTAGCTCTATCACTTAATCTTGGTAATTTTTTTGAGAAGAATATTAGCAAAAATATGGTCCTCAGTAAGTCTTCTCCAGCATAAAAAATTCTGTTCTTTTCAAGGTGGCAGATTTCATCTGTATCAGCTAACACCTTCCCTTATGACATTATCTACATGAATGGCACTGGATGTACCATTGACTGATGCCATTATTGGCTGATCACCACTAAAACCAGTGCAGTTTCTGTGATACACAACTCTTATAAAAGGCTTTTCACAATATTAAACAGGTAGGTGGTAAATCAACTTGTTTCTTTTGTTTCCTGTTTGGCAAAATACCTAACCTGGAGCAAGTGAGTACCACAATACTACCAACAACCAAAATGAAGGTACCCGAACAACTATTCCAATGCAGCAGAAAGCATAAGGGAAAAATATGTTACCAGTCAACTCCCAAGCTGTTCATGTTTGGGGCTGGGTTTTGTGGCTTTTCTTTCTTTTAAGACAAAGTGGATTCCAGATGAGAAAAAGTTGAAAGAAACAGAGAACTGGGCAAAGATACACACTGGTAAATAGAAATGACACAAATACAGCAAGTAGGAGAACAGAGGAGTCTAAAAAAGGAACTGCTAGAGAATACTTCTTGTTACATGTCCTATCTTCTCATGCCCTACCTACCATCCTCACAGCCAGGAAAGTCAATACACCCCCTCCATCCAGCCAACAGCTTCCCAGGGAAGGAGGAGGTAGCCTCATTTTTTGGGTACTAGAATTCTGCAGCAAGAGGAAGGAAGCCTGTTGATAACCCAGCTTAAGGTGCTTCCAAACTTGTGTGAGCGCTATTATCTGAATAGGGCAGAGGGAGATTAGAGCTTGCACTGCAGGAACAGCAGCCCCTAGAGTATAGCAACAATTAATCACACTGGCAATGCTGCCATTTGTTTGCTTGCAGGTGAGTATGACGCAGCTTTTTGTCCATCTGCTTTTACAACACCCCTTGAAAACCATCTAACTGGAAAAAAAAGGCAGTTCAGGCTCATGTGAATAAAAGTAGTAAGTGTTCAGTCTTTTTCCCCTCAAGCTGATATATTCCACTGATTAAACAGATGCTGAGAGAGTCACAAGAACAGTAGTACTGTGTCAGAGCAGAGCTTTGCCTGGTCCAATAAGCCTCTCCAGCAGCACCTGCAAGTCAGTAACTTGCACTGAAATTCCTAGCAGAGACACAGCACCATCTGCAAAGTCAATGAGAGACCCTGCTCAGGAACAACAGCTATATCCAACAATGTTCAGCAGTGAGTCAGCCAAAGCAGAGCTCGTGAGCAAAATCAAAGAAATGGACTGGCCACGATGTTTTCTTTCCCTCTTTTCACAGAATCAGAATTTCACAGGAATGAGAGTGGAGAGTGACCACAAGATTGTGGCATCACAGAAATGGGAAACACGGTACCTGAGCAAAACCTGTCTTAATAGATGTAGAGAGATGCAGAAGAGCCCAAACAAAACTCGGGCTGTATCACAAATGGTTTGAAAAGGCAGAGGCTGCAGTACCAATGACTGGCTCAGGAATGAAGTGCAGGACATGAAGAGAATGCTGATGAAATCCAGAGATTTGCTGGCAAAGACTGTGCATCAGAGCAGCTTCCAATAGCCCAGATTCCCGAGATGGTTATCTGTGCTGACTCTAGGCAGAGGACTGCCAGTGAGCTGCACACAAAGGCTGCTGGACTCCCAGTCCAGGCAGCAAGAGAAACTGTGCTTTAAGCAAGAGAAAAGAGGTGGTGAGCAGTGTTAAGGATGTAGAAAACACCCTCTCCATATGTCCTTGCGTGTAACAGCAAAATTAGAAGAAGTTTTAACTGTAAGCCAATTTAAAATGATGGCCTAAGTTTCCAAGCAGTGAGATTGAGCCCTTGAAGTTTTCTGGAAACAAAGGAGGAAAAAAAAAATTAAGGCCAGGCTAGAACTCCATGCTGTAAATATCCCAAAAGGAACTTTGCCCTCTACAAATTGCATCTCACTTGACAAAAAGATAGAAAAGAAGTTGGCTTGATCATGCAAATGGGTCTTTCCTCAAGCCACAGTTAGAGTAACTCCAAAAGCAAAAATGTGAAGGATGTACTCTGAGGGGGTGGAACCTGAATGATGACTTTGATCAGTTTAGGGACTGCACATAAACTGAGGTAGCAGAGAAGAGAGGAGAGGCAGGAATGCTGAGGACATTCACACTCCTAGGAGCAGCAGACCCAATACCAGTCTGAAGGGCTCACACTGGCCATTCCCAGAAGCCAAGGTGAAGATCACCTCAGCAGAACTCTGGTGGCTGTGGAGAAAACAAACTGCTTGCTAGGGGCAAGTCAAATGATGATGGATCAGCTCTGCAAGACAGAAGGGGCAAGGACTCCCTGGCTCACTGATTCAGAGAATCAGCTACCACAAGCAGGTCACGAGTTTACTGAGCACCATCTGAAAGTCAAGAACAAACTCCAAATGCTGTGTTGGTGAAAATCAGCCTTGTGAAATGGGAGAGGAGGCAGATCACTTTCCAAAGCATTTGAACTGGTTTTACACAGGTCATTTCTCTTTCTGGACAAGTTGTGTAGCAAGAGCACAGGGGAAGCAGGCAGAGGTGACAGCCATAGTACAGCTGAGCTGCTCCTAGGTGTGGCTGAAGGACAGGACTCCTTGAGCAGCAAGGGTGCATAAATGCTGGGAAGTCAGCCTTGGAGCCCTGAGAAGTACCTGATGTGCTGTCTGCTGCTGCCCCAAAGGAACCTGCCTCAGCTGGGAGGGCTCCACTAGTGGCTGACAGTCTCCTTGAGCTTTCCTGGCACTCACATTCCTTTCCTCCCCTTTTTCCTCCCTGGGCTAAAAGGAAAGAAAAGACAGAGAGAGAAGCAGCTGTGCACAAGTGCTGAAGTACAGGGTCTGGGCTTCTTGAGGAGAGGGCAGAATGATCCAAAAAGGAGAGAGAACACTAAAAGTGAAGGGTGGAGTGCCATGAACAGAGGGGTGCACCAGAGCCTTTTCACATTCCAGGCTGTTCCCTGGTAGATAGCTATCCTCAGTGCAGGTGATCCCAGGGATGGAAAAAAGGCTCAGAGCAGAAGGTCAGCAGACACACACCGGAGAGCCTCATAAGTAACCTTGTATCTAGAAGTCATGATTTCAGAGGTGTAGGCGTGTTTGTGCTGCTGAGGAAAATCACACTGGTAATCCTTCAACACTGGGCTTGATGGGAAGTTGATGGTATTTACTCAAACCAAGCAGCAAAAAACTGAAGAATACTCTAACTATGTATTAGAGGCATTTAATACACTTCAGCAGCAGCTCAGGACTGAAACTGGTGAAGTTAATTAGAAAGCTCTTTTGCAGCACAAGGGCCATGCCTACTTGCTTTCTGCCTATTTGCCCCAACACTCATTTCAATTGCTTTTTTCCAATAATCAAGAAATCAAAATTCTTTTGTTCGCCGGCACAAAGTCTGCAGCAGGCAACTGCAGAGAAGTGATAAAGAAAATGATGGATGCTAATTTGACCATTTTCTTCAGCACAGACATCAAACCACACAAAAAAACATTTTAGAGATCCAGCACTGAGACACTCGCTACCGTTTTTGTGTCTCTTCCCCCACAGTGTGAAGTTCAGATACTTAATGCAAATGTTCATTAAAATAATCAATATTTGGGGATTGTCTTGAATCTGCAGCCCTTAAAATAGGATATGCAACATGGAAATTACGTTTATCTCTGCTCCAGAACAGAATATACTTCAGGAAATAAGCTATAAAAATAACTAGGCTATGAAATTAAGATCAATTTATCAAAGGTCTTTAATAACATTCAGAGCCATATATTTAGTCCTTTAAAAATAATTCTAGATTTCAAATTTTAAAGACTCAAAGTCGTCTGGTTTTCTGTATCTTTTAATATTTAATTTTCTGCATTAAAAAAAAAAAAAAAAAAAGCATAGTCTGTATTCCATATGATTAACAGAAAATTTTTTCTTTTCATTTCCAAACTACATTATCTTAGACTTCTGCTTCTCTGGGCACTTGACTTGCAGCTGCACTAATACTGCTCTGACCACTCTTTCCTCACTGCATTTGTCTGTGCATTCAACACAAAGAAGTAACTTACATACAAATCTCCTTTACCTAATAAACACAGCGAGGCCAACGCACAGTCACTGCCTGAAAAACCCAAGGCAATTCACTTAATTTGGTATTATTTTTTCAGACAAAAGAACCCTAGCTGAGTACTCTGCTGTATAAATATTTTTCCTATTTCAGCAAATACCAAGTCTTTTGCTTTCAAGGAAATAAAATGCAAGAACTCCACTGCTTCTAACAGATATTCCCTATACAGTCAATTTGAGGGGCACTACTAAATATGGCCTTTAAATGCAATCAAGACAAATGCCAGCAATACATATTCAATTTATGGTGAACACTACACTATGGAAGCTTTTTTTTTCCTGTTCTGAAGGGTGGTATTAATTCACCTCTTCTACCAGAGCAATGAAATTGCTGCTAACACTCAGTCCAGGGCAACAAGATCTGTGCCAAATAAATGATCAGAGATCAGTGGCTAGTTACCACTGCTTTACATAGAATTACTAAAACCCCTTTCCAAGTCAACAAGGGAATAAACTACCTCTACAAGGTATTTTTCTCCTAAACCCTGTTATTAGGTGGGCTTATGCCATGAGGCATGAGTGTTTACATACTTTCTAAAGAGTTTATAAGTCTTATCTAACATAATCCCTGCATTCTATAATCCTATCTGTTTAATGTATTTTACATGGGGAAAACCGCTGGAACCAGTAGTATCTCAAAATGGAAGGCACTTCCAAAGCACAATCAGTGAATTGGACATCAAATGCAGAAGTAGTTTATGCTCAGATTAGACTTTCAGTCATTTCAGATCAGGTACCCTAACACTGGGTTTTACTGTAAGCTAAATTTATCTGCATATGGATTTTTTTTTATTTCCACAGGACACTTTTGGCACACCATTTTACAAAATTCTTAAAGAAAAAAGAGACAAAACACTGCCAGCCTTTGTGTGCGAATTTTCCAGTGAATAAAAGTTCTATCTGCAGCTTCCAAGCATAAATAGCTGTGAACTACTTCCCTTAAATAAAAATAAATCTTTTCTCCCCTTGACAAAGCAGCACAATTTTACTAATATCTCTGCAATTTCCAGCCTAAGTGTTTCACCTGCAGTCTTAACCATGCAATAGTTACCTATTGTCATGAACTGCATTACCAAAGACCTGTTCCCTAGAATTAAATTTAGCCATTAGTACCATTTTTGCTTTGTGTCTTTACATTATGATGAGATTTCAGAGTCCTCCTTTGACTCCAACCCAGAAAAACCCACTGGGACCTCCTGGTTATCTGCTCCATCACGCCTCAAAACCTCCAATTAAAACACATAAAACTTGGCTGCTGCCTGCTGCAATCACTGGGCCAATACTAGGTGATGTCTGCTTACCAGGGGAGTGTTCTCATGCTCCTGCACATCTGCCATTGCACCCCAGAGCTTTCCTCCTGGAAAACATGGCCATTCCTGCCTGCCCTGTCTCCTGCCTCCCTGGGCATCACCAGTGTGCAGTTAATGGCTTCTGCTCCTGAGGATACAGACCTTCTCCATCCCTTGCTTTCAAAGCAGCCACCAAATCCAGATGCTGAAATTAAGGCTGCTTAATTAAGCTCCAAATTTCAGCACACTGCAAGTATGCAGCTCTGAACAGCATGTTCTAGATAGAAACACACTAGTTCCCCATCACTTGTTGAACACACTCTTGGTTAAATAAAATCTGGGTCTTTGCTTTTCACAGCAGCACCTTTTCAGTATAAGCTTCTCATTTTACAAGAAATTCTTTTCTAGAGGGCACATGATACAAGCTTAACTTGGTGTGGACAAACTTCTGAAGGAGCAGAACAAACTGCTGAGGTCAACAATTTACTGGTTTCCACAGAGGAACTAGCACTGCACACCTCTCAGGTGAAAAACATCTTCCTGTAACTCTCATAATGCTGCATGACTTCTGATTCTGCCATTTTAGTAGGTTTTGGTTCTTGGATCCTATGCTTGAACATCCAAGGAGTAAGGAGTGGACAATCCATAACTTCTAGAGAGGATTTCAGGTAAATCCAGTGTTTATTTCTCTCCTTTTCACTCATTGATATTTAAATTATACTTACTATGCCATGATTATTTCTGAACTGCAGTTTTAATTTAAACATGCATCAGTACTATTAAAATGACCTGAAACTCAAGTGAAAGACTTCGGTCTTTGTACATAATCTTAAAGGAATTGCAAATTCAAAAAGAACAATTAAAAAAAACCCAAAAACAACAGTGTTACATTCTGGGAAGAGGAGCAACAAAGTTTCTGATTATACATGCAAAGAACAGAACTACGCAAACCCTGCCATAACTTAAGGGATGCACAGAAATCTTGTATCAATAAATATTCTGCATTACAGTGTTCCTGGATCATTTGAAGATGCAAAAGATTTGCAAGCCAAAGATTTTTGAATACTGAGCATCTCAACATTCATAGCCATAATTTTCTGGGTAAGTTACAGATTAAAAAAAAAAAAGGAATCTTAAAAGCTACCAAATGAATTAAAAAACTAATAACAAATATCCCCTTCTCCCACATACAAACTGTGTCAACAAGGACAACTCAGTGGACCAGCAGCACTTACAGAGTCTGACAGACACTACACTGACTGGATATTTTGTTTGCAAACACAGGACAAAACAAGTTCAGCATTTCTTCTCTGAAAATTCTCATGAATTCAAGCCCTCTCCCTCAAGAGATGAAGACATTTGTCACTGGTTTACTTCAGACAAAATAAGAAATAAAGAGCATCTGCAACACTCTCTAGCTTAGCATTTCTGGTTAGTGCAGAGCCTCACTCCCATCCATCTGAAGCCATAGGTTTCCTCCCTGAAGTCACCTCCTCTCATCTAATTCTGTTCTAAAATGTTTATGCCACTTAGCTGTTTTTTTTTTAACCCAAGTTCCTTCTCATTTTTTGAGCGCAGCTGATTAAACCTGAACAACTGGGTTGTTGGACGAAATATGCTGTAGCTATGAAATGGTACAGCAGGGACCAGTTTCACTGTTAATTTAAAATGCTAGAATTAATTAGGTAGTGTAAATGAAGAATTTAATAAGCACACTTTACAACCACAAGTTCTGCTTTTATTAAACACCCCTGCCAAACGAAGGCAACTATCTTCAGTCTGTTTTTCCTTGTCTCATTCTCTTAAAATCTCTGCAGTGAAAAAAAAAACCAAACAATTTTTGCCATTGCAACCCCTCCCCCATAATTAAAATGTATGCCTGACTTCCATCTCCTCTCTCAAGTCATTAGCATCTTTAAAAAAAATGCTACTGTATATCCTGCCTGTTCTGAGAAGCTACCAAACAAAACCCAAGTTTACGATTTTGGTTTTGAATACCAAATTAAAGGCTGTCTTAGAAGCTGTCATTCCTATTCAACTCAGTGCAGTGTACTACCAAATTAGCATAGTTTTTTACTAAAGGAATATGCTTGCTTTAACATGTGCCTTTCCAAAGCGAGGGGGCAACTTCACAAACCAATTTTATTAAAAACTCCTACTACTGTTCTAAGACTGCAAGAAGATTTGGAGCAGATGACTATTCCTGTCATACATTGTTTAACCAAATTTAAAATTAATAAAAGAGTTCAGGTAATGAATTTTATTGGAAATATCCAGTATGTTTAAACAGACTTTCTATACCTTTTAACTCCTTGAGAAAACCATTTCAGAAGACTCAACATAATTCCAAAAAAACCTCCAAAAAAACCAAATTGCAGCTCTTTGACAGGAAAAATAAAATCTTTTACATCAGCCAATTCAATGCTACCTAGCTTCAGTTACATTTGAGATTTTCTACTATGGTTTTGCCAGGATAACTATTGAATCATGATTTGGTTTATGACCTTTTCTATTTTTCTTGAAGCAAGAGCTCTCTCCAGCTTTCTATTCTGACTTTTTTTGATTTGCCTGATAATTCAGCCCAGCAAGAAGGAAGCAAACTTACAATATATGAAGACAAACCAGACTTTTGACAGAAAGATCAGCACATTTGTTTAAAGGCCTAACAAAGCTTAGCTTAGATCTATTAAAGCCACAAAATTTTCAACAGAAACAATGAAAAATCCAAAAGCAGACAAAATCTAAACTGTTTCACATCTTCACTGTTTCAGCAATAGCTTAAGAATTCACTGGGGTTTTTTTACAATACAGCTTTCTTTGTCAGAAAAAATACTTCTATTGATTTTTAATAAAGAAAAAGCAAAGAACCCTTGAAAAGCCACTCACTCCTGTACCAGCCCACTGGCACACTTCTACCCCTCCCTTCCCAAAAAACCAATCCAGGGGCCTAATGAAGAACATGCTTACATGATGATTCAGAAGGATGTGCTGGGTATGACCTCAGTGCATTTCCATTTTGTTACTCTCTGTGTTCTTAAAAACATGAACTGCTTCTGGCAGAGGACTGCATTTGATTTACTAACTCTGAATTCAATGTGAGGAATGAACATGCATCCTCAAATTCAGTAATGTTGCACAATGCCTTGATAACAGGTCTTAAAAATCTTGGCAGATGAAATTCTGTTTTCAAAAACAGCACAAATAATTTGGAGAACTTTTTTTTTTTTTTTTGTAAATTTGGTTCTTTTGTACTTGCATCACCACTAAAACAACAAGTAGGGGTGATGTCCTCAAGGCATCTGTGTAAGTTTTTTCTAAAGAATAGTTCCTTTAAAGTATTTTAGTGATCAAAGATTTATGCACTTTGTATGGAAAGAAAAAGCATAGGCAAAAATACTACCCAAGAAGATCATAGAGCAAATTTATCATATCTTCAAGCAGAAAGACAAAAGCCTGGAGATGGAGTGAAACAAAAAGAATACTGTTCCTAGCTGATGAAGTAATGGCTCTCTGTCCAAAGACAACCCATTCCCTATGAAAACAACACCGAATATCTAAAGTCTTCAAAATATATTGTAAGAACATCATCATGAATTTGAGGGATAGAATAAGCAACAAAAGCTCATGAAACACAAGATCAAAATTCAAGCTAGGCACCCTAGACTCCTGCAGATGAGGGTTTCACTTCTGCCTGAAATAACTGAACTGACCTGCAGTTAAATTTTTCAGATTATTTTCAGACTAGAAGGAAAACAAAGTCTGTAGGAAAAAAAAAAAAAGTAAATAAAAGTCAATTTCATTTTTCAATCTTCTTTTTAGAACACCTGAAGCTGTGGCCAAATCAGCAGATTTATTGCAATAGATACATCATGGTGCTAAAGAAAGCTCTGCTGGACAACACTTGTGAGGACTCAAGCTGCCCTGCAGCTATTGCCATTTGTTATGTGCCTTGTCTTCAACCAGAGCATTGCTGTGTGTCAGGAAGTAAATAAAAAAGAAGCATTGCATGTTGAAAAGCACTAAGCAGATCATCCTAATTCTGCCAATACCATGGCTGCCAGGATGTTATGGAAGCAGGTAAGAAGACTTGCATTTTAATTCCTCATCTTTCCATGGTGCTTCTTCCCACAGAGCACACTCCCAAGTTGCCAGGAGAGCCTCAGAGGGGAGCTGATTCCTTTTCTGGAACCCTTTCCCTCCCAAGGCTGCTGCTCTCTGTGCTAAACATAACAGCACTGGTGATGCACTGAACAGCAGTGAAATCTCAGCTGCTCCCACCTACGGTGCGAGTAGACACACAACCTAGAAAACTAACCTATAAAGCAAGCTATAAAAGCTGATTGTTCATCCCATCTTGTGCAGCAGTGGATTCCTGGCTGTGGCAGCAAGGATGTGGATTAGGCCAGGTGCATCTGCACCCATCCACACCTCCTCTAGTGCCAGCACAGACACCTCTCCTTGTTGAGGCAGCATGTGCCACGGAAGGCTTTTATTCTGAAGGCATCTACCAATGGGTGCTACTTCACATGAGAAAGGATTCCTGCTAACTAAAGTGTTTTTGGGGACCAGAGTTAATTAACTACCTACAGAAATCTGAATGAAAGCCAGAGCAGTGTGTCTCAACTACAGCCCACTGCTGCTCCAGACCACCGTGGTCAATAAGCTGTGATGGACATGCAGAACCACCTCACCTTGTGTTCTTAGGCAGAAATTTATCCAGGGTTTGGTGAAGCTCAAATGGCAGAGTCAGAATTAGGAACCATCAGTTGGCTCAATCCATTCAGACAAGTCCATGTTAAATAAAAATGAGAAGGAACAGGAAAGCAAGACCACTGTCTAAGCTCTCCTGCAAGAAGCTGCACAGTGTGTAACACACATGCAGACTGGCACTGTTCAGAATTCTCCCCAGATCTGGAGCGGCTGAGAGACAAGGGGCTTCTCAGCTGTTCTAGATGCAGAGTGCATCTAGCACTGAAGACTAAAGGCTTGCCCCTGAAGTTTAGCACTGCATCTGCTGCATTCCCTGTGTTAGCACTTGCAACACAAGCACCAAGGTTCTGCTGACCTCAAATACAAGCTGACCCTAACGCAGGCAAAATCCAGAACATGAAGCACTTACCTGTGATTTTGTCTCTCACGAGCTTGCAGGATTCGATTTCACCAATGCTCCCAAAGAGACTCCTGAACTCCTCCTGGGTCATGTTCTGGGGTAAATAGTTGACTATGAGGTTGGTTTTGCTGTCATCTGTAGCAGCCCCTGTCTGCATGGGGGAAGGGCAGTTTCTACTGTTGCTGGAGGGTCCATTGGTTGTATTGGAAGTAGGGCCATTCGACACCTGAGGCTCCATGGTGCTAATTATCTACAGCAAAATAAGAGAAAGGGGGAAAAAAAACCACCCTTAAGTTTCATAGATACAATAGCTATTTTTAAAGATACTCACAAACGAATGAGTAGGTAGCATTCATGGCCAATTTAGATACTTCAACAAAAAAACCCGGCTTGATTCCTCTGTTATTGTTGCAAAGTAGGTCATGCTAGTCTTTGGCTGTGAGCATATACTAAGATGCAGTTAAAAAACCTTCTTTTTTGTTAATGCGAAGCTGATTTCTGCTTTCATCACGCAGCCATTTTCACAAATGTAAATTTAAACCACATAAATTTAATTATAATTTAAGGTAATAATCATAATTAAAATTATAGTTCCATTAAATCAGATGAAGTAAGTGTATGGCTCTATATGAAAAGGTAAAATATTTTACCTATTTAATAACTGTATCACAGAGTGCAATGACAACAACATTAACCAGGCACAGTCAATCTGCACCGTGTCGTCACTCAGCTTGCCTTCAATTAATAAATTTAGTGTCCCAAGACATACCATTTACTGGTTCCAGTGATGACCTACATTCTCCACCTATATTTTTCACTAATGAACTGACACCTCTTTAAATAATAAAGCCCTGGATTTGCAATCTTCACAGATACAAAGGTCTTCAGATATTTACTTGACTCAAAAAGGTTTAATGAAAGAAAGGCTTATCAGGCACAGGTGAAGGCTGGAATGGTAACAAGCATATCTATCTTGAAACACAAAACTCCAGTTTTCACAGAGAGACTCAAATAGACCTTTCCAAAAAACGACAAATAAGAATCCAGCCTAGCAAAGTGTGTTGCAGGACAGTAGCCCCATTGTCACCAGTGCCACCCATCATGTGAGCAAAGCTGCCTGCATGTTTATCTGCAGAACACAAGTTTTCCTCCCAAAACTGCACAGGCAGATAAAGGAAGCAGAGAAGTACCTGGGTACTTCAAGCTTTTTTTATATCATTTGCCTCTACTATGGCTTCTAGCCTGACTTCACTGTCACCAGTGCTGCCAAAGGAAGGGCATCATCTCAGTCTCCAATCTGGATAAATTAAAGCAATGCAAATGGTGGCTTTTGCTGCCTGCTGTGAAGTTTGCAATGTGCAGCTTCACTGGGATTGATCATCCCTCGCACGGGCTCAGCCTCCCTCCACCAGAGGGTCAGTGATGCAAACTGCTGCCCCAGGCAGGAGATTCCATCGCCCAGGGACAGTGACAAACACGGGAGAACAGAGGGCTAAGGCTCCACACACTCTGAACCTGGAATTCTTCCGACCCTGTAATTATTATAATTACTCAAGACTTAATTTGCTTTCTTTTTTAAATCCAGGGAGGTACATGTTGTGACAAATTAGGCCTGTAATTCAGGAGGATGGGGACACACACACACAGACCAAAAAAAGGGTGTCTATTCTAAAATTAACTGCATGAGGGTGGCTCAGAGTCTAAATAGGTTATATTCTGGTCATGTCTTTTTTTTTTTTTTTTAATTGAAATGCTTCAGTGTTAGTTTAATGCCTCATTTAGGAAATAACCCTCTTTTTTATCAATGGAAATAAGTTTTGAATTACCATTATTTTTATTATCAAGCCCAGGAATAGCTACTTGGTTTAACAGCTTTTAAATAAAAAGAAGCCTTGCCACATTGTGCTTAACAGAAATGCCTTAAAACCACACAGCAGAATCATTTTGAAAATAAACTGCACAAAAATAGTCACTCCTTGAAAGACATGGGCACATCCAAACCAGAATCCCCCTGCCAATTTTACCAGCCACGTGGCACCAAGCACTGCTGGCATCCTTGGCCAAGCTGTGCCAGCCCCATACACTCTTCCTTCAAGATTCCCCTTCTGCCCGGCACCGGCCATGCTTCCGTCCCTTCTCCCGTCTAATTCCATCCGTCTATTTACTCACACGTACTACTTAAACGGTTCAGATGCTGCTAAATCTGTTTAGCTCGGGATTCCAGCTGGAAGATCATCCTTTGATCCCCGCACCTCGGCGGGCTCAGAGCCCCGCCAGCAGCTGCTGCGGGGCCGGGGATCGCGCCCCAAGGCTCCAGCTCAGCGCAGCTCCTGCTCCCGCAGCTCCACCGCAGCTGGGGGGAAGAGCCCAGACCCGACGCGAACGCGCAGCCAGAGGATGAGCGAAGCCGCTGACATGGCTAACCGCAGCTTCCCGGGTGCCTTTTCATCGCTGGACCATATTCCTCCCAACATGAAACCCCACAAGATACAGCTGCAGATTTAGGGACTGATCCTGCCCCTCTGGAACCGGCAGGAATACCACCCCACTGGTTTCAGTTTCAGCAGAAGCAGGACTTCAGCACAACACACCGAGCAAGGTACATCATCTATTATTAGCAACAGAAGCAAAAGCTATCTATAGTCCCCCGCGGTAGACAATAACCCCGGATCTTTTAAAATCTGTGAAAGAAAACAAAATTCCAAACTGCTTGGTGTCCTACTTAGGCATTTTGCAAACGCTTTTTAGTTAAATTTTCAGCATTCATACCTTCCCCACCAAGCAAAGGAACAGAATTCAACCCAAGACATTTAACACATTCAGAACATTAAGAGTAAGCTGCTCGGTAAAAATCTGTTCCTGAACCAGTACATTTCCTCATATACTTCAAAGGATCTTGGCATAAACTAATTTTGCACCAGGTGCCAGGTTTTCTTCCTAGTTACTCTCAACTCCAATTAGGTTTTCCTGATTTTTTAATGGTAGAAAGGAAAATCAAGGCACTTATTTGCCCTTCAAATTATTGCCAAGTCATAGGTTACTGAAAATCCATTTGCTATATAGATATTAAAAAAAAGGATAGTGGTTAAAAATGATGAAGAATTATTAAAAGCATTTCTGATAAAGGATTTCAGATTTTTTTTTTTTTACTGCATAATTTAAATTCTCCATTTACAGTGTGATTTCTGTGCAAAAGCAGAGCTTGCATTCGAAGTTCTCCCAGGCACAAAGGAATAACACTTACTTCAGGTGTGCATACTGACTCCTATCATGAGGAAAGACTTACATTATTAATGGTAACAAAAAAGTAAGCCCTGGCTCTCCTTCCCAGACATTCACTCCTGTTCCCAACATGCCTGAAACACAAACCCCAGGCAGAGTTCAGTGTGCATGCACTGGGATGTTTACTGTCAACACTGTTATTAATATTAAGTAGCTGTTGATTCCACATCAGTCAGCACATTACATAAGAGGAATTTTATTTATTCAAACAGATTTCAACATGACAGTCACTGTATGTTTTTTTCCTCTATCCACAACACTAAGATTTAATTTTTTAATTCTATATTTGTACCAAAATATAAACATTTTTAAAATAAATACTCCAAGTTCCCAGGGCACACAGGTAACTTACTGTGTTTTAATTACTGGTAATGACATTTTTTAAATACAGGCAAGTATTGGACTGCAACTAAATTCTACCAAAATATCAAAGAAGGCTCTAAATCTGCCTAACTCATCAAGGGCTTAATCTGGACACAGACAAAGCAAATGTTGAAAATTCAGAAGTAACTTAACCCTGATGCCCCTTTTTTAAAAACAAAATATACTGTTATCCCTGAAGGTATTCTTAAACCTCCATAAGCAAGTAAAATTAGCAATATGTGCTCTGAGCAACACCTCTTTCTGCAGACCTTTTCTGACCCAATTTAGGCAGTTACTACCGCTCCTGAAATATTACAGTGCAAATGTCATGTGTGATGACATTCACATGCTACTGGTATAAAGAGGCTTTTTTTTTTGGGGGGGACAATAACTTGCCGAACTCCAAATACTGCAATTTGATACTCTATAATATAGGGTAATATTTTTGAAGAATAAACTGCAGTTATTGCTAATAGACATTTGACCATTTAGCCACCAATAATCTGAATATCCTAACACTGACAAATACTACCTGTGATAAAATTTCAACACTGATTTTGCAAGTTACATGTTTCAAATTGTGCATGCATTTCATCAGACTGCTGCTTTTAAAAAATGATGATTTCCTGGTGTACTACTTTTCTCACTATGGTAATGTATCAGCAAAGCACGAGGTATTTTAGTTTGACAGATTTCACAAATAAATGCTTTGGGGAAGACAACATAAGCTTTGCCAGTGTTTTGCAAAACATTGCTTACCAAAAGGCTTGGTATAAACCACTCCCACAGAGTATCTGCCACAAATACCCATTAGAGCAACTCCTACATTACTAACATTTCAGAAATACTTCCATCACATCTTCATTGTTTTTTCAATTAATTCAATTAATTTCAATTTATTCTTGCTAAAATATCAGCTGCAACAATAATGCAAAAAATACCTGTCTGTATAAACACAACTATTACAATTACAAACTATTACAAACTGGAGTAACTGACACTAATCTTCACTTATTACAGTAAATGTGTGACATCCATCTACCATTACAAAGCACAGTTAACGAATCATTTGGAAAACTACCCACAGACTAAGACAGCCTTATCTCCCTATTGCATGCATAAGCAATAGCCAATGGCTCGATAAATGCAAATATACATTTTTTGTATTTACAAAATTTGTTCTCAGCAGTATAAAAAGAACTGCATGTTGAACTGAGGCTGCCACAAATGTACACTGAGAGGAGCTTGCATTCAGCAAATAATCAGCACCCATTCTTGCTATCTGAATTATGTATACTCCACTGACCATATTCCACAATAAACAGAAACTGATTTGGTATGTATAAAAAAAGTCACAATTAAGAGTCTTAAAAATAAGTGTTATTTATAGGCACTAAAGAGAAGTGTTTTTAAACATACCGCAAACAATCTTTTCCTAAAATCAAAATCTGAAAAAAATTCTAAACCTCAGAAAATTCATGCAGACATATCCATTTTGAGGACTCAGAAGTCAAAAAAGTTAGCTATGAATAATGAACTGTTCACAGCACCTAAATGCCAAGAAAAATGATCATGGCAAATTACATCTCATGAAGAATTCATGAAGTCTAATTTTATATTATTTCTAAGTGTTCATTAATGAACAAACTCAGAACATTCTCCCATAAAAAAGAGTTTAGATAAATAATGCAAAGCTCTTACTTTATCTAAAAAAGCTCTTTAATTAGCATTGCAAGTTGTTTGCTTTTACAAGTGAAAACAAATGGTGCCATGGCAGAGGTCCCACAGCCATCTCGTGAAAAACGATGACAAAAGAAGAAACAAACAAAACCTCTCAAAGAAAATAAATGTAGATTCACAAAGGTTTCCCTCATACAATGAGAAGCAGGCTTTAACTCCCTGCATATCTGCTTTTTTGAATGGAAGGCAGCACAGTACAAGTCTCTGTTCCCCCAGAACTTTTCTGCAGGTGAGAAAAACCCCATTTACAGGAGCTGCCTGACCAACCCATCCACAGCCTGGCCATCTGCTGAGCCATGAATAGCCATGCCAAGGCCAGGAGGTTGGTCCATGGGCATGGAGTGGAACACACAAACACATCCAGGTCCCTCAGCCCTGTTCCAGCCCAGGAACCCCATGCGAGTTTAAAATGTACGCACTGCCACCCGCTCCATGGGGATTTAGCACATTTTTGCAGAATGAGGCACTGGATCACAAAATGTTCAGGACACATCATGCCACCTTCCCATGGGAGTGTTAAAGGAAAAAAAGTGATTTTCAGCTTTCCTTGGCTCAAAATCACAACTGCAGCCAGAGCAAGAAGCAGGTGCACCTGAACCACACGTGGGCTTCTTTCTAAAGTGACCTCAGGAGTGGCAAATGATGCTCTGTGTGCAGCTCCAGAACAGGTTCTCTTAACCCTAAAAACTGTCAAATTTCACTGTCAATTACATTTTTATTAAAGCTTATGTACTGCACAACTAGACTTTGCTATTATTTACCTAATAAATACATCATGAACATGAAATAAGGAAGGAAAATGAAGTTTTTTAGCCTATCTGCCTGGAGGCAAATTCAATACCCCAGAAACAAATCATTATCTAACCCTCCGTATTTTGACATGTTCCCCACTCATATGCACTTCACCATGATACATCTTTACCTTCCTGGGAGTAAAAGTCATATTTAATACTTTAAATATAGATATAGCTGAAAGTCTCAGCCCAGAAAACTAGTAATCTCTGGCTCTCATGGCACAGATACAGCCGTCTCAACTTGCTTTCAGTGTGCTGCACTCAGGTTGAAATGGTGTTCAAACACTTTCAGCAAATTCGCATTTATGGGTGCTACAATAATTGTACAGAGCACACAAATGATCCAAATGGAAAAGACAACAAATGCATGCATTTTAAGATGCCTCAGTTCAAATAAAGAAGAAAATAATTTTCGTTAATAGTTAAATTTATCCTGAACCAGTCCATTATAAACTTTTGCATTAATATAACAAAATATTCTGTCCCCAATCTGCAGTGAAGTGAATGCAAAGTTTATTGGCAATATTACTTGTTATCACAGCAGTGCCTGAAGGACATAACCCATAGCAGCACCAAGTTGTGCTGCACAAATGGGCAGTAAGGCAAGGACTGCTGCTCTACCAACACAGTAACAAAAAGGAGAAAGGCAAGATTATTTTTTATTCCAGACTTCACAGAAGTGAAATAAAAAAAGTCAATCCAGATGAAAGTATCTAGTCAAACTGCTGAAGTTATATAGAAAGCTGTAACAGCCCCACCACACCACCTTACCCTCCAACCTAGTCCACTGATTAAGGTACAACTCCTAACAACCTTATCAAAAATAAAACCAGTATAATAATGATGGCATCAAACTGGAGGGTTTTTTGAGGGTTTCAGATAAATGTGTTCTGTTCCCACAGAGCACGGACTCTACAGTTTTGCATCTGATTTAAAGGACAAAAGGGAATGAGAAGGGGGGAAAAGCAGACACCAAAATGATTCACAACTATTTCAACATCAATAGCTACTAGTTGAGTAGTAGGGGAAAACACTTTTGGAACTCCACAGCCAATAGCTACACTAAAGATAGGAACAAAGGCACCATATCGCACACTTTGCATAATCTCTTACTCTTCCTGCAGGTACTCTGGGGGTAAGAAATTGGAGGAGGAGAACTCCAATTATCATTCATACAGCTGAGCACTCTGCAAAGCTCAGAGGAAGCACACAGGACTGGGGAGCATGCACAGCAGTTTCTGGGAAGCATGGCATATTTGTAAGGACAACAATGTTTGTCCAGAAGCAGAACATAGTTATAGTTCTGTGCTGTGTACTACCTGAACTCACAATGAGATCCTTTATGAACTTCTACTGAGATTTACTTTCAAATGTTTGCAGCTTTTTCTTTGCCTTTTGCAAAGATTGTAAAAAAACTATGCCTGTTGGAACCTCAGAGGTGTTTGGCTCTATTCTTCAGTGTTCTCCCAATATCTTAAAGTCTACAGCAACAGCACTTGGGAAATGGTGAGAAAGAAAGTGGTGTAATAGGTGATGGGTACAGAAGTTCCTTTCTCTCCCTGGATCAGGGTTGTCCTTTTCATTACAGCAAACTGAGTTTTGGAATGCCAGCCAGGTCTCCCCTGTGTTATTTAGAATGATTTCACCAGAATTTATGATAATTTCTGCCATTAAATGCAATTCATACATGAAGAGATGGGAAAACACAGCCTTGATTTCACAGCATTCAAACACCACTCTGGAACACAGCTTTGGAGAAAGCTATCACTGAAACCTCTGGGAGAGGAAAATGGATGGTGTCCTGTCTATTAGATGGGCTATCCAAGCGGCTCAGGTTAAAAAGCCTTACAACCACTTGTATCCCACAGACCACAGACTGCAACAGAGGCTGGTGGCAGGGCTGTGTCCTACTTTGTCCTGGGACACAGCCATCAATGGCTCCTGCCCACCCGCGTCCCTGGGGGTCACCCGCAGCCTCTGCTCAAAGGTCTGCACTATTTTTGAACTGAAATAAAGACAACACGGTCAGGCTTTCGGTTCTGAAGGAACATCTATTTCTTCTTCAATCACACTTCTACTTCTGCCAAATTCATACCAGGCAAACCTGTACCTAAAAATTTACAAGGGCTTTATTTTAGCAATTTCATCATTCCAGACCACTTCTTATTCCCTCCTGTCCTTTCACTGAGGCTACTACCTGTTCTCTCAGGATGCTTACGAAGGCTAAAGTCCAAAACACAAATCTCAGCAAAAAGAGATCTTTTTCCGATCGACACGTCAAGCCAAAAATTTGCTTGAAATTTGATGAAACCATCCTCGTTCTCCACGGGCTGCAGTTTACTACATACCACAAAGGCAAGAGGTCTTCAGTGACTGCATTGTCCCTCTTGTAAAAAAGGGACTGTGACTAACAGAAACCACATTTGAAATCTGTGTCAACAGGGTGATAAAAAAAAACAGATATACCACCAAAAGAATTAAGTACAAGAGGAAAACGGAAAGATTGAAGAGGGTCTCTCAAAAGCTTGCATATTAGACAATAAGAGCATGGTAGAGATCAACATTTAAGACATTCTCAGTCAAAAGCACATGCAGCCTAAAAATATACTGAAATGAAAGCAAAGGAAATTGAGAGAGTCTTTTTATATTTCTTGTTACTTTCTGAATTTTATTTTTAGCTCAATTTTGTTTCCTAATCACTGCTTACTTGTTTGGTTTACTGACTATCACTGAGTTATATATTGCTAATCTGTAACTGAATTCTATTACTGACTTGGGAATATGTATGTAGCACTGTGTACTGACGCACAGATTCCCACGGGGACGTACATGTTCATGTAAGAAGCAGACAGCTGCAACTCTTCAGCTGCTGTAGACCTGTCACAATTCCACTTTATGGTTTTTTTCCCCCCCCTTTAAGAAAATAATCTTGAATCATTTGCAACCCCGGAGTTTAGACAGCGAAACCTGCGTTAGGAGCCATACTGAAACCTAAAAACATCTACTTACCAGAAGGCAAAGCAAAGCAAGGACAGCGCGGGCACTCCGTGAAGCCTAGGAACATCCAACCCCCCACTGCTGTTATTTCTACTGAAGTTCTAGAAACAAAAAGCTACAATTTTTAGAAGCCCTTAGGCAATTTAATATTCATTAAAGTTCACTGCAATAGGATTTCAGCTCCTAAGCCATAAGCTCTTCTGAAAATGCTGCCCGTGTGTTTTTCATGCAGACAGGCTTATATTAGGCAGGAATGGATGGCTTAGCAAAACACACGCCCCAACCGAGATGCTTTAAGGCTCTGTCCTCAACAGGACCTTAATGAAGACACACTGCTAAATGCAATTAGGAAACACTAATCAACATGTGTACATCTCAACTGCTGGCAACAGCATCTCTATGGATACTGCAGCTTGCAGGTCTAAGCGAGACAGACCCCAAAATAGAAACTATGATGTTCAGCTAAGTCCTATCTCCATCATTAGAAATGTTTGCCTGCTGCAAGCTATCAGTATTTCTCTTAAAACTTAACCAGATTAGTAATAAAAAATAGATTTACATCTTTTCCAGAATTCACCTGTTAGTCTACAGCTCTGTACTACACTAATACTGCTTAGGGAAACAACCTTTTCATAAAATACAAGCAAGCATTCTTACTTCTGTAACATACCTATGGTAGACAAAGTTACCATGAATTACTGAAAATATTATGCCATAACCATTTAAAGATAGTGAGCAGATAATACAAACTGTAAACCTGAGAAGCTTATGGGAGCAAAATAACCAGAAATCACCTTTGAGTAAACAGAGGCAGCTGTTTACTCTGATGGTATCACAAAGTAACTACCTACAAAAAGGCTTAAATGAGAGTAAGTTTTAAAGTGCTGCATGGGATAAGTATCTCAGTAATGCTGAAATTCAAAGAATCTCATGCTTGAAAGCGTCTATGCAAAGGTCAAAGACACATTATTATAGATTAGGAATATATTATTCATCAATAAAGGACAATATCAAGTATATATCTGTCACAGGTCAGGCTACCAGAACCTTATGTTTTATCCTAGACAAACTACTAATCTCTGCACCACATAAGAGAAGCATGCCATGGGCCAAACCAAACACCTTCCTTAATAAATGCAAATTAACAAGCATATGCTGAACAGCAAGAAATTTAAAAATGTACCAAAACTCCCCTTAAAAAGGTGAGCAGACCTCACAGATAACAATCTCCTGGTTAGAACACAATTCTGCTCAAGCACCCAATAGGAGCCCTGCCAAGCTCAGTCCCTGTTCAGGTTCAGGTGCCTGGGGACGGAGGGAACCCAGACCACCCCTGCTGCCTGACTCCAAGCCCCACTCATGGCATTGCACTCAGGTGTCAAAAGGCAACCTGAAATACAACAGCCACTATCAGAGATCAGCAGGGAGAAATGTCCTAAGAGCCTAAGCACACATGAACTAAGGCCTGAGTATCAAAGCCAAACCAACCAAGTTGCTGTCCTCTATTGGCTATGCTTTCCTTACAACACACAACAGCCACAGGCAGGCGCTTTAAACCTGGAGCTGGATCCACTTCCATCCATTTCACCTCAAACAAGCTGGTGACAAAAGCCACACTGTCATTATTAAAGCTACTACATCACCTCAGCACCCTGGCCACGGAGGCACTCAGCCCAAGTGCCCTGGTGCTGAAATGCTGGAGGAGAACGTGGCTCCTCCAGCAGCTGCATCAGCTATGTACGGCTGCAAAGCTCCTTGATCACCACAAAGAACACCACACAAATAATATTCACTTTTGCACTTAGCAAAGACTAACGATGGAAATTAAACTCAATTTCTATCTGAGCATTTACATTTGCGAGCACTTCTTTCAGTAGTTGGGTGATGACAAGCACAGACAATAAAAAAAGGATTCTAAAAATATACTACTCTTTTTCCCCGGATTAGCGTGTCTACAGTTAAATATAAACTGTGCTCTATAAATTATCAAACACAATGTCAAATTCTGAAGTGCTCTCCGGAATCTCACACAGAGCACACGAAATACAGAATGATAATTTTGTCCTGGCCCAGTTAGTCTAAAGAACAATATGCTACTGTGCTGGATCTCTGAGTTAGTTCCTATCAATGACCACACTAAAAATGGCCACAGCCAACACCGTAGCTGCACGCTGAAATTTTCAGGACCCTCTGTATCAAGCAAAGAGTTTAATTCCCTGAACAGCTGCTCTCACAGGAAGGGAATCGACAGCAACATTGTCACAGTATAGCTGGCACAGGCATATTAGGAAGAATTTCCAGCATTCATGCTTTCTGCTAAAAATCAACTTCCCCCTACTCATCTACTGCCAGCAACTTCATTTGGAACAAAGATATATTAGAACTATTTTTATTTAAGAAGCATTTATTTACATACATTATTACTTCTACGGAGTCGTGACTGTGCCTTCTGCTTTACAGAAATAGCATCTTTGCCCACAAGATCTTCTGCATATAGTAAAGCAAAAAGTCACTGACCACCATGCAAAGATCAAGAAGGACCAACAGAAGATTAATAGTTATTGCAATTAACAGTCACATTTATAAACCCTTTAAGCAGGCAGAAAATCCAAATACGCCAAATAGCTCTGATCCCTAAAGCAGAATGCGTTAACGCACCACCACAGTGTAGTGACTTAAATATGGGTTATTTCATGCCGTTGAGTCATGAATTTCACATTATCTAACATTAAACTGTTGCTGACTATGGGCGTCTAAGTATCAGCTGAAGGGACTGAGAAAAAGGCCTGGCCTTCCCATCAGATTAGCATTCCACTCATTAAAAAGGTTTGTTAGGTGTTTTGTCCATGTAGTTTCTTATGACCCTCTCTAACCAGAGCTCTAGAACCAGGCTGACTTCTACACACACCAAGCACTTCATAGACACCAAGACTCTCAATTAATCCATGCATTAAACAAAAAAATTCCCAATGTCAAACGTTCCAATGAACTTCAGTATAGTAATAACAATTCTCAAACTCACAAATACCAGTTTTGCTGTTAAGAGCAGTAGGGAAACATGGACTTCTGGCAGCTGTGCTGACCAGCAGAAGCAGTCAAGATCTGAAATTCCATGTCCTTGCTGGGCAATCAGACATGCAATGTTACAAGATGACGCAGTTCTACCTCCAATTATAAATTGTGAGTAAACTGCTGTCTTTGCTAGTTTTCCAGAAGGCAACCATGAGAGATACTTAAAAGGAAGAAATGCAAGAAGGACACACATCCTTCATCCCTCATGTCCCTACAAAGGCTTTTCAACAGCACTTAGCCTGGGAGAAAATACTTGGAAGTGCTCAGGAAACCACTCAGCCTCTCCAAAGGGAAGTGCATGCAATGACAGGCCAACAGGTAGCACCAGGGCACGGTTACCTGCTCCAGGAGCAGCCTTTTGGGGCCTCTACATGGAGATCAGGTGGGACCTTCTCCCCGAGCGCGGTTTGGGTTTCCGTGCGCGGGGCGCGGCGGAGCGGCCGGGTCCGAAGGACTGGCGCTGCTGGAGAGGCTCCAGCGGCGCTGCTGCCCTCTGCCAACGCCGGCCTCACTCAGGAGGGCACAGAGCCTTACGCGCGGAACCTTCTGGAAGCGTGCGAGGAGCCGCCTCCTGGAGCCGCCGGCGTCTGCTTCGACACCAACACGCATTGCCGCGCCGCCCTCACCTCCACGGGCTGCCAGTGCTCCGAAGCCACCAGCGCCACCGCCCCGGCTCCCAGAAATGCTGGCGCACCGCTCCACACCGGGAAAACTACCAGCAGCAACGTGTACGGGATTTTATACTAATTAGAGAAGTTTAATTTTAAAAGAATAAAATTAATGAAAGCTTATTTTTCCCCCAGAATTCAAGGACAAATAATTTCCCATCACAACAGCATTGCTGACGCAATTGCGCGTGCCTTAGCAACGAAGGCATACTACAGCATTTTATATACATCGTGCCTCTAAATATTGTCACAGCCAGGTTTGCATCTTGCTGTGCAACTACATCTCATTTCCAGAGAGGACACACAAAGGTTTAGCTATCCTTTGTTTTACTTAATTGTTTTTATTAATATTCTGTCTTCTCTCCCCATTTAATTAACGATTCCTAACTGGTTCTCAGCATTTCCTGACTTGTACAGGTTTTCTTAGCTATTGAGGTGAAAGTCCTCATGTAAGAAAGACACTGTCAAGGGTAGAACAATAGGCAAGATGGGCATGCCGCCTCTTCCCTACTTTTTGGGCTCTAAAGAAGCAATAATGTATCAGGAGCTCCATTAGGGAACACAGATTTTCACTACAGAAAATAAAGCTCAACTTAACATTGCTGAGCTAATTCTTAATGAATTCATGCAAGCAATGTAAATGCTACAAATAAGACAATGTTAGGCAGTTCCAAGAATTAACTGCATTCTTATTATAATCTCATCTGAGAGTATTTAATTTCTAACACTGATGTTCCAACGCTATTGCAAACTCTGAATATTTAAATGAGTAAACAACAAACAAAAGGTCTCATCTTCAGTGCCCCAAGCTATCATCCAAAACTAGTTATAATTAAAGGTGTGAACAACAGAGTAACAAACCTGCAAAGTCAAGGTTCTGAGAAATTAATGGGCATCACACCACTGCACCAGTTCAAATTTATCACTCATTATCTCCCCGACTAGCACAGTGCTGCTTCACATATTAGTGCCTCCTTTCCTCCAAGCCTCTCCTGCCTTTTCTAGATGGCTAATTTTATACAATTACTGCCTCTGACACATTGAGACCTTCTCTCCCCTCTTTCTTCTTCTTGCTGTAAAGCTAGTGACCTACAAAAGCCCCATGCACCTAAAATATCCTAGTATTTAAAAAAGAGAAGACTGATCATTTGAGGCAAAAATCAAGCAAACATCTAAGTATCTGCTTCTCCAACATCTTCCCTTTACAATATATCTAATGGTAAAAAGAACCCAAAGGCTAAGGCAAGATACAGGTACCCTTTAAACATGCTTTATTAGGATTTAATCTACAGTACTTGTTGAATTGCAACACTGCCCTCCTCTCCACAAAGTTCCTTAGAAAATTAAAAATGTGCCTTCTTTTAAAGTTGCTCCAAGACCTACACTGCTGGTAACTGGACGTTTACCGAAATGACTGGGAAGTGTTACATTACACAAAAGCCCTTTCCCTCCTCATCCAAATCCCAGTATTTTCCTTAATGTCCATTGAAATGGGAAAGGAAGATACACATGCACAAACACACACAAAAATACATGCGTACGTATCTCTTTCTCCACCCTACACGGAAAGGAAAAGAGCAAGAGCAGAGGAGTGCAAGGGGGAGGGGTGACTTTCCATCACAGATTAGCAAATTTTGCAAAATCTGGCCTATCCTTTACAGAGGTACCATGCTTTTTAATGTCACCTCACTTGCAAGAAAATTGTTTGTGCCCACTTCTCCCCCAAAACCCCAATGACATTGAAAAAATACTGCATTGCAGTATTTGCCAGTGCATCGGAGTGTATCCAGTTAGCTGTCCCACAGACAAACAAATGTACATTTTGATGTGTCCAGGCATTTAAATGAAGTGTCCAGAGGACACAGATTGCCAAAACGGACAAGCGGATTTCTCAAGTTATCTGCATCTTTCTCTCTCACACCATAGTATTCTCTGCCACTGTCCATTTCTTGCCTGGGCTGTTTGCTGAAATTATTTTCAAAGTCCAAGTTCCCAAAGAAGACACCAAATTCCCCTGCCAGAATATGGGACGCAATCATACCTTATTTCTTTTGAAAAACCTCAGGGTGTAGAGTGGCTCTAGATTATGTACCACCAGTATGACAATTACTCACAGAAAATAACCTGCATTTAATTAGTACACTCCCAGCATACCAAGTAGGAAGGCTGATGAAAAAAAAAAAAAAATTCCCTGTAACTTAGAAGATATTATTT
Source organism: Erithacus rubecula (assembly GCF_903797595.1). Taxonomy (NCBI): domain Eukaryota; kingdom Metazoa; phylum Chordata; class Aves; order Passeriformes; family Muscicapidae; genus Erithacus; species Erithacus rubecula. Next base: position 21,127,569 of record NC_136662.1, on the reverse strand, counting down.
TAAAGAAATTACTTCATTAAATATGTGTAAGATTAACGCAACCAGATTTCTTTCAATAGAGTCACAATATTTAACAGGACCAAATAAAGATGATGAAGACTATTTCAAACCCATTCAAATGGGATTTTTAAGTATACCCCTTCCAGCTCATTGTAACCATCCTTTGTCACAACAGCTCGGGCTCACTTTGAGAGAGCTCAAAAAGGTAAAATTAATAAAGAGGAAGAAAGTAAAGGAGGCAACCAAGCCAGTCACCAGTGGAGAGGCATCCCTGTATCTAACATGGGAACTTGATTAGCAGAGTACAGGGGACAGGATTTTAAACTGATGGCTGGTATTCACATTGCATCAATATCCAACTGTAAGATTGCCTCCTTTCTGACTAGTACACCAAGACAACAGTTTTTAAAAAAAGAAAAATGTCATGTCTAAGGACAACTACTATCTTTTTATCTCAAGAGAAAGAGGTTTTACATTTTCATCTTTTAGTATTACTAGCAACCTTAATTCTATTTCGCTGACTTAATAGCTATTTTTCTATAGGAAGATTTACAATGCAATCTTTTACATGCAGAAAGAAAATGTCACTATGTACATGCAGGCTGTATTCATTAATATAATGTTAAAACAAAGAAAAGAGGAAGATCAGGGCAGGAACACGTGCACCATAAAACAAGGATTACATTATTTTTAAATCTTCGTAAAAACACAAAATTGAACAGAAAATGAAAATGTAACTACTAGCTGATGACTCTTAAACAATGCAGCTGTGTATAATAAAAGGCATCCTTATTTATTGTCATGACTAAGTTAACAGATTTAGAACACAGTATCTCTGTTTTGGACAGAAGAAAAATTATTTTACTCTCACGTACAACTACAATGCATGTCAGAATACATCTCTGCACATGCACAGGCTGTAAAATATGGAATTTTACACACGCACACACCCCCTCAAGATTTTTTTTCTCCCCCTCTACATTGTAAAGCAGTGCAGTTTTCAGAGGGCCATTCAATCACTTTTTCACAGAAAGGACTGCAGCAAAAGCAATACTTAAAGCAAATTAAAAGGGGCATTTAATTTTTTTTTATTCCTATTTCAACTAAGCACTACCATTCCTGCTTGAATTTGCATTCAAAATAACCCTGCACCAGAGAAAGGAATAAAGTAAAAATATCTGCAAATCCAGAAAGACAGAAAGAAAGGCGTGTTCTATATTCTTGCTTTGCTTCTTATGCCTCCTGATGTGTGATAGATGAACATTTTCTGGGCAAGCACATTTTTATATCTTTTACGCTACCGTCTATCACTTACTAGTCTACTACGCTTTTTTAACACTTCTAGCACCACCAGCTATTTCCCATTATTGTTTGCCACTACAATTAAAAGACCATCACAATTAACAAAATATTCAGCCGTGGTTTAAAAAGTAGAGTTGCCACAAGGAGCCTGACAGTGGAAGTGGATATTGCTCCAGCAGATACAGAATAGATTGTGGCTAAAGGTGGGGCTGGAGACGAAGAGAAGAATAATTTCGGTATTTTTATAAATTCCTCTCGGTGCCTAAACCCTAAAATATGGTGAACTCCCCTGAACTGATCATTCTGCCATATAACCATCTGATTTCGTAAAAATACCAATATCACTTAACACAAAATCACTGCTTAGGGTAAATTCATTCTACCTACTGTTCTCATAGGGACATTTGCTGGAAAATTCTAAGAAATGATTTGCAGAAGCTATCAGCTGTGGGAGTTCACTATTATACCTCTGTCAACTTCATTCAATATAATTTACATTTTTTTTATACTGCCTCACAGGATTCCTTGCAATTTTTTGCACGTACAATTTCACAGCAGGGAGGGGGGAAGGAAAAAAAAAAAAAAAAAAAAAAAAAAGATAACCCTCTTTTGCAAAGGAGAAAGAACAGATGCTTAAAACCAGATTTCTAGAAATCACTGTAAGCCTGAGCCAGAAATGTAATTAACACCTATTTATAAAGAATAATTAAAGTTGTGACTGCCACAAAGAAGAGCAGAGATAATCGAGGTAGCCCCTGCTTCTTTTTTTTTTTTTTTTTTAGATTTTTTTTTTTTACACTGTTTGCAGTATTCCCACATGATTGCCACCTGCTCCCCCACTCAGCTTCCCCTATGCTCGTTTCCCCGGCAACCTTTCATTGGCTTTTCCTCCCAGCTATCGCTTTCAGTTCGGCTGCTCAGTCTAATCTTATTTGTTTTACACCCATCAAAACAAGCAGCTAGACAAAGACAATCCTGTAAGAATGGGAAAAGACCGTCGCTTTGTTTCCCCGGTTATAATAAATATCCGCGGCAAAAGTCTGCAAAACGTTAAATTAGGGGGAAGGGGGGTCCCCGGCGCCCCCCCATCCCGGGGCTGGCAGGAGGGCCGGTATTGTGCGGGCGGCCCCAGCCCCCACCCGGGTCGCCCCGCTCGGCGCAGCCCCGGTGCCCGCAGTTGTGTGTCTGATCATGCCATTTTGCACAATCTGTAAGGAAAAGCACAAAAGAGGGGACGAGATGAGCACGTCCGGGCTCCTCCGCCAGGAGAATACGGGCTAAAAATAGAAATACTATTTTTCACATAAATGGCTTTGACTTCTCCCGGCATTTAAAAAAGCACAAAACAACACGGCTCTCCCCCACCCCACCACCCACCCCAGCCCCCACCCCGACACAAAAAAAACACACCCTTGCTTGCTTCCATCCATCCATCCACCCATCCATCCACCCATCCATCCTCGACAGCACCGGCTCCATGGGAAACGCGATACCTGTATTTTTTAGAGGCGATTATTAGGTTTGTATTTAAGGCTGGTGTAATAGGAACGGAGATGAAAAGGCATCATCGGCCGCCCGCTCCGCCAGGCACACGCGGTACCATGACACCGTGACTGTCAGCAGAGACCATCCGCGCTCAACTGAAACGCAACGTTCAGTGGAAACGCCGTGGAGTGCCATCGCGGCTACAGACGCTAAATGGATGTACAGATGCATATGCACACACAGGCAGACATATCCCACCGAAAAAAAAATTAAAATAAACAAGGCTCTCTAATTTTATTTTATGACTCACGATCCGCCGCCCTGAACAAAAGAAATTCGCGAGGCACACGAGAAACGAGACAAAACCCCACGAGCAGGCTCTCCCCGTTCACTTACCATTTTCAAGCCATTCCACTCCATCTGTGATCACAAAGATGGACCCTTACAGCCCCTCACAGAGTCAAAAGCAAAAAGAGCGTTATGTAAAAGCTGACATTCCTTCTTACAGCGCTGCTGCCCAACGATGCAACAAAATCGACATATACTAGGCACTGCAACACATACAAGCCTCCTCCTCTTTTTATGAGGTCACGACAGGAAACTCTTTGAAATACAATATGCAGCATTTACTGAAGCTCATATAAATCACCCTCTTTTAAAATTACCATACCTATTGCGCAGTCCACCAAAAAGAAAATTACCAATCTCGAGGCTTTTTTTTTTTTTTAAACAACCCCCCCCACCAAGGATTTTGCTCTGCATTTGTATCTCCAAAATGTCAATGTGGAAATTAACTCTCCCCCACCCTTTAAAAAAAAAAAAAAGCCTCTTCCTTTTGCATTTCAGTTAGCCACATACCAGCCTTGCATTAGAAATGAGCTTTTCTCTTTATTCTGAGAGAAATCGCAATTACCTTAAAATGACAAAGTACATCCTTTATTAAAGGATACGCAGACATTAAATATGAAAGAGAGAGAGCGAGAGAGAGGGGGAAAGAGAAAGGGAGGGGGGGAAAGGGAGAGATCATGTACAAACAGATCAGTAGCAGAAAACTAAATTCATGGGAAAACACAGACTGAGAATGATGCAGATTGGGGAAAATCTGTATGTTAGCTTCTATATCTACCTCTATATAAACCCGCTACGATCAGATTTTAAATCTACTAATACCTACCATAACCATTCTTAATGGCAAATATTGGGTGTCTTGAAAGGCTTCAACTCTTCTAACGGTTTGCTAAGGTTTCAGGGAATTATTTTATTATTATTATTTTTTTCTCTCTTTTTTTTTTTTTGGAAGATCCACAAAGCACACTGCTAGACGTTTGTGCAGCGAGAAATTATTATCGCTAATAATAATAATAATAGCGGCAGCAATAATAATAATAAATAATAATAATAATAAGAGCTAAGTATATTATCTCGTTGTCTCAGTGTGGTGCTGCGGCGGGAGGGCGGCGGCGCCGGCGGCGGGCGGAGCGCGGAGCGGCGCGGGGCGGGACGCGCGGAGCGGAGCGCGCGGAGCGGCGCGGGCCCTGCTGCGACTGGCGGCCGCCGTCGCCCCTTTACCGCCATTTATGGGACCATCTGTCAGCGGCGCCGCGCGCTGATTGGCCGAGCGCGCGGCGCGCGCGGGGGGGCGGGAGGGGGGAGGGTGTGTGTGGTGTGTGTGGGGGGGAGGCGTTGCGACATCAGGTGCTATTGAAATTAGCCGCTGCCAGATTGACAATGTTAATGATGCGGTGACCTCTACAACAACAGAGACCAGATTTCTGAACTGCTGCTTGTGTCTAGTAATTAAGGCCCGGTTGAAGAAACAACACGCAGCCCCGTATTTTTTTTTTTTAATTTTTTTCTTTTTTTTTTTTTAATTTTTTTTTTGGTTCCCCTGTTCCCACCCCTGGGCCCGGCGCTGCCGTACCTCGGCCATGCTCCAGTGCCTACATCTCCTTACCTCCTGCGCGCCCCGCTCCCAGGTCCGGCGTATTTTAACCACCTTATCTTTTTCGACAGTTGCTTTCCGGAGAAATGCATATTTAATGATCTGCCTCTAGGCTTAAAGGCACAACAAAAGCACTTTGACGTGCATTTAAAGCTGCATTTATTTTCAGGTACTATTGATTTTAATAATCAACCCATCTCTCCTTCCTTCCACCCGGTGAGGTTTTTTAAAATACGTATTTTTAAAGGAGTGGATTTGATGTTGCTGCCACTTGACAATGTCTAAGGCACAGCAGACACCTCTTTATCGGGCTCTCCCCCCAAACGACAGTAGTATTTCTGAATTATTTTGCCACCTCGCTTCACTATTCTTCAGCTCGACAGGAAATAAAACGACAGCAAACTTTGGGCATTTAAAATAATTTTCTTTTCCAGCCTTAGAGAAACGTGCTTAACTTAACAATGCACACTCATTAATCCTCCGCTCGCTGCCACTGACAAACTAACAAAACTTCACTTCCAAACAGCAATATTTTACCCCCTTCCGACCACGGCAAGTTTTTAAAGAATTCTCACAAGTTAGGAAGCATTCATTTCTTTCTCTTTACTTGAGAGGTATTTTCCTAAAGCATGTTTTGTCCAAAGTAACAAGGCACGGCACTCTAATTACAACAAACCTTGAATTTACATTTATCTCAACTAAAGCAACCGAGTATTACTCTATTAATACACATAGGATCATTTAGTTTTACTGTCCACAGATTCATTTCAACAACTAAACAGGTTTGGGGGTTTTTAAAAAAAAAAAACCTCAGTATCACTGCAAGCGTTTTTAAATGTAAGAGCTGAAAACCGAGAAAGCTAGAATGGGCCACGTTATAAGCTCACTTAGCTCTTTCCTAGAGAAAGAAAATCTGACTACAAACCACCAAAACCATTTCCAAAACATGTAAATCAAATCATAATGGTTCTACAAGTTTCATTTTTAAAAAAGTATAAATATTCACACTGCTAAGCTAGGGACTGACATTCAGTACATTTTAAATTTCCTTAAACCATAGACACACTCAAACACACACAGAGACTAAACATACCAATAAAACGTATGAAATGTAGTAAAGCTCATAAAATCCAGCTATACACAAACCAAGCAAGGAGAAAAATCACATTTAAAAGACATCATACAATCTATTTGTGGAATGAGCACTGAATTCAATTAAAATATGAACAATGTGAAAGGCTGCAGAGGATTTCTCTCACCACGCATCTTTCTGAGCACATTTGTAGCTTAGTAAAAACTAGCATAGATTAAACTAGCCTGTAAGATACATTTCCTAACTCAAATTTAGGTGACCCATTAGACTGAACACACAGACATCAAAATGCTACAACAGCTAGCATATTACCATAGATTCTTGTGCAAACATACATCAAATATTAAACTTAGATTTGTAATGCATATTTTTTTACTTAAGGTCTCTTCAGGGCTTAATAACCCCGGAGAAAGCATCCAGAAATTATTTTTAAGTATTTTCAACTTCAGCCTACTTTGTTACTATAAATTCGTTATGCATATCAAGATTCAGCCATTTTTCTGAAACAATAATCACACGCTGCTCCTCTAAAAAATTAGCTAATCTTATCCGTCTATAAATCCAGGTACTCTGCACACTGACCACTTTCCCAAAAAGCACCCCACACACGCAGCCTTTCCAAGAAACACTAAAACAAATGCTCAAACATCCTCAGAGGCCTCTCTCTGGAAAGACAAAGGCAGAATCCTATTGTTGAAAAAGTCAACCTTGTTCTCGTGTTTCCAGTAGTACCATTTATCTTTCAGGGAAAGGGACTGACCACCGCATCACGGTGCTGACATTTGTAAAGCATCAGATTCTCTACACAGTCTCTCTAGCATCAGCCAGCAAGCCCCTGAGCAAAGCATATTTTTAGTGCAATCTTCCATCCCCACAAAAAAGAAACTTGTCTTAAACAGCTAATCCAATATCAAAATGAAATCACAGGGTTGTTTCCCAGCCCCCCCCCTCCCTCTCCTTACCATAAATGAGCAGTTTCTTGACTCATTAATGACAGTTTCCCTTAAAAGAAGTGATCTCATATCACTGAGCCCCTCTCCACCACGCATACATCCCAAAGGTTGCGGGTATCTTAGCATCAGTAGCCGCTAGCAAGCTCTCTCATACAGAGCCCAGATGGACTATACCAGAAGCCAATTCAGCGTTAATAACTACCTACTCTGTGCAGTTTAGAAGCCTTACGTGGCATAATGTCCTAGGCAACAGCAGCCGATTGAAACCGCAAATAAAAGACAACCCAATTCTCCAAAAGCATCAAAAGGAAAAAAATAATAAATTGAAGAATGATTTTTTTGAAAAAAAAAAAAAAATCTCTTACTTGCATAAGATTAAACTGAATCCTTCACCAACATATTGAAAAAGGAGAAAAAACAGATGCTGCCCAGAAAAAGTGACAAAATATTACCTCATTATTTAACAAAGCAGCATTAAGCGTCCTGCTGATTTCAAACATCTTGCCACAGATTTTGGTTAAGAGAAACAGAAAGAATCCTTTGCAAGCCCTCTGTCTGCAAAGGGTTCTTCAATTTTCTTGCGCACAACAGAATAGTCAATATGTTATTTCCCTAGAGTTCGCACATTAAAACATCTAGTCAGTGAGCTGAATTTTCCCCTTATCACACTGTAGACTCCTGTTATATGTACTGCTCTCTTTGCAAGATTAGCCTGCCCCAAACATGGCTGTTGTTTAAACTATTCTTTAAAGTAACAGTTCACTCCATAACCACCAGGTGGGCAGTGTACACAGATCCAAGTAACCATCTTAAAGATTTTTCTTGGAATAGCTGCTGGTTGTGATATACAACGTAAATCCCCCCTACACTTATCAAGCAGGAGGAAAAAAAAATTGCCACTGTTTTATGCCCTTTCCTCCCCAGCAGCGAGCCCACAAACAAAACCCTAAAATCACTTAGCTTTTAACACAGATTTTTTTTTTTTTTAAAGGGACCTTAAAATTTATGCAGGAGCTTTTCATTCAGCAAAAGTGGTAAAATCCAATCAGCGTTGAGAACAAAGTGAAATTAAAAGGAAAAGCACACCCAACTAACTGGTTTGTACTACAGAAGAACAAAAATCAGCATTATGTTCATGGAAAGACAAAATTCAGCATGTAAATAATTCTGCTCTAAAATATGAACTATACATTCAAGCAAACTGAAGACAACTTGATAAGATACTGCTATGACTTACTGTGACTTTAAATTCATTTATGAAGCCACTGTTGCATGCATCAGAGCACAAGACCGAAATACATGGAAAGGATCCAGTGTTCAATAGCACCTAAGTCTCCCAAGGTATCAAACCACCCCTATTCCATCATGCCTGCAAGCTATTCAAATATTTTTCCTCCACTTTATTTAAGGTCAAATACCTCAAGAAATACTTCCATTACTATTAAAAAATACCAATTCACTCAACGCTCTACAGCAACACCCAGAGGCTTAAATGAGATTGGGATCTTTGTGTCAGGTGCCGTACAAACACATTTGAAAAGTCATTTCATACCGAAGGATTTATAAACAACATTTACAAGACTGAAAACACAAAGCAGAGATGTGAGAAAGAACAATAAAGAGCATCACAAAATGTCTTTACTGGCTGGGAAGAACTGCTGGAAGAACAGGGCACTTCTGGCAACTTACCTGTGCAAAGGCAGAACCCAAAAGTTTATTTAGTGAGGTTAAACACAAATGCAGTGGATAGACAAGGGCTTCTTTAGATTTGTCACCTACAAAGCACCATTACCTATTTCTTTCATTTGTAGCAATCCATGCTGAGTAAGTATATGCAGAGTAGTGATTTTCTTTGCTGGCCTTTAACTAATATTAAAGTGATGCAGTAATGACTTAACCTCCTTGAATATGTATTGAGTTTCAAGTCATCCCTTTTTATATGAGAAAGGTTATTTGCATCGATTTCTGTTTGCATGAAATAAGCTTATTTTCTCATTCACCATATGCCTTGAACACTAATTAAAAGTGTCACTTTCTTCTAATGTAAAAACATAATCACTTAGTAAATAAGTATTCTTGGCTTTTTGGTCTTTGTGATAATCTATTTAAGCACTTTTTATTTCCATGTAACTTCAGTGCTTTATCACACGCTCCTCTCATGTAAAGAGGAGTGTTTTACAAATGCACATTTTTGTTGGATTTATTTTTTTTTTCATTTGAAAAAAAAATATCTAGAATTACATCTTTAAGGACCCACACTCCTATTACCCTGAGGCAAATCCATCCAATCAATACGAAACCATTCACATGCCACCATCTGCCATGCTGTAGAGCAATGTGGCTGGAACAGACCTCTTATAAAGCAGCAGTGGTCTCATTTTCAGTCTATTAGGGAAGCACCAGAGCTCTCATGTGCAAGGACACAACACTCCAAGGCAGACCTCCTCACACCACTGTCTCCCTGCGCTGCTGCAGAACTCTGTAATTTTTGCTGCTACTAATCATCAAAGCAAGAGGGAGGAGAAAATGATCAGTAACAGTCCTATTCCACTGCAGCACAAAATAAAGAACTCAATTTAATTCTATCCTAATATGATTATAGCAAACCATTTAAATGCTGCTGCCTGTGAACTACAACCTGGCATTTTCCATCACCTCATTTTCTATTCTTCTGGAGAACTAAACATTTATCTCTGCAACAGTTTTACTCTTTCCCAAGACATTCCTCTCATACAATTAATACTTATTTCTTACCAAAGAGTTATTTTGTTGTTTGACAGATGGGAGGGTGCAGGTGGACGAGGAACCAAGGAGAGGCATGTGTGAGCAAGAGATGGATCTCGTGTACAAAATGATTTAATAAAGATAACAGGCAGGGAAAGGACATTACACAATGCAAGCACCCGGGTTTGTCCTATGCAGTAATTCAAGAACCTCTGCGGAAGCAGCCTCCAGTTCAAGATACCACATCAACACAGTCTTCAGCAACACTGAGCTCACACAGCCTTTTCATCAGAAGATCTCATAATAATTTAAAATATCCTACATCACCTATAACCCCATGCAAATGCACTGCATAACTAACTAAAAAAGAGTACTAGGAGAAAACAGGAACACGAAGGTGTGCAAACCCTTTATAAATATACACACAGAGAAAAAAAATTACTGATTTAAAATCATCCATGAAATTACAAGAAACTGAAAAGCTAAACATAATTCATGTGATGCTGACAGTCACAAACTCAGAGAAGAAAGCTGAAGCTGACTTGTTCATGGCATCTAACCCAAAGCCAGATTTTAGTGAAAGGAACAGGAAGGAAAAAAAAGAAATCAGCCTAATTAAGCTGACTGCCCTTTGCTGTACATGCGTGCAGAAGGTGGCAGGGACTAGGGGGTAGAGAGAAAAACAATGGCTAAACAGGTTATTTACTTCTACAACAAGGTTTCTTTTCCCACTGTTACTTGAACAGCTCACAATTAAGTGTATCTATACATAACTTGTTTAGCTACTGAGTAATTAAAAAAACCCCAAAAACCCAGCAAAATAAAACACCTTATCAACTGCCCTGTGGAAAGCCAGCAGGAGTGGGTAATTGAGACTAACCTTGCATGACACTGAAAATGTTTTTCAGACTCTTAAAGGTTAGTGAATTAATGTATTTGATGAAACAGTCAAATTTTTAAGGTTTCACTGCAAAATACAAAAGTTGTGATAACTGAACACTAGCCAGATAAAAAAGAAATACCATACAATTTCTGAGAAAACAGTAGATGAAAAAGATGACTGACATGGTCTTGATCTATTATTAGTTTTTTATTTGATGATCCACTCAGAAACACAGGAACCTGTCCCTGCCTCCTGTCCTGCCCCTGCTGTGGAACCCACTGACAAGCTGTACAAGCTCTGCTGCCAATGAAATGACCTGTGTGGTGCAAAGAAATTCCTCCTGATGCCGAGATGAAATATAACACAGCTACCTGGAAAAACCATCACCTTTTGGAACTGAACCCAGAAAAAAGGAAAAAAAGAAAAATCAAGAGTAGTCAGAAATCTAGCTCCTTAAAGAGCTAGACACTAGATACAAAACAAGACAGAAAGTCTTCCTAAATACTTACAACCCTAAATGAGGAATTTAGATGCACAAAGCTTAGGCAAGTAGTCACAGTTACCACAGAAATCACACTTCAGCTGCTTTTGCACAAATATGCTATTTAGCATTGCTTGCCCACTTTCTTTTTCATGCCTTATGAGATGTGTAATTTGGATGCTGCATAGCTGCTCTAAGTATCACATGCCAATTTTCCAAAGATGTGTGTATTTGCAAACCCCACTGTGGATACTTATGTTTGAACGCCGGGAGACTGGAACAAAACTCTCCAGGGCACAGCAGAGCACAGAGGTAACAAAATGAATAGATGTAAATAGCTCTGATGGTGAGAGAAGCCTTAGCAGTGATAGGAACCACGTCCTCAATTCCACAACTGGAAGCTGGGCAGCCAGACAGATTGAGGTGTGCGTGTGTGTGCCAGTGAATAGCCTCAGCACAGGACTCCTGTGACTGTCAGGCCAGCCAGGGAAAGGGGCCAGCAGCTCTGCTACAGTGCAGGAAGGGTTTGGAGAATATGATTCAGCACCTTCCCAGCAAGTCTGAAGGCCAGCAATGCCCTTGGCTCCACACCCCTCTCCCAGCTGAGCTGCTGCTCTGCAACACAGAGCATCCACTCTGTCCCAATACGTCCTGCCTGGCCAATTTTCTATACATTTTAAAGAACCCACTGCCAGCACTGCAAGACTGAAAAGCAAAAGGCAGCATACACTGCAGGTAAGCATGTTAACACAGCAGTAAGGTACCAGTAATTCTTTCTCCCCTTTTCAGTTATTTTACTTTTGACTCAGGAATATAGATTTTAATGCCTCCAGTCCCCTGATTTTGTTTTCCTCCTTTTAAATTCAGAGATACTAAAAGTTGTATGCGACAGACATCCTAAATCCTACAGCTTGCTTTCCTATCACTACAAGCAGAACTCAATCCTACCTACAGGGAGAGTTAAAACATTTCTACACTGCTGTCAATTTTGTATAATACAGTTAGCAAAGTTTCAGCTGAGCACAAATGAAGATGTTTTCAAAGATTTATGACTGCATTTTTAAAATGTATTTACTTGTAAATAATGAAAGGACCTAGACACTGAAGAACTCCAGACTTACCAGGGAGATTTACATGAGTTCAGCCATTTTTAATGTGCCTATGTATAAGCACAAAAACCTTCACAAAAAATATGAACAGGGTCTTTCAACCAGCACTGCCTAATTTTAGAACAGTTGATGGATTTGCTTTAAGCCCATCTGTAATACAGTGTGCTATACACCTTGCACTCAGGCCAAATAATATCAATAGCAAGAACAAAGATAAAAAGCTGAAAGAGGATTAATGGGCTGATGTCTCCAAGCTTTGAGACAGTGATCAGAAAGAGATGTGGGGAAGAGTGTGAGGTGGCTGGATCAGAACAGAGGTACAGGAGGAATCAAAGGAGACCTGTGAACAGCATGCAGAAGGGTTATGTCTCCTGCAACTTGCAACTACACAGGAAGGATGCACAACCAGGGAAGATACAAAAGAGAATAAAGACAATAAAGTGTCAAGAGCTATTAATTGTCCAAATTACTTCTTGTTAAAGCAGCTGGCACTTACATAGAGTATTTTAGTAGCAGCAGGCAGAAGGTAAACAAGTATTACCATTTTATACATTTAAAAAAAACCAATCCTCAGTCATTTCCAGATAAACCCTTTCAGGCAACCTATTCCCAAATCAAGGATGCTGGAAAGGAGAAAAAGTTTAAGATTGCTTTACTGCAGAAACCAAGCTTTCCTCATGCTCCAAAGCTTACACCTGTATCTACAAGTGCCAGGACTTTCAAGAAGCTTCCTGTGTACATCTGCTTTATTTTACCCCTTAAGAAATAAAGGTAAGCTGCCTTAATAAGGTACCCAAATTTCAGAGATAAACAGCTCCCTCATTAATATGGCTCACACAAGTCTTTAGCGTATAATTTAATTACAAAAATTAGAATTTTATAATAAGGAAAACAAGGTAAAAATACAGAGAGGATAATGGGCATAAAAACCAGAACTGATGCAGTATTTAAGACAAGAGCAATGCCAACACTGAACTTTGCATACTGACAAAAAAAGCAGGGAGAGGCTAAAGAAACACAACTGAAAGAAATAATCTGCAGCTCCTCTTCTTGCCCTCTAGAGTTCCTGGAGCTCATCTCTTGGGATCAGGATGACTCTAATTTACCTATCCAGTTCTCAGATTTTTCTTGTGGATTATGGTTTTCTTTAAACTTCTCTTTGCAAAGTGTGGCATACCTTAGCAGATGATTTTTAGCTTCCTTTAAAGTAGGGCAGGTGAACAATGGGTATTTTTAATACCGTCCTTTAAAAAAAAAAACCCAAAAACCCTAAAAATATGCTAGTAGGTATAAAAGTAGTTCTGCAGGCTAAACTTCCTAATAAATAACTTTGGGCTACAATTACTTAGCAATAGATATTTGGTGCTTGGGTTTCAAGGGATTTGTGCAGCCCAACTGGAGAAATTGGCAGGTTGGCACCCAAGAGTGAGTTCACTTCTGTGCTGAACTGCCTCTTCCATAGCCACAGCTGTTCTATTTTTTCATTAAACAGGCAGGTATAAGGTAAGAACCCACAGCAGCCAGGCTGCTTGTGGTTTCTCCAGTCTGTGGAGAAAAGCTGTATGTGAAAGGATAGGCTTGACCAGTCCTAGAGGTCAGTGTGGATGAGTTTACCTCACCCCAGGTCACCCATCTGCTGCTCTCTCCAGCCTTTGGACAGGAAGTTCTAGGAAATGGGCACTTCCAAGGCACAGTTCATCTATCCTGCTCTACAAATCTCAAAGATAAATCATGCTCTTCTTCACTGTCTGCACACTAAGGAGGACCCCAGTGACCACCAGGGGAGCCTTGCTCCAGCAGAAAGTCCACCTCTGGTCAGACCAATCCCACCAAGGCTTTACCAGGTGACCAAGGCAGGTGGTCTCCAGCTGACCCTCACCTAAATGAGGTTTGTCCACACTGGGGTCTCTTAACACCAGTTCTTGCTATAACACAGCACAGACCCACACCCAAGGCCAACACTCAATCCACCTGTAACAGCCACACAAAGCAAATCCTGCAAGACTACATTGGTCTGTACATGGAAAAAGCCTAACATCCTTGGAAGCATGTAAACAACTTATCAAAAGGAAAAAAAAACAACAACAAAGTTTATTTCATGAACTCTGGGCTAAATAATCTGGCTTTTGTAACAGAAGCTTTGATTCTGGACCTCCAAACAGCAAAGCCTCAAGGAAAAAAAAAAAAAAGGGTTCTAGTACATCCAATTTATGACTGTTGGGAAAAGCAACAATCACATCAAAACAGCTGCTCTGAAAACCTATCCAGCTACAGGCCATCACCCTGCAGTTTAAGAATATTTCACTCCATTGCCTGAACACATTTATATTCTTCCAGGCAGTTTTCCTGATGTTTTATAAGGATTCCCTAATGCAACAACAAACGATCTTTCTTTTAATAGTATCACTGGATGCGTTGTAACCTGCACCTAGGGACACCCTGCTCTGCTCAGATAAAACTTAATTGTTCTTCTGACATCGTACAATGAAGGAACTTTAAACTCACATAATAAACTAAACAGTCCTATTTTTAACATTTTCCATAGCCCCAATGCTGAAAAAACTCACTTAAAAATGTTCCAAGCAAGCAGATAACCAACATAGACCTAGTGTGCAGAAAAAAAAATAAATGTAAAGGTGTCGAATAAAGGATAAGATTTTATTCTGCTGTGGTAGAGGGTCCTACTTCTATAGGCAAAGGAAAACCAGATATCAATGATGCTATGGAATATTTCACACAATTTCAACTGCTGTCAACAAATGGCAAAAACCCTCCAGCATACCTGTGCTGTATCTTTCTCCAGACCACTCCCACAATTTCATGCTTTCTGCTAAAGTCACAGGGCAGTATAGGTGCACACCGTAAAATTCTGTGGTTTGGTAGTGGAAATTTCAGCTCCTGACCTTTGAGGTTAATGGTGCTATTTAAATTTAAGACACAATGAAGCTATTAACCAATTACTCCCACTGACCTCACTGTTAACTGGAAGACTGTCAACACAGAGAATGAGGCCAATTATTTAGGAGCTATCATCTGTTCAGGAAGCCACCCTCTTAGGCTGGTTGGGAGCCTATCCCAGGCTGGAGGATGATGACATGGCTTCATCCATTCCTGCTGCTCTCACTCCTCAGCTGCCACACGGGCACAAAGACTTTGATTCTTAGGAAACTCCTACCAGCACACAACATTGCTCAGCAACCTGGGTGAGTTGACACACACAAAGGTTTTCTCTTTGCACTGGCATCAGTCAGCCTCAGTATGTTCAAGACTCCAGCCATCTCCATCAGAGAGCCTCCCATTCACAGGGCTGCACCCACAACACCAGGGATGAACACTGCCATGAGAAGAACTGCAGCTCTGCACATGCTGCTGACAGATGCTGAATTCCTTCCAGTAATGAACTCCCTGAATTTCATCACTTGCTGTTCCATGTGCAAAGCAGAGCCAACCTCTCCTTCTGTATCATTAGGATCATAACAGTAATTTATTAAAAAAATCTGTCAAAACTAGATGCTATTGCACATTTCATAAGCTTTTAAGTAATGAATGAAGGAAAAAAAACATCTCACAGATACAGTCACATCAACTATGCAAACCAAAATAAGAACAGATACTAAAAATGAATGTTGGGAAAAAAACAACATGTAAGTGCATACAGTAAAATCTTGCTACAAATGCTTCCACAAGACCCAGATAGAAATAATTTTAAAAACACCGCAATCAGGCTTAATGGAGGCTTTACTTGATTCATCTATTTAAGAATCCAGAAAAAACTCCTCACAATTTCTAAGCAAAAGACTGCTTGTAAGATTCAGATTAAGAAGAACAGGCCAGATGCTCCAGCGTACCAAATTTTCTTATCAGCATTTTCCTATCCTGCCCACAAAGTGAGGGCAGGATAGGCTTTTCTGTGAAAAGGCAACTGCTGGCCATCAGAGCTGACAGGTTACCAGAACAGAGGAAAAAAAAACCAACCACATCAGCCAATGACATTCCCATACTGCAAGAAGATCCCAAATGTGTTGTTCAACACTACAAAAAGCAACATAACCTGGCAAAATTTCAAACAGGTTTCCAGTAGAGTGACCTGCAGAGAGCAGCATGAGATTCAGGGAGTCAGGCAAGGAAGAAGAGCTGGGAGCATGGCACTGCCATGAATTCCCAGGGCTGAGTGCCCTGATGGATGCCACCTGCAGCCCCCACCACCACTCCCAGTCCAGGTGCTCCCTTTAAACTCGGCTCAGGCACAGAGGGCAAAACTCTGGCTTTTCAGTTTCCAAATAGATAATTTTACTATTGAGAAAGTGGATGGAAAACCAGACAATGGTTGCAAAGCTTCAGCTCTAATCTATAGTGTATCTCAGGTTGGGATTTTCATCAGTCAGACATTTGCAGGGTAAGACTAGTAGGATGCACACACAGAGAAGCACACCAAAAGTGAGTGTCTGTACCACGCAGGGCATCCAGTACTACAGATGATTTAACTCCATGGTTCTGTGAAGTGTAGTTAGTTCTGGGTGTTAATAACCCTGATTCAGAACTGTTCAGCAATGTACTCTCATTAGCCAGACCATCTGTGTAAAGGGAACAACCTACGCTGCCACAGCACACGGAGCCTGGGGCTGACCTTAATATCTTCCCCCACATACCAGCAGAGGACAAGAGGAGAGAAATCTGGCATCAGGTTTGTCTTTACTGCTGCCAGAGGAAGATATCTGGTCTGGAGAGGAAGTTTCTCACCTCCTCAGTCACTCTGCCAGCTGTGACAAATGCAAAGTGGCAACTGCTCTTCCTCCTAAGGTCCCACTGGTGAAGTGGGAAATTTGGCTGTCCTATTATGACAGGGTAAGTCCAGTTTAGGTATCACAGGACTCTGACTTATTGGGAAGGAGAGGCATCACAGAACATGTGACACAGTAAAACCTCCTGATATTATTCAGTCAGTGAAAATTATCTGATGGACTGAAAAGTGCCCAGCATGATGTGGAATTGCATTCCCAATATAAAGTATTTGTTGCTTCTTGCTCCTTCCTCTGTATCATACATCTGCTAAGACAAGCTGCCTGGTGGACATTCCTGGAGGCTCTTCCTACCTGCACAAATGTCTGAGATCCTTGAGCTGACTCCTACAGGAGCAGCCTACACAGCTGATGCAGATCAGAGGGAGTACAGGACAGTAAGGATACATCCCAGCCCTGAAACATGCAGCAGACTTCTTTAAGCACGCTGAGGTTTAGTCCTCTCTTTCTAGGCACACCATTCTTCCAGAAACTGCTTTTCTGGGCAACAAACATGCTTTCTCCTCAGAACAGAAAACATGCAAAACAAACCATTCAGACCAAATCTGCTTAACACACTACTTCCTTCCAGAAATGCCATTTTCCCCTTCTCTACCAATCTTTTTTCATCTTTGATTCCTTCCCTGCTTTCATCTATTGCATTTATTAACTTCCTCTGACTGGTATACCATGTCCAAGGAGAGCTGCAGAGAGCAAACCTGGTGCTATTGCGTGCTCTGTGCTGCTGAGAGAGCCCGAGAAGAGCTCCAGTGAGCCCAGTGCAAACCACAGTGTGGAGCCCCAAGTGAGAGCGATTTGAACGACTCTTCCAAGACATAATTAAAGCTGATGTTTTCTTCAGAGCAGTGGAATTCAGCAGTGAGTACATTAACAGAAAGCTTGGTCTTGTGAACACCAACAGGCATCTCAATTCAACCAAAAGTAAATTGTCTGGATTATGAGATGTTACCCAGGATGCCAGTAAGTGTATACAAAGTGCTTTATCTCTTATCATGGCATGGCAGATATCATCTCCCACACATTAAGGCTGCTAGCAGGAACCCTGTCCTGTGGAAACAATGCTTTTCTGAGGCTTCAGCATTCAGTTCTGCTGCTGTGCAATTCCCTTCTAAAGGATGAGATCAAATTAAGACCTTTTTTGGACATTTGATTTAACCAAACCTGTGGTAGTTTAACATCTTTGAAAACTGCACATTTCTCCTCCCTATTGAAGACTTGTCAGTGGGTTAGAAATCTATTAAGCAAGGAATACATGAACAACAGAGAAGCAGGGTAGAGAAAGGACTTCTCTTGAAAAACTAGGAGCATAATGAAACAGAAGTTATTTCAAACCAGAAATACTTGAATGAGGAACAACAATAAAAACAGGTTGACTGACCTGGATACAGGAGTCTGTATCAGACCAGCTTTGCATCACATCAGCTTAAAAGGAAAGTTTCTCTTTTAACATACAAAGCTCCTCCAATAGAAGTTATTCCTTTTAAACAAGATCCATTTTTATATACCTTTGATAATTTAGGGTTCTGCAAAAGTAATGAGCAACAGCTTGGCAAAAAGTGACTTTACATGGGCTACTGCAACTAAAGAAACTGGCATATAAAAAATGCATTAATTGAGATATTAAAACTCATTAAAAGACACTTAGAATTGTGCACTTGTAAGAAAAGGTAAATACAAATGATATATAGTAGACATTGTCAGGAAGCTCAGGAAATCCACTGCATATATATTGGACATAAGAAAACATTGCCAGGTAGGTATTTTACAGCAAGTGGCTGTGCCTAACTGAAAAAGGCCAAAAAACCAAGGGAAAACAACAGCAAGATGCAATGACTTCAGCTACACAAAGACTCTTTAGCTATACATTGCATGAAAATATGGAGGACAATGGTTCAAATAAAGTCAACTGTGTTGGAAATAGTGCATGAAATCCCAGAAGTGATAAAACTACTAGTCAGTGAAGAAAATGAAAGGAACCAAGTGGAAGAAATCAATCAAGAAGAAAAAGTAAGCTTTTTTTTTTTTTTATAAAGTCAGGCAAGGGGCCAGAGAACATAGATGGACACACATGCAAAAAAAAAAAAAAAAAAAAAAAAAAAAAACAAACAAAAACAAACAACCCCAAAACAACAGAAAAGTAGCTCTAAGTCCAGCAACTGATAAATTTGATAATAAACTAGGAAGCTCCAAACTAAGGAATGACAGCAAGCAGTGAGGGGTGAAAATTTTTCTTGTGCTGGGAAAAAACCCACCTTCTAATGCAAATGGATGAGCTGATTAACAAAGCTTGCAGAGCCTGTTGTGAAAGACGGGTGAATGGAGAGAACCCGAGGGAGACACTAAGAGCATGTAAACCAAATCAGGGAGCAGCTGACTGCATTCAGAGGGAAGAGGCTGGAGGAGCACTCAGAAACACGAAAACAAGAATATGACCTAGGCTGCATGAAGCACCAGTAAACACACTGAAGTGGAGGGCAACAGGAGGCATCTGTTCAATGTGTTCTTAGACTGCAGAAGTGTCAGCAGTTTTACAAATACCACCATTTATTATTAGTAGTTTTTATAACCAGGGGGAAGCACCAGAATGCTTATTTTTACTGAAGTCATACAAAACCCACAGAGAAACGACACTTGTTTTTCAGCACTAAAAACCCAACTGTTGAAAGGTGAGAACTCCCCTTAATTTATGGAAATCCCAAACCCAATCTCCCATGCATTAACTTGAAATCTTTATGGAAACAAAGGCTGCATATTTTGTCTATTGTAAGGATACTGAAGTACTTTTTTTTCTAAAATAGTTTACTATGTCAATGAAATTGCAGATGCTTCTGAGCACTTCAGGGACTTCAAACATTGCATCAATTATCTGAATAAGTAATGAAAAGACATTGTAAATAAAATGGTTCACCAAGCCTGGTTCACAAGTCAATTGCTTTCTGAATCCAGTTATATACTGTAATATTTGACATGTTATTTCTTTTTACAAGAGGTTAAGAGTTTTCTGTGCTTCTATCCTACACTTGCTGCAGAGTTTGGAGAGGAAAAAACCTGACAAAACATTGAAAGACTGCAAGAAGGACAACACACTTTTAGATTCTCCACTACAACCCTCTTTTCACACAAAACAAAACAAAGAAGGTCGCTGAAACCAGAACTTTGAAGTCCAACCAAGGCAGAAACATAAAAATCCCCTAGCAGATTGCTTATCATTATAGCCTAATCCAACACTTTAAAATTCCACCTTTGACAAACTGGACTAGGCGATGGTAGAACATGAAATGTCAGTTTGTTGAGCTCTCGTTTCCAGAGAGTCTCTTTCTGGCACCTGGAAACAGAGCAAGCATAAGGCTGATTATCATTTCCATAACCCCCAAGGAAAACTATCGTGCAAGATGTTTGAGTAAGAGCAGTACTGCTCGAAAGCAGCATTCATAAACAGAACAAAGACTAAACAAAAGGCTAAACAAGTACATCACAATTAACAACTACCACCAAACTTTTAATTAAGATATGTAAGAAAAATCAAGGAGAGCTAATTAAAAAAACACAAGCGAATATGCTTTCTTAGAAATATCTGAATTGGAACCATGAGGTAAACCGGCTAATTAGAAGTGACCACAATTATTTTGTCACTGTTACTGAGTTTAACCATGATTTTTCAGCTTGCTCTTTAATCCTACACCTTGTTTGAACTCTTCTGTTGTTTGAATGCAGGATTTTTCCATCAATTTATTCAAAAACTGAGCAAAAGTGAAGAAAATACCAGAGATTTAACTCTGTATGGCAGGCATGTTGTCATTAGTTTTGAGACACTTTTCTGCCTAGGACAGTATCATTCCTACAGGGCCAAAGTTATAATTACTATACATTCCCCCCATTAATCCTGAACAAATCCACAGTTACTACAAATGGATCCTGATAAAACTGCCACATCAATAATGCTACACTCCACATGTTTTTCTTTTATCCAGGCAGCTAGACCAGTGTAAGAATATGATGCTGTTTCACTCAGATTTTACTGTTAGAGGTATCAACTTCCCTTAGGGCCAGAAAGCAGTTACAGATAATAGGAATCTAACTGGCAATATTAAGGTTTTACTTCTCTCCTCTTATATACTACCCTTTCATGAAAATACATCCATTCTCATTACTTTTGCCATTCTTCAAAACTGTTACTAGGCTGATTTGAACAGTAACAGTTAATGCTGATAGAAACAAGCAAAGAAAAATGCTGACACAACCCGGAGTTATTTAAGAACTTATTTGCTACACATCTATTTCCACAAAATTAATAAAAAGTTGCTGACTCCCAGCTGTAAAAACCACAAGTATACCTAGACAAAGTAAAACTGGGTAAAAAAGGAATTCCCACCCACAGCCCAGAATGCAAACAGCAAAGTGACTTGCAATTAATAACTTCTGCCTCTCCCCTACAATGTTGGCACAAAACCCAACACTACTTTGGGATACATGTTAACTCTTTGTGATTAAAAAAACTCCAGAACCATCTTCCAAGTTATTTCTACACCTACACAGATGCCAAATTCCAGCTTTTTAAAAAAATCCTCTTACATTCAGGACAAGTCTACGGCCTCCTAAAATTCCGTTCTGATGTATCACTATACACTAATAACGTAACCCTTAAACTACCCAGGAAGATTTGGCTGCCCACAACAGCACCTTTCTCACTCCACATTTAAAAGTTCTATAGGCAATTGCTGTCCTGCCTGCAGCATTCTGACTTATGGCTGTAGGGTGTCACTTTTCCCCCCTTTCACAAAACCAGTAAAGCAGTCTTCTCTTAACTAAAGACATAGTACATATCCTCCTTGAAAGTCAATAATTTAAAATTTGTAAATTTCAAGTGTTTTCTCCATATTGAGACAAAAATAACAAGTTCTTCCTACATATGGCTAAAAAAAACCAAACAAACTAATTGTGTTTCAAAAGCCCTTTAAAATTTAGGTGAAAATACACATGCTTGTGCCAGGTAACTCACCAGCAATGTTGAAATGGGATGGAATCTCCATTTCCTCAGACTATTTCCAGGCTTTTCTCCTGCCAAAGCTAGACAAGCACTTTCTCCCTAGTCTACATTTTTTTGTTCAATAGGTAGAATAAAGAAAAAGGCTTTTTTTCCTGTGCAAAAGCTTCTTCCCCTGCATAGCAATAAGCCTCACATCGTAATTGATTTTTTTTTTAAAGTGTCATTTAAATTATTTTGGTATGATTTATCTTTCCTTACTTTTTCCTAAAACATCTCAGAATATTAACAAGGAAATAAATGTAGTAATACTCTAACATCTTCAAACATTACCTAATTTAAAAATCTAATTTACTTTCCATCATTTAGGCTTCCTTACTATTTTGGATGTCACTCAGTGTGGATAGTAAAATTAGACTATCAATTTCATTTTTGCTTTGAATGCATTGCAGGCTCTGCTTCTCAATCACTAGAACTTTCTTGTTTAAGGTTTCCAATATTGTTCTGGAATTTTTGAATTAAAAAATAGGGGGAACTATTGCTTGTTTTTATTAAAATAATTCTCAACTGCTCTCACTGGCCCTTCTTACAAGAAAAGGCCGAGTGCTGGCATAAAACCAAACCTCCAATATACCTGTTAAACAATATTCAGTGCTCCTCTATTAATACAAGGAGATAATAAAAGTCTTAAATAGCACTGAGGGTGCCACTGGATACCACGACCTTCCAGTGATGCCAGTGGGAAGCCTACTTAAGAACCAATAAACAAATTGAGCAAGTGATGCAATATGAGCTGTCCTGCTCTTGCTTTGGTGAAATTTAAAAGATGATTTATCACTGTAGGCAGCCTTACTGCCAGCCAGCCTGCACAACCAGTGAGTCTCACTCAAGGCGTGCCATTGCACTGAAAAAGAACTCCAAGAAAATATTTAGGGAAATCTATATTCTTTAACACAAATGTTCATTGCTAGAAGTTGCTTTAGGAACTTTTTTTCTTTTTTATATACGGAATAACAAATGAACAGAAATTTAAACTCTATCCGTGCCAACCTTTTAACAGCTGGGAGTATTTCATATATGATCAGCCTGGTGCAGGGGAAAAAACACCCGCTGTCGACACAAAACCAACGCTAACTTCCAGAGTAACTATTAGGCAAATCTACACAGCCATGGGTAATGACTTTAATTAAAAACACACCTTAATTGTAACTCATCACAGTAAACGGGACTGAGGCTGGAACTCGCATATGCGTCACAGAGTAACACAGTAGAGAAGCAAGGAGAGGCAATGGAAGGTGAAAAGGCCGGACACCAGCAAAGGCACCCCCAGGCAGCACCCACCGGCAAAGGCACCCCCAGGCACGGACACCGGCAGCCCCCACCGGCAAAGGCACCCCCAGGCGCGGACACCGGCAAAGGCACCCCCAGGCACGGACACCGGCAGCCCCCACCGGCAAAGGCACCCCCAGGCGCGGACACCGGCAAAGGCACCCCCAGGCACGGACACCGGCAGCCCCCACCGGCAGCAGCCGCGCCCGGTCCCCACCCCGGCGGCCACAGCCTGCAACCCCCCGATGGATAAATGTTCCTTCTGGAACTTCTAATTTCGGAAACACAGAGCAAAATTACTTTTTTGTTCTTGCTAAAAAAAAAAAAAAAAAAAAAAAAGCTTTTCTTTAGAAGCGGAACGAACGCGGACGGTATCACCCAAACCCGTGCGAGCGCAGCGCGGCCCCGCTCCCGGCGGCACTCGACGGCCCGGGGGCAGATTCACCGCCTGCAGCGGGGGAGAGGGGGGTTCAACCTCCGCCCCCGGGAGAAGGCGGCCAGGCCCCCGCGGCCCGTCCCCCCGCGGCCCCGGCCCGGGCGCTCCGC
This sequence comes from Erithacus rubecula, assembly GCF_903797595.1. Lineage (NCBI taxonomy): Eukaryota > Metazoa > Chordata > Aves > Passeriformes > Muscicapidae > Erithacus > Erithacus rubecula. The sequence goes on along the minus strand of NC_136662.1, from coordinate 21,103,939 downwards.
TCACCGCGCTCCGGCCGCGCATCTTCCGCCGCTGCGGGGCAGCCGCCGGGGGGGCGCGCGGCTGCACGTGGCGCTGGCGCCTACGGGGTCTCCCGCGCTGCCGGGCGGGGCGCTGGGCAGCGGCGTGAGGCGGTGCCGCCGCCATGTTCGGCCGGCCGTGCTCGAGGGGCCGCGGCGGCGGCGCGGGGAGCGCTCTTGTGGGCACCGAACCCGCGGCAGCTGCGCGGGGCGCGGGGGTAGGCCCTGGCCGCGGACAGCGCACACGTGTGGGGCGCGGGGGTGCCGGGAGGGAACAGCCGCAGCCGCGGTAACGCACCCAGGAGGGTCCGCACGGCTCCGCTCCCTCCCAGGGGGCTCCCGGTGTGGGAATGGAAATCAGTGAAGCGCGGCGGGCGGGGTGAGGTTTGTGCTGTCCCCACCGTGCAGGTGCTTCCCTGTCTCTGACTGGGTCCGTGACCCTCGGCTGTAAAGATGTCTGAGGAAGAATTTTGAGTAGGTTAAAAAGCCTCTTTTTCAATCGCCGCTCAAGGAAAGGATAAGATGATGTGACACAAATGTATGATCGTGTGCCACAAATAGAACATTGTGGGAAGCTTTTCCTTAGACATAAGCTTTGTCCTATATTTTTTCAAACAGTTTATTTTCTAGCTGTGTAGGTCATTCTTAAGATTAGGCTAAATTTAGATGGAGATGTACCGGCAGTGAAGACAGACTGTCTGAGGAAGCTGAGTTAGACCCACAGCTTCAGCTGTGGCCTGGTCAGGAACCTGGGCCTGAAATTATTTACATTTTTACTGACTTATTTTTGTTTCAGGTAGCTTAGTTAAAAGTAACAGAATCTCAGATATTTCAATAAGATACCTGGAGTCCAAAAGAATGAGAAGCTTCTAGCTTTTAGCTTCCCTGGTTTACTTCAGTGCTGCAAGCCATATGTACAACTAGCATTAATTTCAAGGGTATTTCTACCACAAAGTGAGGAAAGACTGAACATCTTGGGCCTTTTGAAGATCTGTACCTGAAACTTCAAAACAGGGTCCAATCTTCGCTTCCAGTAAGGACGGCGGAATTTGTACTTGTTTATGCACTTTGATTTTCAGTTCTTTGTGTATAAATTTAGCTGTGGGTGGAGTATCCTGAGCCAGATTCCTCCCTATATGCTATACATACAGGATTAGAGAAAGGCAGACACGATTCTGTGGTAGATTGACAAGGAATTGCATTTCCCAGCAAATGCTGGATCAGAGCCATCTGTTTCAGAAATTAGCATAGCAGCAATTTGTTTGTTTGGCTTCATCTGTCTATTAGTTTGGTCCAAATCCTCTTGTTTTAGAGACATGCTATCACATAGGGAAAGGATCTGTGATACACTCTGTGCAGACAGCCCCGAAAATACATGAATTATTCTAAACGGAGGAGATATGAAATGCCATTGTCAGAAATCCAGACAAAACTAAAGTAAGATTATTTGTTTTTCTGTAAACAAGTTTGACTTTCTCACAGCACTCATATTAAATCATCTGTCCCTAACCAGTGTCCTGGTCTCTGAATGCTTCTCTCTTACCCAAAGTAGTGTTGCTTCACTTTTAGGTGCACTGGATATTTTCCTTGTGTTTATTTTGACAGAATGATGGAAAATCCTTCCTGACTTACAGCCTCTACAACTTTTGAAGAGGTATTGAAATTCTTAAAAACTGAGAAGTCTAGCTTCAAACAACAGTCAGGAAAAGGGCATCAATCCATTAAATGATAAGGTATCACCACATTAGACAACAGCTTTTCTAAAAGCGTTTCACTTTGAGCTCTGTATACCCAAGAAAATGACATCTCTTACACAGCTTTTTTATTTGTGGCATACCCAGGCTGCACTATTCAGGATTTCAGTGATTTGCCTTGATTTTTTAGGTCTCAGGAAAAAAAAAAAAACTCCAACCACTTAAAACTCCAAAAAATGTGCATCTACCGTTTTATAGTTCTTGCTGGATCTGGTCACAGTGCAAATATTTCTCTAAAGGTGTAGAGAAAGGTCTACACTGTGGTACAGCTAATTATTATTATGTGGCATTGGGTTGATGATGGAAGTTTCGATTCAGAGGATATTCCTACCAACTCTTTAAAAATGTAACCAAAAATAGTCATAGAAAAGTCTTCTGTGCCCTTGAAAAGTGTAGAGACCCAATGTAGTTATTATGAAAAGAGAACTAGAGGTAGATCTGCCCAAATAGAAAGTAATTGTGGATGTTTCTTATAACTGAATACTGCAAATCCATGATTTAGAGACTACACAAAGTAAAAGATTTAGTTCATTTTCATGTTACTTCATTTCTTAGTTACATGGCAAAACCACCAACAAAAACACCTTCTAAAATAAGAACTTACATTTCTCCTTCAGAAAAATGAGTCGTGTGTTGTAGGCAGTGAAAGTGAGGTGAAGTCTCAGCTCAGAGGACGTGCGTGCTCATTCTGCCCTAGAGATCACCTGTGTGCTCTGTGTGTCTGTCTCCACCTGAGCACCTTGCTCACCATTCTCCTCCCACCGCCCGCCCCGTTCCTTTGTCTCCTCGGAGCCACCAGCAATGGGATCTGCTGGAGTTTGGAAGCCTGGGCTGAACGGAGGGGGCGGGAGCTGCCAACGAGAAGCGCTTACCCAGATCACTGCTCAAATCGTAACAGCCAAGGCAGAGCTGTGCTCGCATCACCTGGTGATGAAACGGCAGCAGCAGCCGAAGTCAGACGGTGACAACATCTGGTGGCTTTGTGCTGTCAGAGCGGGGCGAGGAAATTGCCCGTTCAGAAGATGCTTTGTGAATCGATACACGGGTAATGCACACCACGGTGTTTAGAACAAATAGCAAATGTCAGAAGTAAATAGTTCTGTATTTTAAGCAATGGAAAGAGAGTGGAAGTGCTTTTCCAGGGTAAGTGTAGAAAGCCATTACAAAGCTTATCTTTGCAACTGACCTATAAAAGCTATAAAGACATCAAAGGCTTTGAGGACATCAGATACAAACTTTAATTCTTCCCACAGTCAAAACTCCCATGAAGCCAATGTCCCGGGATCACGACTCTGAGTATGTTCAGCAATGCTAATGGAACTCAGACTTCCACGGGCGGCCTGATTCACAAGTGTAATGTAATTCAGGTTGCAATTTATTAAATAATGATTTCTTGTAATGATTTTTCCTCTAAATTGCTGGATGTAAGGCAACACTAATTTTTAGAATATAATTTCATGGAGGTTTTATTATTACTGAATAAAAAACTTAAAAATTTAGCTGAAATACTTTTTCTTCAAGACAACAGTTTTTTGTTTACATTTAGCAGGTTAAGAGGTTATATTTGTGTCACAAGTAAAGGCAGGCAAAATTTCTTCCAGATAAAGAGTCTAGATTTTCATAGCAACCTCAGATTTTAGCAGCAAACAGTTTTTCTTATATTTTCATCCATCTCGAACTGTAATGCATTTACTCAGTCATATCACCATGAATTTTAGTAACTGTGGCTTTTTGATTTTTTAAAATGCTATGCAAAGATGTCCTTTACTGTAAATACTTAATGAGTTAACCTGATAACATAAGCTACCAAATACAGAGGGGATGAAAATGCCAGTGCATCCCTCTGAATGTTTTAGCCTTAAGGCTCCTGCAGGTTTTATTCGGATTCACAATGGTAGGAGTGGGAAGGAGGAGATAAATAAAACATTTGTTTCAGAAAGTAGGTGACTTTGACAGAACACTGATGTAAACCATGAAGCCCTGCAGATCAGAGGAATATTGTTAAGAAGGGAGGCTGGTGAAGAACACTCAACACCAGCCCCCGAGTGGTGCTGATCAGAACAGTTCTGCTTTGCTTTTAAGTATTATTGCACCTTCTCTGCTATTCTGTAAAGAATTCAGTGGTGACTCCCACTGATGTGTCACAGTCACTCAAATGTGTTTTTACACCACTCATTGGGTATTTTGGTAAAGGTCTAATCTCATTTGGATTTATTACGATTTATCTCGGATTAAGCATTTATCTGCTAAGGATTATGACCCATACTATGAGGTACTGATGAACTATCAGAGTTCAGGAATGTCTAAGCACATTAGAATGAATCAGCAATATTATTTTTTGACACAGTCTTCACATATTATCTTTTTTTCAATCAACTTTGCAACATTCATACAGATAAGTATCTAATTTTCCTTAATATGGGCAGTAACCTGGAAAGCTCTTAACATCCCGTAAGAGCAAAGCTGCATTTAATTAGGAGCAGCTTAAGAGATCAGGCCTCAGTGCCACATGATTTCATATTCACTCTGCCTTCAGCTGTCAGTATAACTATTGATTTTTTTTATATACCAATTTAAATATTTTTTTCCTTAGCTTTAAAATGTATTTTGGTGAGTCTTCCACTGCTATCAGAAGTTTCTACTTGTTTCTAATTTGCATAGCCAGGAGTGAAAAAAAGAACATGGATAAATAAGAAGACTGTATTGTTTATATATTTCTGGACTTTTAAGATTCTTTTTCTGTTTGAAAATGTTTAAACTGCTTCCTCTACTGATATACACGGTACTGCACCTCAGGAAATGTTGGATATCTCATGGGTTTAAAAGAAGTTGATCTTTGGCTTCAGTTGGTGGCAAAGCTACTGATGTATGCTATAGTTGCCCCAAAAAGGCTTCTGGCTATTTTCATGCTTAATCATTTTGTATATATATCATGTCTTACAAATTCCATTTTATGTTGTTTTAATTGCAAAAATTTGGAGAATTCCAGTTGTCACTTTAAATGTGTATGCTTGGAAGTTTTCCTTACAATTCAAATTTTTTCTTTATGATGATATACACAAAGAATGTTTAAATACTTTCTGGTGGTGTTTTATAATGCTGGAAATAAGACCTTGGATATGAAACTGCACAACTTAATGTGTTTAACTACTCTTACTAAAGGAATTGGGGAGAAAATACATGGTTCATTTCCAGTATGCATTTCTACTGTTTGCTAAATAGTGTCACATTTAGAATGTGCAGTCCTGTGACAAATGACTACACTGCAGTGTTATTGTTCATTTTGAGGATTGCCTGCAATGTCTGATTTGCTAAGCAGGGAGCTTGCAGTACTAACGTAGTTGTGAAGAGATGAAACCTCTGAAAGGTTTTAAGGGACACCAGCTTCAGTGTGTTTGACTTCACTACATGGAGTAATGTAATTAATTTTGGGTTTCACAAGAATAGTGCAAAACTCCTACTTCTTTACCATGTTGGGATATAGAATGCCCTTTTACCAATTTGAATCACAGTTTCTTATCCAATTAATGTTCAGAGCTATGGACACAGTGATGCATGTGAAACCTTGGCTCTCATTTCAGTTAAACAAGGAAAAGATTCAGCTGATGAAAAATTAGATGAAACAAAAGAGAAATGGATGAGCACGGAAAAAAATTGATCTGCCATAACTAAAAACTTTGATGAATAAGCTGTAAAGAGACATAATCAAAGACAAAATTATTTTTCAGTACCTTTTCTGAAAAATATTGAATAGAAAATCATCTGGATTCAGAAGAGAAAGGTTCTTGACCCTCTTTCACATGAGTACGTGTGCAAGAAGAGAAAAATAGTGAGTGAAGTGTATTTTCTGCTAATGGGATACATTAACGTTGCCATGGAATTTGGCATCAGCATGCACAGGGTATTGATCTTAAACCTGCTTCTGAGCTACAAGGATGAGAAGGACATGTTAATTTACTTACTTTTGACATCAGCCCAGAGCTACACATGTATAGGGAGAACCTAAGGGTAGGATGGATGGCAAGGCAAACTTTGAAAAGCCTCTTTCTCAGAATCATAAAGTCATTCAATTGGAACAGATTTTAGGAGGTTTTCTAGTGCAAACTCCTGCTCAGATCAGGGTCAACACTGAAATCACATCAGTTTATTGAGGATGTGATGCAACAAAGTTGTGAAAACCTGCAAGGATTGAGATTCCTCAACCTCTCTGGGCAACTTGTTTCAGTGCTTAAATATCCTGAAAAAAATAAAAAGGGATAAATGATCTGTGCTCTGTGTTCTCCTCCAGGACACTGACAGATATTCTGTGCCTTAGGTCTAAGGGTAGATGCCCAAGGAATGCTGCTGGTAAGCAGCTGCCAGGTGGAGTAGGACTGGTTAGCCCCATGGACAGGAGATTTTCACCCCTGTTGCAGTGTGCCTATCCACACTGTAACATTCCAGCTTGGATACGAGTGTGCTCTGCAGACCATCCTAGAAGCCTTGCTGAAGGCAAGGTAGGCAACATCTACGGTTCTGCCTTTGCACATTTTCCAGGGCATCACAGAAGGTCATTAGGCTTGGTCAGGTGGGGCAAACTTGGAAAATCCAGGTTGGATACTACGTCTAATCAGCTTGCTTTCTTTAGGAATAGCTTCTGCAGACTTGCACCATTATTGTGGCAGAGGACAAGCAGTAGTTCCCTGGATCATCATTTTTGCATTTCTTGAGCCTGATGGGCTTTTGGATAGATTAAAGTGTGAAACCAGTCTTTTAATTTCATAGTTAAAAGATTTGACATAGTCCACAGTGATAGCCTCCTTACAAACTGGGACTAAAAAGTCTGTAAACAATTATTGATCTCCACATGCTACTGGGGAAATTTTCCAAGATCAGTGACAGCTGGGAAATCACTGGCATTTTAAAATTATATATCAGTGATTCACTTTTTTGGCATTTAGAGTATTGCATTATGGCAATGAACATGCTAGATGTGTATTTAAAAAAACAAAATGCTTCAAGCATTTTAGTATTTTTTGTTTGAGCCATATTACAGATGAAAATTTCTTGATACAATTCAAAAGAATGGGTTTTTTTTATTAAAGATACATGGCCATTAAGAAGAAGTTAGAATGAGGAAAATGCTTGTTTGTGTGAAAATAATTCTGCTTTCTCAACAACAGCATCTCCAGAGTTTCTTTGATTCACACCTGATTACTTTAATGACTAAACTAGGTTTTAACTCCTGTTAACATTACAGAATGCAGAGAGCTATAGAAAAGTAAAACATATTTTGCCCTCCTAAGTCATTGTTGACACAGCCCTCAGGTACATTTTATTCTGGAATTATTTGCAAGAGAGGTTTGGTTTCAAGTCATTGTCGTGTACAAGATTGCCAGAGCCTCTGGTCAGTCACTGAGCTGCCATTATTAGGGAGGAGGAGCTGGATGCTTGCCCACAAAAGGGCACAGGTACATGAGAGGGAAAGGTTTATAATGTATTAGGTATCACAATGCTAAAATCACCTCTTTGCTGGAGAACAAAAAACATGTGGTGATCCCAAGCTTGTTCTGCGCTGCTGGGCAGGAAGGACTTCATATTAACACAGTGATTCCTCTGGCTGATGAGGGATCTGCTCTGACGCATGCTGAAGGATGTTGCATATGCCTTGGCTGGGAAAATGATGTTTTCTTTGTACTGGTCAAGGATAGAAAAGAAAGGGAAATGGTGGGAGTGGTGACTCGGGTGATCTTTAGAGAAAAAAATAATGCAAATGGAAATTGAAGATGAGCTCTGTATATTTTCAGGTTTGAAAATAATTATTCACAGAGTAGTCCACTTTCTCAGGTTTCTGCACTGCAAAAATGTATTTTAATATATATTTAAAATTGGCTAATGAGATTAGCTGGTTAATGTTTTAATGTAGGAGGTATGTCATAGAGAATGACAATCTAAATTGGGACAGAAAAGCAAACATAACAAGCAATAAGCTGATTTGAGCTAAGAACTTTGAACATAGACTAAATTCTTGAAGATATAACTGGTTTTATTTTAGTTCCATGATGACACCATTTCATCCACTGTCTCTCTTGACATGAATCCTGTAAAGGTTTGTATTTTGCCTTCTCAGCATCTTTTAGGGAATGATTTGTGATTAGGAGTACAGAGACTATTTCAAATGCCTCTTAAAATATGTGGTATTGCAAACAACGGATATAAAATGAGATTCACACACATAGCTTTGCTGGTGGCCAAGAACTGCGTTGCAATATGCCGGAAATCCAAACATCCTCCTACTCCCAGAGCCTTGCTGACAGATCTACAACAACTTCTTTTTCATGAAAAAGCTACTTACAGAATCAGAATAAGAAAGAGAGAAGCCTGCTTATTCTGAGAAACTAATGTAATACATAAAATGGGAGGTTAAAGATTCCTCATCAATATGAAAATCGCATTTCTTCTTGAAAATGTTACAGTTTCAAGTAACATCTAGACTATCTAAAATCCTCACAAAAACCAGAGAGGGGAATATCATGTCGTATCTGAAAAAGCAACAACAGCAAACCCTTTGGATTAGTGTCATTGTTGTCTTGTCTAGCCTTTTAGACCTACAAATCCTTGGGCTTCTGCCTTAGTACAGGGGTGTGTATCAGTGGAACTTGGTACAGAAATAGAACCTCAGCTCAGCAGATCCTCCTTTCTTGAAAAACCATTTTAAAAGGCAAAGACAAGGGAATAGAAAAACAAGTAACTTTTCCAAGGATATGTATTTTAAACAGAGCATATTTTGCAAGAAAGGCTGTTGTTATATGCTACATATTTTAATTAGCTGCTTAGAAAATCAGATTGACAATGTCCTTTAATTAGTAGACATTGACTTATTCCACGTGTATTATGGCACAGTGAATCTTATTAAGATAAATGTTTCTCTCTGAAGAGATGAAAAAAAAATCCACTACCATTTGTTTGCTTACCAGATTGCTCACCATCAATACGGTGCTATTTAAAATGATGAATTTTAGTCACATATTTAATTAGCTAATAGCTGATCTCACTGTAGGGTCTTGATCCTCCTTACATGTGTTCTTTCATCCTGAAAAAGTCTTTGGTTATATCTTGGTTTTGAAGTTTTTGTTTGAAATTGTCCTTGCTACTTTCAAACCTAAAATGCAATAAATTAAATTATTAAAAGTAAAAATTCTTGTGAAAACATTTAAGGTTTTGAGTATAGTTTTATACCTACTGCTCATTTTAATATATTTCTAGAGGCTATGAACTTAAAAAAAATTACCAGTTTTTAATGTTAGGTTTTCACTTGCTGCAGGTGTTTAGTTTGTGAGTAAATTATGTGCTCTTTAAAAGGCTATAAACTAACTTAAGATGTCAGTGCATTTGTCTGTCACCGCTCAGCCTGCAGCCCCACAGAATTCACATTGTTGGGGAGCCACAGTTTGAAAGTTCAGCAAATGCACTGTAGCCTATACTATGTCATGATAACTATTTTAAAAAAGCCTTAATGGTGTTCACATAAAAGACATAAAGCTCCTGCGGGTGTCACTGGTTTGGACCAGGCTCTTCATGGGAGGTTCCCTATTTCATCATACGTGACAAATGATGCTTCTAAATCCCACAGATTATGTTAGTGCCTAGAGTGGCATTCCAGGGCACACGTCTCTCTCTTCACAGATGACATTCTGAGTCACATGGATTGGGAGTCATGCAAGGAGCAGGGAGTTGGCCTCCATGATCCTTATGGACCTTCCAACTTGAGATGTTCTGTGGTTCTGTATGACTGCCCTCTAAACCTCTCATTTTCCTTCCCATTTGCAGCATTAGGTCATTCCAACAGTACAAGGAAGATAAGCAAGAGGGAAGTTAATAAATCTGAATTTTTTTTGTTATGGAGACTGTCTTTGAAGGAATTGCAATGGCAGGTATTGTGCTGCTAAGGAGAAAGGATGCTGCAGATGTTGCAGAAGGTCCAGGCTTGACTGTGAATAAACCTGGAGTCAACCCGGGGGTGGGTAAGGTGGGTGAGGTAAAGCCAGGCTGAAGGTCTGAAGAAGTTCTGCAATATGCATTTGCAATATGAATTTATAGCTACATGGACGTGTACCTGCATGGAATTTGGATTAGTTCAAACTTTATATATAACTATCACCAAAACTTCTGAGTGAACTTGCTTTGAAAGGACATTTTGAAATAATACATGGTCAATGATATGAGTTCCTAGAAGAACTGTTACAGGCCAGATGTCTTAAAATCAAGAGAATTTGCTTGCTGAAACCAAAGGCATGAGGGTCCCTAAAGCTTGGTGGTGGTGGGTGGCAGGGTGGGATATCCATCAGGCTTGTTTTGCCACTGCCAGTTTCCTCACCAACACTAAACAGCAATCAAGCTTCAACCTCTTACCACAAACTGGCTATGTTACTTAAAGTATTCTCTGACATCTGGAGCATTTCATTACAAAAAGAAGGGCATAATTCACTTTTTGGATATGCAATTATTTGTTCTTGCAGTTGTCTGTCCCATAGCAGCATGGATTATAAACCTTACATCTTAGGCAGGCAGGCCAAACTCAGTTACCTTAGGCCTGCTGTTTAATTAGTGTTTACAACTGGACATTGCTTATATCGCAATAAATGTTGCCTGAGTGAAGACTTCCCCTTAACCAATTATACAGATGCCTTTCTGTAGAGGTCCTAATTAAATAGCATCTATTCTTATGTTTCCTTTACTCATGCCTCTTGTGTTGATCTGTGTCAGAGTGTCATGCCACAGTGGGACACTTTACCCACATTTCTGTCACTTTCAGGTTCACTGGCTGGCTGCAGCTGCTCCCCTTAAAAGCTCTTGCTTTCTGTATGGAAGGAAGGTGCTGATGGGCAAGGCTGGGACTTGGGAATCCAAATCAGTTCCTTGTGCTATAGCAGAATCCTTAAGTGATTGCTAAGTCACACCTGACCCCATCAGTATGGTGTAACTTCAGGAGGCTGATGGGGTCACTGATGCAGTGTCCAATCCTGCAGGCTCCAGCACAGAATTTTAAGTAGAGCTGGAATTTGCTTGGAAGCCCTCCTCTACAGCCATTGTTAAGGTGCAGATACTGTGCCTGGCCTGTGAGCAGCTCTGCCTCTCATTTCAGGAATGGTCAAGATTAGCTGTCCTGGACAGTGCTGTGCCCTCTCCTTAATCAGATCCAGTACTGAGCTTCCCTTCTCCCATATAATGGAGCACTACTTTCTGGCAGGTAAGATTTTAAGCACTTTTCTATTCCAGGTTCTTTTATGTGTGCTTAAAATATGAAAAGGAAATCAGCCTCCTTTCTCTGGTACAGCAGCCGCCCTCCTAAGTGAGTCAATGAGTTCCCAAATGTAGTATTTCAATGCCACGTGAAGAAGTATGAAGTGAGAGATGTATTAGTGGGAACACTGTCTCAGTGCCAATCCTTATGGGTCAGAGGATTACAGAATAAAGTAGCCCATCTGTGCTTCACCAAATATCTTCATTTAGAAGATAAACATGGTAATGTAACCACATTTTTTAATCTGTGCTTCCTTCATCCAAACTTCAAGTGATTCTAATTTCATATTAATGCCTTAATTTTTAAATTGTCCTTGATTTTAAGATGGATTAGTTAGTAATTACATTAAATTATTTCTGCAGATTCTGATCAGATACATGTATACCCATTCATTTCCTTACAATCTTAACTTGAAGAGATTTTTATCATCTATAGGGTCAGGTTGCAGTGAATGGCAGAAAGTTTTCAGGCTGGAAAGGTCACTGAAGCTTTAGAATGCAGAAAATATTATGGATACAAACCTTAAAAAGTTAATGGAATTTTTTCTACAGACTCTGGGTTCAAGGTTGGGGACAGATAATTGGGTGTGATTAGGTCTTACTGGATATTCACTTCTCAGCATTGCTATTATAACAAGGGAAACAATTTCGGTAATCATGGTGTTCAAGAGTATCTAGAATTTTGTATTACTTGGACAAAATTGAGAGATTAAAGAAAAGATGCTGTGCGTTTCATGTCTCCAAACACATAAAACAGAGATTTTAAAATGTTCCTGTCAATGTGGCCTTGGTGTAATGTTTCTCTAGCACCACTAAACCAGGTCTCTGCCTGTCTCACCATGGTCAGGCTGGAGTTTGTGTGGGGAGCACTAATCCCTGATCATCTTCTGACCATCATCAGAAATGACATCGTCCTTAGGGCCATAATGATCTTTTTCTCTTGAGTTCTCATTATTTTGCCGTAGCAGGTAGCATTTAGGACTAGATTCACTGAACAACTGTATTTTTTGTTTTCTTGAGGAAAGGTTGTTAGCCTTAGGTCCCATATTTTGCTTTACTCTGTACTCTGATTCCACAGAGAATGGGTATAACGTGTTCTTATCCCTTTCCTAAGCTGATGCAGTGCTGCTATGAGCATGAGCTTTCCTTATAGTACTACTATTATACCAACTTAGCTACCAAAGGCAATCAGCCTGCAGCCCCTGAGTTCATTCCTTGGATTCCTAAAAGGAATAAACCCATCATTGCTCATCCACGTGACTGACATTGGCATAGATCTCCTCCTGAGTACTCCTATCTGAGTACTTGTAGGACTTGTATATGACAGGAGCAAAAGAGAGTTCCTTGCCACTTAGAGTGAGAAAAAAATGCTAGGGAAGACAAGTGCATATTAGGGTGAGCCAACTGTTTACCATGATCTGCTAACAAATGTGAAAACTAAAAATGGCCTTTCTGCACTGGGATTTTATCGTGTATTAGTTGCCATGTGTTAGTGAACATAAGCTTATTGCATTCTCAAGTAAATTCCTGCCATTTCAGTTTACCTCCTCTCTCCCAGCTGCTACATATAGTGATTGTCTCTCAGAGATTTGCTGCTCCTTTTTCTGTACCACTGGAACCTTGAGAAATCATGCATTTATTTTATAAGTACGGAATTTAACATGGTTCCTAAATTCATTACTAATTCTCCTTTTCTCTAAATAATTAAATTTTAGTTGAGGGCCAAATAATCAGTTTCAAGACAGCAAACAATTGTTAATCTGAAATTAAATTCTCATTGTACCCCTCTCATTTTTCCAGATGTTCATTGGCCACATTAGAAGAATTTTATCAGAGTAGATACTGAAAAGGATTAAAACATAGCAGAGAACTTTAAGGTTTATAGATTATTAAAATGCAATGTATAAAATGTTTCTGTAAATATAGACATGGGAGTGAGTCTGGACAATGTCCATAATTATATTGAAATGTTAATGAAAAACTAATACTTAGATATTAAATATTTCTAGTACGTATATTAAAACATCACACAAGCCTATACTTTAATTTTTAAGCATAGGTGTAGTAATCTTTGTCACTGGATCAGGATCCTGTAGACCCTTTGGGAACACCTGTCAAGCTACAGACAATGTTTAGCAGCTACACAGATAGAACCCCCTGAAAGTGCTTTCCCCACTGTGGGCTTCCCAGGAATTCCAGGGTTCCAGCATTGCAGATTTCTTAGGGCTGCTTCTCTGACTGGTGCAGAATTCTAGCTTAGCATTATTCTTTGGGTTTGAAATTCTAAACTATTTTGATCCACATGCTCAAATGCCAGGAGAACTGACTTAGCCCTTAATCTTTCCCAGATAAACTGTGCCTTTATCACATATGTGTGTATACCTTTCTGATGGGAACTTAAAAATTAAGGTTATTTCCTGAAAAGAATTTCAAAGTCTCAGATTTGTAATACAAAGGTTTACTTGGGTAACATTTCTTTTTCCATTCTGCACTCAGGTGGCTGGCACTGACCTTCCTTCCCTTTCCTAGTCAAACACAGGGCAGAAGTGCACGGTGGCAGCCAAACCCTTGTCAGCCCTGCCTGGCTCAGAGGGACACTGAAAGAGCAATGATGTGCCCCTGAGAGAGCTCTGCACGTTGGTGAGCCCTGGCTTTTACAAGCCCAGAGTGCTTGTGGAAGAGTGGAAAGGCAAGGCAGCATTCCATATCCCTGAGGCACAAGTTGTTCACCTTCCCTACAGCAGTTTTAGTTTGCAGCCTGGGCTCCTTTGGGCCGACAGTGTCTCTGTGTAATTACACAATATTGATGCACATCCGTGAGAACAAAGCGTTAGGAACAAACAGTTCAAAATATCTATAAAACATAGAATTAAAAAAAATATTTTCAGGTGTGAAATGAGATGATGCTTCGCCTGCATGGGCACAAATTGATCCAGATTTTGTGATGATAGTGTCACTGGTTTCATATCAGTTATCTCAGCATAACTTTTTGATTATTTCTGAAATCATGCACAGAATGAGGGGAGAATCAGTTTGACCTTTGCAGACTTTCTGCATTTTAATTTTTCCTATGCTTACAAATAATACAGAAAAAAACCCAGCAGGTAATATTATTTTTGTATAAAGCTCTCTAATTATACTAGGCATGCTCAGAATACATTAAAGATACTGTCCTAACACACACACACACAAAAAATAAATTACAGTGTGCTTTTAGATATCACATAACTAATGAGAGCAATAAATGCTGGGAGAACGAATGGATCAAGGTTACAATAATAAGATTTTAGGATTCCTCCACTATGTAAGTGTAGTTTAAAATCCACTTCCATTTTGTTACCTGAGTCTGGGATTTGGTTTTTCATTTTGGCTTTTTCTTTCTTTATCAGATTTAATTGTCTCTCTGAATCCATCAGACTATAATAACCTGGCTATAAACTCTGACCAGACTTTTGATTTTCTTTCTTTCCTTCTTTTTAAATTTGGATTGTGCCTGCTCTGCTTGCACAGCCACCATCCATGCCCTGTTCATATCAGAACCATTTTTATGGCCTTTTCTCTGAGAGCAGTCACAGTGGAAATATACTTGAAAGCTTGCATTACTTTATTCTACATGGGGAAAGGGATACAAAAAAAAAAAAAAAAAAAAAAGAGTAATTATGTGATTTCTACACAGTTACACCTGGATTCTTAAATCTACAAGTTGAGCACCACAACATGCACCATGCATGTGGTGTGTGAAACACATGCAAAACTAGTGCTAATGTTCCATCTTCTCCTTTTCATCCAGCCTTAACAGTCACTTACAAATGATTTGTGAAAAATCAATAATGCACCTTACTGGCTTTTTTTGTAATGCATAAGAAACGGCATTTTTTTGCCAATTTTTTAAACACTGAAAATATCAGGATTGTAAAATTGGATTTTTATTGATTTTCTTGGAAGATCTTTGGGGTTTTGACAGACATGTATTGACAGCAGCCACCTCTAGCTGAATCAGAAGTATTGAATGTATAACACAAATAATTCGATCTTCAACATATTTGAATTATCCTCATGTTAAAAAAAGTGATCAGGAATCTTTTTTCCTTTCAAGTCTTTGCTCTTGTGTTATCATTCTTTCCTATGTTCTTTAATCACCACAGCCTTGCAGGCTGCAAACGAAAGATAAACAAACAATGGACTATCTAATGTTTCAAATACAAGCACAAATAAAAAAAGTAAAGCACACTCCTCAAGTCCTTATAGATTATAAATAAGTGGAGAAATGGCGCAAATCTGTATTTAGAAAAATAATTTACTTCTCAATATTTGTAATGAAGGGAGCTGTCAGTCACATTAATTTTATGTAAATTTACCTAAGCTGATGAATCATAACTGAAATATTGTCTAATCTTCCTGGTTTTGGCCAGCATTTCCATTTCTATTTCGATTGCCTCAATTTATTTTTGTTTGCTTATGTAACGAGTTTTGAGGGCCCATCCCAGGACCCGTAAAGAGCAGAGTGAAGAGGGGCTGCTTCAAGGCACTGCCAGTCCCACACAAGCAGTGGCTGCCCAACACATCAGACCAGTCCCCATGACAGACACTCAGCTTGGCACACAGCTGACGATTCATTATCATTCCTTCAGTAGACATCACAGCAGAGGAGATTTTTAGGGAGGGATTTGAAGGAGGAAAATTAAGTGAGTGGGAGTGCGAAGCAGCAGCGAGGGAAAGCATGAAGGTGCTGGTTGGAAAATGTAACAAGTAGAGAAGTTATTACTGAATGAAATGTGTGGGGGGAAGCCGTTGGTTTCTCCATAGGCTATTAAAAGATGATGGGGTGGGAATAAGCTGCAAAGAGCCACAGAAGTGAGGCAGCTTTTGCGTGCCAAGATGCAGAAGGGAGCGGGGGGACACGCTGGAACAAGGAATAGGGCTGAAGCTGCACATGTGAGGATAACCAGGGCGCCAGTGGCTTGCAACAGTGTTCTGTTTTTCATTGGTGTTCTGTAATGTACAAAATCAGATTGTTGGGGCCAAAGGCCTCTTTGTACTAATGAAAACCCCAACATGTTCCCAGGTGCTCTAAAAATGCACAAATAAAAATAAGCAACTGCTTCTCCTGAAACCATTTCTCTGATTCTTCAGCCCCGATTTGAGTTACACCATTCAGTTATCTATTTCCAAAAGAACTTTCTATATGAACTTTCCAGTTCTCTCTTGTCAAATTATCTTACTGTTTTTGGAAAGACTGCATATCATCTATATTTAACACCACTTCAGCTTGGTGAGGTGACTCTAACATAGCATTAAACTCAGACTAAAAAAATGAGTGTGGCATTTCTAGGTTTTTCAAGTGTGTTAACTCAGAAGAGATAATTTGACTGAAAAAAAGTGCTTTCCCCTAAATGTCTCTGATTTCAATAGAGCTTCTTGCAGGTATTTGAGTTGAGTTAATCGGCTGGCAATTAGAAGCAAAAGGCCTTTGGATTAGTATTTGTGGTCACCATAGAAGCAAGTCTCAGAGAAATGTGAATAAAGAGGTCACCCGAAGAACAGATATGGAAGGTCTCTCCACAGGCACTTAATTCTTAGAAATTTACAGATGAAAAATGCTACATGGGTATTAATAGATAGGAATGAAATATGGATGAGGGGACACTAAAGCTGGAATAGCAAGTAGAACAAAGGGAATAAGGGGATGTGGGGACATGGTAAGAAACCAGACTAGAGCTGCAAACTTGGACAGAATTGTTTAAGATCTAAAAAGAGAAAAAAAAAAAAAAGAAACATGAAATAAAGGAATGAAGAGATCAATACTATGAGAAATTATTTGAAGGAGAGTTGTGATTGGACATGGCTATCAGGGAACATAAAAGAAAGAAGAGAATGATCAGAGTATATGTGGCCTATTCTGAAGAGGGAAGTCCCAAGATCATTTGCCCAGCAATAAATAAGGAAGAGCAGAAGGCCTGGGTGATTTGCTGGCCTGGAGCAAGGCTGTAAGGGAAACAATGTGTCTGTGGGGGTGTGTGCTCTTAGTGTAGCTCACTGTCAGCAGCGAGACAAATCCACCTTTTTAGTATGCAAGTGACCACCTATAGTTTATTAAGACTGCAGAGGAGAAAGTCTAGAAAATATTTTTGCAGGGCTTGGATCTAGATGGCGCCTCCAACATTCTTCTGTGCAAGGGTATATCTTTCCAACCCCATGACAAAGCCCCCTTGGTACACCACTTCAGACAGGTATTTATTTCATCACAGAACAGGAATTTGGCTAAAGTAATGTTCAATTAGCTTATATAATACTAAAGTAAGATACTGAGAGCAAAGAAAAATAGACAAAGGAAAGAGGCCTAAGTGCCACTGGAAAAGAAAGGAAACAGTAAAGGAAGTGAAACCACAAAAATAAATGCTGCAAAAATAACCAGAGAACTATGAACTGAAAGAAGAATGAACAAGGCTACAAAGAAGAGCAGGCTTTCTCTTTCCCAGGGAGAAAGGAAGCAACTGGCCCCACAGAAAAATGTAGGCGTGTAGAACCTGTAGGTATCATCCACGTGAGTGTTAAGAGAAGCTGAAGTGGAGCAGAAAAGGCACATACTAGGTAGGGAGACAAAGAGGTAAAGTGATGTTCCAATAACAGAATTTAGATGGAGAAAGATACAATTTTACATACTTTAATTTTTCATCTTGGGTTGTTTGTTTCCCTGACTAGTCACTGGTCATTAGGAAGTGGTTACATTAATTTACTAGATTTAAGGAAGCAAACACCTGAGTGTGTGTATAACCATAAACAAAGTCCTGCCCGTTTCCATTGCTTAGCATTGCTCGTGCACTCCCTGTTGCAGAGTTTTAACAGCGCCCTGGTTCAGGGTGCGTTCAGCCCCACGTCTGCCCGTGTTTGCACATAAACATGAGTCTGATGCTTGTGCTTGGAGCACTGCGCTCGTCCCGCGGTCAGCCTCGCTTCCGAGAGGCTGGAGCAGCCCGCGGAGAGGATGCACAATGGAGCCTGCGCCTCAGCATTAGTGAGACACGCATGATCACACCCAGCCTGCCGGGTCCCCCGGGACGCACACACATAATTAGCCCCTGTGCACCAGAGCCGTCATCGCCGTGTTTGCCACATGGTGAGTGTCACCCAGCGGGCCCGCGAACACGCGCACGCAGCAGCCCTCCCGTCCCCAGCACTGCATTTGCCATATGGTCAGGCTCACCTGCTGGGGCTGGGGCAAGGAGACAGACGGGCAACACACACACATAATGAAGCTCCCCACTGGGCTGCCTTAAGAAATAAAAATAAAAAAAAAAAGGAAATAAAAGTTGACATAAGTGCCACATGACCAGACTCACCTGCTGAGTCTTGGGGCAGGGTGGGGCAGTCACGCACACATGAATTGCCCATCTCTGCCGGTGCTGCACCTCAGTGCGTGGGGCTGGGATCGGAGCAGGAGGGATGGGCTCCCTTCCCGGGGCCACAGGCACCCTGAGCCCACACTGGCCGCCGCTGCCCTGAGCTGCGCGGAGCGGGACACGCACCTCCGAACACCAGGACATCGGACAACAGGGAGAATTTCTTCACAGAAAGGTGGTTAGACGTGGGAATGGACCGCACAGGGAGGCCATGGAGTCGCCGTCCCTGGAGGTGTTAAAGGAAAGACTGGACGTGGCACTTGGTGACGTCCTAGTCTACCAAGTTGACATGGTGGTGTTTGGTCTTAGATTGAACTCGATGATCTCTTTTCTAACCTAACTGATACTCAGTGATAATGAGCATCTCCTCCTCAGCGCCCCGTGAGCACCTCAGGCCCACACCGACTCCCACGGGCAGGCACGAGCCCCAGGAGGAGCTCCGGTACCGGCACAGCCCCGTCCCCAGGGCGCAGTGACGGCAATTGCCAAGGTGGCGGGCAGCCACCAGGGAGCGGAAAATGAGACCTCCTTTCACGGCCCGAGCAGCGCCGGTAAACAGCGGCCGGGGGAGGCGGGGCGGGGCGGGCGCGGCCGGGCGGGAGGGAGCCGTGCTGCGTGAGGGGCGGGCGGCCGGCGGTGCTCCCCTCACGCCCCGCCCGCCATCAGCGCGGCGGCCGCCGGGCTGCGCGAGGATGGGAGCGGGCGCTGCTTCCCGCGCAGGCCGTTCCCGGGCAGGCGCTCCAGGGAAGGGCTCTCTCCGGGCAGGGTGAGCCCGGGAAGCCGCTCGCAGGGAAGGCTCTCCCCGGGCCGGCTGTCCCCGGGGAGGGCCGTCAGCGCCGCCGCCATGTCGGGGGAGCTCGGGGTTCCCACCTGGCGGTGACGCGCGTTGCCATGGCGACGGCCGGGCGGCGTGGGGGGGGTGGCGGGATGACAACAAATATGGCGGAGAGGAGCAGGACGGCAGAGACGGGTCAGTGCCAGCCGCAGGCGCCTGGGCGGGGGGAGAGGGGGAGCCCCCCTTCTCCAGGGGCTTCTGGCGATAGAGGGCACCTGGCTCGCAGCGGAGTGCGGAGACGGAGCCCTTCTCCTAGGGGAGACGGGAGGGAGCACCTCTGGCCGAGGGCACTGAGGTGCTGAAGGGACCGCGGCAGAGGCTCCTGCCCGGGGAGCTGTGACGAAGGGCAAAGCCCCTTCTCTTGGGGGATGAGGAGAGTCTTCCCAGGGACACGGTGATCGTTGGGAAAGGTCCTTCAGGCAGGTAGAGAGGGAAGAGCCCCCCGCGCTCCAGGCCTGTCTGAGCGGGACTGACCCGCTATGGGTGGAAGGTGTGAGGGCCTGAGGCCGGCTCAGCCGGCCGGCGCTGCGGGGCCGAGCCCCGCCGGGGCAGAGGAGAAGGCTGATGGTGGAGCAGCCTGCACCCTGCTCCATCCTCCCGCACTCTGCACCCTGCTCCATCCTCCCGCAGCCTGCTCCATCCTCCCGCAGCCTGCTCCATCCTCCCGCGCTCTGCACTCTGCTCCATCCTCCCGCACTCTGCACTCTGCTCCATCCTCCCGCACTCTGCTCCATCCTCCCGCACTCTGCTCCATCCTCCCGCACTCTGCATCCTGCTCCATCCTCCCGCAGCCTGCTCCATCCTCCCGCACTCTGCACCCTGCGCCATCCTCCCGCACTCTGCTCCATCCTCCCGCAGCCTGCACCCTGCTCCATCCTCCCGCACTCTGCTCCATCCTCCCGCACTCTGCACCCTGCTCCATCCTCCCGCACTCTGCACCCTGCTCCATCCTCCCGCGCAGGGGCAAAGGTGGCGGTGGCGAAGAGCAGGGCAAACCTGCGGTGCAGCGGAGCTCCCCTTACACAAGAAACGACCGCCTGCGTGAATTAGCATGAAAAAGTAATACGTGAAGACACAGATCTGGAATTGAAACTGCAGCACAAGGCTGGTAGCTTGCGGGTTGACCTACAGGTGTTGCTTAACCTGTCTGGGAGGTGTAAAGTACCCGGAGGCTGCAGGGGAACAGCTAGCAGCACATCTGACAGCTCCCATCCCTTACACTGTTACTGAGGATTTCTTTAAAGAAGGTGCCAAATGTTACTCTTCCTATTCAGGGTGTATTAACAATAGCTTTAACTGTGTATGTGAGATAAGTTTGTCTGTGAAACTGAAGTTTTGTGTCTCATAAATGATAAAGATCCTCCAGGTATAGGGGTCTTTCCTGTTGTAACAAAACACAGTTAAGGTCTTTTCCAATCCACGTGAAAATAAAAGCCCTCAAAATACATTACAAAAATTACAGATACTAACATTTGGAAGATGGAACAAAGATGACAGTATTCCTGAATATTTAATCTCCCACAGTACCATACATAAATTATCTGGGTTCCTGAACCAGGAATTCATTTTCCCAGCCTGCTGTGTTAGCTGCTGCACCTCTGCTTTTCAGCCTCAGAAGTGGCTCCAAATAAATATGCATTACCTATAGAAATAATCTTGGATTTTTGGGTCATTTAAGGTGAAAAAAAGGGATAAGTGTGTCAAATGGTCAAATGCTGTTGTGTTCTGGGAAATGATACCACAGAGTCTACATCTGAATGCATTTGCTGTATGGTTCTTGAACTCCCTGTGTTCAGCCATACTATTTATGAACACATGGAAAAACGGTTTATTGTGTGTTGAACTTGTCCATGAGGCAGGTGATTATTTTCATCCTCTGCACTCTGCAACACTGCTAACACAGGTGATGAGCCCTGCCTGAGCTGTGCATCGGGGAACTGATCTCCAGTGGCCATTGGACTGTGTCAGCTTCCCTACCCCTGTGTCTGTGTCCTTGTCAGTAACTTCAGCATGGAATGTAACTTTCATACTATTTCCAGATTAACTTACATTGTGTTCTCTGCTGTATTAGTTAAACCTGCAGCTTCAAAGTATTTACTTTTTAATTTTAACCTTGTCCAGAACTTTTTTCACTTCTGACCATTGCAGCTAACTAATCAATGGTTTTCCTGTAAATGTTGTGTTTCAGCTTGTGCCATGTCCTGGTATATGTCCACTTGAGTTATACAATGCTTGTCTGGTCACTTTTCAAGTTTAATTTGCAGGTCCTTCTGTTTTGGAGAAACCAGATAAGGAATTAAAAATGCAAACAGCCACAAAGATAGGGAAGAGACCCAAAACCATCAGAGAAAAGGAAGCAAGCTTGTGAGCTTGCCCGCTTTTAAGAAAGGTCATGGAAACTATGCTGTGGGAAAAAAAAGTGATTTGATTTTTTCTGGCTGTCAACTGACACTAAGTTGACAGGCAGGTTCTTTCCATGGCAAATCCCTCAAGGAATCTCTTTTTTCCTCCCCTTTACTGCTGGGTGACACTGACAATGTTGTTGAACACATAACTGGGGAGTGCTCCTGCTGCATCCTCACTGCTTAGTGTGTCTTCATCATGTGTGGGATCTTGAGCAGTCATACAGGAATGTAGCTCTGGAACCTGCATTTTGCACAAATGCAAGGAGAATAAACCCATTACCAGAAGGACTGAACACTGTTCAAACCATAAAAATCAATTTAGCCAGTATAAGTATGTTATACTTGTTGGATTTTTTTTAACAGTAGCATCATGTTTTTAGTGAATCAGAAAACACAAGTAATAACTCTCATAATCTAATCTTCCCATCTCACAATACTGATTGTTATTTACAATTTTTGCATAAGGAAACTGTGTTACAGAGAAATTGAAGGTAACTTATTCATGCTTCATAGCAGCACAGATTGCTGTGATGGACAATTCTTTACTGATTTAGTTCAGAACCAGGTTTGACAAGAGTCTGTGTCAGAAAAAATACTGTGTGCACTTAGAGATAAGGGATTATAAAAATTAGGTTCCTTGCTAAAAGTTATCTGACTGTGAATTATGCACATCTAGGATGCTTATGACCCCTCTAAACTCTTAGAATTGAAAATACACTGTGTCAAAATGTTTTGTAAATTAAATATACTTTATGCAAAATACATCTTTTTATAACACAAGAATTTTTCATTTCAGTTTTATTAGTATCTCTTTCTGTTATAGGGAAGTAAATATCTCAATCTGTCTCGTACTGGTAATTATTCTTACTTTTTCCCTATATAAAAATATTTTCATACTCCATTCCTTTCCCCTGTAAAAGATTTTTGTTTTTGTTTTTGTGAATTTTGAACCTTTATTTTTTTTAATTGGGAAGGGAGATTGAGACACACAGATTTGCACATAGCATTTCAGAAGAGGGATTTCAATCAGCTTTTAGTCTACTGTTAGGCTCAGCATTGTTCTCTATGTCGTGGTTTCAGCCAACCTGTGTATTTCAAGTAAAATTGAGACTTAATATGGAAGGTAGATCATCTCACACCTGTCTAGTGTAGAGTTCATATTCTGCTGCTATCCTCACTGGACTAGGCAGACATCTGCTCTAATCCATTAAAATAGTTTCTGTATTCTGATGTTGGGTTAGAGTGCTGCTAATCAACTCACTTTACTCTATATTAATCATTTTCCCATTGTAGTTGGTTCCTTAGTCCTACCTGCTTTCTTGAAAGTATTTAAATCAATTTTTGCAATAAATTCTGAATTTCTGTGCCTCCTGTTTGGTTTTCCAGGCTAAAACCCTCATGTCTCAAGCTGGGAATCCAACTTAAAAACAACGTAAATCTTCACAAACGGAGTCTTCAGGAGGATGAAAGTGATTGATTCTAGTTAGTTACTCTCAGGAGCTTCTTGGTTTGACTTCCAGTTGTTCTGCTCAGCTGACCTTGCTGTCATAAACCTCTGGAAGACCTGGGAAAACAACCAGTTTAGTTGTTTCAAGTAAACATATGAATGCTGTTTTTCCAGTTCTGTAGTAAAGGAAACATTGTAGCTTCTCTAAGGAAGGTTTAGGAATAGGTCATAGTAAGTACAGAATGCCTGTATTTGCTAAATTTTTTTGACCCATGAACCAGATGAATGTATTTTCCAATTTAGAATTTCACTAGTTATCTCCTTCTCCCCACATTTCTGTTCAAGGCATCTGTATTACCTTCAGAAGACTTCCATCTGGAGACCTGAATGATCAAAGGGTGCAGGTTATCTCTGAGTTCTGTAATAGTTTTCTATCTGAGGCAACTGCATATTAGCCTGGATTGACAGTTCTAATATATGTTATTCCACAGTTGCTAGTCATTTTGTGGATATTAGTATTTCTGGTATTTCATTGTGTCATCATCACTGAAATCATAGTGAAAGAAAGGAAGGCATTTACTCACAGTACTTGGACAGGATATAAATAAATGTCTTTAGACCAAAAAATCTTAGTTATCGGAATAAACAGGTTTCCCAGCTGAATGTGGAGTTTTTTATGTTTTGCATGTCACAGTTGGTACCTTGCAGAGTGGTGTTGAGTCACTTTTCATGTTAAGAGTGGTTGGAATTTTCAAAGTGTTCACAGCTGTGCTGTGACCTGGCTTCAGGGAGGTAATCTGCAAACCTCTGCTGGATGCTCAAGCCCGACCCAAAGTGTGTGTAGGAATTAGTGTTCCTAAAACACTTGGAGTTCTGCTCATTATTTCAGAGATTTGTACTTGAAGGGGCCAATTGAACAGCTGTGTAAATTCTGCAGTGTTTTCTAATTGATTTTAATGTGATAGTGCTGAGCTGGATTGCTTTGAATATAGCTTTTCATTATCCTTTCAAAAAAGAATAGTTATTCTTTTAAAAATATTTAATCACATAGGGTATGACAACATTCTAGTAGCAGGAACATAACTGCTTTCTTTTCAGTGGTCTTAATTATTAAATAAAAAGCCAAACTAAATAAGAACTTAATTTATTTGTCTTTAAATAAAGACTTTTTTGATAACTAATTCACTGGTTTTATCATGAGGAAATTTAAAATAGGAGAGATCAGCTAATTAACAATATTGTTTAATCTTGGTCATTAAAATAGCACCACGCATCAGCAGTACTTCTGATTCTCCAGATAAACTTAATTTCCTCAATTGAATCAACTTCTCAATTATTTCTGAATTTTAAAGTGTATATGAACAACAGAGCTTATTTTGTAATATACACAACTAACCTGTAAGCATAGCAGAATTCCAGGGTTTGGGCAGACATCGCAGCCCTGATGCTGAAAGGGATCTGCCCACTGTATCCTCCTATCAGTAAGAGGAGGCTTCAAACATCAGTGGAAAACTGTGGGGACTGGGCCCAGCCTTGCAGATGTTCATGCAGCAGAAAGAGCTGTTTGCAGTTGTTTGCAAAATGCTGCAGGATGGATTTGCAAACAAATCTAAAATGGGTTTTGTTCAATAAAGACATTTGCCAGAATTTACCAATTGCATTGGTACATTTCAGCCAGAGCAGTTGGAAGTCTAGAGGACATTAGAGAAAGGTCTCTTAATAAATCTGAGGCCCTTTGCAAGACTCTTAACTATTTCAGTTTAACTGCATAAGTTGAAATAGTCCTTGAAGTTCTGTACAGAAATTAACTCTAGAAGCTGCAAAAAGGTATTATAGTGATCATTAGACTCTGTTGCCAGTAGGCTGCTATTCAAGTAATTTCCAACGTTTTTCAGTTATCCAGTGGAAAAAAATTCCCACTAGAAAAATTCATCGAAGAAGAGCTGCTAATATATTTTTGGTACTTAAAGCTTTGATCATATTTTTGTTACATAATTTGCCATATAAGGAGACCTGAGAAATACTAATGAAGGCTTTATACAGCCTGAAGATATAATTTCAGAAAAAGAAAGAAACAGGAATGTGTTGGGTGTTCCAGTAGCCATTTTTGAATGGTTTACCATTTCCTAGCCATATTTCATACATTTTTTTTCTTTGACGAATAATCAAAGCTTTGAAAAGTTACTTACCTCAAGCCTCCCAACGTTTTTTCTTTCGGTGAAGTTCAAAGCACCCTATTAATTACTAGCACTTGTGAGAGGAGGCTTTTGAATTTATAAAAAGTAAAATGAGGCATATTGAGAATTTTAATAGGTTTTATACTGAAATTTGTAAAACAGAAGTTTCTGCAAGTTTCTTTAGTGTGACAGCCACTGCTTTTAGTAGGCAAAAGTCTCATGCAAAAAAACAGATTAACCTCAGAATGCATTTATGTGGCCCACATAGCTTTTCTGGTTTTGGAAGTGGAGCTATATAGATTTAATGCTCAATAAAATTGGTTTTTAAAGTCATCTCCTTGTGTTACAATGGAACCAGCTTGATCTCCACGTGGGGCCACTAGCAGGACTGGACACTCAGATCTGCAGCAGCAGCCCGCCCTCCAGGTGGGACACCTCACACAGTAGCTGTCAGCTGCCACAGAAGAGATGGACAACTTGTCTACGCTGGGAAATTTCCCTCCTCCTCCACAACACCTGCTTAGGGACAGAAGGCACAGGGAAAATGGCTGAATAGTCATCGTTACCTTTTTGAGATTTTTAATGAAGGTGTCTGATAACTTGGTAACAGAAAGCAGCTACCCCTGGATAAAGGAGGTGCTGGAGGGGAGTTTGTACAGTCATTTCTTGATGATGTTACTGAGATGCAGCTCACAGTGGTGCTGCTGGATGCAGAGCAGCTCCAGCACTGCCACCTGGGTGTGTGCATTGGGCTGCATCCCTCTTGTTTCTGGAGGATTGATCGTGCTGCTCTTTTCCAGATGATTGGAATCTATAGAAACCAGGTCCCCCAAGGTAGTTGGCATGCTGAGCCTTGATGCAAAACTGCCATGTTTAGATTGCATTGTACCTGAGATAATAAGTTCTTCTGGGCTCAAGTTGTGTCTACCATTATTCTATAATAGAGATAAGCCAATTTACAGTTAATTGAAGTTGGTTATGGGTACACATCAATTATCTCATATCCCAGCTTTCTTGTCACTTTGTCCTCACAACTCTCTTTTTTTACTTTGCCACAGAGGCCAAGCCTGCCATTTAAGAAGTCCTGTATTTAGATTTTTGCATACTTTTTTTGAAATAATTTTACTGTTTGTATATTTAAATGGTTTGGGAAACTGCTCTACCAAAATAATAATAACTTCCATTTCATTTTGTTGCAGATTCTCAAACTCAGGATGTGGACTTTAGTGTTAAATCTAGGGCTCTCATCCTGAAAATGTTTGGCAATGAATTTGATGTGTTTGTATATAGTTAATGCTTTTTGTGATTGGTTCTATTTCAGGATAAGTAATGTATAAACACTAGAGACTAAATGTTCTGATACATATATTTTCTAATATACATGTGTACCCCTGTTCTCTCAATATGGTAGACTAGCTGATTTCGTAGTTTCAGTATGTAAAAATCAAACATAGAAAAGGGGATGGATGAAAAAGTAGTTGTCTTAAATTATTATTATTAGATGAGCAAACTCTAATGATTCCATTTACCTGCTAATTCACAGAGCTGCTTACTTAGCAGTGGATCTCACAATCTTGAGTGAAAACAGGCAAGATTTTCCTTTTACATTTTGTTTCATAAGCACCTTGAAAAAGGTGTTGAATTTCAATCTCCGCTAAAGCAAGTGGAACATCAGTTCCCGTGAATCACCAGAGCAGAGCAGCAGCAACCCATTGCCAGGAGAGCCTGTTTGGATTCATTGCAGCTCTGCTGATGTGTTTTCATTTGCAATAAGCAGCACAGTCACTTTGCCATTACAGACAACTTCAGCTCTGGGAAGCCTGGCAAGTGACTATCAGGTTTTCATGCATATAAAATGCAGATGGGGTAGTATGATGTGTTTGATTAATGAAAAATTCCTCAAATAACCTATACAAATCCAAAAGCAGCAGCATTATTTCATGGGAGCTGTCCATGGGAAATAGGATTGTGAGATAAACTTGCCTCTCTACTATCCAAAGCCTGTGGTGCTCCAGAGTAACAGATGTTTTGTAACCAAGCACAATACCACTATATCTGCTGGTTATTTTATTTCTGTGCAGTACAAATAAACAGTAATTTGATCTCAGAGCTTTCTCTGTGTAAGCCTTCTTGAAGGTGGAATTGTTGGCTTGTGTTCTGAATATTTGAAATATTTTGTATGCATTTCATATTCCCATAAATATTGTATCAACTTAGTATTTGCTTAGTTAAAGAAACTGCTGAATATGCTGTATTAGTTAGTAGCCTTCTCTGTAGTTTTATTCCTGCTATGTTGCTGATGCAAGGCAGTTAACAGATCGTTTGTTTTTGCTGACATTTTTTTATGTTAGAAAATGGGAATTCTGAAACAATATTGAAATTCTTTTTTTGCTATATGATACTTTGTGAATAAAATAGAACTGCAGTTATCTAAGTGTTTGAAATAAAATACTAGATTATGTTCTTAAATAAAAGGAATGTGAATGGCAATGCTTGGATCAAAGAAATTCTCAATTGATTAAAATGCTACTTTTTGGAATGGACTGTTTTGGAAAATAGGGGGAAGTTCTGTTCTAAACGAAGAAGTTAAAGGAATTGTTTCAATGAGTAATTATAACCATGTCAGTAATTAAGAGTGTAATTGATTTCAGCAACCTGGAGGAACAAATTATTACGGCAGTAGTACTAAAATCCCCAAATTATTTTAAATATGCAATAGTGAAGAGGAGTGTAACTCAAAAGTGGAGAAACTGTGGCTAAAACTACTGCTGGCTTAAGTTAACTGGCAGAAGACATCCCTACATCCCTAAACCACAGGTGAATAGGAAACAGGGGCCAAGGAAAATTGCAGTTTAATCCCAAGAAGGACACATGGATGGTATGTAATAACCAGGATGGGAATTGTCCATGTGCTGAGGTTGCCCAGTTTTCAGTTACCGCAGTCATGATGAGAGCCCAAGCACTGCAGTGACCACCTTTCTTCCAGTCACTTGGGAAATACAAGGTCTTGAAGAGAAAGATGGTGCTGTGCAAAGCTGCTGATGTGTTTCCCCACAGGATTTTGTACCTGCCCTGGAGCCCTCATGGAATGCCCAGTTTCCCATGGATAAAGATTCGTTACAATCATAATGATATTAGTGGTTGAGTCAGGAATTGAATTGAAGTCTCCTGAACACTTGGATTAGTGATAAACAATTTGTAAGAAATCTGAACAGGTGCATCTGCAAGAATTTACAATAGTTGCAGTTTAGGTATGAAAAGTTTAAAATAGCTGTGAATAGTGGGTTTGGCGTAGTGCCACAGCTGACCTGTGTTGAGGCTCACTAGGCTGATCACTTGTGAAGAATAACTGAGAATGAGATAAAAGCCCTATGCAAATTAGAAAGCAGAGCTGTATTCCTCAGTGCTAACCCTGGAATAATGTCCAGCTCGCTAGCTCAGCATCACAGCTACGCTGTCTCCCTTTGACCTTCCACACTATGGCATAGATATCTCTTTAAATATAAATTTGGAAAGTTCCTTTTCAATCAGCAGGCATAGTAAGACATGAAAAACGCCAGGAATTTGGCATGAGCAGCTAATAGTAGCTGAGTAGTCTGAAAAATAGGGCAAGAAATCAAGTCTTGGCCTTTTACAAAAGCTGAAATCAACCTACTTCTCTGTTATATCAACAATATTTATTACCTATAGAGTCTTCTTCAGTTTCAGCTGAGAATCAGTTGGTCCCCACCTCAAGAAAGGAGACACACAAAGTTGTTAACTTGGAGAGATTAAATTTTGTTACTCACTGAAGGCTCTATAATCTTGGGTCAGGGTCATTGCATCGGTTGCTACATATAAGATGCTTTAGTTACATTTAGCTTGGCTCAATGTGAGTTACCTTTTGTTTAGAAATTTGTTTTGTCATGACTTCTTCCAGTTATGCTGTCAAATTTAAGGAAGATAACATGCTTTTGTTGAATCAGTGCCTCACACCCAGGGCAGCTGTTGAAACATGGGTATATATGTATTATCCAGGAGTATATATGGGTGCATGCACAGCATATATCCATGAATCTCTTTCCTTCCACTTCTTCTATACTCCCTCACATATAACCTAAACCCAGCTATGTAAAAGCTGATTTTTTTCAGTGTTAAACAGCATGGGAAATATTTACAGCATTTTAGGATGGGAGTAACTTCAACCACCACCCTCTTTTTCCAGTTTTGTGAATAATTTCAGGTTTTGCCCTTACCTGAAATTTCCTACACTACAATTCCAAACCCTGCAATTGCCTCCCTGCTTGACTCAGTAATTTTTGCAGGTCCCATGCCCTCCCTTGTCTTTGGGAAATCAGTTGTATACAAATTTCAGAAAGATATGGGATGCTATGGAACAGTTTCACTTCTTGAAGTTCTGTAGAACCACACAAGGGATTGGCTTTAACTCTTCAGTTAGTTTCCTGCCTCAGAATCCCTATACACATAATTTCCCACTGAATGGTAGGAATATCCCCATTTTTTTTTTCTTGACCCAGAACTTGAATTGTTTCAGCATCTCCTCTCATTCACATGCAGACTTAATTCTCTGAGTTATCCCTTATTTCCCAGAAAGGGTGGTCTTGCTGATATTTTTTGCAGATGCAACTCTGAGGACTAGTTCAACTCAATAGCTATTATCTTCTCTTTTCTCTGCCAGCTGGGGTTGCATATTACGTACTGTATTTTGTTTACTGTTTATATCTTTTATGCTTTTGTTTGATGTGTTTTTTTTACTTAAGTATTGCTACTATAGCAACTGTTGCATCATGTGATACCTTTGATGTTATCAAGATACGAAATACTTGTTAAAAAATAAATCTATATATAATGAAACTCACTGATCCTTACAATGTTTTTAAATAAACATCTTTTCAGATAATGTATTTGACACAGCTGCATTTTCCATTCTTCATTTGTGGTACAATTTTAGTTTAGAGCTTAAAAGTACAATCAGAAGAGTAATGGATTTTTTTTCTTGTTCATTGAGTTCAAAGTATTAATTGCTTTTAAAAAATTTCATTAGAAAAATCTGTTCATAACTTCTTGGACACTTTGGATTTCACTAAAGTGATAAAAATATTCTGTTGCCATTTGCCTCTAACAGAAAGGTGTATCCTTGGGGACAGCCCACACTGAGATAATAAATGAGGAGTCTTGAAGTAAAGCTTTTAGGTTGAAGACTGGAAACAAACATCACGTATGAAACAAGTGCAAGTCTACACAAGCTGACTTTTCTTCTTTTTCTATAAACTCATAAGACAGTGCCAGCCCCTGGGAGTGAGGGAGTCATTGTGCAGAGCAGTATCTGTCTGCCACATATCTTCAGTTGAATGTTCTTCATTGGATTTTGGACAGGAGCTATAATTGACCTTGGATTGATAGTTGTATCTTTGTGTGGATCTGGTCTTTTTAAAAAGACCATGTAGTGAAGATTTCTCATCACCTTTTCACACTTGACCAGCCTGGTGGTCAATGCTTTGTTTTGGGATAAACACCTCATGTACCTTTTTGTCCCTACTTGCCCTGGGCTTTCTTCTCAGTATATTGCAGGCAAAGTCCTCTTTGTGGTGCCACTGGCCTTTCATAGCCACCCTACTAAGTGTCACCAGCTTAGTGATCATTTTGCTTTACATATAAGAACAAGATTTTCCACCCTGAGCTTTGACTCAGACATCTATTCCACACCTTCTGCTAGAGTAAAGGAGTTTGGGTGCGTGTAAAGAGGAATGAGGTATTTAGTTCTACTTATGCTCCTAACCTAAAATAAAAATTCATGGTGGATTTGCTAAAGAGTCGTGTTAGGAAGGTTGAAAGGTAATGTTGTCTGGTAGCCTCTGAAGAAAGAGTAATTTTTGCAGTGTAATCAAAGACCCAAACCATAAATTTAGTTTCCTTCCTATTATGCAACAAGCCACAAGCTCTTTCAAGTCCGTGGCAATAAGATTGCAATTTATTTCTCCTGACTACTTTCAGAACCTGTGCAGATCTCAGAATTTGCCTGATAATCCCTGCTAAACTATAGTTCATCTTTACTTTGCTTGTTTTCTTGAATATGAATATCATCTCAGAGTTTGGAGACAGACTTGACAAGCAGTCTGTTGGTCAAACCGTAGGAGGAAAGTAATTGAAGAGACAATTGCTGTAAAGCTGCTTTATCTCAAATTTGTTTTTTAAATGACAACATGATATTACTATTTTTTAGAGCTAGACCAAGCTGTATGACAATGCCTTCTTGTGGTAACCAGTATTTTCCTTGTTCTGGAAGACTTTTGAAATAGGTAACGGTGACAGAATGGGCACAGTACTCCAATGTGAGGCAGCAGGTGTGGCTGCTACCATGCCAGGTATTGTCTCAAACCCTGGGATTTGTAGTCTAAACATATTTTTCCCCTTTCTTTTCAGATCACAGTGCCTGTGATTTAAGTACATTTCAGATTGACAGCACTCTGCAGTATGTTTAGATTCTCTGGGTCATGCCGAAGCCTTGCTTCGGGATACATGGCTGTGAAGATCAAAATGACAGTTGTGTTTTCTTCTTTTTCTTAGCATTTTAAAGTCAGTGGAGCTGGAAATCCAAGTTCCTGACTGCTGCTGCCTGTAGGATTTTTAGAATGGCTGCAGAGCATTCAGAAGTCACAGCAGAAATAGCTTGTCTTCCTGAATATCTGTGTTTCTAAAGCCTAGAGACAATAATATAAAAGCTTTTATTAGAAAAAAAAAAAAAGGTCAAAGAACAAGAGAACATAATCAACTATTGGGACTATAGACTTATATTAAATGCTATAATTTAAAAGAATTTTGCTAAAATGACATTGTTTTCAGGTTTGTGGAGCAGACACTGTTATTGGCATAAGTTCCTTAGGTGCTACTTAGCCAAAGCGTGGGTTGAGCAGTGTTCATCTAAAGACTTGGTATGTTTTGGAGCTAATAGGAGTTGCTGTTGGTCATCTGAATTATTCTTTTTTGTTGAAAACTGTACTGAGAGTTCAGATTCACTTCTTTGTGTGGGTTTCTATTAACAGTACTGCTCAAGGCTGATGAAGTTTTCTAGGATACCTGGAAACTTTTCCTGGTCCTTGGATGATGGGGATCTGGCTATTAGATCTTTATATCATGGATGTTTCCAGCAGCAAAATCTATCCTACTTTTGTTTTAAAATAAGAATCTCATAAGAGAATACAGAGTATCTTGATGACATTGTAATTAAAGAAAGACTTCTACAAAGTTGCCTTGCAGTTATTATAGGTTTTTGTGTTACCTCACCTTTCTAATAGGCTATCTTTGTTAGAATGATGCAGGTTTTCCAGGCAAATTCCCACCGTGTTTTTCCATGTCTGTTTTAATGTTGCTGTTCTCTCCTACCTAATGTAGCATGAGGGTAGCTTCTGGCTGCTAACTCTGTGAGTTTTCATGACTGGCATTTTTGGAAGCTGGGCTCGTTGTTTACCCAATTCAAAGATTCTAATGAGGTACCTTCCTCTAGAAACCACTGTGTTTAAAGAAAATATATTTAAATTTGCATGATGTTTATTGTAGCAAATACTGATTTCATCTTTTCCTAAATGAAAAAAAAAACCAACCAAAGTTGGTTTTACCCTTTGAATTTAAGAAGGGCAAAGAAGCACTGGAAATTTCCAAACTCTCCCTCCCACGAATCCCAGTCTCCTGGAACTGATTCTATTCATTTTCACTACTCTGATGTGAAATATATCCACAATGACAATAGTGATGAATGCAGATACCAGAAGACTCTGTCCAGGTTTTATTTTAAAGCCTTATATACTTACAGAGATTTCAGGCACCTACAGATTTTATACCTGATAGAAAATTACCATTAAAGTTTAATACTGTGGTAAAAGTAAATCCTAGGGATTTGCTGGAGCCTCCTGGAGTTTAAGCTATGAAGAATTAGAATAAAATAGCTATGTGTCTTACAAGCCATAAGAAAAATAATTGACAAAATAAGAACTACATTCCAAGACAATTTCTTTGCTAGGTTTTGCCTTTGCTTTTCTTATCTAACCTTTTTTTCAAAGGGGAATCTGGTCTCCTTAAGTAGAAAGTGCAGGATGTACTTCTGTTAATTCTCTTCTTTCCCTTTCAGTTTGTTTTAGATTGAAGAGCTATTTCCCTTCCCTGCAAGGTTCTGTCATACATCTTTGCCTCCAGCCAGGAAAATCTGCTTAGGGCTCCCCAGTTGTGATCTCTTTATTGGCCGGAGGACTCCAGCCCAGGGTAGCTCATCTCTCCATCTGAGGGTGGTAATGTGTTCCCAGCTCCACTCTGCATCTGCTGAACAGACAGGCACGAAGCCATGTTTTATAATGGACTCATACAGGCTCCTTTTCGGGCAGTGGTCTGGCCTTTTCTTTATCACCCAAGGAGAACATGCCAGAAGGGACGTGGTGCTGTTGTGCTGTTTAATAATGTGAAGTTCAAAGACAGCGGTTTTGCATGTTTAGAGATTAAAGATAATATAATTCAAAATATAGCAACAGCGCATTCTGAATATTTTAAGTACTGTGGAAGAAAAAGCATGCTAGGAGAGTAATATTGTTAAATGACTATGAATTACAGGCTATTTGATGATTTTATTCTCATTCCTTGAGGGCTACATTAGGTCAGGAGGAGCAGATGGAAACTTTTTGCTGGGACACAGTTACTTGACAGCTTCCTTCTGCATTGTGTAAAGACTCCATTGGCAGATTTTCTAAATTGCCAGGGAACTGTAACTCTTTCTTCTGCCTGCTTTTCCTCCACTGTCTTATGGTGGCAGTGCTATGAATGTAATCCTTTCTAGTTTTTTCATCTTTAAGGGGTGTCTCCTAGTTATCTTTTACAATTTCTGAGAGGCCTATTACTTTTAGCTGAGACTTAAAAGAGAACATTTACCAAGAGGAGTTCAGTCTTCCAACAGCTCCACTCAGTTGACCCCTGCCTGCCATTCTTTGACTTTGGTCCCTGGCAGCTCAGGCACTCATGGTGATTTGCAGGTTTTCCACTAATTTTTCTTTTGTCCTTGATTCCACAATGTTTGATTGCAAATGACCAACTTGACTAACCTTAACTGCAACACGTATATATTAATCCAACTCAGGTGAAACTGAGGAAGTGATTTTCTCTTGGCTACTGCTCTGCACTGCAGCTTGCACAGGGGTGAATTTTGTCAAGGGACAGGATCACAGCCATGCAGATGCACAGATCCAGGCCTCAGTTTGCTTCTGCTGTTCCCAGGCTTTAAGCAAATTTTTTCAGCTTGCTGGTAAAAAACATCCAGCTAAAATATCCTAAGTAACAATTATACACTTTAAGAAAACAATTTAAATGCCACAGATTGCTGTCTGTGTGTAATTATTCAGTCTAAAACAAATAACCCAGAGGTTACAAATAATAATTTTGCTAAAAAACCACTATCATGCATTATTAATTATCTACATTTTCAGATTATGATAAAGTAAGAAAAGGTCTAAATTCTGTTTGTTCTGTTGTAGTACTTCTCAAAGAGAGTAAGTTCCAGATACTTCCTGGGGAAGACTGGGTATTCATATGCCAAATGTTGACCTGGATTGGCATATTTTTTAATGTGGGATTTATGTACCTGTGAAAATATGAGTATATGATAGAAAGCCTGACAGACCCTTTAACTATGGTGTCACTAATACATTGATATAATTTGTTACCTCAGCTAAGGTGTTTTGCCTCAAGAGGTGGAATACTTTTATGTGTGGAAAGGTCACTTTTAATTAATAAGCTGTTTTCATCATTCAGGGA
This sequence comes from Erithacus rubecula, assembly GCF_903797595.1. Lineage (NCBI taxonomy): Eukaryota > Metazoa > Chordata > Aves > Passeriformes > Muscicapidae > Erithacus > Erithacus rubecula. The sequence goes on along the minus strand of NC_136662.1, from coordinate 21,068,829 downwards.
CAATATGAATTGCTTGTAACATTTGTGTGAAATAGTTTTCAATATAAAAATAAAACAAATTGAGCTATATGTCACATTTATCATCCTCCATAACCCATTTAAATGTCAAAAAAATCAGTACAGAGCAAAAGTCTATTTCTAGAAGCCTTAGTAGCCCTATTTATCAGAGAGAAATAAGATATTATCATCCCATTATCCCATCACATGCCTTCTGCACTTGAAGCCATACCATTTCTTTATTTCCTATAATACAGAAGATAGTTTTTCTATTGTTAAATATTTCTTGTCCAAGATGTAAGTAGTGAAGAATGTGCTGAGTGTTTCTTACTATAATATGAATGGATGATGTAATATACAATTATTTACTGTTTTTGTATGTATCTCAAATGGAAAAAAATACTGTTCTTCTATCCCTATTTGGAAGCAAATATTTTGCAGACTGCAATTTGTTAATATAACTTTACCATAAGGATAAAGCTTTCAGTTTATTCACTCCTGATGTATTTTGACAAAAGTTATGCCATTGTGTGGAAAATTTATGTCCTTATATATTTTACCATTAAATAAAAGCTGCACTAAAAAAAAAATCTTTATTCAACTTCTTTTTCTGAGTTTTGGTTCCTAACAAAGAGGGCTCAGATAATGACATGGCTTCATGGGTGTATGCCTTTTCCTTCTAATAATTCTAAAATTTCAAATATGAGTGGGACTAACAGTCTCAAAGGTTCTAAGTTAATTTATGATGCAGGAAAATAAGCAGCAGGATTCAGGAGAAGGATCCCATTAGTGCTGATAGAAAGGAAGATGCTTCTGAGGATTGTGATAAAGAAGTTGATGAGGAGTACAATGCAATTCCAGGGAATCCATCAGGATCTAGAGCTAGGGTGTTCCTGTTGAAAGAGGTAGATCCAGCTGATTATCAGTCTAATGCATATGAGATGGCTCAGCCACAGGTCACAGACATGCAGGAAACCAGGCTGGGTGGTTTGCTCCTTAGAGAGGCTTTAACAGATGATGCCATTATTATATCTTATATCCACTTGGAAAAAAGGGATTAATTTACTGGTGCAGATGTTAAATGGCGCAAATTTTCTTTTCAGTAGAAATGCATGGGGGAGTAGCCTTTTACTGGTTTTTATATATTATATATATATATTTTATGCTCATGGTGTTTTTTTCACTTTTACTGCAACAGGCAGTGCCATCAGAAGTGATGATATCATAGCAGGAAATGTGAGCAAGTACATTGTTCTCCCAGCTGGTTATTGTGGACAGCCTAAAAAAGGACATCTTATATTTGATGCCTGTTTTGAGAGTGGTGAGTATTTTCAGCATTATGTTATCTAGTTGCCAATATATTAACACTTTAAACTCTATCACTCATCTTTTTATATATAAAGTGTCTTTATTCTAAAGAAAACATTAAATACTAAACAAATTTAGCTGATTCCCATCAGTCACAGTATGACTTCAAATCAGACTTCAAATGTCAAAAAGTTTGTAAAGTTTGCTGTTGCCTACAGTAAAAATTTTATCAGGTCCACCTTTTATTCTGGATTTTTATTCTGTCATTATTTATGTGATAGTATTTATGTATTTATGATGTGGCATTTAAAGTATGCTATTTAAAGATTTAATTTAGAGCTTTACTGGGGCAGTTAACCCAGTAAAGTGCCAAGCCCATCCTTGCATATTTAGAAATTTTACAAATGCATATGTGCTATCTTTAAATATAGTACTATGGTTTTCTTGTGGCCTGATCCTCTGTTGCTGAGGTTAATGGCAGTTCTACCTATGATGTCAATAGGAGAATTAAACTTTAGGAAGCTACTGGAAACTAAAAGTACTTTTTACAAGAACTATAGCTAGCCTATTAATTTCAAGAGTAATTTTAATTGCTTATATACATGTGGGAGCATGTAGGTAAATATATCCATGACAAAGTAGCATTGTTTAAATTTTTGTGTTATATACATGTGTACTACCAGATTTTTTGCTTAAATCTATTATTACTGGCTTTCAGACCTACAAAGTACTGTTAAACACCATATGTAGAAAAGGCATTTGGCAGGATAAACTATAGTTTTCAACATGGTTTATGTGAGAGGTGCTGGTAATGCCAAAACTGCTCCAGTGTCTTGTAAAATGAGCTTTTTATGAAGAGTTGCATCCCTCAGGGTAGAATATTGGCTGCCACTTGTGGATAAATATTAAATTTAGTTATTTAAATCCTGTGATTACATTATGTAAAAAGTGCAAATGATACAGTGAATAATAAAGAGTATCTTTTTTTTAAGGTGTGTCTCTGAAGGTTCTGACAATAGTTCAGAATTAAAAAAAAATACTTTGTGTGCTATTTCATAATATCTATGTGGGTTTTTTACATTTTTGCATCAGAAAATGGCTTATGAAATGAATCATGGCCAAGCTGGGAAATTTACTTTATTGTGCTCAACTTCTCTGCAATGAAAAAGATCAGTAGCAGTCATCAAATTATTTGTGAAGTATTGTGAGTCATTGCATGATGGTTTAATTCCAGTTTTTGAACAATGGAATTAATTGTATTTTTAAATTAAAACATTTGTTCAGTTCAAAGGTAATGTTCATACTTTACATACTTTGGTAATAATAGAATGTGATAGAAGCAGGTGCTGTTTGAAATACTGTGTTTATTTACATTGTAGCATGATGAGGCTGTGCTGTTGCTTTGCATATTCAGACACTTCTAAAACACAAATATGAATGAAATTAATACCTTCATTTACTTTCTCATGATGACAATATATTAGCAAGAATGAGAGTAATATTGTGTACACTTCATATGTAAATTCACTGAATCTTTTGCTCTATGTCAGCCAAGTAATTGCTTAGAGTACCTTTACTGGTCAAAGCAAATTAACTGATATTGGATAACTTATGAAATTATTGAAATGTTGAAATCTACCATCCTATTGTCCAAACAGTAAGATATAACATTTATGAGATTGTGTTGATGCTCTTTGAGTGCCACCTTAAATATAAAATCCTATTGAAGATGCCTTTTTAAAAGAGCAGATGGTAAAATTGACCCCACCTGCAGTACCGCCCGCAGCTCTGGGGTCCCCACTACAGGAAATACAATCACCTGCTGGAGAGGCCCAGAGGAGATGCTCCAGGGGCTGGAGCACCTTTCCCATGGAGACAGCAGGGAATACTGGGCTTGTCCAGCCTGGAGAAGAAAGGTTCTGAGGAGAGCTTTTTGTGGCCTCTTGGTATGTAAAGAGAGCCTATAAAAAAGGTGGAGAAAGACTTTTACCCCACTCTGTGGGGACAGGACAGGGAGAAAGGGGTTTAAACTGAGAGAGAGAGTACATTTAGATTGGCTATGAGGAAGAAATTGTTTACAATGAGGCTGGTGAGGCACAGGGTGCTCAGAGAAGCTCTGGCTGCCCCATACCTGGAAGTGTCCAAGGCCAGGTTGGATGGGCTCTGAGCAACCTGGGACAGTGGAAGGTGGGTCTGCCCCAGACAGAGGGTTGGAACTAAATTTTATTTATGTTCCATTCCAACCCAAGCCGTTGTATGATTCCAAAATAGAAGCAGTGTTAAATGTAATTCCATAAGTGGCTTTTCTTTCTTTGGCTGCATTCTCTATTTTCTTGAAAGGTCTGGTTGATTAAACTGAAGGTTTCCTACTAGACCTTTTTTTCAATGACTATATTGTTTTATATTGTAGAAATGGAAGTAAACAGATTTCAGAATAGAGAAGGGGTGTTACATTTGTAGAAATCAGGAAAAATATTAATATATACAGAATAAATGCTATTTAATGTGGTTTCATTTTTGAAATGGTTATAATTATGGTATTAAATAGTATTGAAATGTATTAATTGGTTTGAGACAGAGGTACTCTGAAAACCAATGTCCAACTTGTTGTTTTGAAGTACTGTGCTTTCAAAAAAACTTAAAAATTAGAACTGGGCATTGGGATTTCTTTTTAGTCTGTTCTGTTGTTGAGGGGCAAAATAAACTATTTTGCCATTCCTGAAAGATGTTTATCTTTTTCAGAGACTTTGTGTGAGTTTCAATGAGAAAGCAGCAATCCATTCTAACACTGCAATTTGCTCAATATAGGAAACATTTTCTTTCTATGTAGAAATGTTCTTACCAAAAAGGCATTAATTCTTGTCCAGTCCTGTGGACACAGAAAGCAGATTATTCCTTTCTTCTTTAACTTAATGGAAAGCTGCTATCATATCTTTCCTTGGCCTTTCCCTCCTCAGGTTAAATAACTGCTATTTTTTTTTCAATGGTTCCTTAGTGCTCACATTTTCCAAATTTTCTCTCATGCTTTATTTCCTCTGGCCTATCCCCAGCTGTTTTGTGCCTTTCTTGATTGGCAGTGGTCCAAGGTGAGCATGATACTCAGATAAGCTGGTGCCAGTCCTATGTAGAGTTTATTATATGACATGCCTTGCAATCTATTTACTTCTGCAGTGTGACAGTCCAATCTTTTTCACAATAGCATGGTACTGTTGACTTCTGTAAAACTCATGAAACCTTAGACTGTCCAGATCCTTTTCAGAAGGAGCTAAACCAGCTGGTGGCTTGCACTTTACTTACCCTTAATGAATATATTACTAGGGAAAAAAATCGCTGCTGTAAAATAAATGTAATTACTGAAAATGAAGAATGGTGCCTGAGCCCTTTATCATATTAATAACTGACAGAGGACTAAAGAAGAGAGAATTATCAACTTCCAAGTATGTCAGGAATTTGTGTTTCCCATAGTTCAAGCTAGTGTATTCTACTTGGAATCTTCCTTGTTATCTTTATTAATATTGAATAATATATATAGCCAAAAGAAACTTTTAACACTGATTTATCAGTTGCATAAAATAAACTGATGAAGTCAGATTTCTTGCATACCATACCGTGCTTTTTGGATAATTTCAGTTTTCACAAGAAGTTTGAGTTAATTTTAGGGAAAAATAGAAGCACAGCTACCTATGCACAGTACAAATTTAAAGGAATAAATGCCAAATCTGAAATGCATACATTTGGTCAGTTGTAATTCTGTTTCCTAATATTCATTAATGCATTAAATTATTAACACAGTTTCAGTTTAGCAGCAATGCACAACTGTACCAATGTTCACTTCTCATCCTACCTACTGTTCTGTAAAAATGGGAATTTTACAGATTATAGAGCCCTGGGTATAAGGATGTATTAATTTCTGATATGCAAAGAAGTGCTTCCTGATTGAGGAAGGCCCAGATTTTGATATGAGCATATTCTTCAGGGAATGTGGCATTTCCTACTCAAGGTGAGTTGGTGTTTCAGACACTTTATCTAAAGGACTTCAAAGTTTAGTTTAGCCAGCTGCCCCTACTGTCTTGTGTTGCCTTAGTGCTTGTGATTTCTGATGGCATACATTAAGTCAGCAGCCTATTCTGTATTATGGCTAAGAGCTGTTTTATCTGCTTAGTCATTTTAACTGTAAGAGATGTTTTTGGAGATGATACCTCCACTACTGGAAGCCAGTTGTTTTTCTGGGTGTTTACATATCTTCAGTAGCTTTGCTTCTGTATGAGGTCACAAATTTTTAGTTAATTTAACATGATACATGAGAAGCTTATCATATATCTTTTGCAAAGTGAACAAAGAAAACATAAACCAAATGACTCAGCCCTTAAACCTTTTTTCTCATTGTGCAAAGGCTGTTTACTGGGTGTAGCCACAAGTTGCCTTCCAGGCTCCATCACAGAGTGATTCCAAGGTGGGCTCTGGTGGCTCTCCAGCTTTTGCCCCCCTGGGGTCTCCATGAAGAGAACTGGCAGATGAAAAGCAGGCTGGCACTGCCAGGCATGGCTTTGCTGCAGGAAATGCTGTGGGAGTTGCAATGCTGTTCCTTTTGCCTGCTGCCTCTGGGTTGGCAGTCCCCAGGGAGGTGCTGGTTGGTGGCTCTGCCTGGGCATTCTCTGGGGTGCACCCCAGCCTTCTGCCTGCCCTGGGATGTCACAGGGCATCCATACTCCATGCATACATACATACTCCATACAGGGAGTATGGGAGGGAGCTGGAGTCGGGCTGCAGACTGGGATCTGTTGTGAGGATGGTTAAAAACCCCAAGCTTGACAGTTTCTGCTGCTTGTGGCTCAAATTGCTTGTTTTATAATTACTTTTGAGAATTGAAGGAGCAGTGTTGGCTCACAGAGGTTCGTAAATCTCAGCATTCACACTGTTAAATACAGGGGCTTTTAATAAGGCTTTGAAAATATATATTTTGGCTTGTTAGTCAAATATAATTCTGTTTAACTGTTAAAAAATACTGTGTTTCTTGAAATTAGAAATGAAGCTGCTGTCTGCTTTTATTCTCATTTCAACCAAAAAGTGGAACTCCGCCAAGAGTCATTAAATCTTCTATCCTTTGGATGAATTCTTATTTTTTTATGAAAAAATGTTATGATTGGGTAATTTCTGTATTGTGGTTTATGTTCAAAAGGTTGTAATTAAAGTTTTGTAAAATTTTAGATTCAATCTCAATTACTGTAAGCCTCAAATTATGTTAACTGCTGTACCACCACCTTGCAATGAAAATGATTCACAAACATCAGTTTTGTCTTTTACTACAGCAGGTTTGTAAAATATTTTGCATTAGAAACCTGATTAAAAATTCAGTGCTGCTGGATTGCAAGTGATATTAATCAGTTGAAAAAAGTTAAAACTTACAATGTATTAAGAGATCTCATATGACTGAGAAGTACCCTCATATCATTTTGTTAAGGTTTTAAATATCTTTCTATATTTCAAAAATAGGATAATGTACTTATAAAACACTTTGCACAACACTCAAAATTGCAATAAGTGATTGTAATTCCGCTGATCTCATTGTAACCACTTACAGGCGTGAAATAGGCCATTGAGCTTTACCATGAAAGATATCTTCTGAACAAAAGCACAGATAATATTGGATGGATTGCCCTTTGGGGGTGCTTGTGTCCCAGTTGTTAAGGCTTGACATGTAACTTTAGACAGCTAAAATTAGGGATGAATAATCTTAGTTGTGATTAGTAAAATATCGTAAAATTTGATTTGCAAAGCATTTTCTGAAATGGACATTTTTGTTTGCAAAAAGTTTAAAAATGAAAACTAAGGGAGTACAAATGAAGATACTGTTATGTATTGTGTTCAAAGAAAAGATGAAATCCAACCTTGGAAATAGTTTTATTTTTGCAATCCAACCTGGAATTGTAATGAGCTTCCAAAATTATTGAACAATTTGACTCTCTGTGTGTTTATGTTTAAATGAACAGAAAAACCCTTCTTCCCCTTGATTTCAGTAGCACTGTGATGATATCCTAGAACAGGAATAAAGCAATACAGACAAGTGTCATAATGGGACATCAGCAGAAACAGAAAGTGCAAAGCTGTATGAGGATACTTTCTTCCAGTGCAAACACTTTTAGTAGTAGGCAAAACTGTGTTTTGGCAAAATTAGTTGATATTCCAAATTTGCTGTATTATAATCTCCCATGTGTATCAAGAATCACTGAGTTAGGTGGAACTGTTTTGGCTTTCACTTCTACAAGGATTCTCACCTCTAAAGTAGAAACAAAGGAATGAAAGTCACTGTGTTATTTCAGTAGTGATGTCTGTTTTCAGCCTGCTTTTGGGGCTTCAAGGTGTGTCTGATTAATGAAACATTTTAGTTATTTCCTTATTTTTTGACAGTAATTTATGCCACATATCACAGGAAGATACGAAGTGGTTATTGCTGCCAGTAGGGATAATTTAGCAAATGTTTCCCATTTCTGAACATGTCTGTTCTCAGTTCAGAGCAGTGTTACTCTAACAGAGTATCAATACCTTTGGACTACTGCAAGTTAAAACTCCGGAAAAAGTAAGAGCAAAAGATTGATTTTAATTTTTTTGTGTGTTTTAATGATGACACTAGGCATAGATTAATGGAGGCAGCATGCACAGAGTGCTATCAGTTAACATATATGACATTACTCAGATGTCTCAAACTCCGGAAAAAGCACGTGAATGATTTATGGAATTGATATTAATCTCTTTCCAGTAAATGCATTACTAAAGTTACATGGGAAATTGATGTTACTGCTCTAATGCCAAATTAATTTCTTTCTTGCTGGGTCAGCATTGCAAATGGAACTAAATATTAACCTTTCAAATATCTAAACAGATATAGTATGGAAGACATTTTTACAAATGGGGAGTGCTTGGTATCAATGTGATACCAGCCAACACATATGGCATTAGTCAGATAGTATAACTTGTGGGAAATAGATATTAATGACTTATGGAACTCATGAAAATGCAGGAAGTATTACTGTAACAACAAGAGTAAAGAATTAGGATGTTAATTGCAGTTGTTAATGCTGATTATGATTTTCACAGTCAGTTTACCATCTGATTCTCACACTACCTTCTTCAGAACCAATCCTTTCCTCCCTCCTACCATGTGTTTGCATCTCCTCAGCTGGTATTAAAGTACATATGTTGATTTGTTCTTTGATTGACCCAAAAGGAACCAGAATAAGGAACTGGAAACAATGTCTATGATCAGATATTGTAAATTCACAGCTGATTTTCAACAGCCTCAGTATAAAAAGCAACCAAATACGGTATGGATCCATAGTCTGGGAAAAAGACAACTTTAGGAATAATATATTTAAAGTCTGTAAAATCATGATTTCTAGTTAAAATATTAGTGTTTCCCTGTGTGTTCTCTTTGTACAAAAACTAAGGGCCATCAAATGAAACTAGCAGTTTATATGTTTAAAGCAAACAAAGGAGAATAGCTCCTTACATGTTGTTTAATTAAGCTGTGGAACTTCTTCCTGCAGAACACTGTGGATGCTAAAACTTGAAATGTGTCATGCTTTCAATAAAAAAAACCAAAGAACAACTGATAAGCCCAGGAAAGAAAAATTAGTTGGGAGCTACTAAACACTGACACTATTTCTGGCTCAGAAGGCTCATAAACAGTGCATTGTAAATTAGTGAATTATACTGGGAGGTGTCTTCAAATTATTGGGTTTTTTTCCTATATTATTCTCTTGGGATCCATTTCTGGTAGTTACTGAGCTGGACCTTGATTCACCTGATAGATATATCTGATTAAATGGTTAATCACTGTCAATACATTTAATAATATTCTATTATTTTCTTAAAACATATTAAAGGTTATAGTTGCAAACCAAAATTAACATCATGCAAAACTAATCTTTCATCAAATAATAGGAAGGAAAATCTTACAATTCTTGTTTCCATTCAAACTATTTTCTTAGGAGGACAGTGACTGAAGATGGTGTTGTCCAGAAACAGACCTGATGCAGATCCATTCTCAAGATTTTGCATTTGTGGTGCTTACATTTCCATCAAATTTAAAAGTTTTCATGGGATTTTTGTAAGATTCTTCTCTGACAGAGAAGGAATTAAAAAAGAACTTCAACAACAAAGATACTTTATATAAAGTTGGCTAAGTAATTTTTGAGAATAAGCAAAAGAATTTTCCTACATATCAGGTTCTGAGATGAATTTTCCAGTTTCCATTTTTCTGGCTCTCTTCAAAATTTTCCATCTGGAAAAATGATAGAGGGAAATACAAGAAAGAATAGCAATGTCCCTGCCAGTGTGAAGGAACATTACATTACACTGAACAAATATCCTTATCTGAATGTACAATCACTGAAATAAATGCAGCTGTGTTTATTTCAGCATAATCAGATATATTTGAATATAAAATCATTGCCATAAATGCAGCTGTGTTTATTTCAAACTGCACATGTTAATATGAACATGAATGTGACATCAGTTAATCACTCAGGAATGTACAGAGGTATGTATATATAGTGACACAATAGAAGCCTGGGACAGTTGAAAGTATGAAGGAAAAATGTCTAGATGAGTTTGTGCTGTACCTAAAGATTTTTAAACACCCTTGGAAGTCACTAATGAGGAGATGCAAAATTCTTCTCATATACAGTCCTTGGATTTGAATAAATCTGTGGTTACTCTATAGAATAACAGGTGACCTCTGCCTCAATTACTGACTAAGGAAATAATTGCTTTGAATAATTGCTTCTTAAAATAGAGAATTGTGTTAGTTTCGAGTGATTGGTAGGTCCAGGTCAATCTCTTCAGATGGGTGCAGTGCAGACCTTAAATGTACCTTAGGTTTTTATCTGGTTTTGAGCCTTTAAAAGAGCTGCCAACCACCCTTCCCAAATATCATCTTGCTGGGTTCTCAAACCCAGGGAAAATACAGTGTAGAGCAGTGCCAGTGGAAGAATTTTGGCATTGTTTATTTTTCCAGGAATGCTTCTCCTTGCTATTTTCTGAAAGTAGTGCTCTGCCTTCACTGCCCTGTTTATATGCTTAACCTCTGTCTTTTGAAATCAGAGCCCTTCAGAGCTAGAAGAAATTGAAGTGTTCTTAACTGTGCTTATGCAGATGGTGCTATACAGACTATCACAAGGAGTGGCTGTACTCAGAACAGAAGAGAAAGTGGCATCAGAACAGTAAATATTTGGGAGCTAAGAGGTATTGCAAAGGCTCTATTTTCATCTTGGGAGAACATTGAAATATTCTCCCTTACTAAATAGTGGTATTTTCTTCAGTTAGTTCAGTAACCTGCAATATTATCCCTGTTTTGCAGAAGTCAGGAACACAAAAGCCCTGGTTCTTGGCTGCCTAGTCCTTTTATAGTGAATTTCAGCTGTGTGAAATGAGTGCAAAATGGCTGAGAAACATTAAGAGTGCTTTGCATCAGATCGATATGAACCAAATTCAGACTGAAATGTAGGAAATTTCGTATCTTGTACTTTGTCTAGTAGATTTAATCAAATAGGGATGCCATAAAGAATAGGGGAACAGAAGGAAAGGGACTGAAGCAGAGAAGAAACATTTGAGATATTCTGTGAGCCCCTGCCCTGGAAAGGCTGCTGGCCGTGGGCACAGCAGTGCTGAGCTGCTGCTTCTCTGTCCCTGTGTGACCACAACAAGTACAAGTTCATTGTACTTCCTTTCTCAGCCCCAAATACAGGAATACCTTTCAAAGAATCACAGCATGGTTGGAAGGGACCACAGTGGGACACCTTGTCCCACCTTTCTGCTCAAGCACATAGCACAAGGTTGTGTGCACACAATTCTGGAATATATCCAGTGAAGGAGATTCCACAGCCCATCTGGGCATCCTGTTTCAGTGCTCAGCCACTGCACAGGAAAATTCTTCCTCATGTGCAGTTGGAATTTCCTGTACCTCAATTTCTGCCTGTTCCTTTTGTGCCATTGCTGGGTCCACTGAGCAGAGCCTGGTCCTTGCTCTGATCCCTGCAGACATTGACAGACAGTCACCTCTCAGTCACCTCTTCCCAGGGCTGAACAGGCCCAGCTCCCTCACCCTTTTCTCACAGATCCTATCCTTTGTGTGGTCATGTTTGATTTTTTTCCCCAGTGGACTGAAGACACTGGCACAGGCTGCCCAGAGGGACTCCATCCACAGAGGTGTTCCAAACCTGGGCAGATGCAATTCAGAGTAGCCTCCTCATGCTGACCCTCTTCTGGGACTAGACAATCTCCAGAAATCCCTAAGAGATCACTTACAAGAGTATCACTTTCTCTTTTTTATGCCCTGAAATTAGAATACACTTCAGATAGATTCTGTTCTTGTTGTTCTTTAAATCACTTAAAAATTCTCAACAGCCTGCTGTTCCAAAGTTAACAAGCCAAATTAAGATCTTTGCTTGTTTGAGCTGCCACTCTATTGCAAGAAGAGACAAAACGCTGTGAAATAAACAGTGGTCTGTACTTTTGAAAGAATACTGGCTGGAAAACATACTTCAGAAGAGGTGTTTCATAAACAAGAAGCTTTTTTATTCTTGGATTGATATTATCTGATTTCAGGAGAAAATATTTTAGTATTTTTTGCTCTGCCTAACAGGAATTTGGGTACAAGTTATTAGGTGGGCAACACATTATTTTGGATACATGCAGAGCTTCATTTTGCATTTATCGATGCTATTTAGTAACCTAATTGCCTTCTAGGTTCAGCCTTTAGCATGCTAATTTTGATTTAGTGTTTGTATTTCTGAAAACAAACTGGGAACAAACCATAAATTATCACTGTGTACTCTTTAGACAGCTACTGGAATTCCAGTATCTACTACAATAACATAATCTGAAGGTAAATTACCATAATATATTAAGGGTTATTATCATATTCTAACAGTTTCTGGTGGAACCACATCTCTTTTTCTCTCATCTGAAACTGCAGCTTTTTCATAAGGACAATAATTTATTCTGTTTTAAAAAAAAATTGGTTTGAATGTTTATTGTTGCTACTGTACTATGTTATGAATAATTCATTTTAGTAGCCTTTTTTAAGATTGTAAGTGAATGTCATATTTCTGATGTGAAAAACTCTTAAGCCTTTATCATGGATGCAATATAAAATATGGAGATCTAAGGAATAATACATCTAGGGTTTTTTCTTCTTCCTTTTAGCATTTTGGTGGTCAGCTTAAGAAATTATGTTCACAGTGAGGTTTTTGAATGATTGACTAAGAATTTTTTTGACACTTGCATTTCTTTTTAGTCTTTCTTCTTACTTGCAGTTTTTATTATATTTGGATCCAATTATATAAGACTTTACGCATATATTTCATATTACTATTAAGTTGCATAATGAAACACCTTCAATGCAGCATAAGACTGCCCATTTACCTGCACTGGCCACTTGTGTAGGCACAGTTAAATTAGATTGTTTAGCACTATTGGCACAGCCCAAAATGTCTTGAGATTGGATGGATACTGAGAGGGTGAGTTTACTCTGGAGTTTTTTGCTGTTACAGATCCTCTGCTGTCAGAATACCAGAGCGTTGAGCCTGAGCTCACTGGGGTGATGGATTGTGCTCCTTACTAAAAGTAAAGCTAAGACAAAGAATGGGGCAGCAATGTTATGATTAATTTATTCTTTCCTCTGAAAAAGAAAAGCTGATAACAAGTTGGAACTTGACTTCTGGTTATTACTGCATGTATTTTCAGTGACCCTTCTGTTTCAGTAGCTTCAGGATGATTCTCACTCATTCCAGACACTTCTCATCCTCTTACTTGATTATCTCTATGCTATCCTGCCTCTTATTTTTCTTTCCTCTCTGCATTTGTGTAAATCTTACTGCTTAAGTATCTTCTTTTGTATATTGAGGAAATGTTGAGCCTCACTTCTTGAGCCTGTACATTAACTGCTATATCAAATTAAACCTTGCTGTTATCACCTCTAGGACTCCATGTTATCAGTCTGCCATTAGCATTTGTTTTGTTTTTCATTATTCCTATCTTTGTGCTTTTCTTTATCCTTTTGGATTTAGTGATCAGTTTATTTCCTTCTCTTATATTTGCATTTCATTTTCATCAATAAACATTTTGTCTGTTTTATTTTAGTCAAGGTTTTCCATTTTCATGATTTCCCCTACCAGTATCCCTCCTTAAAATGTTATTGTAAATCTGCCTTTTGAAAATGCTTCCTTTCTTTTTCTTTCAAAATATTTTAATTTATATTTATTTATATATTTAACATTTAAAGGAACTGGGATCCTGTTGTCCTGATGTTTGTTTATCATTTGTCTTTATTCAATCTGCATGCTCTTTTGGACATGAGATATTTCTTGCCCAAAACTCCAACTTCAGCTGTGCACTCTAAATATTTTCTCTTGCATGGGAGATCTGTGTTGACAGATGCCAAATCTTCAGTGCCTGGTCCTGGGCAGAAATCAGTGGAAAAATTTCTGCATAATTACAGTTTCTGTTGGTTTTTGGGTCAGACCATAAGCTCATGAAACTTTCTATGGATGAATTGTCATGTGGCAAGTGGGTAAATGCTCTGTCACTCCATTTCCTGAAGATCAGTGGGAGCGAATGCCAGAGGAATCAGAACTGATTAAATCGCAGGAGAAGGAGAACATTCCCAGTGATTACAAGGAGTTCAATTAAAAGTGTCTGTCCCATATATCTGCAGTGTCACAATGACATCTAGATATTTTTTAGGATGTGAATACGTGACTTTCAAGACCCCTGATTTTATTTTCTATTTTGAATGTTAGCCTAGTTAATAATAACTTTTGCTGATGGTACTTTACTGCACAAGATCACTGTGTGCTTTACCAGGTACTTTTGTTTTCATTTTATAGTTTCAGAAATCTGAGGCTCCCAGAAGTTCAGAGCTTCAGTGTTACATGGTAGAATCCCCATTTGAAGCATTTTGACATTATCTTCTTTGAAGCACACTGATTGGATTTAAGCCCACACCTTTGATTACTCTTTAAAACTAAACAAAGTATGTGTCATCCTGAACCATGGCAGATAAGATGGACTTTCCTTTGTAGGGATGCTATTTTATTGTCTGCCATGCTTCAACAGATATTAGGAATAATAGATACTATTTCAGATAGAACGTAACAAAAACTGATATTATTTCAGCAGTACCAGGGAAACTTAAATACTGTTGGAAAAATTGTGTTAGGTTATCTCTTCTGACTCAGACTAATGAAGAATGAACCAGCTGAGTAAAGAAAGAGGAGGGAGAACAAGCATTATCTTTTGCAACCTATTCAGTTTTGGCTGATTTAACCTAGATGAGGAGAAAAGCAATATTGTGTTCTTTGACAGTACTGTAACAAGCTTTGCTAACTGATAATAACTGGAAGACGTTAAATTGTTGGTTCTTCTGAGAAAGGAAGAATGCTGAAATCAGAGAGTTGTATTATTGTAATTTGATTATTATGATTTTGTCTTTTTTATCTACATGACTTCATAGTGAGAGCAAATATAGGCTACTGTATCTTAAGAAAATAAAATTCCACAGGGTATGAATCGAAAGTGTGGAGAAAATTTAGCGTTGGCTAATTAATATGCAGTCAAAGTCATTTAACTCTGGATGTTGCATTGGAAAGATAATGTTTGTGAACTATTTCCAATCTTGCAGAAAGACTTCAACACCAAGAAAATTAACCAAATAAAATAACCTTCTTTATTAGTAGTATTCTTAATTAACCTGCCTAGTCCTATAAAATTATCTTGCCCCCTAAAATTGCTAGTCAATAATTCCTCCATGATGATTATTATTGTTTTCTGGATGATACTGGAAGAACATCCCAGTGTGGTTTGGTGTCAAACTCCTTGCAGAGCAGCGTGGGGGCTCAGTTAGATGTGAGTGTCACTGCCCAGTGTGACACACAGGGTGGGGCCACCTCGGGCCACAGCCTTGCAATGCAGGGTGCTCAGGGTGAGACCTGGGGATGTGGGTTCACTTCCAGGGTCTTGTAGGCCTTGATGAGCAGCAAAATGCAGCAGTAAATGCAAAAATAATGAGAGAAAGGGAAAAAAAGAGACACAAATATCCATGTGACTCTGGAATTGCTGAGGCCAAATCCCTCAGCGTGTATAGAACTGATTTTTGCAGGTGAAGCATTATAAGAGCTTAAAAAAATATCAATTTGCTGACAATAAAAATTTAATTTTTTTAGAAAATGGAAATATAGCTGCTAGCCCTGTAGGTTTCCCAATATCTCCTATTTATATAGTTATTTGTGGAAGAGTTTATAAATTGATATTTACAACACCGCTGCCATCCTAGTTATTATAAGAAACTGCCCACCTGTTCAGAATTGGAAGTCTTTCAAGTTCTAATTATAATTCCCAAAGTATAACCTATTTCCATCTCTAGAGAGGACAGTGGGACTGCCATGTTTCCTGTGAGTCCGGGATGTTCTAAAGTCAAAGGTCCTTCTGTTGCTGCTGCCTTTCACATCAGCACTGTGACAGAAAGTCATCTTTCAGTCACAGACATAATGTCTTCCTGTCAGTATGGTAAAAATATGAAAATGAATAGACAGACTTCATAAAAATTCGTGGTTTTGAAGACTGGCTTTTGAAAAAGCAGGTCTGTTTGGTTAAAGCCAGGGACATTTGTTGAATTGTTTATTTGAAAGTTTTCACTAAGGATAGTAACATGCAAAAAGTTTTTTACTAACATGTTAAATATCTGATTTTTTACTTTTAAGTAAATAAACTAAAGAAATACAGGTTATTGAGGTTAAAGTATAGAATATAATAAGTTAGGAGCCAAATATAACTACTTGCTTCTTAAGGTGATAACAGTTTTAGTTTATACATCCTTATTCAATGTTTCATAATGTGTTAAAACTTTCCAATGCATTTGGTAAGAAAAAAATTTTTGTATGTCATAATGAATGAATGTGTTGCATAGATTCAACCTGAAAATTGGAATTAACCATGGATATATTTAAAGAATATGTAGTTATCACATAGTTCTAAGGAGCTCATATTACATCAGCATCTTCTTATATTGTCAGGTATACTATTAGAAGTATAACATAATATGTAACAAAAATAGCATGCCTTATTTTTAACTGAAAATTTTGATTTCTTTAAATTCTTGTGTAGAGGTAAATTGGCACCCCTCCTTAGAAATTCAGCCTAATTTTGAATAGAAATAATACTGAGAAGTGTGTGTATGTCCCTGCTTTGGAAGAGTCAAAAGCAACATTGGATCTGTATAATTGGTCAAGGTCACTTTGTGCCCATGAGACACAATAATACAGCTCAACAATCATTGTAAAGTTATTTAAGTACTAATTGCTTTAGAAATATAGATTTTTTTTTTTCTGGGTTCATAAAATAATTTATGAGAAAATTTTGTCTATTTGGAAAATCTACATATTTCCCTTTTTTTTTAGATTTTTTTTTCTTTCCTTTTGGAAAAATATGTTTCTACCAAACACAAACCCAGTGAGAAAAAAAAAATTAGATACAGTCAAATAAAAGAAAATTTAATTTTAATCTACTTAATTGGAATCCTAAATCAAGCTGAAGTGGGCGTCTTGGTAGGCTAGAAACTTCTGGATATCAAAGAATTATTAGAGGAGCTGAAAAAGTGAGTATGTGATATGATTGGCTTTAAAATCATAGTTTCGTCCACATTTTGGGAGATTCAGATAAAGATGAAAAGTAATAGCAGGAGCACAGTGGGCATGGGAGTTGTGTTTTGATTTTTGTTCCTTCATATTTTGTCATTTTGAGTTTTCTGTATTTAAAAACCAATTAATCTAGTTTATTATATAGCAAAAAAAAAAAAAAAAAGCCTGCTTTTTGTTTAAAAGCTTTATTGGCTTTTTAGAATACTCAGTTATAAGAAAAAGATCTAGGCAGTTCAATTTCAATAATATGTCTGACTCAGATTCTCATCCCATCCATCTTAAATCCATTTTCTTTCTCTAATCACCTGCATGTCCTCGTCACAGTTCCCAGGCTTGCTTTGCTTGTATGGCAGTTAGCAAATTGCACTTTTTAGGTACCTGTATGTCTGAGAGACAAGGGAAATTACATTTATTTTGTGCCTCAAGCACGGGGGGCTGTGTCCTGGAGTGCTCACTACCCAAACCAAGGAGAGAAACTCAGTGTTAGAGAACTGAAGTGTGAGATTGTAGGTGGATGAGAAAGGCAGTGCTCTCTTTTTGTCACACTGATACTCTTCAGTCTGTTGCTTAGCAGACCAATCCTACATGTCTCCAAATGTCTGGAATTTAATTACTTGTGCTCATTATATAATTATTGTAACAAGAAATTTCAGGAACATGTGAAAGACATGTCATTCCTTTGAAAGTAGTTTGGTGTTTGCATGCTTGGAGAAAGGAGGCTAATAGCTTGATTCTGCAGAGAAAGTATTGTCAAAACCCAAAATCTCATAAAGGGAAGTTGCACAATTTTAATGGACATAACAGTGTGTTTGAAGGTAGAGATATACAAATACAAATATCTATACGTGTATGTATACTTTATAGACATGAATGTGAATTTTCATAAAAGTTCCTGCTTGTATGGATGTAGCTGAGAGTACTTTAAAAGTACTCTTGTCTGATTAAAATTTAAGATTAGCATTTAATGTTAACATAATACATGAAATTGTAAAAGTTGTATCTATTGTAGAATACAATTTTTCATTGCTGGTTGCCACTTTATAGCAATCTTCCTCTCAACTTCCTACCTTGCCCTCTCCTTGCCCTTCTCTTTCCCCATGTTTTAGGCATCATTTTCTGATGAAATCCTCATTTTGTGTTAACATGGGGAGTAAAATAATATGTTGATGGCTTGGATATCTGTTGGTGTTCTCATGATCCCTGAGTAGAGAGAGTGATGTGCTGTCACTCTCTCCATAACTGTCCAAGGTTGAGAATTCTATTACATCTTTCAAAATGTCTTTTTACTTTCATCTGAAAATGAAAATAAGTTGAATAAAATCCAGTTTACATTTGAGCTGGGCTGCATACTCACTTCTGTATATAAAATCAAACTTGATTTCCTAAGGAGTTTTTTCTGTTAATACAATTTTTTCCTTCTTTATGACAATTATCATATATGGCTTTTTTTTTTTTTCTTTGTTTTACTGCCACAGTTTGAAGTGAAAGCATTAAGTTAAATTAATTTGACTTTGCTAGGCAAATGGTGATAGTAGCACTTTAACAGCTGTTTGCTTTCCTGGATTGTCCTTGGTGCTGAAATTGCTTTTGTATCTAAACAGCAAAATGTGTTTATAGGGCTACAGAATATGGAGATAAATTTAGCCTGTCAAACAGATATTATTGGGGCTTTTTTTGTGCTGTGTTTCTGGGAGTGGATCCTGACTACAGTGCTTTAATTCCAAGCTGTGTGTGCCTTTGGACATTTTACAGGACTGTTGTGGAGCTTTTCTCTTTGATTTATGACCTTGCCTTATGGACTTCTGATCAGATTTTATTCTCATTTAGTGCAAGAGGGGCTAATTATGAAAGTGACAAAGATTCTTTCGTCGTGCTAAAGTCTTTTGAATGACAAAAGGGGGCTTTAAATTAAAATGAACTTTAACAAGGCATTTTCACATTGAAGTGATACACACTCTACCACTGATAGAGTAATTCATTTTCAACCCTTTCTGATTCTATAAACACATTGTCTCACAAGATCAGTAATTTTTTACCTCTCAGGCTAATGAAGAGTGGATGATAGACCAATGAATTCTCTTTTTGCAGAACTGTTTTGACATTCTTAATTTTTTCTTAAATATCAAAGAAAGGACAAAGAGCTGTGATTTTATTGCATTAATATTAATAATCATTTATCTGCCAGAAAAAACATTTAAATATCACTTGACATTTGCAGAGAAAGATTAATGTTTAATTTACTACAAACATAGAAATACTTTGAAATAAAAGGAATTCTGGATTCAGCAAAATAAAAAAAAAACCAACACCAAAACCCCAACAAAATTAAGACAGACATTCAGATATAAAAACCATTGCAACCATAGCAGAAATCAAAAACATGTTGGTGCCATCTAAAATGTCAATATTTAAATTATCACTTCTGATTGAAAAAGTAACATTGACTAGACAGTTTTTTAAGGTCTAATTTAAACTTTAACTAAACAAAGATAAATGAGGGTAAGCAGTTTCCTGTTACCTCCTTGTGGGTACATTTACAAAGGCCTGTATAAATTCTAGCAGCATTATAAAAACAAACCAACATAATGTAGTTATTGGCATTTCATAACTATTGGTAAATCTGAAAGTCAAGGGGGCCTTCCAGAACAGGCTGGTGTCTGGAGGAAAGGAAAATAGCAAGACAGAGGAGTCAGAAAATTATATAAGGGAAAATATAGGAGCAAGTTCCATTACCTACAGAAGGATCAAAATGCTGTATAATAAAGAGAAAAGTAGAGAAATCACCTTGTTCTACAAAAGAATGTCAGAGTAGGAGCTACGGAGGAGGAGGAGATGAGCAGGGAAGTTGTGTATCAGTCTAATCTGATGAAATGGCTAAAAATGTACCCAGACTGCAGGAAAATCTATCTGTAAATTTTATCATGGAGATTATATGGTAAGATACCACTTTTAGTCAATGAAATGATGGGATTAATGTATTGAATAAGAATAACATTTCTAGCCCCCAAACTGTTTTTGTGACTAGATTGATAATGGCATAGAGAATCAAATTCGGTTTCATAATGAACTAAAATAAGACTGTTTCTTCTGCAAAAGCTGTATGTAGGACAGATGTTATTCACATTCAGTATTTGTATGGAAAGTCTATCCTGGCAGTACTTTTTTCCAAGGATTTTTTTATAAGATAAAAAAAAAATCAGCTATAAACCCAGTAATTTCTTAGTTAAAGAAGGTTCTTATCCAGGATCCATGTCAAAAAGAAAGATTCTTTTATAAGGCAATACCTGAAACTTTTCCATTAATACTCTTTAATAGAAAACTTCTGATTTTATTTACAGCTCTGGTGACTTTTGAGAGGTCCTTGAGAATATAATACAAGTCTCTGATTAAGGTTTCCATCTATTAATTTTTATTCAAGTGTCAGTGTGTAGTTATACTTTGGAAGGATTCCCCTAGAAAAATGGTGATTCTGTATATAAGGCACCAAACTAGGCCAAATGCAGAATTACAGCATTACTGTGCAGTAATAAGTCAACAGGAATATCCTCTCTTGTAGGATGAAAGAACTTCCTTGTCTTTTGCATTACAGGAATTCTCAGGGTCTTTGCAAAATGATGAATATATTGTGTAGGAAGCATTACATAACTAGGATGGCTGTGATGTACTAAAGAATAAAGAATTTGCAGCTTTTAGGTTTTTTTTTACCATTTTAAATACTTTCTTTGCACACTGGTGCTGTTAGGCAGCAGGTATGTATGAGAGTGCTTTACATCAGAGGCTGTGGAGGGTAACAGATTTCAGGCCCTAACTGAGCATCAGGCCCTAAGCCAGTCAGTATTTGGAACATGTTTCTGTGTGTGACACCCCAGGGTGGTACATCCCTCTGTGGTACTGCACTTCCTATTCCCTCCTCTGCCTTGCTGGGTGGTTGCTTCTGTGGTTAAGGCTGCAGACGTTGTTATAATTTATTTATTAACTCATTAATTATTTATTTAGGATAGCACCCATTATATGCTAAGTGACTTCCAAACAGAAATTTCCCCAAATGCTTTTCCTTTAAGAGCTCTGCTCTGAAGGATGTGGTCCAAGCACAGCCATGAGAGACCCATTTTGGGGATGCAGGCTTTGTTAAAGAAAGCTGAGTTTCGTGACACTAATGCAAAACCTCTTTGTATTCTGATTCTCCTCTGACAAAGGTTCACTGCCGTGGATAAATAACTGCCCATCTGTCATTGGAGGCCTTTGGGGAATTGGCAAAGAGGGAGCAGAGAAATCTGTTTTTCTGGGGATTTGGTAGATTTGGTGTAGTGGGTGTGAGATGGCCATCTTAGGGCACAGGCCTCTGATTTTTAAGCACTCTTGACACTCCCTAAGTTGCTGCTTTACCACTGCCAGTTTGTGGGTTTACATGATTTTGTGACTTTTTGGAGCATTTGTCCTGCAGTCTTAGGCTCTGCTGATATTTCTGTAGTTTATATGACTCTTACAGATGTAGGAGAAGGAGTCAAGAGACTAACTCCATTTTATTCATCCTTTACAATTTCCCTGCATGGTGAACATTGACATTTTATTCTTTGCAGCACCAGGTTTTTTAGGTCCTTTAACTGAAAGCATTAGTTTTTATTGAAAAGGGCAATTTTGAAATGAGGCTCTTTGGCTGCGAGTGATTAAATATCAATCTCATTTGATCAAAACTATTGAATTCTTTCAGCAAGACTGTATTGTATAATTTCTTAATATATATGTGAGCCTGCTGTTTACACAATGGTCTTTGTAATATTTTGGGATATCTGTTACTTGTATATTGTGCTATTTTGCTCACAGTGGTTGTTGAGCAATCATGATCACTAAATATTCAGGAATACCTGTGGCTGTTTTTCACTGTGCTCTAAACTGACATCACCATTAAGACTGCTCTACTTAATGAACATAAAAAGACAGAAAATATTCCAGTTTAGCTGCTTATGTTGTCTTTCTAAATTGTATTGTTTACTCTCCTGGACTATAAAAGAAAGTTGCAAGTGATGTCAGTAGGTGGCCTTTGTGATTAACACATGCTAGAACTTTACAGTTATTTATAGTGTGAAATCTCTGTAACTGTAGCCTCACTGAAGGAGGAACCTCAAGCCTACTAAATAAATTTTAATCCCTCTATTCCCTCTTCCCGTTTGTCCAGACATTTAAACACCTGTGACCAAGAAAAGTATTTTTTTCTGAAAGGAAGAACTCATCCTAAAGCTATCCATTGGCAGCACTGTCTGGACTTCTGGAATATGAGAATCTTTTTCTAACTGTTTTTAGTAAAATAAATAATGGCATTGGCCACCCCTCCTGTTTTTTTATACTCAATGAATAGATTTAAGATTGATTATGAGTCTCTCCTTTTTCAACCAGTCTTTCTTTCTTACAGGTTTTCAATTCCCTTAGTTTTCTGTGTGGAAGACAATTCTGCCTCCTACTCTAATTCAGATAAAAGTTTTAATTTATAAAACTCCTGTGGGTGTTTTAGTCTAGGCCACACACCATTAATATTTCTGCAATTTAACTCAATACAAAGGAATTAAAGATTTGTTCATTACATTTGTTGGGACCACTGAGAAGCAGTAACTGTTCCCAGGGCCTATGGGCAGAATATCCCCAGGAATGGATTCAGTGCACCTTACTTGTGTCACTTGGGAGGAAAAGTGTTGGAGACAGTAGAACTCTAACTTTGATCCTGAAAAAGTCTGGAAAATCAGATCAGGCTTTCATTGTTATAGATGAAGATCAACAACAAAAGAAAAAAATAACCCAGTAGAGATCCATAACTTATGTTCCCCCCAATCAAATGGATATAATTTATTTTAATGCTGTTTACATAGCTAAATAAGAAATGTCTAAAGCTAGAATTCTCATGTGCTCTCACAATTAGATTTTATCACATTGTCTGTTTACAATAAAAGCTCAATCATAATTTCTAGGCCTCTGTGAGTGCTACATCCTGACCTACCCTTTGCAGAGATGGAACCTGGCCTTTTACCAGCTGCTGCTAAGACCTAAGTCATTGCTCCCATGCAGTCTTTTTCACAAAAACTACTGGTTTACTGTTATTTGGATGTCACTACTGATAAAAACTTAAAACATTATGGAAACAACATTTTCAACTTAATTGAGGAGGGAAGATGGAAAAGAAACTGCAAATCATGTCTGAAGCTCCAGCTTTTTGAGCCATGTACTTTTGAAATGCTTTGTCTATTTGATATTCTTGACCTTTTTTAAAAGAAAATCAGGATTTTGGCCAAAAGTGGAGTCATGAGCATTGCGGGGGTTTTAACTGAAACATCAGGTTTTTAAAAGAATGCTATATTGCTGAAGAGTACCAAGAGATTCTCTGCAGAACATTGATTTAACTGTGGTACTGAAGATATTACTTTGTGTTGCAGAGCTTGATATGTGCAATTTAAATAATTTAAACCATGATTTACACTGTTGTGTATGTGGTTTTTATAGTATTGTCCTATTGTTCCAAATCATGCTTTGTGGTTTCAGGTATCTTGTGCTGACATATGCTCTGGGAATGAATCTAGGAAATGATGCAGAAGCTGTCATGGGTTTTCAGAAATCATCCCTATTTCATTAGATTTTTTTTTTCCTATTTAGAAATCAAATGCTATTTAGAAGTTCTTTATGACTTATTGCCAAACTATTTTTTGTGAATTCTTTTCACAGGCAAAGACCATAAAGGCGGTGGGAATTTACATCTGATATTCCTAGATGCACTCCTTTCAGAAGATATCTAATCTTTCACTTGAGAGAAGTTTTTACAGATCTCAGTCTCCCTGTAGTTCCTGCTCCATTTAGAACATATCAATAAAATTTCCTTGCATTATCATCTCAATGTTTTTTATGAGCTACAGGGATGAATTCCATTGAGGTTATTCCATATTCAGCATTTTACCTTATTTTGGGAAATACAGAGTTGCATGAAATATAGATTAATACAGTTTGGCGATCTTGGACTTGATCCCAGGTTCAACTGGTGAAAATGATGTATATTCCAATCTGTTCCTTGGTTGTTTTTGTTTAAAGAATTTGTATAGATTGAAATGCAGCTGCAAGTGTATTAGTGATTTTCTATTGCTTACTTGTCAAGATTTTTATTGTGTGGATGAAAAATAGCATTTCAAAACCTGGCAGCATATTGACAAAAACAGAAGAGCACTTTGTGTAATTCTCTTTTGAAAAACTACCTCTTTTAGAGACAGAGATTGCCTCAGCTACTTCCATTCATATGTATCTTGATCAATAGATTTATTGATAGCTTTTAGCCAAGATTTAATTCTTTTTTATCCTCAGTTCACCATGGTGCTCACTTTTCTGAATTAAGAAAGTAGAATTAGGCTCCTATAAGCAAGGCATACAATATGCAAGTGCTCTAGGTGTAAAAGGAGGCATTTGACCTTTTGTTGCTAATCTGTGACAGGTGCAGGCTATTTTCTTCCAAATGGTGTTAATTTTCATGTGCAAATCCACCCCCTGAAACCTGCATTCTATATATCCACCACAGGGGAATTGGTGGTCATCATGAGTACTGTAATGGACAGCTGAGAGGGATAATCACCGATATTTCAGCACATTTATGCTCGCGCTCAGCCGGGTTTAGTGCACTTCTGTTTTCACTGCTTATTAGGGAGGCTGAAGTTAGTTATTCATGGCCGGACAAAAAAAAAAAAAAAAAAAAAAGTCTCTGAGAAAGTTCATGTGCCGGGAACAGCACATTGTTACAAATTAGTTTCCTTTACCATTTCTGGCAAACTCATTACAAAGTAATCGCGCCCTGCGCTGAAGTGCACTTCCTCTGGGACCAATAACTGTAAATAAGCAGGGCTGCAAGCTGGCTGATAAGTTGTTGTTCTGAAGATAACGGTCCTTTTTAGCAGAGTGTTTGACCTTTTTCTTTATATTGCCTCAGGCTTGTCTGAGACCCTCAAGGTCTATTTTTCATCTTAAAAATTCACTGTAGGCAAGCACAATGTGCAGTTTAAGAAGATTTTAGGATTGCTTAACATATCTATATTTTCTTTTCTAGCATTTGATGATAATTGTTAGAATGTTTAGTAACTTTAGCTAGCATTTTCTTAAGCAGGTTTTCTTTCTTTGTGTAAAGTACACTTTTTATTGATGTAGGAAGCAATATACATTAATATTTTATGAGGACTAAGTGTATGTTGCATGATTAATAAAATAGTATCATTGGGCTTTTTTCTGACTTTTAAAGAAACTTGAAACATGCTATTGACCCTTTTCACTATTCACATTTTAAGAGCATTGCACTAAACATTACTCTGTAAAGCAATTTAAGCAAATATAATTAAGAATTTCAGCTTGAATGATTAAAGGAAAGTATGTCTCCTCTTTTCTCAGTATGCTAAGAGTATTGAACAGAACTGTGACTGAAAATTGAGTGTGTCTTAAAAACAAACCCCAAGGCTAAGTGAAAGTCAGTTTATAGACATTTGGGAATTTGATTTATTCACATCTTCCCATCAGTTTAAAAAGATCTGTGCTAATATTTCTGTAGAGTAAAATAATAATGGAAAAAACCCCTGCAACTAATTTCAGAGTGCATAGGAGAGAAAATCCAAAATGTCTTGAAAAGTGCCGGCTACTCAAATAAATTACTTGTTTTATTTTTAAGATATAGTCAGAAAGTCATTTGACATCCAGACATGCACCCAAATTATAAAAAAAAAAAAGGTTGAATTGTCTTAGAATGCCAACCAGTTCAGATTTTATTCCTCATAATGTTGTTGGATTTTTTTTCCTTTGCAGGTCACGTTACTCAATCAGTTAATTAATCATGCATGTACCTTAAATAACATCAATATCTTGTATTTTTTAATTTTAACCCCAAAATACAGTGCTAATCACAAGATATGGAGTGATGAGGCTTTGGAGAATGCTGTATATTCTCATATATACAACCTCTGTATTTATGGAATGGAGTGGTGATGAGTTCATGTGGGCATGAACTCAAAGTTAAGTAAAGCAAAGCTGATGTTTTGGTAGTATGAGACTTTTTTCTCTGATTTTAGAAGAATGTACTTAACCAATGAAGTTGTGAACAGACTCTTACTGACATCACAAATGACCAAACTAGCAATATGCACAGAATAAGAACTGTGGACACAAAGGGTCATACAGTGAAAACTGTTATTAGTTACATTACATAAAACTGGTGCTGTCTGACTTTCACAATTTCAGCACAGAAACTGTTGGCTGCATGTGCTGCAAAGGACAGTGTATGCATTGTGGAATTGCACAGAAGTTCCTGGGGCACAGGAGGAGCTTGCTGTCTGCCACTTATTAAATAGTTTTCTCTCTTGCTATATATTTAGCAAAAAGGCAAGCAAAAAAATATGGAACCTTTTACAAATATTTAAAAAAAAAATCAGTTTAAAGGTGGTTTGCACTTAAGAAAAAATTGTTTCTTTTCAGTGTTAAAATGTTAATATGGCTTAATATCTAAATGGAATGCTGTAATCAATGTTTTAATTCCTATTCCATAGTTTCTAATGCATGTTACTGTGGTACCTGTGGTACTGGAATATAATTCTCATCCATCAGAGCAAACGTATTTCCCATGATTACAACACTCTGAAGGCAGGACAAAAAACTGTTCAGTTTGTTTATGAGATTAACATTTAGGAAGTTTATACACTTTCTTGGACACCAAGAAATGTTTTTCAGTGGCATTATCAGTTTTCTACAAAGCATCTCTTAAAGTGAGGAGGTGTTTTGTTCCTACAGTTCTTGGCTTCTTTATGCCAAAACTGCTGTCTTGTTTAATGACATTGCTATGTGGGCTGAAATTAGGCTGACAGATTGTGAGCAAAGGCTGTGATATTACAAACAATAGTCTATTGAGCATGAGGAACTTGTTGAATTAGTTACCAAAGGCATTAGTGCTCAGTCCAGCCTCTTTAGCATCTGGAAGACAGAGAAGAAATAGTGGGCTAATGAAATGTCCAAATTGCACCAAACTGCAAAGGGCTGCAGGTGACAATGGCAGCTGACATGTGCCTGGTAAGAGGCAAATACTAATAATAAACTAATAAACTCACAAAAGGAAGAAGTAGTTCATTAACAGGGAAGGGAGCATTCAAATAAAGGAAGGAAACCTTGTTGGGGTTCCTTAGGAATCAAGCACACAAATGATTAAATTTTAAGGGCTCTGCTGGATTTCAGATGGGTTTTTCAGAGCAGACTGGATGGCAGTGGCTCCAGCACATCAGCTCTTCACCATCTGTGATTCCCCTGACATCAGTACAATTCTCCAGTGCTAGTTTAGGCATCCTGAGGACTCTGTAAAGCACTTCTGAGAGGGTCATCTGTTCCAGATCCAGTTTGGGTTAGCTTCATGTTAAAAAAGAAATGGAAATGTGCAAAAGGTCAAAATTAAGGTCTCATTTTGCTCTGTTTTAATTATTCACTTAATAATCTTTTAGTTTCTTATGCCTTGCAGTACAAGTTTTTAATGGTCTTTGAACTTTAAATATGAATTTAATTGCTTCTGTGTCCTTCTTTGGGAGTAATTCTATCAGAATTTGCACCTCTGCTCTGTGCTGCAGATAACTTAATCCATATCTGGAATTGCTGGGATTGCTGGGAGGCATGTATATTAGTTTATTAGTTGACAAGATGGACCTAGCCCCCCATCTGTGTTCACCCAGCCTGCTGCCTTAACCCTAGAGAGTCTGCCAGGATCACATGCACAGCTCAGGCTGAGGTGAATCCACACAGCAAACTTTGTCCAGAGACATCTAAATCTGTGACCTGTGATGCAACTGGAATAGAATTTTTTGGGATGAATGCCTTGGGCTACCTAAATCCTGAAATATCCAAGGAATATTATTGTGAAAATGAAAAATTACAGCAAAACAAAATCACTTAATTAAAGGTATTAAAATGCAATAGCTTGGTTTTACCATTCTTAGTTACTTTGGATAATAATCTGTAAGAAATCATAGTTTACACTAAGATTTGTGTTCAGTTGTCAGTAATGGGTGGGTCTGACCCCTGTGGCAGAACATGCACTTAGAGTGTCAGGGTCTTCAGCTAAAGCAGGAGCTGTGGTGGGTTGGCTTTGCCCACCCAGTGCTCTCTCACCCACCCTCCTCACCAGGACAGAGGTGAAAATAAGGTGAAAAAGCTCATGGGTGCAGGTGCAGACAGGGATGGCCTGCACAGGCAAAACACTCTTCTGTGGGGAGACTAATTTAAAATAGGTTTGCATAGTAAAAATCAAGGAGAAACTGAAACAATTCCTTCTCCCTGCCCTTCCCTGTTTCCCAGAATCAACTTCCCCACACAAGGTGCGGTGCAAGAGACTGAGGCACCTGGACACTGACACTCACCATGGCAGGTGACATTATTTGTGTTTGTCACAGGTGTTCTGGCTTCCCAATAGAGCTGTTTTTTTCAAATATTTCCAATGCCAACTGTCTCCTTGAGGCGAGCCCTCAGGAGCAGATTGAGAGCGTGGAGCAGAGGGAAGCAGGAGAGAGAATTTTCTTCTGAAAAGAAGGTTGTGGGTAGGAAAGTAGAAGATAACATTAAAAATAGAGAAGATTAAACATGTTCCATTAGTAAAGCCAGAAACAATTTAGGATAAGGTAGAGATCCTGGAACTGTATTGATAAACAGAATTAAAAATGCCTTTTTCCTGCTTCTTTTCCAGCCCAGAGCTGCTTGTGCTGGTATTGAGCAATGTGTTGCCAGAGAACAGTCCTATTGACTGCAGTGGGACTTGCTGAGGAGGGAATTGTTTAGCTCAAATAACCTTATAAATACACATTAGAACCCAACAGTATATTTCCAACCCAAAAATATATATCTAACCCCCAAAATATATTTGAAAAACCATAAACTGAGGTTTTCATTGCTACTTTTTACAAAGGAATATAATTTATCATGTGAGCTAAAATATGGCCCTGTCTTACAAGACCTGGTGAGATGGGTTTTGGATCAGGAAAATTCTAAGTCTTATTTTTGTAGTGTATAAATGGAATGGACAGTCTAAACCCTGTCTCTAAAAATCTTGGCACACTTCAAAGAAAAAATGCCATTTTAGCAATTTAAAAGCACTTAGTGAGTTTTCCCAGGGCTGAACTTCATTTCTATAGCCAGTGTGGTTGCCCGCTGAATAATGCCATAGGGGACAATGTAGCTCTGACTATATTTAAAAATACTATTCCATGAAATTCACTAGGAACAAGCTGAAGCAAAGTCTCATTTGTGTCCTTTGGAAGGAGGTGATAGTGGCTGTAAATGGTGAAGGAAAAGGATTGAGATGGTTTTTGAATCACAGAGGAGATAAAGGCTGGACCATCTGTGGGGAGAGAGGGATGTTTAGAGCAACAGCCAGAGGGGCCAAGCAGAAATCTGGGGACTTTTTAATGTTACAGGGACTTGAACAAGAGCAGCAATTGGAAAGAAAGGAATCCTAACAGGTGGGGACTAAAAAGATGGACTGAGATATCATTTAAACAAAGTGAAAAAGTGAAAAAAGGAAACAAAAGTATGTTAGGACACATAATTGGAATATTCAGATAAGAGGAGACAAAAGGTCAGTTTGATTGAATAATAAAAATCTGTGTTGTCTTCTTTTTGGTGTATTCATATGCATGTAACTTACTGCTATATATTTTATTATATGACTACAATTAAGCCTTTAAAAATAATTCCAAACTACCTTTAAAAATTAATTCTGAACTGTTGTAAGGCCTGTTATACTTGTATATTTTAACCAATGGAGGTAGAAGTTTTAGAAACTTTTCTCAGTGTTGTTCCTGGAGAGTTGATCAGCCATTCATTAAAACAAACCCTGTTTTGTCTGTTCCTGGCAGGGAACCTGGGCCGGGTTGACCACGTCACAGAGTTTGAGTATGATCTCTTCATTAGGCCAGACACCTGCAACCCACGCTTCCGAGTCTGGTTCAACTTCACCGTGGAAAACGCGAAGGAATCACAGGTAAGAGACAACAATCCAGACAGTGTGACAGCTTCAAAAACTGAGTTACTCCAGAACACGTTTTCTTTAACAAAAAAAGGTGACACCCAGGGTTTGCAACTGAAAGTTTCTTTAAAATGTGTCTTTGTTCTTTGAATTTTTATAAATAAAAGCAGATATCAGTAGGAGTGGGTATGACCATGCTTTTCAGCTATCCAAGCCAGGAGGTAATTGCAAAGAAAGTATAATTTTTGCTGACTAAGAGAACTGGTATTAATAATGGCTGTCATGTATCTGTGCTTTTGCATTCCAACCAAATATGTGTGTTAATATAAGAAAAAGAAGTCCATCATATCTGTTCAAACATTATCACTCAAGCCTTCATTTAATATGTGTAGAGCAATGGGGCAGCTTTGCAAACAGGCATTTCCCTTGTGATTTGTAGCAGAGGAGTTGCTTTGCCAGTGTGTCCCTTGTGAAAGAGGTTTAAATGTGAAGCAAATTGATAGGTAACTGTTTCACCTACTTTTAAATAATGCTTTTTGTTGTAAAGATACCTCTTAAGAAAGACACTTCCTTGCTCTATTTTTTCATTTGTATACTTATGAAAGTTATATACTAACTTTCACATTAAAAACAAAATGCATTTCACTTTTAACAAGTGCCTTGAATTTTGTTCTGGTGGTGTGCCTTAATTTATCAGAATCAGTCTGTCGTTTTTGCTTAATGGAAATAAAACATATTTAGTAAGAGAAAAAAACTGCAGAAGCTTGATATTTGTATTCATATGAGACTAATATCTTAATATCCAGCACTGCATCATTCCTGTTACAACTGGAAATCATGAAATTGTTTATCTGTCGTCCTGGAGCCTGATACTTTATCAGACAGACCCTTCCCCTGCTGTGCCTTACTCAGCTATGATCAAATTATATAGTCATGAGATGAATGGGAATCTGTCTCAAGGAGGCAAAGAGATCGGGTAGAAAGATACAATATATATCTAGTGCTTACAGGATATTTGTTTTCATGGTTGTCTACATGAAAGAGAATGGTTCCACTATTAAGTTTGACTTGTGAGGTCTGTTTTTATAATGTGTGCTCCTATAATCTTTTTCTCATCTCTCCAATTTCCGTTAAAATGAGACCTGCCTGGATGTAATCTAGTCTGGAACCTTTTTTAGGTCTTTGTACTGCAGACCATGGGCAGCATTAGTCATTGCAGCTCAGCTATATTAAATGAAAGTTAGAAGTTGCAACATCAAACATACTGTGTAATGTAATCTGTTTTCTGCATTTTGATTATTTTATTTTATGTTTTACTAGAAAACAATAACAAGGAAGCCCAAACTAGTGCGTATTGCTTCAAAATTTTGCACTAATACAAATATAGAGGACCTTTGGTCACATTATGTGTAGAAATAGTTATTTTAATAGCTCTCTATAAATCATTACCTGGATAATATTGTATTTATTTTTGATGTATCATATAGTTAATGTATGAAGAAGGCACATTTATACATTTGTATTTATTAGGTCTGGTTTCAGCCATTCGGATAAGGATTCACAAAGAGTAGCTACTTTTGTTTTTTATATTATTGATTAGTACAGTATTTTGTGTTATTACTTTACAGACAAATGAAAAGAAAGACCAATTAGACATTCCAGCCAGTCTTACCACCTATGTATTATTGTTCTGTAAGAAAACAGGTTCTTTGAATTCTGGTTTTAATTTTCTTAAGTTATGGAGCTTCCATTTCCTATATCTGAAAACTGTTTTATAGACTCCTCCACAGTGTTGCTTGATTTTTAGCCTAAAGCTTTCCTTTATTTAATCCCACAATTCCCAGTTGATATTCTGCTTAGTAATAACTCCTTGTGGTGCAAATAAATCCTCATCATCCCTGACTAACATTTATATTTCTGTAAATTATAACATTCCTCATCATTTGTGTCTCAGCCTAGCTATCATGTTTGGTTCTTTCAGCCCTATATCCAATAGACCACTTTACCTTTTAAGTATTTTTCCGCTTTGGGGCCTTTGGACTTTCATCATAAGTGAATCTTTCAGTCCTTGGATAATTAGCCCAGTTTCCCAAGGAAGCCAAGCTTATATGATCTCACAGTCTACTTGCTAGCCTAGGTTTTTGTATGGCTTCTGATCCCTCTCCTCTCTTTTCTCCTTCAATAGCTTCTTAACTCTTGGCCAGTTTCAGCACCACTGGACAGGAATTCCTGTAAGTTTTGGGAAAACAGGCTGCCAGATGGGCAAGAGACCCATTAGTGTTCCCACTGGCAGATAGGCTATAGTATGAGATCATTTCTTATTAAACATCAGAGAATCCACAGAGGAGATGAATAGGAGAAAGTACTCATTGGAATTTGCATTTTTAAGATACCAGAGAATCCAACCATGAAATCCAAATCCATAGCATTTAGTAATTTTGCTTCTTGCAGAACTTCTTGTTTTTATTGCTATTCTTCCTCTTCCAGTTCCTTCAATGTTTTCTTTATAGTGCGGAACTAAAATTTAATGGATAATTCTGAGTATGCTAATCCCAATTTACAGAGAAGGGGCTTGAGTCCCTTTGCTCTGTTACTGCCTCACTACAGGCAGCTGGAAATTGCAGCAGCCTTTTGTTGCTGTATCACTATGGAAACTCAGGCCTAATTTGTTTTTCCCTATCATACAGAAGTCTTTTTTCAGAGTGATTGCTTCCTTGCTCCTGTTACGTATGTCTGAGGTTACTGTTGTGCTTCATAGGTAATAGAGCTAAGCTCTGTACCATGCCAGTGACAGCCTTAATATTTCCAGAATTATTTTTGGAATTTTATTATAAACTTGGTTTATTTGATGTTCACTTCCTGATGTTGAAGTAGAACCAACAGATAATTTTTTTTTTAATTTGGAAGTTGGTAAATTAATTTCTTCCTCCTTATGATTTGGACTTCTACATCAGACATTTTATGTTGTCTGTTTTATTTTATACTTTTTTTGACCAGGAAAAAAGATTTTAAAAAAATAGCTAATGCCTAATATTTATGTGAGGAAATGAATCATCATGTAAGATATGTGCAAGTTGTGAAATTTGGTCTTTTGGTCTCTTTTTATGGTTTCTGTCTTGCAAGTCAGTTGGTCTGAAAAGATCTGTGCTATGATTTTTTTTGTCTCTTGTTTGGTGAATTCAATTAACGCCAATAATAGAAAAGAAAAAAAATAAACGGATATGTCATATATAAGGAAAATACATAGACTTTTATGATTTACACATATCCATGAAAGGGAGAGTGAAGGAAATAGGATTTGCTGTGGAACACATGCTCTCATGGGCAAAGCCTCCAATTTCTCTAATTATATACGTGTCACAGGCTGCTCTCTATTCCTGATGATGCTCTTTACTGGGCAGGGTTTGCTTCCTATTCACTTCAGCCATGGCCCTTAAAACACCATCTACGATTTTGCTGAATTTCTTCTCTGTGCAGTCGGAAATTGGATGAACAAATTTCATCTCCCAATTGCATTTCAAGTATTTTAAATACACAGTGCTTCAGGTGCAAGATTACCTCTGAGCTAAAATGGCTGTAATGCTATTACTAGCAACAGTGATTCAGTTGAGCTTTTTGGAAAAAAAAAAAAAAAGAAAACTATATACGTGTGATAAATTATAAAAAATACACTGGCATACAGATATTGAAGGATTTTACAGGTGAAAATAATGATTATTGTTTTTGAGGGCCATAGCCAGAAATTCTTCTCAAGTGCTTGACACTCACTGTTTCAGATACTGTAACCACAATGGAAAAAGATGATCTTTGTCCTGGAAAATTTACTCTTGAGCAATTTGAGAAAAGATAAGCGTTAAATACAAGAAAGCAATGAAAGGATTAAAAATGTTTGAGGATTTTTGATTTAACACACAGCAGCCATATTATACCCCTAAGCAATGCATATCTAGGCCTCATGACAAATTCTGTGTGTGTGTGTACCCTGAGCAGCTCTGCTGTCTGATGAATCATGTTGAGAAATGGTATTTTCACTGAGATTAAAAAAAGAATTTCCAACAGAAGGGGTTTCCTAATAGTGCCAAATTTTGTTCTGTAAGTGTTGATAAACACATTTGAAGTTCGTCATCACAAGGGTGCTGACAAAATATACCAAGAGGGATAGAGGAGAAGAATGGATATTTGGCAGCTAGGACTTGATCATTACTTACAGTTAATAAATCAATCCAGATTGAGGTTAAAATCAAAGAACCAAATGTTATTTACTTCAAAGGCATTCTCTCTGTTACTTCAGTTGCTGTTGCACTGGAACTAGAATTTTGACTCATGAATTTTTTTTGGTGATTTTTTATGTGTGAGTATGGATCAGGAAAAAGGATAGCCTGTTTTTCAGAAATTTAAACAGGATGCACAGGTAAGACAGAGATTATCATAGCTGGACATTATTATGAATGCATGAAACTGTCATTGTAGAATTTTCTTGTTTTTTGTCCTAAGCTGTTCTTTAAAATATAAAAGGCTGTAAGATTTCTGTTGTCTTTAATTGATTAGATATTCAGGAAATATTTGTTATTGACAGTGGATTTTATAATATGTCCAGCATTTTTTGATTGTCCTAAAACAAGTCAATGATCCTTATCAGACAACTGCTTCTTTATGATGTTGCAGCTGTGATTGTTTAAAGATATGAGTGATACATGTTTAGGGTGAGATAATGTCTCTCTTTATACCAACCGACACATTTTGGAGAAGCAGGGTGAAAAAAAAAGAAAAGCAGGCATAATTTGAGGTACTCAACCTTTTTTTTCTGACCTAAGAACTCATTCTGTGCAGTTAATTCCTGCAGAAGCTGCATCCCAAGTAAGATGGAGTGAATGTGACATCAAAAGCAGGCTAAAGTTGGAAACAGGCTACCTTTTTACTTTCTTCTTCTTAAGCAGACATGCTTTGCTCTACTGTCATTTGGGGATTTAAGTTACTGCTATCAAGATGCTTTATAACATTTTATACTCTTTTCAGCTTCTCATTTGAGAAGACAGATATTTTCTTTACTGTACATTAAAAGCTATATATTGAATTTACCTAGCTTTGGAATATGCATATGTAAAAGGGCATGTTTTCATGAGAGTACAGATCTGAAATTTTGAAGTGAATGAATAAAGCATTTTTTTGCAACAATTCCTAACCAACCTTAAATGCATAATTTCTTTTGTGCATTTCATTGCATATGCCTTCTTAATAAATTAGGTATATATCACTCATTTATCAATAATTTACATGAATGCTTTATTATTCCTCATCTGATGGGCTCCTGTAATCTATCTAAATAGCTATTTATAATTATTTGCAAGGAGAATCACTAGATTGTTTGAATTTTCCCTTTTTTGGAAGTCCCCAACTGTTACCCATCTTTATGTACTCTTATGTGAATTTTTAGCACACTAGGAAGAGACGTCCAACTCTTCCTGTATTTTGGTGTTTTAGTCACTGTTTACCCAGGTAGCCAAAATGCAATCTTCTTCATGTCCCAGTTTTGTTTTGTCATAGGAATTAATTTTGTTTCCTTGCTGATATTTTTCTTGAAAACCTTCTATATTTGAGAAGTTAAATGGGTATCGGTAACCCAGCTGACACTACCAGCTCACATTCCCATTTTGACTTCAACATGTAACTGTGAGTAGCATCACTGCTATAACTTTACATTTACTGCTTACTGTAGTGTTAGTATTGATTTAGTTAGAGCAGTATCAAATTTTTATTTGTTTCATACATGAGTGAAATTTTTGCTTTTCTCTTAGCTATCAAATAGTGGATTTCATTTCTTGTGGTGGAGCTTGGTTGAGATTTAAACTTTGACGTGCACCTAAGGTTGTTGGGTTTGTCAGTCATTATTTTTCATCATTATCATGTCATTTTTCCTTGGAGAAAAGCAAATACTGCATAAAGGTTGAAGTTATAATAATTTTTCTAAGATTAAAAAGGAGAGAAAGCTGTCTTGAAAAATTTTCTTCAGGAAACATCAAGTAAAAATATTAATCTGAATTAGAGAATGGTTTCAGTGAAAATTCATTGGGGTTCACTAGCAAATATGACAAAAGTTGTACAAAATAAGAGTTATGTGTTTGTATCCTTTGGGATTCCTTTCAGAATTTAGAAGCAGCAGAAGTCTGGACTTTAAGTTGTTTTCTTTTAATCTGATGGCATCCCTGATGGCATATATGACAAAATTGAACTGCATATCCTGCACTGACTAAGTTCCTTAAAGCTGTATTTGTGTGCAAATGTATATTTTATATATAAATGTGTGCATAAATCTATGTCTATCTGCCTAGAAAACATGAGAGACTAAGGGGAGTGC
This sequence comes from Erithacus rubecula, assembly GCF_903797595.1. Lineage (NCBI taxonomy): Eukaryota > Metazoa > Chordata > Aves > Passeriformes > Muscicapidae > Erithacus > Erithacus rubecula. The sequence continues at coordinate 21,032,477 of NC_136662.1, read as the reverse complement.
ATTTGGATAATATCTTTTTAGTAAAGCTTTACTACAGGGTAAGCTGATTAGTTCTTTGAGTAGCACATGCCCTTCAACTTGAAAACAATGGGAAAAGAAGGATGGAGGTAGAATCATGAAGCAAATTTTGTAAGACCTTGCAGTACCATAGCACTGGGTAATGTGAGTCTGTTACTTTTTGTTAGGGAGGGCTTGAATTATCTGAAATTTATATTAAAAATCAAAATGGATTATTTCAAAGGAGCCTTTGTCTTTTTAATAGTAGTTTTACTGATCCCTGTGTTGGAAACTGGTACAATTTTATTGTAAGTCAAAAGTTCATAGGGTTAGACCATACCTATAGTAGTTGAGGTAATCATTTACTTACTGAGGAAGCATAAGAAATGATAATTAAATAAGAAACAAAGTGATAATGTTTAAAATAGATTGCATGTGCCTCTCAACATTTAAAAAAAGAAAAATCAATTGAACATACTGCAGTTTTGAAGAAAAATAATGGTACCATTTTGGAAAGTTGTGCCTATATTGGTCATGTATAAAATTAGATTTATAACTGATGATTCTTCCAAGTTGGAATCCTTTCAAGAACGTATAATTTTATTTTGGATCAATAATTCAGTTGTGCTTGGAATAGATTGAGGCTGCATGTGAAACTTTGGTAAGTGCAATGTAGTGTGCATGTCCATGAAATATGAAAAGTAATTAATGCAGGTAGCTTGCTAAACACAGGAAACAGTCAGCGTTACCAGAACTGCATCTGTCTGGTGAAATATTCACTCTTGGCAAGGCAGTGTTAAATTCATAAACTTTTTCTGTTCCAGGTGTCTGTAAGAACATTTCAGATGCCAGTGTTCAGTAATTATTGCACACACACTGTACCCTACAGATTTAACACTGCCTTTTGCCTACAGGAAACTAATGGCCAGGTGTGCTTAATTTCCTATGATGGTGGCAGCTGTCACTCAAAATGTCAAAAATACATTATAGATGCCATCAACAAAATCAGCACTGTGATGATCTTGATGTCAGTGATGTGACATGCTTGCTTTTCATTCAATTTAAAACCTTTTTGATTTCTGATTACATACTCCATTTTTTTAGTTCCAGAATGAATTGTCTTCCATCAAATTTGGTTTCATTTTCCTTTTATTAATGAAAAGTTTTTATATCAGAATGTGAAAGCATACATTGGAGAAGCAAAGATGAAATGTTTTGAACTTTCCTGGATTTTTATACCTTTTAATTCAGAATAATTCTCAATTTTAAAAATTCAGAATAATCTATTTCTCCCATTGATTTCTGAGGAAGAAAAGTTCCCACAACGTTAAATGCTGCAGAAAAATTCCATTCTGATCTCAATTAAATATTTTATTGCTTTGCTGTACTACTTATAAGTGTATGCTTAGTTTATAAAACTCTAGAGCTATCACACATTGAGATACACACTTTGAGTTTTTTTAGGGAGCAAATAAAATGCCATGATTTGTAGCTACTTTTGTTTGTTTTTATTGTTAATTGAAGCTGGAAAACTGTAGGTTACTCGAGATACTACATTATATGTAGTTAAACTATTATGTTTCTTCCAGCAAAATATATTTTAATTCATCTATTGGAGAAGCTGTGAAATACTCTGTAAAATGACTGTGCAATTTTTTTTGCTTTGAGAAATTAAGGAAAATTATCACTGGGTTTATAAACTCATCTCAACATAGAGCTGCTGTATTTTATATATAAGATGCAGAATAATCAGCTGAGTGATTCTGATGATTGAGTACAGTTCCCCCAGTTTAGGATCTGACCTGTACACCCTGGGTATGCAACATCTGCTGTTACACCACAGCTCAGGATGGCTTTAGTAATTTTTTTGTGATTTGAGAAGCTCTGTGGAAGCTTCTAATTTTCATAGTAGCACTACCATGATGAACTGTGGCTCATTACTGTAAACTGATGGCAGCTGTTAATACTATTACAGGCAGAGACTTTTTATTTAAGGGAAACATTAGCCAGTAACTGGTAGATTTCTGACACAGTATTACATAAGGCTTCCTGTTAGGAAGGAGAGCAAAGAGAAATGGATTTGAACCCATTAGTATCAGAATTACGTGTCAAAAAGCTAGAGCAGAGTTCAATTTATTTCTGCAATAAAGTGTAAGCTGGAGATTGACTTGACAATTATTTTACCTTACATTGCTCTGGTTGTTCTGAGATGACTATTCCAACATCAAATCATCTTGTTTGGACATCTTTTACAGAATAACATGATAGTCTAAATATGCATTATGTTATGTAGGAACTAAAACTCGGCAGGTTTTTTCAAGTAGAAATGAGTTTTTTATTACTCCTTTTACTAGAGGATGTATATACAGCAGAACACATTCGGCATAGATTTAAAACAAGTGCATATATTTTCTGCTAAATCTAGTGCATGTTGTTGAATGGCGTTTACATTGTAATGGAAAGGATAATATTTCTGAAGCTTTTAGTAGCTTGGTATAAGGAATACAAATAATCTGCCCCAAAATATTTGTTTTCTCGCAGCCAGTCACTAAGCAGGGTTGTGGCTTCTGTTTACCAGTCTCTTTTTTCCCTAATAATTTTCCAAGATAAGAGACAACACATTGGACAACCACTTCCTTATTATAATTTTCAACTTTGAGAAGTGCATTGCTACCAAAATTTTTGCCCACTTAATATATATATTGTTCTACTGAACACCAGAGTCTATGAATTCAGAGCCTTAACTTTGAACATTGTAACAAGCTTTTATTGGAATGGCAATTTTTCCTATCTTGGACTAATGGTCCTTTACAGGACACTCATTTAATTTTCTAATTGTGTAGCATAATTTTTGAAGGGTGTTGTGTTCACTCTCTCTGTGAAAATTTAAAACTGATCCCACAAACAGAGCACCACAGAGTATTGTGGGGTTTGTGGCAGCGCATTTCCTGGCCCTGCAAATTCTACAGTGATGCTGAGTACTTCCACTGTTAGGTTTAGGATCACCTCAGTAGTCAGATTAAACAAAATATCCTTCCTGGCAGGCATGTGGAATGGCAATTCCATGGCTTTGGAATATCCAGGATGAAACGACAATTGCTGTTCCTTGTGGGTTGTCTCTTCCCTATGGCTGCAGGAGGATTTCTTTGAACCAGAGGTTAATATAGTTACCTACCTAGGTCAATTGTTATTTTAGATGAAGTTATATATATATATTTCTTTTATTGATTCAAAGCCTGTTTATTATAAAAATCAGCCTATAAAAGAGATGGCATGTATACAGGGAGATAATTTTTTTTTTTTTTTTTTTTTTTTTTTTTTTTTTTGCCAGGAATTTCTCATGCATAGATACAAATGAATTTTCTAAATGTAAATGTTTGGCTAGATTATTCTTCAGAGACACATATTGATTTCTGTTGTCACCCTTCAGTGAGATTTAGGGTAGGTTACTGGGAAATCCTTTGCAAGTACATACTGAAAGAAATGTAAAATATGATTTCCTTGACAGTTAGTAAAAAGAGATAGAGTAGACGTTAACAAATTAACTGTGTTTATTCCATCTTCACCAGTTTAAGAGTCTTTCAGTTTCTAAAAAATCAGCTTGTTTGGTGCTTACAGAATACAGGTCCATATTGCACTGGGTGAGCTCGAAAGCACGTTTTGAAATTCATAGCTGAGCAAAAAGGAAGCTTTGCATTTCCTGATTTTCCTTTGCAGATCTAAAAGTGGAGTTGTGGCTCTCTTGCCAGAGTGGGAAGTACTGTATGATTTTGCAGTTTTGACTGTTCTGTAATGCATGTAGTATGAGCCTCATGGAAGACTGTGTGTGATGGCCCAGCTTAATCCTAAAACGTGTGTCATTCAGCTTTCTAATAAACCTGAAATTCATAAAGTTCTGTGTGTTACAGTGAGTTTGATAATTATGGATTATAATAATTTTACACTTCGATGCTTAAACCTAAATATTGTTCTACAATATTTTATTTTTTCTTTTCCTTTTTTCTTTGTTATTTAGAGAGTACAAAATGCCTTCAGTAATACCAGAGTGCAACCTATGAAAAATTTGTTTTTATAACAATATCATTTTATATCTATCTAAACAAGTTATTTTAAAACTTAGAAAAGATTTTTATGTCTTACAAGGACTGTTAGATATGTGTTGAACAGTTTGTTATGGTTCAGTCATGATAAATACCAACTTCATCTAAAAAATAGATAAAAAATGTATTATTTCAACAGCTACAAAATCTGATCATTTTTTGCTTTCTTGGCATTGTGGTATTGTTAACCTCCATTAATTTGCCTTTGTATAAATATACCTATGTAAATGGTGTAAAAACTATTAATATCATGCCACTTATAAGGTACTGTCAATAAATGTTTGGTTTTAAAAATAAATTTTAGTATCTAGGAGATGAGACTACAATATTGCTGTAAATTACTGTATTTTAATAAGATTTAAATAGTAATTACTTAATTATACATATACAATGCAAAATTGCATTCCTTTGCTCATTTTGTAGATAATAAATGTACTGTTAGATGAAAAACTCAGCTTCCATTGTTTCAAGGGAACAGTGATGATTTGGTTTGTATACGATTGAAGCTACAAATATTAAAATTATAAAATGGTGTAGTTGTATTTTATCAAAATGTTTGGGAACATTTTGAATTCAGAGGTATTTTTATGATCTCTCTCTGATGTACTTCAAGGAAGAAAAGCAGAAAGAATTTTGGAAAAAAAATAATCTTTGTGGTAAAACTGGCTTTATAAAAAGCCAAACAAGAAGAGGCATTTTTAACATAATTTTCTCCTGACTTAAACAATCTTAATTTTATCACTTTGCCCAACTGTGTTCCTTTGCATGAAGTATGTGCAGGAGATACTTCTGAATTTGCATTTTCATTAGATTTAGCATTCAGCACCTAATGCCATAAATTTGTTTTTGAAACTCTTTAATTCCCCTGAGTGTTCCAACATATTGAATGCTATTTGCTTTGTATTATGTTGGCAGCAAATCTGCAGTGAAAATGCTGTCAATATATATTCATAGCTAACATTGTTAACTAAAAGCAATATTGTTTTTCTATTGTAAGCTGTCACAAATGTTTGGCACCCTGTTGTGTGAGCCAAAAAAATGTCAAAGAAAGAAAAGAATATTTTTGAAGAAAAGTGCAGTGATAGTGTCAAGTTTTCTGCATTAAAATACATTCCTTGTTTGTACAGACCTTTGCAATTTATGAAACTGTGTTTTGTAGTACTGTAAAGTTAGAATATTGTGAGAAGATGCAGGCAGTTACAGATATATTAAATGAAAGAAGCACAGTAAATGATACAGCCATTTTACTTTGTGTGCAATGCAATGTTTATCAGGCTGTAAAATGTATTCTACTAAACCCAAAGATTATTTTATTAATAGTTCTGCTATATATATGTGGAAAATGAATAAAAAATATTTTGCATTTTTTCCTTGTTTTGAAGATGAAGTGTATAATTGACAAGAGCAGATGCAAAGTTTTCCTAGGGAGTATCCTTATCTTTGTGTAAGAAACACTGATTTTTGTTTATTTAAATTGTGTATTCCTTTTCCCAATCATTCATTCCTTTCTAATGAATTTTTTTTTTTTTTTGGTTTTTTTTTTGTTTTTGTTTTTTGTATCTGCATACTATTATAAGAATGTCTTAGAATAGTGTATTTTAGAGAACTTCTGTGGGGAGAAATTTAAAAAGAAAAATCCTGTCTGCCATGCAAATAACCATGTTAGTAGTAATACATAATGAACACCTATAACCTAAAATAAGCCAAGTGGCATCTTTTGTGCTACTCTCACAAGTTATTTAACCCAGGTAATTTATAATCTAAGCCATGTAAATGGGAACTTCTGGATGAGGTACTTGAGGGACAGCCAAGTTTCCACAGGCTGGGTTACTCTGGAATCAGCTGAGTTCAGTTGGTGGCAGTGGAGAGGACTGACAAAAATCAGTGTTTCAGCCCCACACATGGCTCTCACTGAAGTACCAGAGCTTCACAAAGATACAGATTTCCAGTACTCTCATCTCACCAAGATAACATTTTTCTATATTCACCTAGGTGAAAATATTAATCCATGTATAGTGAAGTACTGGCAGCCCCAGAAATATCATTCATGACACTTTGTCATTCTCTAGAAAACTTGTTTTCTTACTGAATGTGTTGAATTTGGGAAACTTTTTCGGTGAACCTTTAATAACTTTGGACATTGGTCAATGTAGTTTAAAAAACCTCAAACCTTAAATATTCTGGTCTACTATTCAAGAAAAATCATTGGTAAATTTGTTTGAACATTTTTTTCATACAGCAATATATTGGTGACACACATTAGCATGCATCATCTTGTGTGATTCTGGCACACGTTTTGAACACATGCAGCCAGATCATGCTACATGATGCCAATAGTAAGTCTTTTTTTCCCTTGGAGCCAATTTCACCCCTCTGCTTTGAAATAACCTCTGCTTTCTGCACTGGTATTTGCTCTTCTAGGGGAATATAGGTGCCACAAGTGATTTCACAAGGTCCCTGGTATGGACTCGCTATTTTCAAACATTTTCTAAGAAGTGCAAAATAACCCAAGTTTCCATTGACTTTAGTGACATTTCAGTACTATTAGCACCTTGGAACAATGGCCTTTATATTCCTTGGCACCAATCTCTATAAATTCTTTCATGTGCTTTCAAGTAAAATTGTGTAAACCTTCAGAGCTAAGTCTCCCACTACTACTGTTGAAATTAATTTTTTTCCTGCTTTTTAGTTCCCACTATTCTTTCTTAATTTTCATTAAAAAAAGAAACGAAACAAAAACTGTAAAATACATTTAATGTATGGAATTGCTATTTCTGTCTCTGATTGGCATTATATAACAAGGTCAGGGATGTTTGTTAGTGTTCTAGGTGTATGTCCAGCACATTCAAGTCTAAGAGAGAACGTGTCTTGCCCCTGTATTCATTCTTTTCTAGATTATTCCAAGAATTTGCACATGATTGAGCCTAATGTATATCCAGAGAGGCAATATAGTTGGACAATTGCATTCACAGGTGAATAATATTTTTTAAACACAATAAAAAACTTTAACAGTTTCTTAAATGGCTCACTAGATAGGGATTGCTGTTACAGAACAGGAGACAGTACTGCATCCTGCAGACAATTGACAAAATGGACTAGCAGTTTTCATCCTTAATTTGATTCTTTTTCCTCAGTGGCAGAGAGATTCATAGTCTTTCTTACATTGTTTATCTTATTTTGGCATAACAGATTTAATCATGACTGTATCCATTTTCCACAAAGTGTCTTGTGTCTTGAATCATAGAATGTTTAAATCTTTTACAGGTGTGGGATAACTGTGCATCATCCTACTGGAAAGCTTTGGATTTCTGTGCCTTATGGAAGAATGTACATTTCCCCAATTTTCAGAAATGTTTATGAAGCTTTAGAAAGTGCTGTGTCTTCTATCTGGCAGTTAGATTTCTATCTCTTCTTGTTATTGTTAGGGTTCCTTTTTATTACTTACTTTATTATATATTGTACAGGGGGACCTGCTTTGTCTTTTTACATTTTAAACTGTTTTGTTAGGAATAAATTTGATGCTGCAGGAGGAATGAAGATGTGCAAACCCAGTTATTAATCATGCTCAGATCTTTCTTATGTGTCTTGAAACACTTCTTTTCCTTCTAATAGCCTTATAAGAAATAAAATGGTATTTTTCTTTTTTATGCTTGAGAGTTGTAACTTGATAAAAATGAAGGCTGTTACTTGCTCCCCTTTGCAGAAGTGATGTCAAAGAAAGGAGCAGGACATTCCTAACTTTTTCTCTTGGGCCGAATTATTCTCATCCCTGCTGAGGAATTTAGGTGGAGGACTCCTCCAAGATGTGTTCCCTGCTTTTTCTTCTAGCAGGAGTGACTCAGAATTCTCTTGAGGGTAGCTATTGCAACAACACTGGAGCACAAAGACAGAGAAATTAATAAAGTAAATAGGAAAGACAGTAAATATAGACCAGACCATCCTCATTTACTGTTAGGAATAAGAGAGGAACAGTATTAAGGCACATAGATGAGACAAAGCAGCACTTATCCATGGTGAAATCTATAAAATGTCTTCAATTGCTCAAGGGATCTTTAGATATAGCATTATTTTCTCTATCTTATGGATGACTTGACCACCTTCACTATGAATTTTTCATGATTTTCCTGACCCAGCAGCTCTTGCCTGTGGAGAGAGTAATACAGTATTGATTTGGGTGTTAGGTTTCTGCCTTTTTTGCCATAACAGGATTTTTGTAGCCTAGAAACCTCAATCCCTGATTACTCATTAGAGACTTGAACAACTTTTCTTAGATCTGGAATGTAAAAGAAGAATCACTTGGTTACTTTTGTCATAGGTAGTCTTTGTAGTGGAATTTCAGCTCATCTTGGTAATGAGTGTTGTTATTAAGCTTTCCTGATTGAATGGGCTCTACTAGGCCTTCAGACTGCAAGAATACTGTTGCCTGTTAACAATTAGTGTGTTTGAAGCAAAATTACACTGGTGAATGTCTTTATTTAGCAGCATACTGCAAAACAGTGGAATAAGTAGGGGTCTGCATTCATCCTGGCATTGATGTCTTGGTGACTTATTTTCTGTGCCTCTTGGGCATATTAGAAAATTGAAAAGAGGCCATGATGTTGCTATTTCTCATTTAAACTGTTGTGGGTTTTTTTTTTTTTTAAATAAAAAATCCATATCTTACATCCTCTGAAAACTTACTCCCAGCATTGCCATGGAAACAAGATTTTTAAAAGGGACTTAACTGAAATTTAGCAGCAGTTTTTATTTCTTTGTGATTCATACTTCATAAAAATGCAAATGTCACACTAATACATGTTTTACCTTAATATTTTATACTACCATTTTGTCTTAATTGGTCTAATGTTTTCCCTAATTAAATTTTGAGCTTCTATGAATGATTTTAAAACTGTACTGTGGACCTATCATGCTTTAAATTTTGACTATGTGACACACAATTTAAGACACTGTCATAGAAGAAAATCAATCATTTCAACTTGTAGTCACAGACACAACAAAAGATTTAAAAGATTTAAAATCCTTTTGTACTGACTGGAAATTTCTTGGCCTCTATAATCTTTATTTCTAGTGAAGTACCACAGCAAATAGCTTTTAATAATTTCTATTCCTTTGTTTTTCACTTTATTCCCTCTAACTGTGTGAAGTTGTTTAGGGGATAAATTACTGCTGTGCTAAATAAAGCTTTTATTCATAGTTCCCTTAAGAGGAGTGTTTTGTTTATGCAAAGCTGCAGTGTGTGCATTGGTTTACATACACACTCGCATCAGCATGTGCAAATAAACCACATTAATTTAACATTTTATTTGTGTGTGAACATGCAGCAGTCAGTAATGTTAGTTCAAATGTGAAAGGGTGTCTGGCGTTCTCTTCTGAGTGCCTGCTTTGGTCAGGCCACAGAATATACATGTTGGCTTTTTAAAATGAAAGTTAATGTGATTAGAGCAGGGATCCTGGTGATCAAGACTGAATAGATACAACTATGGAATAGTTTATGTTGGAAAAGACCTTTAAAATCATCATGTCCAGCTGTTGACCCAGCACTGCCAAGCCCACCACTAAGCCATGTCCCTGAGCACCACATCTGCACCTCTTTTAAATATCTCCAGGGATGGTGACTCCACCACTTCCCTGGGCAGCCAGTTCCAGGGCTTGACAGCCCTTTCAGGGAAGAATTTTCTTTCCAATAACCAATTTCAACCTCCCCTGGTGCAGTTGGAGTGTTTATCACTGGTTACAGGGAGAAGAGCCCGACCCCCACCTGGCTACAACCTCTTCCATGGAGCTGTGGGCAGTGGTAAGGTGTCCCCTGATCCCCCTGTTCCCAGGCTGAGCCCCAGCTCCCCCAGCTGCTCCTGCCCACACTGGGGCTCCAGACCTGCCCCAGCTGCAGTGCCCTTCCCTGGATCGCTGCAGCCCCTCAGGGTCAGCTGTGTCAGGAGGGGCCAGAGCTGGGCACAGCCCTCGAGTGTGGCCTCACAGTGCCCAGCACAGGGGACAGTCCCTGCTGCCACACCATTGCTGCACAGGCCAGGTGCCACTGCCCTTCCTGCCCACCTGGGCACAGCTGGCTCCTGTTCAGCTGCTGCCACCAGCACCCCCAGGACATTTTCCCCGGGCACTTTCCAGCTGTTCTGCCCTCAGCCTGTAGTGCAGCAGAGTGTTGTGACCCAAGTGTAGGATCTGGTACTTTGTCTCATTGAACCTCATTCAGTTGGCCTCATCCCAGTTATCCAGCCTGTCCAGAACCCTCTGCAGAGCCTTCCAGCCTCCAGCAGATCAACACTGCTGGCTGACTTGGTGTCACCTGTGAACTGACTGAGGGTGCCCCAGTCTCCTTGTCCAGACTGCCAGTGAGGAGATGAAACAGAACCAGCCCCAGCACTGACCCTTGGGGGAAGCCACTTGTGAATTGGATGTAACCCCATTCACCACCAACCCCTGGGCTTTAAACTGGGACATCCAGTTAAAGCCAGTGTGTTCTCACAATTCTCTCATCTATGAAGCCACTGTACCTTGTGACATTAGAAAGAAAAGAGAATAGTGTTCCCCATATACACTACTGGCCTCAGAAATTGTTGTTAATCACAGCTCGAGCAGTATGGATCACAGATCCCTCAGTGCTGAGCTGTAAATGAACTTTTTTTTATTGCACTTTTATGAATGTTTTCAACAAGTAAACCAAGCAGATACTTTACTGTAGGAAACAAAAGTGTAGTCACAGAGAGAATACAGAAACATAGAAAGGCTTCTGCCCTGATGAATTTTTTTTTTTAAATTAAAAAACTATTATGAAATAATTTTATACCCTTTACACTAAGATTTGTTTTGTATATGCTCAAGATGTATATATTGTCCACACTCTACCTTGCTCTGTAAAGTACCTTATTCTGATTAAAGGCATCATGGATGCATGCTGAATGACAAAGAGTCTGAAACTGCATTGGAAGCTCAATTGTATGCAATTTTTCACTGACATTAAACAATATTAAGTATTTATGATTAAATTTTGGGTAAGAAGTAAGTTATCTCATGAGGCAGTGGTTGCATGTATTTGACCAGAGAATAAAATCAGTAGAAAATTATTTTAGATACATTTGTAGCCCTTAGAGCAAGTGAAAAATAAGCATTTTTATCACTGAACTTGCCAATTATTTAAATACATTAACCTATTAAATGAATGTATCATCATTGCCTATGCTACAAATGCATTTAAAAGCCTAGAAACATGTTGGTCAGGTTCCCAGGGCTGCCCACTCAGATTTAGCTGAGTGTGTATAAAAGCTTTCTTTTGTAAACACAGCGAGTCCTGCAGTTTGAGCAGTGTGTTTGCCCATTTTTGCATGCTCAACTTCCATGCAGCCTTCTGAAGAATGATGCTTGACATTCTGGATAGGTGGTACTTAACAGGAGAGAAGGCAAAATTCTTCAAAATATCATACTATTGAGGGGCATGCAGACACACAGATGTACTTACAGAAACAGTAGTAGAGTGTCAAATGAATGCATTTGAAAAGTAATTGCATCTGATTTTTACACTGGAACAAACAAACAAACACAATTGTTCAACAGTGTCTTTCTCCACAGACCTGTGCCAGTGTATTAAATTGAAACTATCCCTATTTATATTATGTATGCTGTACTATTTACAATCTTCAGTTTTTCCTTTTTTAAATAACTGTTGTATCTGCCTCTCTCTGAAGATGAGCAATATTTTTTTACAGTTAATGAGATTCCTATTTTACTTAAACAAGATGCATTCACTGTCTTTCTGTTGTTTTAAATTATAATTGCTATGAATGTGTTCAACAGTTTGACTTGGTTTCTTCAAATTGAGTGAATTAATTAAAAATTGGTGTTTGCCCATAAAAGAGTGAATGAGCACACTCAGTGCTTGATGTCAGAAATCAGACTGTAAATGAACATAATTATGTTTCACCTTCCTATTTAGTCATTTGTGTGGGCATAAGCATTTAGTTATTTGCAATATTATTTCTTAAACAGTTTCATTTACACTTTGGTTTTTTAAGAAGAGAGGGAGGGTAAAAGAGAAGTTAATGACTAGATAATGATTTCTTTCTGAAAGGCTGAGCATCACTTCTAATATTCAATTTGCAGAACATCAGGGTAGAAAATGCTTCTCTGATAGTTTTTTGCTAACTGTATATTATTTAGGAAGAAATTCTCACCACAGAATGTGAGAGATCATTTTGGCTCTAGGTGCCAGGGTGTTATTCCTACACACATTTATGGTATGGTGTAAGCAACCTGATATGCAAAGGTGTTCTCTCCCTGTATTGTACAATATACTGCTTTAAAGCAACAGACACTGATGATGGCTGCCATTTTGTTTAAAATAATCCATATTATAGAGTCAAAACAGCATGGCTTTTTTCCTTAAATTTACATACCCAACACAATAGTCTTTTTCTATTTTGACTGCTTACTGAATGGAAAATGAAATGCAGTTCAACCAGCACATTGCTTGTTATAATTTCGCTTTTTGTGGGATTGTTTTTCTTGTCCCTAGAGAAACTCAGCATTATATTCATGATTTGGATAGGCTTATTTAACAGTAAGCACTTGCTTTGTCTTCATGAAGGATTCCATGACCCAACAGTGCAATCAGATAGGAGAATAACTTGGCATTTCTATATAGGAATATTGTCTTGCTACTGAATCAAAAACCCTCTGTGATTACTGTGTATTTTTTGATATACATCAAATAAATAAGTCCTCAATGTGGAAAAGGATGTTATATCAGTTCATTCCAAGCTGAAACAGGATGATGAACAAAAATATGTGCAACTGAAGATTTCAATTTTAAAAGGCTAAAATTGGAGAAAGGAGGGAATATAGGACACAATAAGAACTTAGTGGTCAGTGGTTGAATATGGCCATCCTGCCTGCTACATGAAAGATACAGAAATAATACAGTGCTGGACAGGAAGAGAATTTCTCTTGTAGACAGTTGAATTCTCTGCTGTTATAAATTCCTAAATTTGGCCAGCTATGCTTTAAAATGAATTATTCTTTTAGCAAACCTGTTTGAGATGTTAGTCCTCTGAAAGTTTAAGGCCCTCTAATTTCTTAACTAAATGCACTAATAACCACTTAATACTCATTTCTTCTTTTGACATTATTATTTTTAAGACTAACCATAAATTCTGCCTCCCACTTGTTCATTCCTGTTACAACTTATGGACAACAATTATCAATTTCCATCCAAAAGTGAGGGATGTTTTTGTGAGAGTACCCAAATAGTTACAAGAGTTTGCCAGTTCAAATTCATGTGCCTGCATTTACTGGCTCACATAAAATACCAGGTGCAAATTTTCAGTTTCTTTTAGAGCACTGGAATTCTACCTCAAGGCTGAAATAACAGTGTCAGGACTACACAAAGAATTCTCTGTGCCAAACGTGCCTTTGATCAATACATTAATTCTCTACTTCCATTAGCATCAACTGTAATCTCAAAATCATAAGATAATAAATAAGAAAGTAATGAACATAAATTGTGACCTGTTATTTTCCTTGGATAGCCCCTGAGCAGTAAAACAGTGGAAGAAATAGATCAGTGAGGCTGGTAACCACAGAAGTGTTTTTTTCAGGTTTCAGGTTATTACTCAACAGGAATTTTATCAAATATGGGAAATCAGTGAAATGTTTTTCTTTCTCATAATACTGTTTCAATTAACAACACAGATGCATTTTAAGCATTAACAACTATTCTTAATCATCTACTAAAATTTGTGGAAGCCCCCCTTTTACACTGTAGTGCAATGCTGCAATTCACTAAAACCACTTTGTTCCTGCAGAAAGTTGACCTCAGGAACTCATAAAATGTGGAGTGTGATAATTTTATAACAACTACCTGAATTTTCCATTTACTGGTTAACAGCTTGTCATGGATTAATAAGTAGAATATTGATAGTTAAAGATGAATATGAGAAGAGATGCATGAACAGTAAATATAAGTAGTGCAGTGCTCATTTAGCTGCCATGTTAGACAATGAAAAGTTATTTTTGTAATGTCATGAGACACAAATCACAAAATACCATCCTGAAAACTGGTATCACCTTGCAATCATGAAGGCTGTATGACCTCAAGATCTTTAGTTCAAAAGATTTTTGAAAGATAGTTACCTTGTGAGTGTCTGTTCTGCTGCCCAAGGATACAATTTAATGTTCAATTTGTATATATGGTGTGCTTGGGAAAGTGCAAATCAAAAATCTGCCAAAGTACAAAAAAATTGATGGCCCAAAGTTGTTGACTAAATTTTACCTGTACTCTTGTAATAAAGAAAATTTAAAATTTTTATATAAATCTAGCTGTTATTTACATGATCTTCAAGGCTTTTATAGAAATATAGGAACTAAAGATGCAAAAGCCAGAGCTGAACATACCTATAACAAAATAGATTCAAAATTAGAGAGAAAACTCCAGTTTGTGCAGCAGCAGATCTATAATAATAGGGCTTGATAATTGCATTTGATGATGTTATTCATAACTTGATAATAGCAGGTAATATCTTATACCTCATTGAAATGTTTCATATTTCTGGTATCATTTATCCTTTTCCCTCCAAGACTCAAATTCAGTTTCTTAATGATAGTGTTCAGTGATAAAGTGATGATTATTTTGCCATATTTTGCCAGGCTTTTTGTTTTTTTTGAGTGGTAGAGGTCAGAAATTCCACAATTCACATTGCAGAGGAAAATATCATTTTAGCAAGAGCATCAGTGGAGAAAAATAGGTGTTCTGCAAAAATGAGTTGTACTGAGATGATTTGAAATATACATTCTTGCTTATTTTAAATAATTCCTTTGATGTAATACTTATTGACTGATTTAAACCAGAGATAAATTTTTTTTGCAACATTAATGGTGGGAATTCCCTCAAATTAACAGAATCTTCATCATTTTACCCTATGGAAATCAATCAGATCTTATTTTGTCATATGAAGAGTGTGAAAGGTACTCTTTAATGGTTACAGACTTTCCATGTAGAAGAAAGGAATTTTTCAGGATCATGACTTAAACCCAGAGTTTATGCTAGTTGGATATGGCACTCTTAATGGCAATTAATAAATATATTTTTGAATTTTAGGTTTATTATTTTTGTTCTGTTTTTGTTTTGGTTTGGTTTTGGTTTTTTTTTTGTTTTTTTGTTTTTTTTTCCTAAATAAACCCCCCCAACTGTCAGGAAAGCAGGAAAGTAACAGAACATATGAAAAAGCAAACTATAAATGGAGTAATTAAGTAAGGGTAAGAGAATTACCTTGGAAAGCATCCTGGAAAGCCTTATGGAATAATTGGACAAAGTCTAAGGAGGCAGTGAGGAATCAGGGACCAGTAGGTAGCAGTGATTTATGCACTTCCTCATGAACATGTGCAACTACCATTGAGTTCCTCTTAGAATAATTAGCAGCAAAGCAGCAACACCAACAATAACTAAACAGCAAGAAAATGCAACAAAACATTCTACTAGGCTGCTATTAATAATTTCTTTAAATGTTTATATAGGCATAAAGCAGTGTATGTAATGTGGTACATAGAATTTCCAAGTGCAAAGGGAAAAAAAATTATTTCCATTGGGAAAAATGTAAAAGTTAATATAATTTGTGGGAAGTAGAATGAAAAATCACTGAATATACACAAACAAAAAATAATTACAACCAAGATGAAACTGCTCATTAAAGACCTGCCAGGTTTGGTGATAAGTCTAATTTTATTTGACAATTTCATAAATGATGTGGGGGAGGAATAGACCTTGAATTACATTCTTAGATTGTACTAAATTGGAAAGTGCTGTATATTAATGAGGACAATAATACTTCAAAGGTACTGGAAGATTTTAGAAATGTGAATATAAGGTAATAACATTATTTCAGTTTGGGTAGAAAATGAGAGTATAAAAAGGAGAAGCCCTGAAAAGAAAATTAAACCATAAAGAAAATGTTGACCATATTTTTAAAAACTGAAAAACAGAGACTTAGAAACAACCAGCAAGTGATGTTTTTGCTGAACTAAAGCTATTGGTGATTTAAAAGAGAGGGTTTTATTACTTTTCAAGATTGCATTCCTTTGAAAGTCTTCTTGCAATGTGAAAATATTTACTTAAATAGCTCTCATTGTCTTTCATGATGCAAATTACAAATATATATATGTGTGTGTGTGTGTGTATGTGTGTGAGTGTGTGAGAGAGAGAGACATTACATAGCCTCTTCTCCAAATCTGAGGGGTTGTTTATATCTGCAGAAATATATTCCCAGACATGATAATATCCTGACTTACATTCTGTAGAGATTTGTACCTTGATTAATTTTACAATGAATAAGTCTACTCCAGGTAAATAATACAAAGTTATGAGGTATGGATGCCTTTGTAGGATTGTCTGCAAACTGCTGTCTGCAAAAATAGACTGATAATTTGTCTGCAAATATATCAATGCAGAGTTTTAAGTAATAATGCCTTCATGGATGAACTTTTCCAATTTTTCTTTTAGAAAGTTAAAAAAGAGTGGGCAGACTATGGGATGACATTGCAGAATCCTTTAACACCCTTGTAATAAGAAATAAAGCAATTTTTATTATGGTATGAGCTGATTTATGAAGCTTGCATTTCAATCCTATGTTACATAAGTAATAATTTAAAAAAATCATTATAAATTTTAAAAAATCATAGAAACTTAGCTAAAGGATTAAATAATACCAAATTGCTTACTGCATTTCAATTTACTCAATTAAAATAGAGTATCACATTCTGCTTTTATTAAAGGAACACATATATTATTGGTTTACTTCTTTTATTGTTCTAAACATTTACTTCTCTAAAGACATTATGTTACTAAAAGTTATTCTCTTATATCTGTTTCTCATTTTCTTGTTATATTTTGCTACTCCTAAGTTCCTATTTGCCACCTCCCAACAGAGTTGCATATTTTGATCCAGCTCACATATTGCAGTGATTTCTGAAGTCACATTAATTTTGCACAGTGATCCTGATCCTGCAAAAATTAGGCATGTGTTTGGCTCAAGGATGAGAGATTCCTAGTTAATGTAATAGTTGGTGCACCAGGTAACCTCAGTCGAGCTCTGAAGACACCAACTTTAACTCCCAGTCTTTACTGTCTGCATCGTGATAGACTCCTTGCTTTATTTTCCCACCTCATGCCCCTGGAGACTCCTCAGTCTGTTCTCCATATGTCCATCCCTCTGCCTCATGTAAACACAGATGTGGGCCTCTTGTTTTATGAAGGGATACTGGGGAAAGGTGCCTTCTCATTTACAATAATTTTATTATATTTAGAAAACCACTTCATAGGATCATGGAAACATACAGAATTTTAAGGATTATGACAGACCTGAAAGATCATCCAGCCCCAAGCCCCTTGCCATGGGCAGAGACAGAGCGCTCCATCCAGCCTGGCCTTGGACACTGCCAGGGATGAGGCACCCACAGCTTCTCTGGGCAGCCTGTGCCAGAGCCTCACCACCCTCATAATAAAGAATTTCTTCCTAGTATCTAACATAAATTCCCCCTCTTTCAATCTGTACCCATTACCCCTTGTTCTGTCACTACAGGTCCTGACCAGGAGCCCCTCTCTGGCTCCCTTCAGTTTCCTTTCAATCACAGCAGCCATTGGAGCAATGTGTGCCATTCATGTCTCAGGCTTGTCTGTGCATGTCAGTCCTGTTTTCTCTTGTTGATTCTGGAGTATTCTAGGTTTTCTTTTATTTGCATTAGAAAGAATGTCAGAACAGCAACTCAGTGGTTCCTCAGTGGAACACAGCTTTCATCTGCTTCTTGATATCTTCAGAAGGAGTTTTCTCACAGTTGGATCACACCAATGAAGCAATATGACAATGAGAAGTGTGGCCATTAAAAGCAAAGGATCAGGCTGGGTTATATTTGTCTCATAGGGAGCTTCAGAAGCACAGTTGAAGCAAGTTATGACTGTGTGAACTGTAAGATTTTGTGGTTAATCACATGAAGCTGTCATAAAGAGGAATCCATTCATTGTAAAACACAAAGGGTGAGAAATGGATGAGTGTATGAGCTGATCAGCTGTGGCTGTGAGACATCAATATAATGTATTTATGAAAACAATCTTGAATATACCTATGGTCTCCAGTCCATGGAGTTAGAAGGAATTGAGAAAGGAATTAGTACAGATAAAGCTGATTACAGTTACTGATAAGTGCAAAGCCTATCTTACAAGAAATGGCTGATGCTTTCTTTACCTAATATCCATAAATTGGGAAAAAATTGTCCCAGTTGTTGTTTTAGTTGCTAACTATCTTCATTAACATGATTTTCCTTATTTCTTGTGTGCATTTGTTGAGTTTCAGCTTCAAACCATTGGGTATCATTATGCCTTTTTCTGTTAGAGAAAATAGCTGTTTATTACTGTCTGGCATTTTCTACTAAACTTCAGCCACATCATCCATTTGGTTTAATAAAAATCAAATTGCTTAAGTCTCTTTTTAATTCATTTTTTCTTTGTTTGATTAGTGAAGGAAGATGGATAACTTGCTGCTCATATTGTGCTGTCAAAATTGCAGAAAAATTCCAATCTCTATGTAAGAATTGTGGCTGTATAGTTACATTTCTGACTTTTGAAAAGAGAAATGCACGTTTGCTTTTGTGCACTTGAACATTTTTAGTGAATCCTTAAATCCTGGGCAGAGAGCATATGGTGCCTTTACAACTTTATAAAAAATATTATGGTCTCAAAGTTTTGGATCATATTTATATTACATGACCTAAATTTTAAGGGAAGATGTTAAAATATAATTATATTCTCATTTGCATATTAAGCGTGTTTACAGATATCTATATTGTTTTTCCCACCAAATGGCACTAAAGTTAGCATAGCTTAGTGTATTGGGATTTTGGAATTGCAGGACTATTCATTCCAAAGCAGTTTTGTGTGAATTTTCTTATATTCCAGCTCATGTCAGTAAATCAGTAGATTATTCTTTAATTAGTAATGCCAGAAGGACTGCTGATGGAGATGTTATTCTCTGAAGGTGCAGATAAACTTGAGATTCTGATCTCTGGTGAGCATTAAAGCTTCTGGGACCCTTTTCAAAGATAAAAGTATTGACTAAATATATTGACTAGATTGCGTTTTGGTTTTTGTTTCTCATCTCATGGTTTCCTGCTGTTAGATAACGCAGGTTGTGTTTCATGTGCTGAGCACATGCATTAGTAATGGTACACTGCTACAGTTGGAAAGTTAGGCTCAAAATACATGCCAGTCAAACAGACTTTTTTATAAAACAGCTTAATTTTGTGAGGCTTAATTAGATTCCTGTGTTTCACATTACAGAGTTATATCCCACATCATTTTATCCAGGATAGTGGAAGATGAAATCCCCTTCCAACCATATTTAGAATACTTTCCTAGTTGTCTGTGTTTCTTGTCTGAGTATTTTTCTACAATATTATCATCCACATTAATTTCACAGGGAAAAGACTTTCCATTTAAAATTCCCCCTGATTCTGCTCCAACATGTTATGGAAACCTTACAGGTATGAAATGCAAAATTAGATAAGGTTTGGTTCTAAAAAAGATGGGAAAAAGCCCCAAAAATGTTCTAACAATGCAATTTTCCAGAAAAACAAGGTTTACTTTTTGTATTAAGTAGTTTAACTACAGGTATATATCTGCCTGTAAATATACATGAGCAGAGAAGTTCATCTTTACCTACAATCAGAGTGTAGAATAAATAAGGAATGCACAGAAAATTTACTCTTTGCAAAAGTTTTGGTTTATGTCTTTAACTTTCTCTGCAACAATTTCATTTAAGATGCTGGTACACTGTGGTGATTTTCACAGAATGTTCTCAGGTGGGAGCAAAAGTGGTGGAAAATTTCCCATGGAAAAGAAGCTCACCCAAATGCCAGGTCTCCAAGGCTGCTATATTTAGATAAGTGACTAAGTGCACATTAAAAAACAGTGAATAAAAATTCTCAATATAAAAATTACTGGCAGAGCAAGAGCTATTTCTATTTGCTTGTATATACCAATTGCAGAAATATTAACTGTACAAAATATTAACTGTACAAAGGTAGCTTGGATTATGGGATTATTCTATGTATTTCAAGAGCTGGTGTGGTTTCCCTTCAGTTTAAACAGCACACTTAGGGATGTAGAGGAAGTCCCTTATCACTTCACTAAGTGTGTCCAACATTGAAGCTGAAAACTTTTCCTTTATTTAGCAGAAATAGCAACTCTCATGGTCTTTTTAGGCCAGCATCTGTTAGAAGAAACCAAATAATTCTGTCATGGTCACAAAGCCAGTCTGAGGGTATCTAGCATCCACAGGACAGGAAATTCCATAATTCAGGACTTCAGGAGGGTTTCACCCCCACCTCAACCCTAATTTTATCCTATTTCCACGGTCATCTGGTTCCAAAGATAGCTTTAAACAAACACCATAGAAGAAGGTGAGCAATATTTATATTGCATATCTATGTCTTTCCTGTACTGGGCAGGAAGTCTTACAGATACATGGATTAACCTCCTCTCTGAATGTGTAGGTGACTAGTTTATGGGGCCTTGGAAGATGGAAAACTGTAAATTGTTGAAGCTTCCTTCCTTCTACATAGATCAAAATAAAAAGTGGTAGAAACATTTTAAAACCTCAGCATGTCCATCAAAAAAGACTTATTAAGTTTCTTTAAGTAGAATTTGGCTGGCAATATGATCGGAGGAATGAAGATCTTATGCACTTACTATGGTTACTTTGTTAAAGGAACAGAGAAGTAAAAAACTATTTCTCCCAATTAACTATTTATGAGATTCCCTGGGAATGACAAAGTATTAGCTTTGAATATGGACGATGTCCATAAGACTTGCCAGGCAGAACTAACATGCCTGTGGGGTTTCTTTTGAGGTCAGACTCTGAAAAGCTGTGCTCCTGGAGAGATTTGTACATATACATCACATCCTTTGAGCATTCCCACTGAAGTCAGCATAGAGGTATCCTGGTGCCAGAGGACAACAGGATAATAAGAGTTTGCATAGTCTGTAGTGATAATTAATTATCTAAACCTGTGATTGACTTCCTATATACGAACTTAATACATGTAAGAAAAGAAATAAGAAGACTGGAACATAGCATAGTTGTATAGTTCATAGTTGCTTACTCATATTTCTTTTACCTTTCTAAAAATCTTTTGTTCTTCAGCATTTCCTATTTAAATAATCCTTTTTGTTTGCTCTTTTCTGTTTGCAGTGTAGTCCATTTCATTTTCACTTTTCTTCCCTCAAGCATTTGTGAGCTCTCTTCTACCTTTCTCCTCTTTGACCTGGTCTAACAACTGTGTCCTAGCCTATTTCTCAGCTAAGTGAGGCTCAAGGGTATTTGAATTCAATTTGGGGCCATCTCTACTCCGACAACAATGTTGCTCAAGTAATACCATTAGGTCGCTAAGATACTGTACGAGGCAACAGAACATGGCTAATAAATTTTATTTCTTTTCTGGACAAAGTAACTGTGCATTGGTGTAACTGATGTACAAGGGAAGTACTCTGTTATTTATACATTCCAAGCACTTTGTGATGTTCTGCAAAATGCTCATTTGACTGTTCTTTTTCAAAATTGATCCCCCATAAGAGAATAAGCTTTTTTTTCTCTCTGTGATTCATTTAAACTTGACACATCTTGTGAATGCTGAAGCACTAGGGAGGGCATTTTTTTTCCCATCTCTGTTCTTATCAGACATCTTCTGCTTGTCTCTGAAGACGAAAGATTCCCCACAGTAAACTGTAAAAGCAGTGTGATTCTTTCTGTTTAACAAAAGAGAGTTAGTGTTAGAATGCTTTTAAAGTTTTGCTTATGGTTAGGAGGTATATAGATGGGTTAACTTTGCACTTTTTATAAAACAATTCTGAAGTGAAACAGTTCTGTGAAATCAAATAGATACTGAACTATAAATTCAACAACAAAGTCTGTACAGTTTTAAAACACAAATATTTTGTAAGTTTTATGGTTGGAGAAGAAATGGTAGGTGCAATATAATCTTGGTTTAGCAGGGCTTCTGTCCTTGTTACTAATAATATTATCATTAACAAATGATATCATTAACAAATGATATCATTAGCAAAATGTGTGTATAGATGAGATTATGTTATAGCTGATACAATATTTCTTTGAAAGCTTATCCAGAGAATGGTTTAATGGTTCACAGTCAAAGCTGTGAAAAAACCTATTGGGTAGGACTCTGTGGAATTCTATTCCTCATTAGACTTAGATGATGGAATTAAATTTCTATGTGTTGACAACATTCTAGGACAGATTTTAAGACAAGAAATTAGAATTCAAAATGATCTTTCACTTGGAGAGAGGAAAAAGCATTCTGAACTGTGTAAGCAGAAACAAAGCCTAGAACACATGTGGAGTAATTTTTTAACTTTTTACAGCATGAGCAAGGACAAACTGCATCCTGTTTTTGTATAATTCACTTCCAGGAAACTGTGGGCTGGATGGAGGCAACTGAAAGTAAAGCAGAAATGATTATCAGAAATTTCATGGGTGATCTGCTATGAAAAATGGAATAATTTAACTTATTAGGAAGGAATTTTGAGATAGAACATAACAATTTTGAGTGTGTGTGGTCTCATGATTTGGGCAGTAAGTAATGAACTGTTGAAGCACATTGGAAGTTCTGAAGGAGAATTCAGAGTAGGTATTAGGTAGAAGCATTTTGCTGCAAAGGCAGAGAATCCCTGAAATGACATTCCTAGGAAAGTTATGGCGTCCATCATTAGATATCTGCAACCTGGATTAGACAGGGAGCTGCCAGAGTGCCAAATT
The DNA here is from genome assembly GCF_903797595.1 of Erithacus rubecula. Classification (NCBI taxonomy): domain Eukaryota; kingdom Metazoa; phylum Chordata; class Aves; order Passeriformes; family Muscicapidae; genus Erithacus; species Erithacus rubecula. Next base: position 21,009,553 of record NC_136662.1, on the reverse strand, counting down.
ATTTAGTATGGTAGTGACATGAAGGAAATGACATTTGAGGCCATTTGTCTTAGAGATACACCTATTTTGTTGGTAAATCAAACTAATTCATGTTACATTTGTACTAGCTGGAAAACAGCAGATCTAGATTTACATCTTGATTACCTCCTTTACCTTCTCATTACCTGGGGGAAATTAAATAGTTTGCATTAGAGTTGGCTTGCATATAGAACAATGTAAAATATTCACAATGAAATATGTGCAAACAGGATAGTGCAACCATACTTGCATTGAAATTAGCATCCTTTCACATGCTCCTTTTGATTAATGATAATAATAGGGATTAGTTTATAAACCTTAATTCACAGGTGGAAACCTGATTTACCCAAGTAGGTGAATTAAACAACTTTTGGGATAAGTAATAAGTTCCAGGATTAGGATAGTTTGGAAGGAGTGCTGCTAAACTCTGTAAATGATACTTAGAAATGAGTGTCAGCTCATATTTAACTAGGTATGCCCATCTTCAGTGTAAGTCTTGTTGGAAGGGATGAGTGTGCTTTTCTGGATAAAGGCCAGGATAGGCTTCAAGCTGGTTGGACTCCATCCTATTTGTTCAAAAGCTTCATTTGTTACTTTCTAGGTCTGAAAATTATGATGTACAATCATCTTTGAGACAATCAAAGCTTAATTATGTCTTGAAAATAATGGTGCTAACCATGTGAACCCAAAAAGTTGGGAATTAGGAAATTGTGTGCTCAGATTCTTTCGTTACTCTCTTTCCAGGGCTACCTAAAACTTTGCTCCAATTTCACTAATTAGTAAAAGACACTAGTACATACTGTGTTCTGTAAGTACTGTAGACATACATGTAAAATACTATGTGCATCACAGATATTGCTATTAATATTTGTTAAATTACTTTTTCTTACTCATTATTTATTTTGCACAAGCACCTCCAATTTAGAACTGTTAGTGTTGCTTGTCTCTGATTAGATTTGAATAATAACTGTAATGATGCAAAATGCCCAAATGCTGGTAGGTTTTTTAGAAAAATTAACAACTTTGTGGAAGTTGGCTGCATATAACATAAAAGAAACAGAATAGCCTATGAAATCCTTATGACTGTGGGCATCTAAATTAAGGCTGTTGTCAGAAAGATGAATTTTGAGTACATATATGTATATCTATTGATTTAAATGGGACTTACTGCCAAGGCGTTACAAATGAGACTGCCAGTGCTGCAGCAGAGTAAATCAGCAGTATCAGGCACAGCAAGGAGACTGGGACAAAATTATTAATGGATAAATCTCTAAGAGCTAATTTAACTGTTTTCTTTCAGTGTTAAATAAGGGAAAAGTGTAATCTATAATTTTGAGTAAACATGATATATTACTTTTAAACTGTCACGAAAAAGGAATCGAATTTGGGGAACACTTTTCTTGGGTAAATATGTTGCTATTACATAGATTTTAATTTTTTTAGAAGTATTTCCTGGGGGGACTCTTTGCCAAAAGTATGAGTTTTATGTAAAATATTCTACAAGAAATGTATTTGTCCAACTCAGTGTAACATCTGTGTCTTTACCTTCAGTTTCTCATGCCTATTTCCTTCCTCACTGTTTTCAGGACTTGTCTTCTGTCAGTCCTTCTGGATTCAAACCTCTCTTTTCCTTTCTCTCTTTTTCTTTGATTTTGCATCATTTTAATTGTCTCTCTCCTTTCCTTTTTCCCCATTGCTCCAGGTTATATGCATATTTTAAGTAGCAGTGGCATAAAATGTAATTGCTTTTTTTAAAGGGAAAAGGGAAAAAAACAAAAAAAGAGAAAAATTCCGAAACAAATCTACTAGCCTTGAAATAATTTTCAGAAAAGTGCAGCTGTTATGTTTTTAAGCATACAATAATGCACAAACTTTCATTACGGTAAATTCTCAGGGCTGTACTTGAACTATTTTTGTGAACCGGGCTTTTATCTTTAGACTTTTTTTTTTTTTTTCCTTTAAAAATGGGATTTTGCTCTCAGTTGATGAGATTGGAAGTATTAAACTACAGTTGTCCTTGATTCCTTTTGCTGCTTCTTCATAGTCCAAATTGCCCTTCATGCAGAGCTGAGCTTGTAATATGTACTCTAGATGCTGAGTAAATGCTTTCCCTGACTGTCCCTGGCTCACTCACTCAGCCACTCTGAGTCACCTTCAAAATATCAAGATTATTGTGTGTATACACTGTAATAAATAACCACCTGCTCTGAGGTAATACAAATTGAATTCGTTGAAATATGGTCTATTATATTAAAATTTATGTTTCTATTATAATTTTTATTGTATGAAACAAATTTGTCCTGTGTAAAATTACTGAGAAATAAGAACTTTATTCATATATGGGAAGGCTTATCTTTTCTTGGGAACTATTTAATAATGGATTCTTACCCTACTCATATCTACTGCATCCTCACAGAGCTGGATTTTGTCATTCCTAAAACAGGTCAAGTAACTTAATCATGATGTATATATCCTAAATAGAGATAATTAGAGAGTTGGTTTCTTTTTAAAGCAGTTCTTTATCAAATATTGTCAACAGATAGAAAATACACCTAAAACATATTCATTCAAGGGATCTCAGAACAAAATCCAGATGTAGGGTCATTTTAGTTTGGAATTTGTAGAAATGGTGACATGATGGGAATGAGTGTGAGATGTGGTGAGAACAGAAAGACTTTTTAATACATAGTTCTGAAGCTGACACAACTCTGGTGCTTTTATTGGGCTGAAACAAGTTAATGACCTGTATAACAAATAGTTATTTTCCTGAATTAAAGAAATAAACATTAAAGAAGAAAATTTGAAATCAATTGATAAGTATGCAGGCACTAAATTAGCCTTATTTCATGCTAATTCAGCTTTATTGAATTCATATCACCATCCATAAAAGCTGCCTCTGCTGTTCAAAGTAATACCCAGTATATCTCAATTAGCAGTGTGCTAACCTTTCATCCAAGCTGGCTAGCAGAGTGAAACTAAATAGATTAAATATCAAAAAAGAAAATAAAAATCTAAGAACAAAAAGAGAAGTTAAAAACATTTTTATTTTTGATAGTAACTTAAAAAAAATACTAGTAGAATGGGCAAAATAACATTAAACCATGAGTATTCCTAAGTTTGATGGAATATATATTTGTTTTTTAAAGGTTGAAACTAATAATGAATATTTAAAGAATTAAAAATATCTTTGGAATAACAATAAGCCATACCTGTTGCTAACCACTGAAAAGAATTAGAACCTATGACCTCAGCCTTTGTTCCTATAGCTGTGGAAACATTTCTTGGCAGAGTTAAAATTTAAATTTAAACCACATTTGTTTATTTTATAAAAGGCATCCTTCAGATAACATAGTTTATAAAAATGAGGGCTAAATATAATGGTCACTTGTATTTTTGTCTCTTAATTGTGATATTTAATTTTTTAGGATGGGACACTAACTCTGCTTTTTAGCTCTCTTATCTTCTGTATTTTTGCATTAATCAGTTCAGTTCTGAGACATTCTTCTTAATGAATTGTCTTGGCTCTATTGAAATATAAGAAAATAAGTGGCATTGTTTTTTTAATCACATGTAAAAGCACAACAACAAAGACAGTCCTTGAGGTTTGAGTAACATATGCAACAGATGCTTATTGTAGTGTATTTAAACCTGAATTTCTTTTTAAACATAGCCTAATATCTACACTGAGTATTATAGAAGTTTATGCACTAAAAATACACTATAAATCCTCCAGGGTGGGTGGTGTTTCAGAGTTATTGTCTCCATTGATACCTTAATTCTTGAATCCCAAATTTCATTTCAGGCTTTTTCTGCTGTAGTCTGAATATGACATTAACTTTTTTTTCTCCCTTTACTCACTAATGGAAATTGTGGCTATCATGAATGGAGGGACCATATGCTGCTTTGAAAAGGCAGCAGGGACCATGGAGGCAGTTTATAAATGATCTGAGTAAGAAATGAACAGAGACCAATTAAGCTAGTTAGGAGGCCGAAGGTTTTGGAAAGCAAGGATACTAAATTTGGTTCCCTTCAAAAATGAAAGAAGATGGAATTAAAAATTAGCGCAATTATTTCCTGAATTTTTACTTAAAAATTCCTTTGTCACTTGCCACAACATAGCATGGTTTCTTTTCTCTTTTTAACGTGGGACAGAGATTTTAACACTGGAAGTTGCATGTGAGTGAAATTAGCAGGATGGGACTAGCAGCCACTCACAATATGGCTTTTGTCACTGAGGAAAGTCTGTGCACTAAATAATGCATGCACAATTAGCACATTAATCAGGCTGGTCAAAACAGGTGATCCAGTGAATATCTTTGTCCCCACTGCCATTTAATGCTATTCACACATGTATCTATTATAACTATTCATTTAACACCACAGGTGTGCTCAGTGCTTTGCAGATAACATGGAGATGAAGGTTCCTTTCTTACAGAATTTAAATTCAAAGTATCCAGTATTGGATGGTAATAAAATGCAGGACAATCTGAGTGGGGCTTTTTTAAACTACACTTTAGTTAATTTTTTGATCTTTATTTGGCTTGGAGAGATATTTTGGGAATATGTTTTAAGCTTTTTTTTTTTTTGAGTCTCTGAAAAGTATCCAATTAGTGAGAAAAGAGGATGTAGCCAAGGAAGGGTTTCCAGATGTAAAGGGTGGAATGAAAAAGTGTCACAGAAGAGAGCAAAGTGACAATTTGAATACCAAAAGCCTGCAGGTAAAGTCACAAATGGCTTATTATAATTGCATTTCTTTTGTGAATGCCAAAAAGAAATAGTAAATTCGGTATTAATTATATATTGAGACAAGAATGGGAAAGATGTAGTGCTGACTTAAATGCAAAGGGGAAAATCATGTTTACAGTTGGGAGGACATCTATTTTGAGATAAAGAAACCTCCAGGAAAGAACAAAAAAAAAAAAAAAAAGATTCTCTCAGGGAACATCTAAATTCTGTTAGAAAATCTCAGAAGCTCACACATAGCAAATACGTTTAAAAAGAAAGAAAAGCTTTGATTCCACCGACAACTGCCTCAGACTTCACACTGCAATGCATGAAGAGGTGTGAATTTGGATCATTATTTAGTTTACTGCTTTGTGGTTACAGTCATGAAAATAATCCATTATTCTCTTTCCCTCTTTTGTAAAACTGGTTTTTCCCCCTTGGCACAGATGATGAAGCAATGTGACCAGACTTCCGTGCAGTGGTTGGGGCTGACCAACAATTTTATTGTTTCTTTGTGCTTTGCCATGTGTCTGCCTTGATCTTAAACTCTTTCACCCAACACCATTTCTTCCCTCTGATTTTGGCCACAATCCAGGAAAAAAAACCCAAACAAACGAATCAAGGCCTGAAATTCCCAACCATGAAGGTAATACCAGCAGTACACAACAGCAGCAAAATAATGTGAAGAACGTAGATTTCTGCTCTGCCTGGATAAATGAGACAACATAACATGGTGTATCTGCAGTGTAGTGCATATCTGAGTATCTCAGAACGCTTCACGGATTGTAGTGATTCATTGTAATTGCATCATGATATTGCCATTATGTTGCAGTCATGTTATCATTTCCGTAATAAACATTTATCTTAGGAATGCTTGTGTGCACCACATAATTAGTTCTGGAATAAAGGGTGCTAAACATGAGGTGTGATTCATTAGAAGAATGATAGAATTTGATTTTTAAATTCTAGCAATTTATTTTAACTGTTACTTGTTGAAAGTGAAAACAAACTGAAGTTCTGTTAATTGCTGAACTGATACAAAACAAGCTTAATTAATGATTGAAAGCTAATACGTATTTAAATATTAGCACAATTAGTTATTGTTGAGTTTTTCATTTCATGTCACTGTAAAACTTAATTACCAGGTCTGCTCTATTTATGAGTTCAAGTAGAGAAGTTTGATCTAGAATCTTAAATAAGAAAACCCTTTATTCATCAAAATATAGTCAAGTATAGCAATTTCACCCAATATATTATTGCCTGAATCCGACCATATCACTCCAAAAGAAGTTTTGCTATGAAGTATTAATAAAAATAAGGTTATCTATTCTACTATTGAGATGCCAGACATAAAAGACGAAGCAGAAAACCTTAATTTAAAAAATCACTTAAAAGCAAAATATACTCTGTTGCAAACTAATCACTTAATTATTCTATTCTGCACAACTTTTGCCTTCTGAGGTTTTTCTGCATAAGCCAGTGATCTAACTCTAACTTAATTAGCTTGGTTAGTAGAAGAACTATGGTCATATTAGGTGCAAGGATGTTTATAGAGCATTGAGTTATGTGTGAGAACAGTACCCAGAGCTTCTGAGACTTGGGGTGTGGTTGAATTCTTGTAGGGATGACATATAAACCCAAACCAAACAAGCAAACAAAATCCACAAATCCCTATAAGAAGTAAATGAAAACTATTTGGCTTTCTTTGCTCCCAGCCCCTGAGAAAAGATAATATCATGTGATCCATGTGATGTGGTACAAACATGTAGTATAAAAACTTCTGTTTTCAGACTAGAGAAATAATAATTCTCAAACATTAATCCTATAAAAATAAGAATAGTAGGGTGAAGATCCACTTCCAGAGATAAATTTCCAGGTTTACCATGTCAACCTCCAAGGAGCCTGTGGCATCCTAACAGTGAACTGGGAGAGTTGCATCTCTAAGAATAGGAATTCAGAAGGAAATAGGCTATAGGTGACCCATATCTGCAGAACCAAATTCTTTTCATATAGCCAGGACAAGGAACACCCCCAAGATTACCTCAATACTATTGACACAATACTTCACCTAAAACAAAAAAGGGAGCAAAATCTGTAGAATTTCTTAATGTTTCAGGCCAACTACATAATTTCATATTAATCCAGTAGAACAACTTGTTCTTAACTCACACACCAGTTCTTCTTTGGGAGCTGAAACTGTTAGATGTGTCATTTTTGTGATCTCAGGTGTTTGAGATCAGTGCAACTGTGGATTGAACAAACTCATTGACATGCCTTTCCCCTGCAGCCTTTGGCAGTCTATTTTTGAATTGTGTGAAACTTGAAGTATATTTGCTCTTTGGTTACCTGTGTAGTGTCCTATTTTTTTAATGGTTTTACTGAGCTGCCTGAATTTCATATCAGCTTGCAATTGCACTCTAAGTGTAATTACATAATGTTTTCCATAAATAAGAATATTTCAGAGCACAGGGAGCAGCATATATTAATATATGTATTTTGTACTGTATTCTGTTAATTTTTGTGGAATTATCTAAATTTTTGATTTTGTGATTTTTGCCTAGAGTATTATTTTTTCAAGTTCTAATGATATGCAGAATGATTTTTTTAAAAGTAATTTTATAAGGAAAGAAATTTTAAGGTTAAACCCTAAGTTCAAGGTAAGGTTATTTTGAAGATGTATTCTATTATTAATGGGGTTTGTGTGGTTGGTTTGTGTACAAACGATGAAATCCCAAGAGAGTTAATTAGACAAAAGATAGGCATAGTGTAAGCACAGTGTCTAGCATGATAGAGTCTAAGAAATGTTTCAATAATGGTGTTACATTTGTACATTAAAAAGATTCCTTCAGCTCTGAATCACTATGTGTGTGCACTAATATGCTCACTAATATATAGTGTATGGGCCCATATATATGCTAATTGCTGATATATATAGTAAAGGAGGATATATATGTAGCATTTAAATTAGTTTGCACTTGGGAGAAGATTTTCTGTAGATGGTGAATCACAACTGAGCTTCATTCCCTTCTGCCTGATCAAAATATAACTCCTGTAACGAGCACATTTCTCAGTATGCACAGGGAAAATGATAGCTTGTGTTTATGAAGACTTTTAAGGACAGAAAGGATCTATGGGGGATGCAAGGAAATGACCTAGTTATTTTCAACACCTACAAAAGGCATCAAATAATGGCCAGGTTTTTGCAAAGAATGTTCTTTTCAAAATTAACACCCATTGGCAATAAGGTTTTTCTACAGTGCTTGTAGTTATTTTAGTTTTTGTCTGTTGGTTTTAAAAGTAGTCAAAATTGAGTACTCTGTGCCTTTATAGGAAAAATAACTATCAGCTCTTTACCAGTGATTATAGGTTACTCATATTAGAACAGAATAAACATTAGAAATCTGATAAGGAAGTGACCTATCCAAATACTTTTTTTCTGAGTGTAAATCTACCTTGTATTCAAGTTAAAACTCTGCCCACTTTTCTAAAAAAGATTAGATCATATATTCTTCAAAGTGATAAATGGCTGTTTACTATAGGTAACAAGAGGCTTTATTTCTTAGAGTATTTTTTAGCATAAAATGACAACAGGTCATAATGCCAACTGTCTACTTTGTTCAAAGCTTTTCAATGTTATTTTCTCTAAATAAATCACTAAAGTATTTAAAATGAAATGACTAGAGGCTACCAGTTTATTTTCATGGTTTTCAAAGGATTCCTGCACTTAAGGCTAAACTTTAATTACTATGTAGGTGTGTAAGTACCATAGGAAACTTGGGTTTAGTTCAAAATTATTTTACACTTATTCTAGGCATAGCTGTTTGTAATTAATCTTCTGATTTGAGGTCTTGGGCCTTTATATGATAATTCAGATTGTTTCAGCATATTTTGCTATAGTATGTAACTGCTGCCATGCCTAACTCTATGCAATTTATTTTAAAATTCTTTTCTTGTTAATGCAAATGAAACAGTCCCAGTCCAATCTTAGACAGAGAAAATTCCCAAAAGCATCTGCACTTATTTCAGCTGTGCCTCTTGCACTTTGAAAACAGAGGGACAGACTGTGTCTTCTCCAGATGAGTATTCCCATTTCCTATGGTCCATATGAATTACATTTTTATATCCTTCTTGTCTTATTGCATAGTATTTGCTTTTATGGAGACAGGAGAAAATAAGGGGCAAAGACATGAGAACTCTCTCTTGTGTCAGCCAAAGTAACTAGATTTGATACAAAGGAATGAAAATTCCACAATTCCTATGGAACAATTTCTGATTTTGATTTATTTAAGTCTAGAGAAGTGTGGAAACTGTGATAACAGGTATCTGAATCATCTAGTTGGCAGGGAATAGCATATAATCATCAATGGCTAATATGTGTTTATCAAAACCTGACTGGAGAATCCAGGGTCAGAATTGTGTCTTACACCCACCAAATTTCATTATAAAAGAGAATAAAATGATGAAATTAATAGAAAGTGGTTTTAGACATGATGTCAGACTAGAAAATCCTTTGGCATGTTTGAAAGACAACATTAATACAATTTTTGTGTAGCAGCAGTTATTATTACTTATTGTACCACAGTAGTCACACAGGTGATGATCAAATAAAGCTTGGTAGGTTTGAAGTTTGAAATCAAGTTACTTCTCCTGTGCATTTTTCTCCTTTAAAACTTTTTTTTTTTTCTTTTTTTTTTTTTTTTTTTTTTTTTTTATTAAGAAGAAAATACCCTCATATTTGGAATTGGTGTCTGAATGTGAGGTTTTATTTTCCAAGGAAATTTTAACTGATATGTGAGTTACTCACTGGAAGTATTACTCAAACTTTTGAATATAGGACTTAATAATCTTTTTTTTTTGCTTGTTTGTGTATGTCTGCATGACTTCAGCAAAGAACAGCTTTCTTTCTTCAGTGGCAGGTAGTTTTTTTGGTTTTTAGATCTACAGTGTTTGACATCATTACCATGATTTGAATGAAAACATAAAACACAGGAAGATCACAGTGATAAAGAACTGAGCAAGTAATAAATAATGGAAGGGATAGGTGTTCATGTCCATCTAGATGAAAGAACTTTGGCATAGGAAAAAGGACCTTGAGAAAAACAGAGATGAATCAAGTTGCTTTATGAACTCAATGTATAAGGTCAAGCAACTATAAAATTAGAAATTTGGCTGAATTAGAAATCCTCTAGAGAAGAACGACAAGAATGAGTAAAATATTAGGAAACAAAACTTTCATAATAGGATTTTCAATTCAGTAAATAAAAGTATAAATAGAATGACTGGAAATTGAAGCTGAGATTATTTATGACTGAAGTTTAATTAATGCTGGAATGATTTACCATAGACTGGTTCATTCTCCATCAGTGGCAACTGATGGATATTTTCACTCTAAAAAGTGTAGACTTTAATTCAAAATAGAATTAATACCTGCCTTTATTAGAAAAAAGGTTATATTAGATCATCACCATGATCCCCTCAGGCCTTTAATCTGTAAATTTATGAAATTCTCAAGCTGGTGTGGTTGCTCTGTTGCACTGAGACCCTGCTGATGGTCACTGCATCTAAATGTATTTCAGTATGGCCACACTAATGTGAATCTATTGAAACGTATTATCTCTGTTATAAACTCTGGATTCAATTGTTTTTCTTCCAGTGAAATACAAAATAATGCTTATTTCAGGACTCCCCCCCAATACTATCACACACTGTCAGAATGAAGTGATCATCCTGAGGATTCTGAGGAGTCATTCACAAACCCAGCCTGTGTGCCTGCCTGAGATGGAGTACCTGTATGAACAGAAAGTCTATCCTAGGCAAATGCCCAAAACAAATGTGTCATTGTATTAAGAGAATGGAAATTAAATTTCAGGGCTATAAACTCTCAAACTTGAGAAAATAGTAATATATAAACAGTAGTAAAAAGGTTGTTAGGTTTCCTTCTCTTCAGTATTCCTCTCTAGCTTATTCCACAGAAATGTTTAATATATTTTGCCTAAAATATTTCAGACATGTTCATTTTGTTGGAGTTACAGACAACTCCAAAGCTGTTTTAAGGAAGACCATTAGAACTCAGTGATTAACAGCTCTGCTACCTATGTCAGCCATGTATCAATGTATTAGAGAAACTTCATTCTCATTCTTGACAAATTGCTGCAATTCAGGAAAACAAGTTTTATTTGAAGTAGGGACTATTATTAGTTCATTACTATTAATAATAATAATTTCTTTAGCTAAGAGCTGCTCCAGTGTGATATTGGGTATCTGATAATGGTGGTTTGTTATTGTTGACACTTGCACTCAGCAATGCCATATTATACTCTTAAATTTGCAGTTCTTTCAAGAGCAGTGGTGCTGTAGGAGGTTCCTCAGTGTTTGTTGTCAGTCAGCCAGGGAATAAATCAGCTACATTTTTCCAGAACTGGAACTCTCCTTTCTGAAGTGTGTTCAGCTCTTTTACCTGAGTTATGCTTTGGAGTTTTATTCAGCAGAGGCTGAAGTACTGGAGAACAGTTTTCCATTAAAGGAAACAAAAGATCTTACATGGATCTTTTAGTTAAATGTTCACTTATATACCTTGTTACACACAAATACTTTTCTGATATTTAAAAACACTTAGAGGAATTCTTATTACACTAAAGGTTGTAGGGGTTATGCATATCACTATGCAGATGAAGAAATTTAAACAGCTGATTTTAGATTCTTTTGTGCCCTGACTTATGACTTAATTTAAACCCGTGTGGGAAAGTTGACACGAAAATGCACCAGCCCAGACATAAATTCACTCATCAGCGTTTTACCATAATGATTGACAATAATAGACAAGACTAATGATAATTTACTTGCCCGTCAAAAAAATTTCTCACCCCAGGCAGTGGGCAATTAGGACTTTACAAGGCTAATTTAAGGTTAGTTATTGTGAATTCTCTCACTTTTAAAGTTCTATGATATTCTTTGTCTTATTTTTAAACAAATGTTTGCAACAATTGCTGCATTTGAAAATTGCTTTTCTCTATAGTTGTTTTTATCCTTTGAATGGAAGTTATTGACTTCTGTATTAATGTCCTACTGAACACATTAAGAATATTTTTCAAGTTACTAGGAAAATATCCGTGGAAAATGGATAATTTCTTCTTTTTAACTCTCCCCTGAACATAAAAATTTTGAAAACCTGTATTTTTATTTTGTTAGTCATTTAGTACAACAGGGTCTGGTGAAGAGAAAACTGTATAACTTGTTGGCTGATATAGCTGATCTCTTGGTAATGGCTGCAATATAAAAGTATTACTATTATATTAGCAGAAAGTCACATTCTGAAAATTTGGACCTGAGTTTATTGCCATGTGATGAAATTTTGATTCATCACAGGCTCACTGGCATGAAAATGATCAAAATGTTTTCATGCCTTCTTTCTGCAAAGATTTAATTTTCAAACAGTTTTATTTCATAACTAGTGTGAAATATCCATAGTAGTTGTTGGTGGTGGCTGGACTAAAAATACCAGTTGTGACTGGGGAAATGCACCAGACAAATTTGCTTGGATCTTTTGATTAAGTGTCCTCGTTAATCCTAAAACTCATCTTACTTAAATGTCACAGTCCAAAGTTTAGATGTCCAGCCTAGATTAGGTGTCCAAACACCCTCTGTGCTTCTCACCCCACTCAAGTCACTCTGAAAGGCTTTTCATGCCATTTTAAAACAGCTTGTGAGAGGGACTGGGGTGATGGATGGCTCTGTAGAGATGCCTGCCTCTTTCCATTCCTCCAATCCCAGGCTTTTTTTCAGCCCATGTCCAAGCCTTGTCAATTCTTCCCATGGCATCTGTCACAGATGTTACTACTTCTCTCTACATGCTCCTAGAACTCTTACTCCACACTCCTTCCAACATTTGGGTATCTGGGAGATGAAGGCTGGATTTAAGAGCCTACACTGTTCTATGCACACACCTTACACGAGCTCATTTGACCAAGAGCCTCATTAAACCAAGCCCTAGTGGATCCACTGCTCTGTGGAGATTCCCATGTCCTCAGCCCTAGGAGAGACCATGTCAGTGTTCTGCTGTCACTGGTTTGTGTTTAATCCCAGTGAGGAGTTAAACTCCTCTTCCCTGAGCCACTTTTGCAATAGGCTGCTTACATCTTAGCCAATAAGAGAAAGCTTTTATTTATAAGCCTGGTGCCAGCATCTGAACAACTTGGAAGGACTAAAATATCTCCTCAAACCCTCAGATACAAATCGTGCAACAATAAAAAATTCCCCAAAGTATGATGTTAGTCATTTTGCTATTAAGTGCTATATATGTAAAGGACAGAAGACTGACTTTCTGGAAGGACTGACATCTTCTTGACAGATACAATTGGCTTTGAGTTTGCCTATTCCCTACCTTAATGGATGACACCTGTAAAAAAAAGTGAATCTATTTTTAATGGGATAGTCCCTAAATGACCCAATTTCAGGAAGAGTGCACTTTCATGAATATTTATTTAATATGAAAACACTAAAGTAAACAAGAAACTACATGCTATAAATAAAAAGAGCCCAGAGGGTCAAACAGTGATAGACTGTATGATATGAAAGCTAATTTTGTATTGCTTTATGCAGCATGTTAGCAAAACAGATCCCAGTGTGTGGCTGCTGCTCACCACGGCAGTCAAGAGGTCTTTGTTACCTCTGCACAGGCAGCTTCTGTGCACTGAGAAGGGCTTGAAGCAGACACCATGTTTTAAACATATATTCTTGTATTTTTTCTGTAAAAAAAACACCTCCAATTTTCTTCTGTCCTCCTTTAAAATCCTTAACACTCATTGTCAGTATGGGTTGCCATTCCAATTTAGAATGTGTTTATATAGGAGATGCTTTTGAGAGGGCATGCAGAGACAAGTCCCTGGTTATTCTCCAGATTCTTGTTAGTCAATTTAATTCCATCTAGGTCTTTCTATTTATTGCAGACTTTCTTTTTCCTGTGGCAAAACAATAGCTGGTGTTCTATAGGGTGTCCTTAGGAGGTGAAACTAATAGCACTGGACAGCATTTGGGGATAGGCAATTATTATGTTCCAAACAGTTAAAAATGTATTGACAAAATAATTGGCAGAGTGTATCTAGTCTTATTCAACTCTTGCCCCCATCAAATGAGTTATGTAGGCCCACCGTGTCAAGTTTATATTTTCTTGGACTGGACATTTTGGTGTGCAGTTTATTTCTAAATATATTGCATCACTGGGGTGTGAAGGTGAAAAAGACCTCGAAGTAGGCCACTAGAACTGGATATTTACTGGATATTTACTCTGTGTTTACTACGCTTACCCAGAACAAGAAGTGGTCTAGGTAATGAGAAGAGCAGCCCTGGAACAGAATGAAAAATCCCACTTAGATATTCATGCCTTTTCCAAGGCAAGTTCTGAGTAATTTAAAATAACAATTACTTTATTAAGCTTTATCATGAAACTGCATTTTAGCTAGAAAGCCAACATATCTAACCTCTTTATCGTTGCTTGAATTATAAGCAATTATATTTGAGAGATTGCTATAAAATGTTATAAGTTTTAATGCAAATTTAGCTCTTTTTTAAGTCTCTAAGTGCCAATATACCTCATACATGACCGATATTTAATGGAACACTCAGCATTTGAGGCTGGGCAACATGTGATATTGCTTTTTTTTTTTTTTTCTTTTTTTTTTTTTTTCTTTTAAGCAACACCAAATCATCACTCTTTTGGATTTAAAAAAAAATACCAGTTTGAATGACAACATTTATAGGAAGTGTGTGAGAACTGCTTTCCTACACAGAGACAAGCTATAGCCAAACCATCTGGTTCCAGTGAGACAGTAACTTGTGAACCCACTAAATTCTTGTAGGCTCTCTGTAGCTGACTGTCCTGTGAGACTTTCCTTGCAGTAAACAAGACATTGCCAATTAGGGTATCGTTGGTAACCTACTGCATGCAATCTAAAGATCTCCACACTATTTGTGGGAAGCCACTCTCCACAGAGTCTGGCTGGAGCCACTCGTGGGAGATTGGTTTTCTCCTTGTTGAGGACCAAATCCTAGTCCAGTTATTTTAGTAAACACATAAAGCAGCAAATCTTGTCTTTTATGTCTTACCTTGAGAATCAAGAGTGTTTTACACACTGTTCTCCCCATTTTTAAAATTGCAGGAGGTGCAGGAAGAAGACACATTTTAAGAGCTGGAGAAAATGCTTTATAGTGGGAGATTTAAATAGCTCAATCTGTTTATCTTATCAAAAGAAGGTTGATAGGTAACATGATTACAGTGTGCAAGTAAATTCACAGAAAGAAAATATGGTGTATTTAAAAGCTTTTTTTTATTCAAGCACAGAACCTTGGTAGAAACTAATGCTGGAATCTTAAATCAGGTAAATCAGATAAAACAAGTTGGAGTGAGGTGCAAATTCTAACAGATCAGAATCATTGTGTGCTGGAGCAAACTGAAATTGAGGTTCTATGTCCTGGGGTACCTTTGAAAAGGGACTCTATGCCCTGGCTAAAATCATGGCATTGTACTAAATAAGAGGGTGAGTGACACATTTAATGACCTGTCAGCTGCAGGAAGCATTTTATGAATACTTCTGTCCTTCCCCTATGTTAAAACTATGAAATGCCAAAATTCTCTTCTGTTGGAGACATATTGAGCCCAAGTGCTGAGTTTGTAAAAAACACTTATGCACATGCTGAACCTTAATGGATTCCAAGATGCTCAAAACACACACACACACACACAAAATAAAGGAATTAGAGAATTTATTATTTGCCAAGACTTCTAATATCATTTTGACATGACATTTTACAGCTAGGGTTCTCATGCTGAGGTTCACTGCTAGTCTGCTCACCTCTTGCAGCTGAGCATGTGCAGAGAGCCTTGTTTCTTTGTTTTCCCCTAGCAACATGCATTAAAAGAAAGAAAAAATACCCTTTGACTTCACTGAAGTCAAAGGCAAAACTCCAACAAGCAGTGACAGGGCTAAGATTTCACCTTAATATTTAGCTAATGTTTCTGCCTTGATATGCACAATGTGTGTACTTCTCACAAAGATTTTAAGATTTTCCAGTTTTGCAGGTGGAAGGCCTTGGACTGCACAGTTGTGAATGAAATGAAGGATTGACTATGAGATTATTTCTGTGAATACAGATGGATTGCTATGAAAAATATTATGGGATTTTGTTTTGCAGTATCAGAGATTATACTTATTGTCATTTTATTGTTAAAAGTTCAAGGTTGCACATTAAAAAGGAGGACTGCATAGGAATAAACTTTACTTTTGAACATTTGCTATGTCTCCATGAATTATGAATTACGAATATTTTTATTTTAAAAAAATAAACAAAATAAGAGAATTAGTCTTTCTTATTTTACAAGTGTACAACTTTTTCCTAGCCTGCTGCCAGTTTTTTCATTTTCAAGTCCCTTTTCTCCATCCTTTCTGCCGTACATGCTAATCCCCCTTTTTATAACTCCGTCTCTGAGTGATTCATTTGTGACAGTCACAGAAGCATGCACTCCAACACCCACACGCAGGTAAATCTGCTGCGGTGATATATTTTAATTACAGATTTAGTCAGAAGTAATTAAGGTTTTATGTCACAGGGATAGCAGAGAGTTTTAAAAATTCATGTGGTTTCGGTCTTTGTGAGCGCGCAGTTTGTGACACAATGGCTTGCAAAACAGGAATGATCCCTTAGTGCTGTTAGATTAATTAATAGAAAGAGAATAAACTTAATGGGGCTAGAAAAGTGCAAAAAATTGTGGTTTTTCCACTGTATATCACACAGATGGAATGGTCGTCCTGGGATTGCGGCGGGGGACAGTAATTGCATTTTAATTACAGTGCTGATGGCTTCTGCTTCCTACCAGATGGAAGGCCCTTTTAAAATAGAGGCACAATAGCAAGCCTCTGCTTATTTTCTCTTCTGATGCTGGCTAACATATAGTGACACAAGACAAAAGCTATTATGGTATGGTTTGATCAGAAAGACTTTATTCAGTGCTATAATACTTCATAGTAGGAAGAAAATCCATTCTCTGCCAATATTAAAAAGGCTTTTCTTCTGTCTAGAAACTAAAATGGAAATATGCAGGGAACTACCTACTACTTTTATTAGTAACAATCATAGTCAATCACGTTGTTGCTAGGTTGATAATATTTATAGAAGGAAAGAGAGATAACTGAGACTTCCTTTGTTTAGAATGCTTAGCAAAGATGGTTCTCAGGATGGCACTATGCAGAACAAGGAGCAGGTTAGATTGAAGTTAAAAGATGCAAAGATTGCTCTGTGATGTCCTTTATTTTACAGATATTATTGGGAGTTAGCAAACATAAAAGTGCTGATTATTGAGAAACTGATGTTGCAGAGAAGGGTCAGATCTGTAAATAGTGTGAAAATTACATTCAAAGCCATTAAATTACATTAAGAAGCATACCTTTGTAGATGCACATACAGTATTCATAAGTGAATAAATGAATTATATTTAATAATATTTCACCTTTTTGTCATAGTTTAACTGCTTCATATATTAGTTTACTTCAGCAATATGCCCTTCCACTGTCATTGCCTCTTTGAGACAATAGGCTCTCTTATTTTTTTATTGTAAAGATATATATCGGAATCTTTTATCTATGCTTTGAGTCTTAAAAATGTGCAGGTACCAATAAATAAATTTGCTTAATAGTTACGGTATAACTGATTTATTAAGCTACTTATTTGTGCCAAGGGTCACTCTCTGTAATTTTTGTGGAAGAAATGCAGTGGTTACCATGCTTTAATGGTACTGTTATTTAATACTTGTAATAATTAATAAAAATTAGCACATTGTAGCTCAGAAAGATGTGACTTTTAGTGCTATGCTGCCAGCAACTCAGCTGCCTCTCGGGCCGTTTGCAATTAACCCACTGGAACAGTTTCTGCGTTGTCAAGGATGTGCTCAAAAAAACCTCTGAGCAGGCAGCCCAAGGTTCATCCTTGGAGAGTGGGAAGATGGAGGGGCCTGGGGAGGGACCTTGGAAGGGTCCAGACAAAGGATTTCTCTTGTTCTTTCTCTGACTCTCTGGAATTTGAATATTGGTAATAGTGGGGTGTCTCCAGATGGATTATTCTTCATTAAAATGTGTCTGCATAAGTGTTTATGCAAACAGTATTTTTGCAGGCCATTAACACGCCCATAAATTTCTTTCATAATAAATTTAAGCCTAATTTTTTACTGCTACAGTCCAAAAGGTCACTTTGATTATTACATTAAAGGTTAAAAAAAAAAAAAAAGAAATAACAAAACCCCAAAGAAGTGAAAATGCAAGTGAAATATTTTGTGTTTTCCTCACTTGGGTATTCATGAGATTGTAATCAGTTAATATTTTGTAATCAGTTAAAGTGGGAGGGCATGCAAACCCATTGAAAGGAGGTCTAAGTATTCCCAGTGATCCTGACAGAACTGGAAGAATAAACCTTGAGTACAAAATATAAAGTCACTGATTAGGGAGTTGCACTATCTGAAAGTAGGAGGGCGATAGAGAAATAAAAACTGCTGTTGAATTATTGCAATTGAATGGCAAAAAAGGACATATTTTTCTGTGATGTGTAATGAGGAGTGTTGTGTTTAAGATGTGAGATAATTATTACAATTTTGCTCAGGCTGGTGATGTTGAAATGGATGACATCTCTTGCTTTAGGATTTGCTTCAAAAAAGGTACAGGTAACTTGATGAAATTTTGGAGGGCAGTCTAAGGATACAATAAACAGTGGTTCTTCATATCATCATGTCATAGAATTTTACCCACAGCAAAAGATTTAAATTAGATTGCAAAGAGCTTTTCTAAGTACAGAGTTAGTGAATGGAACACACTGTCTGGGTTGTGAAGCCTCTTTCATTAGAGATTTAGATAAAAATGTTCTCATAGTAAGGGATATGTGAACAAGATGAAATCACAGGAATGGAAATGGTATATATCTGAGTAGTTTTGCTCTTTGTCAGTATTTATCATAATTTTCTCTTATGGTCCTGCAATTACCCCTCATGGTTCCTTTCAGCTCTTTTTTCCTATGGTTCTTGAATGTTTGGTCTTGTGCTCTTCCTCTAATTACCTCTGTGTTTTAATTTCTGTAAAAGTGTAGATCAACAACATCAAATACAAGTTTCATATGGGACAAAATCCACTCTTAAAATCAGATATGAAATTTTCAAGTACTGAAAATTAGGTTTTCATTGAGAGTTTGTGAAAGTGTTATAAAGTGTGAGTTTCATGTTGGAGCAGCTTAAAATGTGTGTGCAAAATTTTTTGTACTTCACATTCAATCCAGAAAAGCCGTCGTTTGTTGAAGTCAAGAGAAAAACTGCAGAAGTAATAAAGAGATGGCAAATAATTGTCTAAGGCCATGGTGCAGCAAGAGAAAATGCCTGCTGAAAGGTATAAATAGGTGTGCTGGCATCAAATTTAGTGAATCATTTGGTTAAATGCTCCCCTGGGTAAGAATTGATTAAATAATACCTAAGATTGGGAAAGGTACATGGTGATGCCTTGTAAATATTTAAAAGTAAGGGAGAGTATTTTGAGACAGTATGGGAAACTATTAAAAACTAATGGAGGGAAATAAAATACTACCTTAGTGCAATTTCAGGAAGTGACAATATCCAAATACACTTGAGGATGAAGATTTGATCATGAGATCAATACACTTTACAATAGTTTTCCAAGACTAGTGGTGCATAAAGACATAGAGGTCATAGTACAAGGTCAGATAAAATGTCTGCCTATAACAATCTCTTGTGGCCACCAGCAGATGCTGAAATTAGAAAATAAAAGTAGGTGAGACTAAATAGCAGCTACACTAATTAACATTTAAAAAACAGAAACAAATATTAGTAGAATGTACCACGGTAAAAACAATGCATCACTAATTATTGGAGTAGGGAGCATTACTTGTTTTTTCCTTCTCCAATTTCAAAACATCTATCTTAAGAAATGTGATTTCATCATCAAGAAAAATCATCAAAATTATCTGGAGTGGCTAAGAATTTACCAGCCTCCTTATTTAAAGAGGTTTAAGCAGGTATATTAGTTCAGTATTAGAATTATGAGATTTCTCTCACTCTTATGCACAGTTTAGGGAGAATGAAGATGGCTTTAAACCTGTAAGAGTTAATGCACAATTCTTTGTGTGAAATTTGCTGTTGGCCATCACAGCACTTGTAGGCCATTCATATAATAAATATCTGATGCTTTCAGAATTTCTGGGCTGAAAAAATTACCATAATCTGACCTCTAATTTTTAAAATATAAAATGATACTTCCTTTTTTTCTAAGGTAATGTGCTCTAGCACAAGAAATATTTAGATCCCAAAGAACTGTGGCAACATTAGCAGAGGTGCTGGACATTTGTATAAAAATATCTATTTTAATTGTTCTATTGTGTTTCAAATAATAAATAACAGAAGATTCATCTATCTAGCACAGTAATAGGTGCTATAGAAATTAGTAAAAAGAAACAAATATTTGACATGTGTATATCCATATTTAGGCAAATTGATGATTTCTGGCACTGTTATAAAATTCTACACTGCAGGGAAAGTTTGCCAGCAAGGAACAGAAGGAGTATTGACTTTTTACTATAATGACATTTCTGTCAAATTAATTATAAACTTGGGAAATATTAATCTAATTGAAATAATACTGCTAAAAGAAAAATCAGTTTGATTTCTTTTTTTTCCTGACAGTTCAGTGGTTCACAAAACTTGAAGGACATGAATACAAGAATATTAGAGAAGATAATTGCTAGTATTATAATCACTTGCATGAATATTATTGAAAAGTATCAAAATGTCTATTAAATGTCTATTTCATGTCTATTAAAACTCCAACTGACAACAATGGAAAAAAATTATCTTTTAATAGGGAATATTAAAGAATTTAATTGAATACTA
Source organism: Erithacus rubecula (assembly GCF_903797595.1). Taxonomy (NCBI): domain Eukaryota; kingdom Metazoa; phylum Chordata; class Aves; order Passeriformes; family Muscicapidae; genus Erithacus; species Erithacus rubecula. The sequence continues at coordinate 20,988,882 of NC_136662.1, read as the reverse complement.
AAGAAAATAATAAGCAAAGCAGTAATAAAGAAATATTTATATTATCCTTATTAATTTATTATCAAACACATATTGATCAGCAGTCTATCATATAATAAATTTTTCATGAAATTTTTCAAAAAGTGGAAATAACCAAATTAAGATGATATTCACCTGCCTATCATGTGTATTTTTGCCAAACTAAAGAAAGAGTGTCCTAAAATAGATGCCATCATGTAAATTAAAGAAAATATGAACTACTGAAGGATTCTATATGGTATTGCAGTGCAGGAAGGATAGACACTCTTTGTCAGGTTAGTGAAGGCTGGAGGTACATGCAGAAACCCAGCTCATTCTGCTGGAATGGGCTAAATCCAAGCTGAAAGCCAAAACCTGAGGGCAAGCTGGGGAGCTGGTGAGTGCTCAGCATTTACTGAGCACAGGATTTAAGTGTAGAATGGCACAAATGAACACCTGTATTCAAGCACAAGAGACACAGAAAAGTTGGAAGACTGACAAAAAGCCAGCGACAGCACCTTGTTTGTACCTTGGTGCCTTTTATGAAGCCAATAATCTGAAAACTGAACTGGGTTCTTGATGCTGTTTTCTTTGCAGGTGCATCTGAAAAGTGTAACAACGAGAGCTCTTGAACCTAAAAGGTTCCCTTGAGTATTTGAGGCATCTTCTGGTTTGCATGTGAACAGACTTAGCAGGCTCCTGGAAGTGGCTAAAGCAGTCTTTGTTACCTTATTTTGTATTGGTTGTCTAAACAATGGCCTCATAGGCACTGGGAAAGAATGTTGTTTAGACTGAGTTTAACAAGTGGTGGATTCTTGAATCAGGTATTTTCTTATTCACCACACTTGGATCTTTGAAAGAGTTGTTGACTGAATTATATGGCATGATACAAACATACACAACTGCACCATTTCCTGAGGGACAAGGCATGATCTCCTTTTGCCCAATGCCATGCAGAATTTACTGATGGATTCTTGGGGCATAGACTGAAATCTTTCACTGCACCGTGAGAAAACCACAGAACTCCTCAGTGACTGTCACTGCATATTCATTTCCATCCAAGCCATGCATATGTTAGGTTACACTTCTGCAAGAGGACTGCCTTGTGCACTGCAGTGCTCAGTGTCAGCCCCAGCACTGCTCCTCTTGTATCTTCCTTATTGGACACTCCCAAGGAAAAGAGAGGGACAGAGGAAGGAAATCTCTGGGAAACCCCAGTGCCACAGGGTCAGTACTGCAGGGCTTCCAGACCTGGATCCTTCTGCATCAAGGAACCTTTGGATCTGTGAAAAGGGACACAGATTTGCTTTCAAACAAATGCTGGACGTGGTAAGCATTAACAATTCATACTTTTCTCTACAAATGGTCTGAAAGTGGCTTGAAGTGCAATGCCTTAATGTGTAAACAATCCTGATCTTAATGTGTAAACATTCCTGACAAGTCCTGTTGTTGGTCAAAGCTGCTTTGGGCCTAACAAACTGATTGGCTGACTCTTAAATATTAGAATGGGCTTTCTATGCTGCAGCTCTGTTAGATTCAGGCAGGATTGAGGTATCTAGAACCTGACTCAATTCTCTGCAGGTTCTGTATCTCACCATGTGAAAAAAATTGTACCACTAGTGAAAACAGCATGAAGCTTGTTTTTTGTTACATTTACAAGTTGGAAAATAATTGGTGCTACTTTAATATTAACAACTTTGTCATGAGAGACAGTATTCACAGGAAAAAAATGCTTTTTCTGCTTTTGAGTAGGTGGGTAATACTAAAGCAATTTAGGTCTGGTTGTTAGCTAGAGAATAAAATTAACCCCACTTTTAAATTGTATTCCAGAGATGGATGTTGGAAGCAGAGTTGTTTTGCAGCAGTGGCATGCTGTGACTGAGAGCTGCACTTACTTTTTACAGTAGGTCTTGTTAATCTGGGCTTTCTAAAAATACAAATGTACTTGATTATCTGTTCCTGTTCAGACTTAGCTTTCTGCAGTCTTTCCTAAATTGCAGTCCTTGCTCTGGAAGGGCTTTGTCTGTGTGTTTTGGAATTGGATGGTTTTCATTGTTAGTGATACCTCTGGATGACACATTATGGAGAGCTGTATTCCAATGGTGTGGCAGTATTAACTCCACGCTTAGATCAAACACTTGGTTGTTTGGCTTAAAATTTGGTTACCAATTTAGTTTTCTCAATGTCTGCTTAAAATGTGTGGCTGTGCTATGACTACATGTTTGCTTTTATTATCTTCATCACATAGTTAAGATAGTGCAAGAGTTATTCAGAAATGCCTCTCTTTTCTAGAAATGTATTTGTTTAGGGTTTCATTTGCAAGTTCACTGTATGTTGATCCATCACTGAAGCAGGCAACCCTTGTGTAAATGCAGTCTACATAAATAATACTGTAAATATATAAAAGACATTTATCAGAGAGTAGCTAAATGAACCCTGCATAATAAGAAAATGATAAACTACTTTGTATTAATTGCTAAAAGCAGTGATTCTATTTGACAGAGCACTGAACTGAAACTTAGGAGATCATATTCAGTGGCCAGAGAAAATTTGCTTATCAACTTGCTTCATTTTCCACATCTATATAATGGCAAAAATGTTATTGATTTGCTTTTTAAGGCAGTTTCAGCACTTAATACTGAATCATTCCATATATGAGATGTGTATTGTTTATAATCTACTGAACAGAGAATTACAAAACCAAAGTGACACTTTGTGTCTAGAAACTATTTGGAGTAAGAATTTGCAAGCCTTTAGGAGAGAGATTTCCAGATTTATGGCCTTTAAAAAGCACTGACAAAATGTGGTGTGTCTAAATGGGGCAACTTCCATACAGCTTCTGGAGGTTTTAACTGTTGACTAGATTTTGATTTACTTGTGGCAGATAATTCCAGGGTGCATGTTTGTATTGCAGACACAGGGGTTAAATTGCTCCTTTGAGAAACAGAGTAGTCTGTTCTGTACAGATTTAGTTCCAAGCCCAGGTATTTCCTGGAACATCAGTTCCCTACCACTCATCCCAATGTCCCAGTCCACCCATCAGGGTGGTTGTTGAGCCATCTTCCACAGCACATCTCAACAGTCTTGATGAGCACAAAATGGAAATTATGGCTATGGAAGGCCATGTAAGTTTTCTTTCCTGCTCAAAATAGCTTCCTTATGCTTTAACACTTCCTGTTTGAATTCTGCTCTTCCTTAGTCCTCTTCCTTAGGTCCTTTATAGAACAATCCATCGTATCAACAGTTTTCTTGTGTATGAAAATTCTGATTCTGATTGAATGAAAATATATTCATGTAGGTCAGCTTCTTGAAATACAAAATAGGAGAAATATAAATAAAATGAAGCCTGATTATAGTTCCTCTTAAACTCAAATAACATTCTCCCTACAACTTCTCTAGAGTACATGCCTCTCAATTTTTGCTATAGTTGATTAATCAGTATTTTCTTAGAAAAGTCTTAAAGGAATATATTTTATTTTAAAAAATCTTAAGGAAAATAGTTCAGTGATTCTTTGTGGAGAAGCTTCTATTCAGTCACACTTTTTTTTGGGCATAGAACTGTTTTTATCTCAAAGACTGCAGATACATTTACACTTCATGGCCAGAGTGTTTCTTTATAGACTGCTTCTGTTCTTGAATCTCTCATCTTCCCGTTAAATAATATTTATTACCATGAATGCTTTTAGAGGAGCTTTTCAACTGTGAGGAGTATCTAAGGAAAGAGAAGCAAAAAAAAATACTATTATTATTAAAATACAAATGACAATTATTCAATGCACATTCGTAGTAAAATATGTAAAAAAGTGACTTTTTTGTGTGTGAGGAGCAGTCTACAAACTTTGCCTTCATTACTTGGCTTTCATACATTACATTCAATGTTGCAGCAAGATGTTCATTTAGTGTTTAGAAAAAAAATTTTACCAATTAAGTTGTAGTCAGGGTCAGCAAGATGAAAGAAAAACGTGAGAGAAATACTTTGTATTAAATAGAAGTTGTAAGCACAAGTCTACAGTTTTGTCATGGTTAAGCTTGTATTTAATTTCTTCCCCTCTTAGTTTTGGAATAGTACATTATTTGATGCCAGATACCTTGGTTCATACCCTATATCCAAATATATCAACACTTTTTTCTTTTTTTATGGCATTTGACATAGTTCTGGAGCCAAAGAGTGAACCTCAGTATTTCAGCATTTATTAGGGATTACTGTGTATGTGTGATGAATTTTGTCTTGCTGGAGAGAGTGATGAATATTTGAGTCAATATGCATATGGGATAGGTTATTCATATGCTCTGGTTCATATGCACAACTATAATTTCAAGCTCATTTCTTGACTTCATTGCATTAAAATTCTCAATCACGGTGTTTCATTAATGGGTTTATTGCCCTAGTAAGTTTCAGTGAACCCCAGGAAAAGAATAGAAACTGTCATAAGTAGATTTTAAAAGTTTAGATATAAAAATCTGTAGCTGAAATATCTAATCATTGTAGTATTGTGTGCCTGGCAGATACTGTAAGGGGTGTATCGAAGTGAATTTTAGGTAGTGCCACAGAAAACACTGATATTCCCTTTGCAGAGGTTCCAAGTGATACATCCATTATTATTAGAAATAGGCTGGAGTCAAATTTCCAGAGCAGTCTAGCTCATCAAAGGCTGAGGAAAAAAAAAAATCTATATCTTATTTCTGAATAAAATTAACACATCCTTACTCATTATTGCAAAGTGAAGTCTGGAAGAGACAGGACAATACAATGCAACCTCCTGAGAGGAAGCACAAAGCTAAAATGACCTCTTAGACTTAAGAAGAGCAGACTTTTGTTTAGGGACCTGCCTGGAAGAATCTCATGGGTTACAGCCCAGGAGGAAAGAGAGGTCCAGGAGAGATGATTTGTTTTAAAGGAGTCCCATCTATCCTGGTGAGAAAGAAATCAGGTAAAGACAACAGGAGTCCTGCGTGGATGGATAAGTTGGTCCTGAAAAAGCTCAAATGTGAAAAAAAAAAAAAAAAAAAAAAAGGATAAGAGATGGAAGAATGGTAGGTGACCTGGAAAAAGTAAAGGGACTCTGTGTGGACATACAGGGATAGGGTTAAGAAGGCCAAAACCCATCTGGGTTTTGTATTTGTCCAGGGACTTTGAGGGAAGCAAGACACTCATCTGTAAGTACTTCATCAGTAAAAGCAAAACAAGAAAAATTGTGGGTTTGCTGCCAAGTGAGAGAGGCCATGTGGTGATACAAGACACAGAAGGACTAGGACTAGGAATTTTGACCAACTTCTGAGTGATTGTTGGTCAGGCTGCTTTTCAAGACTCTCAGCTCACTGAGGCTGATGTAAACTCTGGAGCATGGAAGGCTTAAGGATGGAGGAGAATAAAGTGAAGGAGTATGTAAACAAAGTAGATTGTCAGGGAAGTGGATCTAATCAATGTGCATAAACATTGTTGGGAGCTGCAAAGGAGACAGAGGGGGTGTTGTGGAGCACAGCTCAGTTTGCAGGCTGAGATTCAGGCTGAGCTCTGGGTGGGAGCCGAGACCAGAGGCTGTGAGCTGCCAGCCCTTGGTTAACAAAGGTGACACCATCCAGGTGAGGGGACCCTGAGAGCCAGGGCAGGAGCAGGGCACTCAGGAGGGAGAGTGGGACTGGTGTGGGGACACTGTGAGCATAGAATTTTTAAAAAATTTTTTTTTTTGCTGTAAGTCTGATGGAATACTGAAGCGACTTGCCCTGAGAGGGAGTGTCTGTCTCTGAAGATATTAAAAACTTGTCAGGACCTGGTCCTGAACAGACTGCCTTAGTTCACACTGCTCAAGCAAGAATGCTGGACAAGACAACCTACAGAGGTCTCTTCCAAACTCAGCTTTTCTGTGATTGTGTGAATATAAAAGAAAGTACATTTTTGCATCAGAAAGAGCAGTATTTAAGCATTTCCCAACTAACAAATCCCTTAATCAAAGAAAATGGACTATTATTCTTTTGTAAATGCTCACCCAGAATAAGAAAAAGGACTGTTCTTAGGAACATTAACTGATGACCTCTTCTTTCTTTATTGTAATTTGTGATAATATGGGATGGTGTTAATGCCTTGAAAATGACAGTGCATTGTAAGAATGCTTTGCAAGAATTCTTTGCATCATTGTATACTTTAAGCAGCAGTGGAGATTTTATTTCAGTTCACTCACATGCAGAATTTGCATGAATGTTTTGAAATAAATACTAGCAAATAATAAATATATTCTTCCCTGCTCTTCAAAGCATTGCTTCCCTTATGCACATGCTCTACCTAGCATGCTATCTCTTCCTAGAAACATTATTAACATGAACAAAAATTTGATATGATCAGTAATCACAATCAATTATTTGATTAGTCTTTAATATAGATGACACTAACAGTCATGTACGGTTGCATTTCCAATAATAAACATTTATAGCAATTATTTATATGAAATATCCATACTGTGTTCCCGTACTACATTTTTCATTAGGTTCCCCACAGAGATGAGACAGTAAACATAAAATTCAAAAATTCATAACATTTTTTATTAGAAAGCATTCAAGGACCTTCAGCATTTTGACTATGTTAAAACACTCTGTCAGTTCTCTGTGAGGTTACTAAGATTAATTGCCTTTTCTGAGATTCAAAGAGCTTCAAAAGTACACAGTCTGAATGTGAATTTTCTGTACGTTCCTGCTTGTTGCACAACAGTAAAATATAAGCTAGTTTGTCCACTGAGCATAAATTTCAGAGTTTATAATAAATCCTAATATTTTCATATCTCTTTAAATAAAAGCTAGGGACAGGGAAGCCAGTGGATGGTGAGGGAGTCTGATTTCCTCTTCCCTTTTTCCTGTGCTGCATATGGTAGTTTCTTTCTGTAACTGTGGATCTGAGAAACTGGATATGAAAAGTTCTGCTAAGAGGAGGGATCTCTGATATTTTTTCTTAGCATCTCTATGTTGGTTCTGATGTCAATTTCAGCATACAGAAACTGAAGACAGGATATTTGCTTTGCTTCTGTTGGATACAGGCACCTAACTTGCTTGTTTTACAAGTCAAAGAAATATGTGGGTGAATAATAGAATTCTAGAAGTCATTAATGGTCTTTAATTCATCTCACTTAAAGGTCAAAATTTTTTTACATTTTTACAAATATTTACACATCACAAATATTTTGGCACACTATTTCAGTGACATTTTGGTTCTTGACTCATTGAAATAAGTGGGAATTAGGAAGTCAGCAAGTCTTTGAGAAGATGACTTTAAATCCTTGATAATTCTTGTACAGTAGGATTAAAAATAATAACTACAGAAAGTAAAACAGCCAGGTCTGCTTTTATTTATCTCCTGTGCAGCAAAAGTGAAGAAATTGGATAGTGGTCAAACCTTTAATTCTTTTAAGTCATAAAAAGTACATGAGCTGATTAAGATCTTGCAGAAAAATTCCACTGTATAGTTGCATTAGAATTGACTGAATCCCAGGCCTTGTGCTTGAGCCATTGGTCATATTGCCTCAGTCAAATTATGGAAGTACTGCAATTAATTAATTCAATTACTTGGCATCTCAATCTGGAGACTGGGAACAAGGAAGCCTCAGCTGGGTCTGTTGATGGCACTTCTGAATTGCCAAAAATGTTTTTGCCATTTTCTCTTTTTGAGGCCTGATAAGGTAATGCTTCTACTCTTGAAAACTGGTGATGAGTACCAGACCAATGTTTTAGTGCATAAATAGCATAGATTGGGCTATGTGTGTTTGTGTCAATGCATTGTTACACACAGCACCAGGCCATGCAGAGTCCTGCAGTATTTGCTGTGAAGTCTCCAATGACTCCTGGTTGTTCCACAGCAAAGTGCAGTATTTTCCCTCTGTACTTAGTTTAGGCACTGAGAACAAGATTGCATTTCTGTCAGAAGCTGGTGTGTGATTCACTAGAGGCAAGAGAGAAGCTTTCTTCTCTCTTTTAGAGGCCGTATCTGTGATCATGTTAGCATCTGAGTCTGGTTTAATTTCAGACCTAATTAGGCCAAGCAGTGCACTCTCCACAAATATGTGCAAGTGAGCCTGGCTGTATTTCTGGCAGTGCATCTTGGAGAAAAGTGATTGGAAAGTTCATCCACAAACTGGTTTTTGCTGTTTCAGATCCAGGCAGGAAGAACCCAACTTGTCATACACAAGGCCATGTTTACCTGACTAGCAGTAAGACTAATTATCAGTTTAATAGTAATTTAAACAATTAGATATGGACATTGCTGAAAGAAAACTAACATGGAAATCTACAATGCTATCTTTGCCACCCTTTTCTACTGTGTGAGTATACTCTGAAAACCAGCAGAATATGGCTTATGGTAGTCAAGGGTTACTCTTCACATTGTAAAAAGCTGGAGAAAAAATTTTAAGCAAAGTTATTTCTTTGAAACATAGTGGGAGTGCAAAGGAGGAAACTTCCTGTTGTGCTGAGATGCTGTGAAATGCATCACATTTCAAAACACTACCATCTTTTCTATACTTTAAACCCACCATACCTACTAAAAAAAGAATGCAAAAGTTTCAGTATCTCACATGTATAAGTTAGGCTGCCTGCAGTTTTAATTTAACTGTATGATGGGATACTGCTTTTTCCCACCAGGGAGGAAGAGGTTAAACAGTTGGTTTTGAAAGATGATTATTTGAAAGTCATAACAGGACTGGGAGAGTAGGGATTTGCAACCAGATGATACAAATAAGGGGTGGGGAAGGCAGAGGATGAGAAGTGTGGAGTGTTCTGCTTCTACAGTTTTTAGAGTGAAGGTTTAGTGATGTTTTTGAGACTGTGAGGGCTTGGGGATGGTGGGAACTCTTGCAGAGATAAAACAATATTCTGTCTTGTCAATGGTGACTCACCTGAGGATTATGTTAAATGCCCATAATTGATAACAGGAAAAGATATGCAAAGTGGAGGTAGGACAAGCCCAGGATAGAGACTGCACCTCTGAAAAGTGTGAGGATTGGTTCTGGACTGCTGTGGAGCTGGAGGGTTGCTGTGCTGTGGGCTGCCCAAGCAGCCTGCCTTGTGAGCATGCACTGCTCTACAATCTTTAAATATGTAATCTCACATAAGAGATAAGAATTTAATGAGCAGTGATCCAGTATTTTGTTTTATCATGTTCAGTGTGTGGTCCCAGGCTGCAGTATAGGCTGTTTACTATATGCCATTTAAATGCTGTGCTGAAGGCAGAATAATTAACTTCCTCATGGGCTTTTCTATAGCACTCATTGTGGTGAGATTGGAGTGTCTTACAATGTGAAATAAATTGCCACCTTAATGCATGTTTGTTGAGGAGAGACTATTTCTGCTCTCAAGCACAGACAAATGTCAGGCATATTGTATGTGCCCAGTTTGAAACATCTGAGCCTTGATTTTTGTGCGTACTCACCAGTATACAATACTTCATTTGATGTACAGTTCCTATTTTCTCCAGTTGCAGCTGAGACTATTCAACCATTCCACAACTCTCCAACCGAAAAGCTGAACTAAATAGGGAACACCTGTGAGAATCTCCCCTTTGAGTTGCTTTCAGTGTTTGAAGTTTCTGGTAGAGAAAAGCCTTATGTGTAGCTGTACTTTTATATAAGTGGGATCTTGTGTGCTCCTGCTGTCGTGTTTAGACTTAGATGCAGTGGTTTACAATGCTCCGAGGAACTGAATGTTTGGAATTGTTTATCATCTTCACTGAGCTGGGACAGGTGAGTAAAATGATAGAAAAACTTTCAAAATTGCTCAACAACGTAGACTCCCATTTTCAAAAGCACATAACTTGTTTATGAGCTTAGATGCTTTCAGAAAATTGCTTTCGCTTTTATTCCGTAATAAAGATGATGAAATAATAACCATATCATTGTAATAGGACAAAAATTTTAATGTGAAAGTGCTTTGCATGCAACTTTTAACAATATTCCAAAATTTCGTTGAAAGCTATTAAAGAGGCATATCTGAATTAAATAAATGCAATATATCTGCCTTGTGAACACTGTATAATGATAATTTATCTATTATGTAACTAAACTGCATCTTTAGAGGAAAGGAATGCTTCTTGAGAAAACATCATTAACTTTATTGCTGCTAGCAACACCAGAAATTTTCAGTCTTATGTTCTCACCTAGAACATCAAGCAAATCAGCTTTTCTGAGAGGAGAATACATACTTGACTTAGAAAAATAAGTTTACAACTGGAAAGTGAATGTTTCACAGCATTTTAAACTCTGCATTGAATATGTACTACAGAGTGAAGGCCTAATAATAAAAGCCACCAAGAGTATAGCAACACTGTAGTGTTTTGAAACTGATTATTTCTTAAATTGCTGCGTGTAATCGAGTGTATTAACATTGATTACTGCTGACAGCCTAATAGAAAGAAGATAGAAAAAAAAGTGCTTCAAAAAGATGCATAGCAAAGGATAAAATAGTACATGCAATACCACTTGTGAAACTGAAGAACATTTTCATAATTAGTGACTAATTTGTATGATGCATAATGTAAAAATGTGCTTGATTTTAATTCTCTTTATATAGCTCCTTTTTTTCTCTATTCCTAATTTCCTGTGGTTGTCATTGCCCTTAAATACTTCTATTTGCTGTAATACTTCTCTGAGGTATTTGAAGAATATGCTAATATAAATTATAATGTTTTATCATAAAATATATAAATTATATTAGCATAATTCTCAGTTTGAACCAGCTTTTGACTGTGAACTGACCTGAGATCTCCACGTTCACTTTTGCAGTATCTTTCAGAGGCTGTGGTACTGATCTGACTATGCTTTGTACTTTTAGTCTCTTAAACTTTTGAAATGCAATCAGTAACTTGACTGTACGGTGTAGTTACAATTAAAGCTTTTCAGAATAATAGAATTAATCTGCTTTATTACATGACATCAATCTTGCATTTAATCTGTTAATGATAAACAGTGTTTAATCAAAATATATCTCCTGAAAATGTATTTGGTCATCATTTAAAGATCTCAGTCAATGGAGAAAAGAATTGCTAAATTCAGTAGTATCTTCCAACCTTTGCTTTTTAAATAAAAAAATTAACAGTACAGGTTCTTAAGAACTGTCTGGCTGGTTGCATGTCTAAAAAGCACTTAGAACAAAGTATTTATTGTCCTTTGGAAAGGTTTAACATACTGTATTTCAGCCACTTCTCTGCCCTTGCCTGCACTGGCAAAGTTGTGTGTGAAATTTCATCATGATCAGCACCAGCTCCTTGAGAGTTGTGTGTGATACAAGTTCCTTATGCTGGTTCTGTAGTGGAAGAAGCTACCTTGGATAAAGGCCAGAGTATAATTTAAAACTGTTTGTATACAGAGCTAATGCAGTATAATTCATACTCTGTGAAATGACACTTTAACAGTGTGGTAACTTCTTGGTTTATGCTTGTGTTTAGCCTTTTTTTTTTTTTTTTTTTTTTAAATTAAAAGCACTGAGCTCCAGCAGTTTTGCTGTAAGGTACTTTCAATTCAGTTTGGGAATTCACTTGTCAACAACCACTTAAAAACAGGAACACTAGAATTATATACAGCCCAAATGTCAGACTTTCCAGTGTCTTAAGTAAAATTAATGTTGTAGTTCTTATTTTATTCTTTATTTTCTGGTTTAGGCATTCCAGAGTCAAATTTTCCTCTTTGCAACACTCTAGGAAGTTGCAATATTTAATTACTCATCCAGTATGACCTTGGCATTTCCTGCATGTGATATTATGCTTAGCAAAAAGTTTGTTCCTTCTGAATTTTTTTTACAGGTTAAAAAAAGAAATTGTAATTGAATAGATGCACATAAGGCAAAATAGGTGTTTCAGTTCACTTCTGTAGCTGCCTGTCCTCTGCATTATTTGCTTGCAGGTTTTACTGGCAGACTGGATCCTTACATTCAGATGAGTCCCCTTCAGATTTCACATTAATCCCTCCAATGCTTTTCTGAAACAGCTGATGAGTTTCACAGAGTAGTTTCCAGTGGGAATCATTACCAAGTTAGCTGTCTCCTGGTACACCTAGTACATGCTTTACTGGTATTCTGTCAAGCTAATCTGTAAATTACTTGCATGCAGTATGGATTGAAATAGTTTTAAAAATGTAATAGTTTTAAAAACTATATTATGGGTGAGATTAACGTAATCAACATCACATTAAAATAATAAAATACCTTTTTACAAGTCCCATTTTCCATAAAATAATTTTGATTGACTTTTTAAAATTATTTTCTCCTTTAATTTGTTATCAATTGAATCCCCTGTCAGCTTTTTCCTCCAACCTCCTCAGGACTGATGGTGTGAACTGGGGTAATCTGCCTTTCTCCTTATTAATATTTTTATGGCATTCTAAGACTGTAAGAATTTATATTTTTTCCCCACAGTACTTTGTTAAAAGCAGCAACCAGTGGCAGATCAAGATCACTTCAGCATCTCTTTAGTGTACAGGTCTACATAAGTCTTTTAAGAGTAACTGCTTAAAAAAAAAATAAAACCAAAGTTACTATAGTTGAACACTAAAGCACAAAAGGTCTGAATAATTCAGATAGATTTCAGCAAAATGGTACAAAATCCAAAACTGGTCTGAGGTTGCCTGGCCATCGTGGATTGTGTTTTTTCAGCACCGTCCTCTGTGACATTCAGGACTGATTCCAGCCCTGAATTTCCTTACTGTTGTCTCTGCTACAGGAAAATAGAGTGCTTTCCAGAAACTCCATCCAAGATAACAAATGCCTGTCATGTGTTCTGCTATCTCTAAATCTGCATTTACAAGATTTATAAGAGGCAATTGTTAATTTTGTTTGCTGCAGCCAGCTTGCTGAAGAGAAATGGACAAGAAAGGAAATAAATTCAGTATTTGTTGCAGAGTAAAGAAAATGCAGGAAAGGAGGTTTTCACCAGTCTTTTATCATTGAGTCTGCTGTGCTCTGGCCTCAGCATCATTTATTCCTGTCCTGGCAGTGATCAGTCTTTTTGGACACCATTAAATTCATTGTGTCTTTTGCTCCTTGCAGACCATTAGGAAATTGCTGTAGAATTGCAGTTTATAATATTACTTACCCATGCAATCCCTGCTAAAAAGTTATCTTCATACACAGAGTGAACATCTTGACTCTGCATTAATGACAAAATCATAATTCCATTTAAGTAGTGAAAGGATTTTTCTATAAGTCTTAATTCATTGTCAGGCCCTTGAATTTTCAAGGAAAAGGAGAAGATGGTCCCCTAATGAAATTGAATTGGCTTTTTTTTTTTTTTTTTTCTGGTTCAGATGGAAATTGTAATTGCCACTGGCCGCTCTTGCATGTATTTGTTTTTCTGAAATATTCAGAATTACAGTGGGAAAAGGATTGCTGCAGCAACACTGTGTTTCCCAAAGGTTGGTTTAGGGAGTCAGCCTGCAGAGGAAGATGAACAGGAATTTTAGCCCTAACTCTTGACTTTTCCCCCTCGTGACTCCTCCTTTCTTTTGTGTTTATACCTGTGTTGAGAAAGTATTGATCCATCTGTTAGCCCAGGGCAGGGGGCAGATTTCAGTAAGATGTGGAATTCCTTGAGGGAAAGGGGGAGGGATGTGTGGAGAAAAATCACAGCAGTAGAGTTGTATTCCTAGATTTTGCCATAGAAAATTTGAATATCAGTAGGTGGCAATTCATATTCTCACTGGAAAAAAGTTGAATTTATTAAATTATCTCAGATATAATCACTGATTTCTCATTACTGCTGGCACATCGCACTCTAAGGGCTTGAAGCATTAGTCCTTTATCTCTGATTTCTGATACAAATGTATTTTTTAAGGGAAAAAAGACATATGTATCCCACATTAAGTGCTGGACATGTATTATAGTACATCTATAACAGAACAGAATTTTATTTTGAACAGTGCCTTTCTTAAAACGATTTTGGAACTCCTGAATGAGTCAAATGCTGTAGTTCAGTGCTGCACAAGCTCTCTGAGTCACTTTGTGTACTCTTGACAAGAGCCCAAGCAGAATGCTGATTGTCAGAGCTGCCCTGGGGAGGGGATGCTTTCAGTGCTCCGAGTTTCATCCCCTGCTCCCACTTAGGAGATGTGGAACTGTCTTTGAGCTCACCTGAGGAGTCACCTCTGCAGCTGTGGCTGAAATTAGCCCAGCCTGGTTTTTATGACACAATGTGCAAGTGCTTTTCCTGGCAGTTCTTTCCCCCACACCTTCCCCCTCTGCATGTTTCTGTTTTATTTTGGCATTGATCCTACAGCTCTTCTCAGACACTCTCCTACGAGCCCACACAATGTGAGGTAGGTGCAGCAAATTGTGCAATCAAGTCCATTAAATAGAATTGCACTTCCATAACAAAATATGACAGCTGTCATTTAAAGCTGAGAATTCCCTTCCCCAGAAAGCATATTTTATTCTGAGGCAAGAGCAAAGAAGATATTCTCCAATCAAAAAAGACAGAAAAATAGGAACTATAATGGGGGTTATTTAAATCTAGCTTAATCATCTGAGCAAATAAATGGCTTACATATGAACTGATTTGTGTGGTTGGTGCCACAAAGGGAGGGAAGACAATTCCTGACAACTCATCCACACTTCTGTGGCATTGAATTTGTAAAGTAAAATGGGCTTAAGAGTTTTATTTTAATTATTCCATCTGGTTCATACAGAAACTCTTCTAGACTGAAAACTCTGTGCAGCATAGGCTTAGATTTCTACATGACCATTTGTGCTGTGTTTGGATTACTGGGACATGTTCCAGCACTGACCTGTGCCTGATTATCTGCCAGAAAGTCTAAGATAGTCATGAGTAGAACACAGAAAAGCAACTTTCCTCTGGGTTTTGGGCTCCTCATACAGTCTGTAAATAAAGAAATTCTGGTACTCATACAGCAAAACTCATAAGCGAACTTCTAAGAATTATTTTCATTCCTTCCTGTGTCTTTGATAAATAACCATTATGAAATGCAGATTATACAGATAATGCTGCATATATGTATATGAGTTTGATGATAGGCAGCAGGCCAAAATTTGGCTAGCAAGATAAATTCTTAGTGGTTAGACAATACAAAAGAAATTAATATTTGTATAGCTCTGGCAAGTTTGATAAGTTTGATAGTACAGTAGGCCAAAAGGATATATGTGTGTAAATTGATAAAAGTATAAAAAACCTGAAGTACCACTTATTCAAATGGAAGCAGAAAACTTGTCAGGTGCTCTGCAGACTGAAAAATACTTCCTTGAGATTTCTTAGGTCTTCAGAGCTCTCACTGGATTTCGTTTTGGGTGTGTTCTATAAAAAAAATGAGATTATTTCTTCCACTCAAAATTTACCTCAAAGTCATCAAGTAAAACTGTTCTGATTTAATTGCATAACTTCATGGGATCTTTGCCTGTGTGAGAACTGTGCTGCACCAAGGCTGCTTCTGCTGATAGAAGAAAATTGCTTATTCCTATGGATACTTTCAGAATTATAATGGGCTTCAACATCTATTTGAATCTCTCTGAGCAAAAGAAAAGGTGCCTGTGCTACTGGTGCACCATAACCCATCTATTTAAGAGCTGTGTTTTACTCTGGTCCTCTGTGCTGGGGTAATTTTTGCCTGAGTAGAGAAAAAAGTTTTTGATAGGTAATACAAAGAACTTACCCAAAATGGAAGCTTTCATATGCTTGGAGGCCACACTCTGATATGGAAATTGGAATATGAATTGACCAGTCTTAGGAGAGAAATGCCCAAGTTTCAGGACTTAAAGAATCTTGAGCTTTGTTAAAAATAAATTTATTTAATAATAAAATATTGACTGTCTGGGATTAGGAAGAACCATTTTGATGTAGCTTGTTTTTTAAGATATTCACTTCATGCAGCTGCATATTTGTTCCTGTCACTCTCTTCAATATTAAATTTCATGTCTCTAAATGGTATGAGTTCATTTTATTTTCCTCAGTCAGAGACTTTAATGCTTATTTTATTGATTCATGCTAAAAAAAGGAAACAATGAGGGGCTTCTTCAGGATACTTGAAATCTGATCAATTCTTTTTCTTTTAAATTGGAAATATAATATACCTATTACTCCAGGATATGTGTCTCTGAGTGCAAGTGGTTGCAGCATACATATTAATTTCCTGTTGTATCTGAATGTACAGGCTCAGCATCTGTATTTTATAAATGCTGACACCCTAAAGTTAAGTAGGCTAACATGGCAGTTTTGAAGTAGTAATTTATGTTGCAAGTAAGGCATTATTGAAGTCAAATAAGTGTTTCACAACTCATGTTATCATGCACATATTTCAAATACTTGGTGCAATATTTGTAAGTACAGCTCCAGGACATGACAGGAGTTTTTAGAGCAGGAGCTGAATTCCTGTCACTGTCTGTCCAATACTAATTTTAACCTTGTGCATAAAATTAACATCACATAATTAATAGATGAGTGACAAAAGAAGGTTGAGAAGGCAAACAGAAAGGGATTTCTTTAGACACTGTCTTAGGACTGTTAAAAAGCATATTTCTACCTTTGTTTTGATTTAATTTTAGTCACTACGAGAAAGAACATTTAAAAACAGAAAAGAGATCTTTATTATGTGTCATGGGTAATAAAGGGGGAAATATTTAGTCAATACAGAAGGACTCAACTCTAAATTTCTGCTTCTTACACTCATTTCTGCAAGGTGAAATGAGATATGCTTGTTTTCTGTTCCCAAGTATTTCTATTTTATATTGAAAGCACTAAATGAAATCCATAAAGATTTTGTGAGGGTAGAAGAAGATATTTAGATTTCAGTTAATTTTTTTGAATAACAGACTGAATGCACATGTAGGAGTTACAAATGAGCAAGGGAAGAATTGAGAAGTTCATAAATGCCAAAATTCACTGTTGTTCCTGCCTGTCTGGATGTAGAAAGTAGATGAGATTTTCTTAAAATGCCCTCCTATAAGCAGCTAAGAACAGAAAGCTGTTGGTGACTTTGAAGGGTCCTGGTTCCTCTCATTTTGGCTGCAATTTCTGGCTGGTGTTGCAGGAAGGGAGGAGTGCAGAGCCCAGCCACACCAGGGAGAGTAGTCAGGCTGAGCAGGGGAAATGTTGGTTCTTGCTAAATTTAGGTGGCCCAAAAGAGGGGAGAGGGTGTCAAGGCTGTATCATACAAAAGAAAGGAGATTTCCAGAGAAAGAATCCCTGGAAATTTCATATCATGGACTCCTAAGTGTCTACCATTGGGACTTTCCTACTAGGAAAATGAGATTACATAATATATGCATCTATAGAATAGAATATAATATATCATGTATACTACTATATAATACCATAATATAATATATCTGTAATGTTGATTTTTGAGGACTATTATGCAAAAGCTGTTCTTCCATGCTTTTTTCTTCTAGTAGGCTGCATCTTAGTTCTGAGAGTCCCACATTTTACAGAATGCTACTAAAGCTGCATTCTAAAAGGGTTGTAGTTTGAGAACGTTCAAAGTATAATATAAATGAAAAAAATAATGTGTGTCTTTTATTGTATCATGAGGCCAGGGTGCTTCTAATGGCATATTCCTACTCGCTTTATAAATTCCTGCAAGACTTTTTTTAAACAGTCCTTTTTATTTATTTCCACACAGCTGCCCACCTTCTTTCATGCTGTTCTCTGTCTTTGTTTCATACTCTTCCTCTCCTCCATTAACTCCCTTCAGACAGGTTCTCTAGGTCCTCTCAAGAAATGGCACAATCCCTGCTGGTGAAATTTGCAGTTCTTCCTGAGAGTCATGGTTCTTCCTCTGTTTAATAGGGTTTTATACCCTCTTTAGCAATAAAGAGTACTTTTAATTTTCTTTTAAAATACAACAGCCATAAATAATTAAAGGTTATGTAAAGAAATTATTCTTAGACATTTTCTTCATCATGCAGGACCTAAAGTTCTTTATTCATATCAATTAATGACAGTATTAATACGTAAAAAGGACTGTAAAGACTATAGTGTCCTGTTCTGTTTTTGGTTCTAAAATACAATCCAAGATGAGCACGGAGATGACTAAGAGTCACACTCTTAGAACACTTCTCTTATTAAACTTTTAATAAGAACATCAGTAATTTGCACTAATGACTTCTATTTGTATTAGAGAAGACCAAACTATAAATTAGGAAGCAAATGAATACATGGAATAAATATCTCAGAGATACTGCATTATGTTGTGTACTTTATTCTTTAATTGAAAATGGTATTTTAATTTAATTAATAATGATGATAATGCAACAGAATGTGCTTTGGAGTATGCCTTACAAAAGAAAAGAAATTCCAACAATGGGACAGAACTATCCTTCAGCACAAAGGGACAGGGCAAGGACCATTTTTTGACCTTTGTGGCTTTCAGCACTTGATGTCATAAGCTTGTTTCTTCACTTGTAAGTGAAGAGAATTATTTCCTAGAAACACAGCAGCCATTTTTTTTTTTCCCTGGAATAAGTGCAATTCTGTCAAACTGTTGTAAAATTTTTTTTTGCAATCTGCAGAGCTACCCAAGGAAGACTTTTCAAAACAAATAGTGTTTTCTCTTATATTTTCTATTTTCATGCTCTTTTGCATTATTGTTTTATTCTACAACATTGTATTTTCTTGTTGTTAGATGACAATGTGTAGTAATAGAATTGCAACTGTCAAGAATACATTTATTGGCAGGAATAGTAAACAGTTAAATTTTTTCCAACTTTTCCTTCTGAGAAATTACATTTCTAAGTCCCACAACATTGTTTCAACTTCTTGCCATGTGGCTGATACAATGAGCCTTACTAAGATTAAGAAAAGCTATAAAAAACACTGGAGGGTTTTCTTTGTTTTGTGTTTGTATTTTGAATAATAGGTGGCAAGACATGTTTGACATAAGACTGCAGAATGATTAAACTAAGGATTTGGAGTGCAGCTGCGCTGATGATATTTGGCAGCTTTATTGACACATTGTATTGCCTCAGGCTAATGGTTTTTGCAGTTTTCCAGTCATTTCTTGCAGTCTGTTTAGGGAGAAAGCACTTAGGCCTGCTTATGAGCTGGGTTTGTCCCAGCCTGTGTCTCTCCCAACCTGCTCTGATGAACCAAAGCAAATGGCTCTGTGGGAGAGGAGGAACACAAGAGTCCAAACTGGGCCTCTTTTCAATGCTTTACATTAATATAAGCTCTTATTAGGTCAAATGTTTCTTGATGAAATGGCCAGATTTTAATTTCAGGTAATCTGGTTCTTTTCCTTCACAATTCTTCTCCAAATTTCATTGAAACTCAATTTAAATGCATATTTGAGCTGTAAAAGTGGTGTCCTGCCAAGATATGGTTATTGGGATCATTGCCTTAAAACTTGTAGCATTTGCAGACCAGATTGTGGTGCAGTCCATCAGTGTGGCTTTCCTGGACAGCCCAGGACAGTCTGTTCCCTGCACTGCTTTCCTCAGGTGTAGCCTGACACAGTCTGTGCTGCTGCTTCTTGCTGTGCCTGTGCTCAGGCCTCGCTTCTGGTCACAGCAGAAATAATACTGAAGTAATAAGAGTATTTGCTATGAAAAAAAATGGCTTGATGTGCTATTTGTTGTTTTCCTGGCTGTCTGATGCACCTTGTCCACGTGAATCTTGTGTTCAGGCTGTCCTTGCTACCTGAGATCCTTCTGGGGTGGGAAATAGCCCTGTCTTTGCATTTCTGACACCTGTGGCTCTGTTGATCTCGAGGCCATTACTGAACCATGGAAACCACTTTTAAAAATAGTTGTTTTGTGCCATGAGGCACAGACATGTGACACATTCAGTAGAAATCACAACAGCTTGGAAAACTGCTGTTGCTGGAAGATATGCAACTGATCCTGAGGTGAGATTGTGTCATTAGATATATAATTCATATTAAACATCTCATCATTGCTGCTCTAGAAAATGGTTTTTACTCGGTGGTGACAAATAAAAATGTCAGCCTGGCAGGAGTTTGAAGCTTTTTTCATTCCCTTAACTTTGCACCACTTAAACTAAATGTTCATTCTGGTGTCCTGGCTTTGAGTGATTTTGAGGCCATTTGCTCTAATGTGAATTTTAGAAAGGCAGCTGTACACTGTTGAGTGGCAGTTCTCACTGAGCTTCCCTGTCTCCCTGAGATGTTCTGATCTTTAATGTCTATAACTGTGCAGTCACCTGTGACTGAACCTTTACCTTTTCCTCTTCATTGGCATGTGGGTTATCCCTTAGATGGGGAATAATTACACTGGAGGCAACTTTGTGTTTCTGCATCTAAGTCTTGCTGTTTGAATACTCTTAAGGAGTTTTTGCAGGCTCAAACCTTTGTGATAACTTATTGAAGTGAATCCGAGCACACTTTGTTTAATCTCTAAACTTCTTTTTGTGGTATAATAGAAATATCAAATTATCTTTCAGAAACATTTCTAATCCAGAATTCAAGATGTGAATTTATGTGTAAAGTTTCCTTAGGGATTTTTTTAAATGAAAGTTTTCATTGTTATGAATATCTTCCAGAGAGGAATGAAAAGAATAAAAGTGATGAATTTTTTACATCCACTTTTATCATATTAAAAAAAAATCAGAAAACATACAGAAACTGATCACAAAGGGAAGTGTGTTGTCAATACCAATCAAGGTTTAAAACATTTTAAGTTCCCCAAAACACAGATTACATTAGATAGTTTAAATTTGCCTGACAACTTTTAAAAAAAGATATCTCAAAATGTCTATACATCAATCAGATGGTTTCCATATTTTCTGGATTTACTTAAGATTTTTCTTTGTTTTATATCCTTGCCCACAGTTAATTACTAAAGACTTGGAATTATTTGCTGCAGAGCATTTTGTCACTTTTCTATTTATATAGCTGATTTTAACATGCAAAGAAAATTTAGGTGACATTTTGGACATAATTTGTCCCTCAAACAGTTCATACTCTTAATTGCCTGATTAAAGAAACCCAGATAAACAAAAATCCCCAGCTCAATAAAACCAAATAATCCCCCCTCTCCCCTAAACCAAGAAAAAACGCTAAAATGAAGTACAACACATGCAAGCTAAAAATCCATTTGGTAGAAACAACCCTTCCTGTCCCACTCCACCCCCCCCCCCCCCCAAATACATTATATGGAATAATTTCATTTGGGCATTTAAAGAAATAAGAATTATTATTTGAAGAAATAATTATTAGTCCATCTCAAATCTTGAGAAGGTGTAACTCAAATTTCTTATGTAACAGGATTATCTAGGAACTGAAATGTAATCCCTGTAATTATTTTCCTTTTCATTTCTAATATGCCTTCTTGTATTATTTAAAATGTGAAGTGGCATGTATATTTGGGCTTTTTTCAGAAATAAAACCCTCAAAACCTTGATTTGCTCTAACTAGAGTATGTCATTTAATGAGTTTGGGATATTTGAAGTTTTAGAAATCATTAAAATGGTAGCTTCAAATAAGTAGCTAAATATTAAATCCCACTAAACAGAATGAAATTAAGTCTTTTTAATGCAACATGCAATATTGGTTAGCTTGAAAATAGTGATCTGAACCAATCACAAGCTCTTGACCAAACTAAGAGAGAAGACTTTTTCTCTACCATTGGAAAGATGGTTGGGTTACAGCCACTGTAATTGTAGACTGCAACTAAAAATGTTCTGGGACTTGAAACTTCTGGTTTTTTTTTAAGAATGTGTGTGAAGAACTGTGGACATAGTTTATGCAAACTCTAACATACTTTGACAACAGTGGGAGCTTTAATAACTACATACTTTGCTGACAGGAGTGAAAACCTCACAATGTGTATGCTCCACAACATCCTATATTGCTGATGTTTTGACCAGTTGATTGTAATTTTTAAATTATTTCACATTTTTAGTTAAGATAAATACCCATAATTTAAAAGTCTTCAGTCAGTTCTGTGCTCTGATCCTTCAGAGCACTGTGAGGGGTGTACCTCACAAATACTTTCCTGTGCCTCCACAGTGAAATTATTGGTAATTTCTGGTTTCATATTTCTTTCATGGGACAAAATGAGCATTACAAACATGCTTTTTCAGAGATTAATGCTTTTACTCAATAATGTCCATATCCTCATGAGTCCTCAGCAACTGAGACAGAAGAAAGGGAAAGGCTGAGGTTTGTTTGCTGTGTGGTTGCATAATTATTGTGTGACTAATGGGAAGAATTGTGCTCAGTAGGACTCATTTCACAAAAATTGGACTTTTATACAATTTGTTTACTCAGACTGAGTTAACTTGCCCTGACTTTAATGTTTGCCTGAAAAGCTATTATTTCTCCTCTTAGTACTGCCAGTTACTATATTACAGTTATTACAATGTGTGCCTTATGTATTTTTATGGTGTCAGTCAACATTATGGAAAGTTATCTGGAAAGATTTTAAACCTAGGGCATTCTGCCTGAGGGACTGCAGGAAGACTGATGGCCATATCTTTGGAAGGTCATTAAGAGGATTTCAAGGATTAAACCCCTTCTTTTTGTCTGGGTGGAGATTAGTGGAGGAACCTGCACCAGTGGGCATTTGGTGTAATCAAACCTGACTGTGGAGCTCCCTTTGTGTTGGGGAGGCAGCTGGACAAAAGGGAGCTTAGTGCTGAGCCTGACCCAGCCAGAACAGGCTGTGTACAGGCAGGACTGACAAATTCTGAAAAAAAAAGGAGAGCAGGCCTCAGGGAGGAAAGTCTGTGGTCAAGCAAGAGACAAAAGAAGACATTTTTATGTGCAGATATAGAATCTATATGTGCAGAGAATATACAGAGAGATTAAAAATAGCAGTGGTTTAGTTCATTTACAAGTGAAATGCTCATCTGTAGCCTTCCCACTTTGTAAATCTAGATATAATGTAAACAGGACAGTGTGTGTTGCACTTACATAAACAGCACAGGAGAAATCACAGGAGCAAATAAGATACTCTGGTTCTGGTTATTCTCTCAGTAAGGACTGAAGTGCAAAGGGCATCTGTGATCACTGGGGAGAGGGAGAATGTTTGACAGATCAGGAGTTTCATACAGGAAACTATGGAAAGAAATGCCAGAAGGTCATGGGGAGGCCTTTAAAATCAGAATAATCTGGCAATAAAGAGGTCAGCTATGGTGCTGAACACAGATGGCTGAACATGGCTGTAGAATCACCAGGTGGTTTAGGCTGGAAGGGACCTTCAAAGATCATCATCAAAAATTCCAACCCTCCTGCCATGGGCAGGGACTCCTTCCACCAGATTGTGAGACTCCTCTCCAGTGGTGATCTCCAGTGAGGGGGATTAAGCAGAGACAGGATCAGCCCATTCAGGATGCTCTCAGGATCTCTTATTAGGATGTTTAGGATGGAGCAGTGCCTGTGCTCCCAGAGCTGTATGTTGAAGTCTTTTGAGTCTTGTGGTCTCTGCCTATTGGTGAACATATGTACAAGAGAAAAAAAGGAGAAGCACCTCTCCTTTCTGATGTGACTTTCCAAACTGCAGATGTGTACAGTTTCTGCAAAAAAAAGCCCATTTCAGAAAAAAGGCTGAATATCTCAAGTTTTTCTCTGGTACAGGCTAGCTTGAAATATATTCCTCTTCAGTCACTCAACCCTCTACAAATTGACTTGAAACAGTTTGAAGTTTGGAGTTCCTAGGTGAAAGCTCAGTGATCTTGTTTTCAGATGTTTCATGCTTATGCTGTTCATTATGAATTTAATACTGAAGGTCCCTCAGATTTCTGTATCTGGGGAATTCTGGCATATCTGGATTACTGGGACAGTGATATAACTCCCAATGTATGTTGACTCTTTGCCAACATATTTTGCATGTCTGCTGCTGCACCTTTACCTAAAGTTTAGACATAGCCTAAAAAAGACATTTTAAATGGAGTTCGGCTTCATTTCTTGCTGAACCTGGACCAGGGATTTGTGGTGCTGGGTGTTTGGCTGAAGGTCACAGTGGACAGTCTGAGGAATGTGCTTTTTGTCTTTCTAGACTTTCCAGAGCAGATTAGCCTGGGCTTTGTGTTCTGAATGGAATGAAAGCTTTAGAAAATTTGGTGTGGAATTCTACAGAATTCATGTCTGTGAAGGAATTTTTAATTATCTTCTACCAAGAAATGTTTTGTTTTTTTAAAAATATATTGTAAAAAAACCCCCAAACCCCTCATTATTTTATGATAGTACTAGTAACCTAACTGATACTGGTAGTAGTGCTGCTGATACTTAACACCATTAAAAATAAATCTTTAGAATAAATGTGATTTTTCACTTGAGTATTGTCTCTAATAATATGTGCAGTTTCAGCTCATAATGCAACAATCAAAGTTCCAGTGAAAAGTTATCAAAGGTGACAGATCTATTCACATGACTTTCTAATTAAAATCAATATAATCTGTATTTTTGTGTGCTCTCTGTAATGTTAAATGAAAAATATCCCCAGCCTTAGGTTGGACAAGTAAATAACTAAGATTCTCAAATATTCCTCATTTTAGAGGATGCATTTTTCCTTGTTTGCTTAAGACCAAAATCCATCAGCTAAATAATAAACAGATGCTGTTTATTTATTCTTTCTTTTTCTACTGTTTTCTCATATTTATGTATAAGAAGCTTTACTACTATCTAAAAGCTCATAATCTAGGAAACTGATGAGAGTGGAAAAATTCTCAAGGGGTAGAAAAAGCCACTGTAACAGAAATAACATTTGTCTCATTTTGGAATTTGGTATCCAAAGTCACTGCCATCATATTTCAATAAAAGTGAATTTATGTAAGATGTGAAATAATTTATATTTTCACAATCAGGAATTAGTGAACTGTTAGCCATAAATCTGATTGAAATTGGATGAAGATATAAAAGGGTGAATATTTCTTCTTCACATATCAGAATTTTTTAATATTCTATATAGAAGAGTATATAATGATTGTTTACTGAAAAGGCTTTCAGTAGAACATAGGAACATTGAAAAGGGAATTGTTGTTTGATCTGTGCTAGTCCTGCATTGCTGCAGGTGGCTGATGGGGCAGTAAGTTTTTAAACTTCACCTTTAAACTGGTTATTTTGCTTTGCCACCAATACGTTTACTAGAACACTGTCCCAAAGCTTGACTTATTTGAAAATTAGAACAGTTTGGAAAAGTTTATTATGAATGGCTTAAATTAATATATCCTTAAGTATTCTTGATAGCAACCCCTGTGGTTTATGGATAAACAGAATTACAGAAAAGGTGGGGTTCCTCTGAGAACCAGCTTGCTGCCCAAAACAGGGACAGCTTTAAAGTTGGTTCAAATTGTTTGTGGCCTTGTCACATATGTTAGATGAGGCTTTAGTTTGATAGTTCCTCTATCAATGTAATGAGTTACACTTACTTCAGCTGGACTAATACTTGTAGGATGTGGTATAAAACTTCCTAATCAGACCAACTGGATTTTCAAGTAATGTTTTCTCTCCATTATACCTCTCTTAATCTGGCTTTATAGAATAGCAATTGGTTTGGGTGTGTTTTGCTATTAAAAATCTTGAAGTGTGGGTTTTTTTCACTAATTAGTTAAGATGTGGATTTTCCTTATGCACTTGAAAGAGCAGTTTGACTTTGAGCTAGCTCACCAAACAGAAATCTATGTATGTTGCACAGACTATACTGAGGCTTGTGACACTAAATAATTGTCTGACACATCCATAATCTTGGTGAGAGTTTCAGGCAGAATTGATGCAGGACTATTGTTTTAAAATAGTGATGATTCTTTGACAAGCAGCCTGGAAAGCATAATGGATTTTAGAACAACCATTGTCTGTTGCATTGTCTAATACATTGATATTATTTATTATTATTTTCCGAGGCTTTTTTTAAATGTATATTGAGGGGAAATAAAGTAGTGTCAATGAAATTAGTATTACTTTAGCCATTTTAGGTTGGAATTTTCTTTTCCCATGCAATAGGTAAAAAACACTTTAAAAAGAAATAAATACTAGAGAAACAAAGATCTTTCATACATTTGGATTGCACCAAAATGCTTGCTGTAAGAATGATAGAATTTAAGATGTAATTGAAAAATAAAATGAAAGATACTTTCCATACAATAGATAGGAAATAATGTTCATGACTTTGGAGTATACAAAGCAATAAAAGGTTTTCACGGGTGATTAAATGCTGAAACGAAGCTAAGATGTTTGATCACTGTGCAAGTAATTTATTTCAACACTATGAAACATGATTCCTATTATAAGACAAGATAAAAGAAGATACAACAATATTTTTCTTCTCTTGTGAAGGTCGGGTAGAACAATTAATAATGGGGGGACCAGATGGCTCAAGGGACAGGCAGTGGGCTTAGGATTGTTCTTTTAAATGTGGAACATATCAATAGCAAATAACCTTTGGTATCTTCTGTTTTCCTACCATATGCAAAGTAAGGCAGTTTTATCAGTCCCTTTTTCTTGGAAAGTGTTTGCAGCCTCGAAAGTCACTCTCATGGTTGGCACACTTGATCCTCTTTCAGCAAAAAGACGAAAGAATACATTGACAGTGTCAAGCCAGAGTGAAGGAAATGAATTTATGAACTCAGATTTGTGGAATTAGGTGTGCACAGTTGCCCACATATATTTGCAGACTAACAGACCATGTGTAAACACAGATGTATTCCAGGCTTCGGTTCATCTCACTTAAAATTTTTTGGCTCATATCCTGTTTTCTTTTGGGGATTTAACTGTTTGAAAGGAGTCTTTTGTACAATTGGAGTTGTGAAATACAATAACAACATGATACCACCACCTTAGACCATGTGGGCTGATTGACAGAAAGATAAATAGCTTTATAAGAAAATATATTTGAGGGGAGGGTTGTAAATCAAAGAATAGAAAAGTTAAAATTCCAAAGCCTCTTGTCATTGTAGGTGCTGACAGTTGTTTAAGAAATATTTTAATACTGTCTATTTTATACAATTTCTACTACTAAAGAAGTCTCTTGCTGAACTTTCCAAGTCATAAGAATCTCTCCCATGTCAGTAATCAGGACTGTGTGTGGAATCTTAATGGGCAGTTTTGTACACACTCATGTTATTACTGTACTGTTAATTATTCTGCTATATTCGCATACATAAATATCTCTAGTCAGTAAAAATGTTCATTTACAAGAAAATGTATCAGAAGGCCTAACAGATTTCTTCCACCTAATGCTTTAATGGGACAAAGAAACACTTTTGCTTGGTTTTGTGTGGTTTATCATATCTTAGTTTGCTTGCACTTTCATTGCAGGCACCCTCAGGTTATAAATATTGTGTTTCTGTTACTTTTCAGTTGAAGAGCAAATTTTGCATGTCAAAACCAACTATTTTATTTTAAAAAAGAGAATTTTCTATAAAGCAACAAACCTTGACACTGACAAGAAAGAAGCATTTAACAAAAAAAAAAAAAAAAGATTGCCCAGTCCAGAAGACTTTAATTGTGCAGATTATAATGTCTTGTTATAATAGGAAAGACAAGTTTTGCTTCACCCAGAGTTCTGTGTTTGGAATAGCTTCTACCTTGTTCATCTCCCTTATCCTGGCAATTATCAGGGCCCAAGCTGTAGTAAATAATTCCATGTTTCTTGTCTATTCCAAACCTTGGGGTTGCTTAAAACTGCTGCTGCTGCAGCATTGGCTGTTCTAGATGAGTCATGGAGTAAAAAACTTTGAGGTGGAATAAACTCAGCTTCTGTGCATGAGATCTCAAGATCTACTCTCTTCTATACAATCCCAAATACAAGAAAGTTCATGGTTCAGCCTTAACCTTGGCAGGACAAAGTGATTTATTTTATGCCTTTTCAGGCCTACCTGGTTCTTTTAGTTGTGTTTGTATATTGCTTAATTTTCTGTCACCTCTGACTTTGGCAAATGATCTGTACATTGTGCAGCAGTGACAGTCCTCTTGTCAGATGACTGATGTATTTCTCCTTATTGTATTCCAATGATTTAATTCTTTTTTTCCACGTTAAATTGCTTTGAGTGAAGGATGGCTGAGTGAAATGTTGGAGTAGTGAATGTAGGTTTACCTCTGGTATGCAGCAATATTGCTAAATTCTACTGCCATTTTCTAAGTGTGCAGCTCTGGCATTCAGTACAAAGTAATACCTCTGTAATTCTTATGAAATACAGAACAAACTTAGCCATATGAAAATATTCAAAATGCCTGCAACAACTTTACTGAAAGGTTAAACCCCATCTTTAATGCAGTTCTCACTTTTCCTGAAGGCTGAGATAAAAGTAGAAAGGGCAGTTTTCTTGATTCAGTTCACATGGCAACATGTTTATAAACTCTTGCTTCTGAGCAGAAACAATTATATTTGAAAAAAAAAATGCATTTTATTGTTGTGTACCCTTTGGCAAAAAAGAAAAAAAATCTGTTGCTTAATAACCAGTACCATAATTTTCTTAGGCAAATGTAGGAAGAATGCAGAGTGTATAACAATAGATGGAAGTGAGTAATCACACATCTGATATAATAATACCTCAAAGGCAATCTGGACCATGGGATCCATGTTTTCTTACTGCAAATTTTGCATGAAGGGGTTACTTGGTTGTCTCCCTGAAGTATCTTCAGTGCAGCAAATGATGGGAGGGAAATTGCCATGTAGGCAGCTGGTCCTTGGCTGGGAAGGTGGATTTGCATCCCCTGCACAGAGGTGTGGCATTTGCACAGGAACCTTGCAGAGAGCAGGGGCTCCCTCTTGGCCACTTGCATGAAATAACTCAAGTCCAAACTTTCCCGTGATCCTGAAGCATCAGAGCAGAGACTGTAGGAGCAGGAAATCCTCAGTGGTAAAATACTGGTGGGAAGGGGACAATCTGAAGGCTGTAGGTAGCATTTGGTGGTTTGATGGTGTTGGATTTGCAGTTGCCAGGTTCTGATTTCACCTGGGAATCTCGGCAGTGCAGGGATCAGCACACACAGCCCGTAGCTTTTGGGGAAGCAGAGAGTCCTGGAATGTTCTTTTGCAATAATTCTCATGTAGCCAGTTTGAGGTCTAATGCCACATTCAGGTTCCTGTGGTAGATGAGTATTTCAGCTAATTTTAGTGCTCAAGGACATCTCTGCTTTCAGTTCCTCCTTCCAGCCTCTAAACAAAGATGACATTCATACTTGGGGAATTCTGACATTCAGATTTATTACAAAATTCTAATTGGAAATGACTGTTTCTCAAGGAAAAGTAAAATCCACAAAAGAAATAAGTAAAGAGGATAACAGTGCAGCACTGTGATGGTTTAATTAATGTGAGGCTAACCTTAGGATGTCGCAGATGTCATTTTCTATTGGCTGCATTGGGCTGAGCTGGGTTTTAGCCCAGAGCAATGTGCGGGCAGTGGGTGGCAAAGCACTCGGAGTGTTCTGCCTGAGGATCCTGCTGCGCCTCTCCAGTGCCTCTTCTTCTTTCCCCAACACCCTGTGGCTCAATAGATATTTTATTTTCTTCCTTTTCTACTCTTGCTGTTTCCCAGTAGTTGCCCATGGCTAATCCAGAGGCTGACATTGGCATGGAAACAAGTTTGAGTACCTGATAGAAGTAGGTGTGTGTAATTAGAATATATCTGGGTTAGCTGGTACTAATTTTTTGGTGGATTTTTTTTTTTTGTCTTACAGAGTCCTTTGCATATGTCTTGAACCTAATAGTAATTCTTAGCACTTTTACAGCATTTGCAATTTTCACAACACTGTACAAACATTGTTTAATTTATCCTACCTGTCTCCTGCAATGCACATATTGAAGTGGCAGCTCACATGAAAGCTTGGATCCTCTGGGCCTTCCTCTATGCTGTGCCCTCAGAGAGATATATTTACCACTATCCCCAAAAAATCTATTTATTCCTGTCCTTAAAAAAATTGTTCAGAAAGAAAACAGAGATGGTGCACAAATATTTTCATGTTCCCACCTTTCTCCTGCTGTTTAACATGCTTTACAATATGCTTTTCCTCCTGTCTCTATTTCTGATATATTTTTTTCCCACATGAAACCAAAACCTAATCTCTGATACTGCAAGTTGATATTGCACCTCTTCAAACTTCAACTCTAAACTCTGAATAAATGCAAAAACCTGATCAGTATTTCTTGTGGTGCAGTGCTGCCTCTAAGACATGGGGAGGATGACAAGGCATTCTTTTCTTTTTTTTTCTGGGGGAAGGCAAGCTGCCACAAGAATCTCTGTGGATCAATAAAGCACAATTTATGTAAATCGCAGCAGCTGTCTCCCTTAAATTAAACAAATGGAGCTGGTCCAGCACGCAGTACTTCAGTGGCCCTTTCCATTTTGGGCTTGCTGAAAGTTTCCCTGAGCAACTGAGAACTCTACTCTTGCTTCACCTTGGGACTCTGGCAAGTTAAGAAGTGCAATTGCCTGTTTTTTTCTCATTATCTGCAGCTTAGGTCGGAGAGTACCTTCTGCACTATCATTTGGATTAATTAATTCACATTTTCCTGTGCTGTTTTGCTATTCTATCCATAAAACCAGGTCTCCAAACTACTGTAAAGATAATACAATATACATGTAATTTCACTTCCATTACTCTTAGGGTCCCTACTAGGCACTGACATCACATTTGCAGCTCTTATTCATATGTTCAGTTTGAAATCTCATATTTGATTTTAAGATAATCATATTTTCATGAAAGTGCACACAACTTCAGTTCCATCTTAGCTCAGTAAAATTATTTATCATACTGTTATTGGAGTAGAAATTATTGGAACAGCACTGGAAACTTGCCAACTAACAAACACTGAGGCTTTGAGGTATTCAGTCATTTTACATAATATGCTGAGGTAAATTTATGTAGACTGTACTTGCAAATTGTAGTAGTTTTCCAATTATTTTTTCCTCAACTGGAGATGTTTGAGGAAAAGATTTGAATGTTTTTATGAAATGCTAAAGAAGGAATTTAATGTAGAAAGAGAATAAATTTAAAGGCTCACTTTACTGTTCCTTACATAAATGAGTGGAATACAAAGGAGAATGTCTGTGATATGGCTGGAGAAAATTATTTTTCTGAGCATTTCCAGGCTCCAAGTGACTGTTTTGGCTTTTCTAGATCGCAATCCTCCCCTCTCTTTTTTTTTTTCCTTCCCCTCTGCTGATACCTTTTTGTGTCAGATTGCTTCTGAGGATGCTCTTTTTAGAAAAAGCAAACACTGCTTGCAGTATCTTACACACGAGGTCATTCTTGGAGTCTCTTTGAATAGTTAATTTTTTGGGTTTCAGACACTAAAGGGTCTTGGAATATGTTAGACTGACCTTACAATCTTCTTGAGCTGGCAATCCTCAACTTGCAAATCTCTGCAGTCTCCTGGTAACAGCTTTTCTCAGCTCAGACTCACAGAACCCAGGATCTGAGATAAACCTTTCCACAAGCCCATGCTTTCCTGCCCTGTGTGGGCAAGATCCCATGATTACAAATGCATTGGGAAGCAGGAACAGGTTTGCTTGTCCTGCCTGAGGCAGATCATTTCTAGTAAGCAGTGGGGATGTTTTTTATTTGTAGATACCAATAAATGCATGGACAAGGAGGGATGGATAGCTCATGTCTAAGACTAAGTGTGACCTTCAAAGTCAGCTTTAACTGACACTGTAAGCATGGATTAAAATAATAGGGAATATGTTACAAAACATGTGAAACTTAATATGTCTTGAAAACAACATTCATAAATGCAAGAATATAGGAAAAAAGGAAGATGGGTTACACAAGTCAGAACTAGGGCCCTACTATGGCAGAAAACATCATAAAGGCCCTTTTAGTTTAAATTCCATCCTAAAATAAACTTGGATTTTTCCTATAATTGCTTAGAGTGATTAGATTTTTTTTTTTTTTGCTTTCAGAACAGAATCATGAATAATGAAATAGAAATATGTGGAAATATTATTAAAATTAACAGTAAAATTGCATTTCTGTTTAATATAAATGTATGTAGCCAACAAAAGGAAAAACATTGATAATTCTTATACAATCTTAAGTAGTTATTAAGGTGCTGAACCTTTTAATAAAGAACTAGATTATTTTTAGAGCAAACGCAAAGTAACAAAACCCCTTTAACAAATTATCCTTAGGAGATTGTTAGAGTTTTAATCGGTTTCTTGTACTTAAACTCATTTTCCCAGCATGATGTACACTATCTGTGGGAGCTTTTCATAAGAAATTCACACTATGATTAAGGCACCAGCTATTTCAAGTGAAAACATTGTGAAATGTTACTATTGTTTGGGCAGTTGGAACTGAAATGATTGAGTGAAGGATGATAGTTATGCTGCAGGCTAATTACATGGCTAATGTCTTTGCTTTACATATGAATAGATGCTTCTAGAGATGAGCAATAACTGAGACTCCATTATCAGTCCAATACAATGCACTTAAATTAGCCACCATTTATGGATACTATTAAAATAAGAGCTGGCTAGTGCTTAGTGATGTTGCACTTGACATGTTTTTTGTTATCAGTCTGTAGATGCTGGATATGGTATACAGGGGAGTTTTGACATAGTCAGAGAAGATGTTTTTACAACATTTTGCTGTTAACTATGTATTGATTAAAATCACAGGATTTTTCAATGAGGTAAGAGATCACAAAAGGCCATCAGAACAAAGGAAAAATGGCATTAGAGGTAATTGTTGCCTTTGCAAATGCAGTATAAATTGTCATTGGTGAGACATTTGAAGTTCAGTGGAGCTAATGGGTGCTCTGTCTCAACTTTTGATACAGAATATTTCAAACTGACCGAATTTTCAGCTTTAAAGTCAAAATGAAAGACATCATCCCATGTCTGAAAGTGCTTGCCGTGGGTTTTCATGGGTACTTAAGGAGTTATTGTACTCAGTGAAAGGCTTAACACAGATTTTGTGTTAAGCAAGATATTGTCTCTTTGGCATTGCCTCCGAGTTCAGTGTGTGTGGGAAAAACCACAGGAATGTCATGCAGGCAGCACATGGATTAAAAAGAATTAGGTTTTGCTGACAATATGCCTCTTCTAAGTGGCAGCTTAACTGTTTAAAAGCAAAGATTAAAAAGGTGGGATTAATTATTAATTCCTACTAATCACAGAGTTCTTATTAGGCTGCTGTCCCCTTCTCTGCATTTGGGTGCTCCTCATATGGGACACTTCCCATCTTTTGACAGTAATGCAGGAGCTGGTGATATCCAGAGCTGATTGATGTCTGGTGGCAGCAGGTTTTGT
Source organism: Erithacus rubecula (assembly GCF_903797595.1). NCBI lineage: Eukaryota > Metazoa > Chordata > Aves > Passeriformes > Muscicapidae > Erithacus > Erithacus rubecula. The sequence continues at coordinate 20,955,764 of NC_136662.1, read as the reverse complement.
CACCTACTTACACAGCACCTATTCTCCAATAATGCACAATTTATAGACCAAACTATCAATCTTCAATATGAATATAATTTATGCAGTGCTGTATAGCTGTGTAAGCTGGAAAGAACATGAAGTGTGCAGTCAAATTTAAAAATGCTTTTTAAAGCAAATGCTCAGTAAAATATTATCTAATTGAATGTAATCAATTCATAGCAATTCTGAAATTCAGCAGACTTCAACTCCTTGCCTTAAAAGTTAAAAAAAAACAAAAATGGAAGCATCTCAGATGTGTTTGAAGAGTGAGGCCTGAGTGTGTTCCTTGCTGCCCCGACACTGAGCAGATAAAAGTGAACATAATAAAAAACAATCAAAATAATTGCTCTGTGAAATGGCACAAGCAAAGAAAAGGTACATTGGTGGCATACACAAATCATAGAAAAGTATTGTGAACCTTTCCTTGAGAAAGGAGCTGCTGTACATGTAGTTTATGCATTATTGTTTAGCCAAAATCTTCATTCAAGACTGCTGGAACAGAATGATGATTAAATTATATTTTTAATGTATATTTGATTATTTGTAACATTATTTTTTTTGCTTTTTACAGCAATGCTTAGGAATGCTAAATGCTCGCTGTTGCAATCACTTCTAGGAGCTGATATTAATATCAACTGATTTCATTTTGCTTTTTTCCCATCAGTTGTTTTGTTTTAATCAGTTTTGTGTCATAGATAAATATGGCTTGTGAATGCAAGCTTGCTTACTGTCTAGGATACCTAGACCACAGCAACTCCTCTTGAATGCAAAATTGCAAGTACAGGATGAATCCTTTGCATCATGCCTGAGTCTCTGGTACCAGGTAAATGTGAATAACCTGTGGTATAAATGTCACTGTAGGAGAAAACACAGAAATATTCCATAACCACCTGCATTTTGTAGGCACACAACTGCATGCATAAGTCTCCATTGAGTTACTTTCTGTTTTGCTTAGACATCTATTCAAAGTGGAAGCTTACTATTTTTATTTGGCTTCTCAATAAGGGTGGAGCAAATTTGAACCCCAATGATTGCATTCCTCAGAAAGATTATCCATATTTTTTCCCAACAGTTCAGATAGAAGACAAATATTCCAGTGTACTTCAAACTCCTGCCTTAAGTACAGATAAGAATTTTCTCCATTTTCATGTAGCATAGTTTAAACCAAATATTAAGATCTTATTTCAGTTTGCAGATAAGTCTCGCCTCACCTGAGACAATACTGAAAGATATTCCTTCTTTAATGCATGTCCAACTTGTTTTTATTTCATTTCTTTCCTTTTCACAAGTGGCAATACAGCTTTGTACAGATCATCTCTAAAACCTGTACAGATTTTTCTTTTCTCACAAAATTAGAATATATAAGAGTAAATGATGTATACAAATCACCTCTGGATGCAGAGGTGCCTCATGCTAGTTATATATGATTATTGCTTCTCTTTGTTTATCTCAAATCTGCTAAGATCACAGACTTCTGTTAAATCCTCATCAAAAATGTTTGTGGCCACTGTTTTGTTATGTGCTTCACAAACTTTGTTACCTGCATTCAGTTTCTTCTCTTAGTTTTCATAGTAAAATTAATAACTGGGTGGCCTCCAGGATCCCATTTTGGAAAGGTTTAGTGTTTTTACTTCATCATGGATACAGCAGTGAACATGACACTGAAACACGTAATAAAGTTTCAAATAATTTCAAAGCTGGTAGCATTGTGCACATAGTCAGGATAATTGAGCAGTAATATATCTGTCTGGCTATCTAATGCACATATAAACCACATATATAGGTTTTATTTTCCTGTGCCCATTACATTTACAATTGCATTCCTTTGTATCCTTTCCTACACTTAAGGAAATTGTCCCCACCAACATGTTATGCAGCTGTGTGTAAATTCCTGGCATGGGCAAGCATTTTAGATTATCTGAAATACTTTTGAAAAGTAATGAATTCAATATGAGGCTTAAATTTGTCTGAATTGATTTTCTGACAGCATTACCAACGATGTGCATTATATAAGTTTTTAGTTATCATTTTGTTATTGTCGTTTCGATGTGACCCATATTTGGAGAGCATTATTGTTGGGTTCTCTGGTAAGCAATTGTTGGTGCTCATTTTCCTTTAGTTCTCCTCTCTTTTATAGGAGATACTTTAAATTCAAGAACACATTAAGTTTTTTACAGACAAAAAAGTTTCATGTGCTGTATTATAGTCTTCAGATATTCCCTTCTAATCTATGAAGAACAAACATGGATAATTGTGTCTACCCTCATTCTGTGTGTGTAGGTAAAAATTCTTCATATTCATGGAAGTAGTCATGGTGTTTCAACTCAGAGATGACTGTACTTACTCAGCTTACCTCTGCCTGTTTGGTAATCAGATAATTTGCTGATTTTGTTTTGTTTTGTTTGCTCCAATATCTGAATTCTACTTAGCCTACCAGCTTTGAGGATCACTTCTATTTTTTACCTTTTTCTTTTTTTTAAATATATTGCTACTGGACAACATGATTCCCTTAGCCAGTAGCAGAATATCCATCCCAACATAGCAACTCAAGGGATGTTCCCTGGGTGGTTTCCTGTGAGAAGAGGTTCAGTCTTTGCTGTGTGACAGAGCAATGGAGAAAGCTCCTGGCCATTGCTGGTTAAAGCATCCATTTAATGACAGACACCAGCATAGCTGTGCTTTGCATGAACAAGCAAGGAAGTGTCACATCAGCTCCTTAATGCAAAGGGGTGATTTGTCTGGGGAACTGGTGTGTTTTCCCACAGAATAACAATATCTGTGATTCATCTCTTCTGCTTTAGAAATGCATTGGCAAGTCCTATTGGCAAACACTTCTCACAAAGTCTGGGGTGGACAGTCAAGAATTTGATCTTTGTGCCTGCACTGGATCAATGGAATTGGCTATTCAAATGCCATAAGGCCTTCCTTGCATTTCTTACATTTGTAATGCTCCAGAGCAAGACAAACTATGTAGGCTTTTATAGGAATACTTTTCAGCAGAATTAAGATCTGTCAAGACATGGCTCTTGCCAGGGTTAGCTGCAATTTTTCACTGCCAGTGTTTTTACTCACTGCTCTCAGCCCTCTAAGCTGAACAAATCCAAGACCTCAATGTTTCTTTGTATTTTAAGCTCTGCAACACCTTAATCATTGTGGTGGCCTCCTGCTGGACCACTGGCAGATTTTCAGTGTCTGTCAAGATCCAGGGAGGACTAAAAGTAGACATCTTATTGCTGGTGGGTCTGAACAAGTGCTGAGCAGAATGGGGGGTTTATTTCTCATTTAATTACACGTTTTTAAGAATTTAGTTTATTGCCTAAAACTATTGTTGTTGTTGCCTAAGTTAACTGATGTGTTCCGATATGAACACTTGTGAGTGGATCTTGAAGGTGCTTAGGTATGTCATAAGAAATATTATTGCCATCTCACAGATGGGGAACTGAGCCATTCCATGGCAAAGTGATTTTTGAAAGGTCATCTCACACACTGAGTCTGGGAAACATTCAGGTATTGGCTTTTCTTTAACTGTCACACAGAAAAGGTGCTAAGTCACATGAGAAATCACCCAGTCTTCTGATTCTTTATAAAAATATATTTTAAAACTATCTGACAGACAAACATGGTAGAATAGCCTGAGATCACAGGTTGATCCTTTTGCTTCTGGTGCAGGTTACTACATGAGTTCCTATCGTACCAGATTGACTTTATCTTGTTCCTATGCTATAAACCAAGTAATTAAGAAAACATACTATCCAAATATGATCCTTCTCAAAACACCTTATTTTAGCATCTAAGAAATCAAATGTGACAATTTAGCAGTTGCTGCCAGCCTTGCCTGTGTCATAAGGCGTCTACAGTGCAAAAACTGCATTGATACAAGATTAATTCCTACTTTTATAAAATACAAAGATAGCAAAAACCAAAAACAAAAATAAAAAATCATGAAGAGAAAGAAAGAAAGAAGTCTCCCCACACAGTACTTCCTGTGATTGACTGTAAAACTTTAGTTGGAATTATCAGTGTCAGTTTGGTGAATTACTCCACTTAAAATAGAAACAGGTCACATGGATTATAATAAGATTCTAAATGCTTTGGAGACAAGTACTGAATGGAGCTTCACCCGACAGAAATACACTTGTCTACCAAGAAATAATTAGTTTCAGATTGACCAGAACTCCTGGACTGCAGCACTGTGCAAATGAGTGTGCAACATGCCAAACACTTTGGGTACAATTCTACAGCACATTTAATCTTTGTAGCCTGGTTCTGTGGGTTGTGGCCACATTCTATTGCTCCCTGAACTGATGAAATATAAACACCAAGCCCAGTGTTAGATCTACCTGGCCCTTTTCTCTCCACTGTACAATCCCCTGAGCAGCATCATTAAATCATGTGATTTAATTGGTGATTTGGGTGCCTGGCTGTAGTTCACAAGACTTTTTCAGAAGTCTTTCTCTAGGTCTTCCTTCTATATTTTTGTCTCCCCTCCAAGCTCTGATGGGCAAGAGGCATAAAATGTCCACTCAGCTCTGTTTTTAATCTGAGCCACATTCTCTGATACACACATAATTTAGTCATCATCATCAAGAGGAGCTCTTCTTCTCAAAAAAGAAGTTGCCATTATAGTGGAAAAACTATTGTAAATGTGATGAGATACCACAACCATCATGCACAGAAGGACAAATTACTACTTACTTAAGCAAGTTGAACAGAATTTAGATTAAGGAGAGGAGAATAACAACAGGAAATTACTACTGAGAGTGATCATATGAGGAAAAATACTTGGTGAAAATTATTTTCATTAAATATAAATGTGTTAGACTCAGCAAGATGTATATACCACTTTCCAAATAAAGTCAGCTTGCTATGATTGAACCAAATAAATATACATTAGTATGCCTTTCTGATTAATCTAATTTAAATGCAAACTAAATAGCCATAAAAGTGGATATTTTTTAGAAATCTCCACTCTAAAAGAAAGTTTGATCTGACCAGACTACAGACTTAGAAAAAATGTTTTCAAAATATGATAATATTTTTTACATTTCAAGTTTATTGAAACTTCTTCCTGGAGGAAAAAAATTTTGGCCATTTTTTGTAACTTCACTCCAAACCAATCAGTTTGGTTTCAGCACATGAAAGTCAGGGGAAAGACTGAAGGAAGGATTTGAGTTATCCCTTATTCAGCTGAGTTAGGGTCCTACTAAAGTCTCATTTGACATGGAGAATCCATCTTCTAAGCAGATTAGGGATTGTGAGCAGTAGGGTTTTTTTTGTTTTTTTTTTTGTTGTTTTTTTTTAAACCAGATGTACTGATAAAATTATTGTAGGATGGAATAAGCAAAATATTAAGCATGGAAGTGTTTTGGAGGGGTCAAAAACTTGCCAGTGTCCCACCCAGGCACCCTACTTGGCTGAATAAGAGATGCCAGCTCTCTTCAGAATCTCTCTTACAGCACCAGCAGAGCAGTCCTAGGGATGTGCTCTTCGTGCCTTCTCCCCTGGCTGGAATCACAGAATTGTTTCAAATCATGAAGTGGGTTAATTGAGTCGTGTGAAAATGCAGAATTCCTGTGGTAAACCCTGACTCGCCCCTGCTGTCTCAGTACAAAGATTGAAGCAGCCACCTCTTATTCAAATGTAACAATATTCTGTTTTAACAGCATTACCTCAAGTCTCCACATGCTCTTTAGACTTATTTAAAAATATTCTCAGTCCAAGGACCACGTGTATGCCCAGTGCCAGCTATTATTAGGGATCTAAAATAATAACAGTCATATCAATAAATAATGGCTTTCTTTAGTCACAGTCATAAGATATGAGTATGGTAGTTCTGCTTACTAGATCCTGGGAAGTGAACTCCCTCTCTATTTAAGGGCAGTCCCAACCCTATGATTTATTATATTTTGGCTGCCAGAGGCAGCCCTGAGGGCAGCATCACCTCCCCAGACAGATAATATTTACCTGTAATCTCAGGCTTTAGCCCAGGACTGGGGTGTTGGTACAGCGACAAGTGCAGTTGCTTCTTCTTCTGAAGTGATGCCAAATAGATGAAAGAAGGACCATGGAGACAGGTTTTCTGTGGGCAGGTTGCAAAATGACAGAATTATTGACAGAATGTGCCAAAGGTATTATTTCCTTAAAAAAAAAAAAAAAAAAAAAAAAAAAAAAAAAAAAAAGCAAAAATCAGCCCAGTGTTATCTTCAAAAAGAAGTACAGAGATTAAAGGAGAAAGAATCAGTGTTTCCATTTTGCCATTACAGAGATATATGCAACAATTTGTTTTGCCAGGAAGCATGTATTATATTTTGTTTTTTGTCTACGTGTTAGAAGCAGAGGAAAGTTGTGTGGCTCTTTCATACTCAAAAGAGGAATAGAATAATGGATTCACAGTCATATTTCTGCACTCTGAAAACTTACTAAAAGTCTCTACTTTATGAATATTTTTAGACTGGGTGAAAATGTAATATAATTATGGAATTGTCTCTTTGCAGCTATTTATAATATCCTGTCTTTCAGCCTGAAGAATCCATGTGTTTGAAGAGATTTAGGTCTTCAGGGATGTCAACTGTGACTGGAGCTTAAAGAGATATCTATCTGTGTTTAATTGCTCTACTCCTAGACTTGCATATATGAGTACTGTGGGACAGGACACTGAGTTATTTCTTTCCATAAGTAAGAAGTGCAAGACATTTTGATATTTTTGGTTTTGTTTTCCCCAAGAATAAGCAAAAGATGATAATTTCCACAAAAGAGCACAGAAGAGAGGCAGGTGGAAGAATGTAACACTAAATGTGCTTGGTAGCAGTATTTATCATTAGTTCCTACTGAGTGTGCTTAGCACTTTAATATCAATTATACTGCTTTTTTTGTAGGGTTGATAAATTTTGTATTAAGAAATAACCTTTTATCCAGCATTTCGTAGTACTTTACGAAGTTGGGAAAGATACTTTCTTTCCACAGATGTTGTATTTAGAACAGGGGGTTCTGTTCACTCAAAGCTGCACAGATAATGGATAGTAAATTAGAAAGAGTGTTACTTGATTGCTGCTCATCTACTCTTTTTATAAGAGAGATCCTTTTAAAAAAATATTTTTGTGTACAGAAACATGCAATAACCTACTTTTAATGCATGCTACAACTTCAAAGCTTGCAGAAGCTGATGAGAGCACTTAAAAAGCATTTATATCTTGCTTTTTTTGGGTGGCTTTGCTAAATCTTTCCAGGAAAGTCATGTCTTTTTGTGCTCAGAGAGGGCTTTAGGGCATAATGTCACAAAAGTTTTTCCCTATTAAACTATTTCTGCCCACTGTTATAGCAAGCAATGAAATAAACTACACAGTTCATTCCTAGTTTTCATCTATATGTTCAGTGGTGTTTAAAAACAAAGAGGTTCCATTTATGGTACACTGTAAGGCATGAAAGGCTTTCCTCAGAGGGAAGACAGTTCTGTAATGAACAGCATAACTCCCAAGGCTTAAAATATTCCTGTGTTTAATGTCTGATCTGACGTGCGCGTATAAAATTAATAATTGCTTGAATTTTGAACAATGAAAATACAGGGGAAATTACAACATAACAAAGGCAAACTATGTAAGTGAAAGTATCAGCTGGAAGAATAATAGCTTTATTTGACAGTGTTTTGACATCATTGATGTACTGTTGTCACTGGAGACTTTCCTTTCTGTGTTTGTGATATACTATTTCAATCCATATTATCCCAATAGAATCACAAACATTGAAAAGATCTGATGTGTGATAGTCTCTTACTAATATGTGAGTTGACATGTTGATTGTTCTTTCATATCTGGGACTTTTGAGGATTCTGTTTAAATACAATTCGCCAATACTAATAAAAGATGCACAGTTGACAAAGGAGATACAGGTGTTTTGAAAGTGATTAGCATGTAAAAAAGCAAAGTGGCTCCTCTGCTCCATTTTGTGGAAAGTAAAAGTAAAAAGAAACCTGGTGTATGATTAAGAGTATCTACAGTGGTTTCTGTGTTAAGCTAATGACAAGTTATTTTCCTCATTGAATAGACCAATAATGCAGACTGGATGCAAGAGACCTCCTGAAATCTAAAACTTTAAGGTTTCTATTTTTGGGAAAGGTACATAATGGTTATAATTATTCCTGATTTTTATACAGCTCTATCAGTGGGTGTTTTTTCCCCAATGGGCAGAAACTCATCAGAGCAAGCAGGTCTGGGGGAAAAGGGAAACACGAAAGCAAAATAAAAATAAAATAAACCTTAGGAAAATGTAAAAAATCAACAATTGCTGCAACTCTCAGCCAAATGGACTGACATGTCCAGGAAATGTCCGTGCAAGGTTCAGCCTGGCAGTGTTTGGTGGTCTGCAGCTCAGGGGTGCTCACAAGTGAGCAAGGAACCCTCTTCTACTGTTTTGCTGTGCCACTTCCAGTTTGCTCTCCCTTGTTGCTTATGTGAAGGACAATTTTCCCACCACAGCAGGCAAGGCAGACTGTAACAGCTGTATCAGGCTTGTTAAGATTTCTCTAATCACACAAAATTTGTGTGTTTAGAGCTGGGTACAGTGTTGTGGAGGAAGCCCCTTGGAGAAACATGGGATGAACAGAACTTCCAAGACCAGGTCTGCTTCCACTCAGGTGCCACTTCTGAGAGCAGTGAGAAGAAGGAGATGTTGGTGGAAGAATTTGGTGTAGAACAGCCACCTGAAGGCAGCCTATTATTCTTTTGCTAATCTGTCTTGCTGTCACCTGTAATCTCACCTCAGGAACACAAAAGTGCTGTGTTGTGGTAAGTCAGGAAGGAAAGATGAAGTGTTCTTTCTTTCCCACAAAGCGTGGTGAGTAAGGACTCTTCAGGTTTTTTTATACAACATTGGTTGAATGTGAGAAAACATGGGTTTGAGTTTGAGAAGAACACACTCAGAGGAATTTCCATATGCAGTGATAAGATTTTCAGGATTTTCTTTCTTGCAACTACCGTATATTTCTAGGTCATAAAGAAATAGTCTTCTCAAAGCTGCTGTGTCTTGGGCTTCACTTTAGATACTTTTGTTCATCCCTGCTAAAAGCTGTTTATTTGTCTTCCCAGTATGGATTAGAGGTATCAGTCTATCTATCTGGAGCTGAACAAAATGATTTGGTTTGCTCTCTACATATTGTCTCTGGAAAATGGGCTCCATTTCTTCATTTAGTTCACTAGTTACTATGTTTCTGGTAAATATTTCAATCCTAGGCATAAAGCAGCAGATGGGAATAAAAATTGTGGGTGCCAGGATGTGTGGGAGAGGAAAGGACTGTTAAATTATGAAAGGGAACGCAACATTCAAAGAGAATAGTCTTTGTGGGAAAAGAGGTGGACAAAATCAAGGGCAGGGCTTAGAATGCATAGTCAGAGTGAAGAAAGAGATAAAATAAGTGTGAAGAAAGAGGGAACACGAGATTCCAAAAGTCATTTATATAAACTTCTCTGCAATGCTGTGGAGGAAAGAGGAAGCAGACGAGAAAGCAAACAGTGGGTGGAGAACTGTGCTAATGCTCCTAATCTGCTTCTCGTGTCCTTGGTTGTTCTCAGTGAGTTTATATCCTTGGTTGTTCTCAGTGAGTTTATATCTCTGACACTCTTCCATGGAGATGTGCAGATGATGGTTTTTTCAGAGGCTGAGCCTCAGGGATTGGATGGGTTAGGTTATTAACCCAGCACTCATAGTAAGACAGGTTTCTACAATTTCACTTCTCAGATGGTTAGAAATAGTCAACTAATTCTCAGTCTAAATTTAATCATGGCTGTTTCCTTATTCCTTTTTTGGGTTTTCTTTAGCATAAATGCTTTTTTTTTCCTTCCTTAAATGACTGTTTCCTTGATCTATTTTATATGTACAGGTTTTAATTCTTCATTTTTTTCATCTCAGCAACCCTGAGTGAACCCTGAGTGGAGGAAGTTGTGCTCAGCCCCACCCTGGGGGCTGTGGTACCCCACAGTCTGTGGCTGCCCCATAAGAGCTCCCAGCAGTGCATGTTCTCTGCAGCATCCACCCCATCCTCTGCCTTTCCATGGCTTGTCCCTTGGTAAAGCTCTTCCTCTTGACAGTTCCTGACATCCTCTATATAATGGAAATAAACCAGGAGCTGACAGTTTGCAGCATTATAAATAAATACCTCATACTGTGAGTGATACACAAATGTTGTATTCCTTTCAATTGTAGAAGATGAGGCTTTTAGAGCATGTTACCACTGGCATTTTTGCCTGTAACAAGGGGCTTAGACAGCAGGCTAGGGAATGTTAAATAAATTTCTCAAGCTCTAATGCCATCTATTTTTTTTAAACAATGTTGAATTGGAACTTGTGACCTTGTCATTGCAAAAATAGAAAATTTTATTTTACAGTTTTCTCTAGCTGTATTAGCCAAAAATATGTTGTGAAAATGGGCAAAATATGCACCCATGTTAAATGCATGGTTTTATGCCCAGTCTGATGAAGATACCTCCAGCAATCAGGAGCCACTTAAGTGACAATAAACAAAACAATATCTGATAATATGCCTTTCATTCACATCAGCAAAGTTATAGCATATTAAAGTAACAAGTAGAACTAGCTATGCAGAATAATTCTAGTTTGCAATCCCAAAATTTTTCTCTGCCTTTTTTTTAATGACAACCTCTTATTCTTCTCAGAGTATTATTGCAAGCTGCTTTAAGCACCCTATCATTAATCCTGAAATATGTATATATCTTCCTGCATTGTTAGTCAGATAAATGTGCTGTAGCTCTTATGATCACCTGAAGAAAATTACAACTCTGTGAGAAATATTTATATTGTAAATTTTCAAAATATTACATGATCTCAAGTCCAAATATATAATTGCCTTCTATTACAGATAGAAAGGATGTGATTTAAAAAGAAAAGTACTTCCAGAAACTGGCAAGCAAATGGTGTCTAAATTCCACCTAATTTATGTGATCTTTTAAATCCTCCAAGCCATCAGATGTCTGAAGTCTGGTAGATACTTGAGATTTTGCCACTAAAGTTCTTTCTGTGTCTTCAGTCCATTGCCTGCCTGAGCTGCCAAGGTCATTCCTGGTCACCCAAAGCACAACCCATGCTCTGGAGATGAGTGTTCAGTCCATGATTCTTTAATTTAGTTTGGAATAGAGTGTGAATCTCCTCTGCCTCCTGCCTGGAGTGATCCTAGAGGAAGGAGTGTCCTTTCCAAACTGGTGTTTAAGGTCTGTTCTTGTTCCTAAACTCCCCTGGTTTCACTGGCTTCCCCAAGGGTTGTGTCCCTGCTGGGAATTCCTAAAGCACATGGCCTTTTCCAACACTATTTAGGGAATTTTTTCTTGCATCTGAGGTTCATGTCTCTGCTCCTCAGCTGTGACAAGCTTTGTCACAAGGACCAAGTCTCTTGGTGGTCCCATACCTTATTGCCTTCTAAATTCCAGGGGAAAATGTGTGCCCAGCTTGTCTAGGTGTCTTCCAGATGTCTGTTCCATCCAGACATCACAACAGGGGCTCCTGTTACATCTAGCAGTGCTTTATGTTTGTAGCTGCTAAACTGAACCAGAAAAGGCCATTGCAGTTATGCTCTGTACTCACCAAAAATCCTCTTTCTACATGGACAGACTGTAAAATTGTTCTGTTGCTCTCTTGTGAACTGCCCTTAATCTCTTCTGAAAATGATATATATAACTCCTATCTGAAAATTTTCATTGGTACATTAAAAAGTTCCCAAACTTGTAACCACTAATTAAATAAGTAAATGCTCTAATATTGATTTACAATGTATTAGAAGATGCTATTTTTATTAATTTGATAAAGAAAACTTAATGGAAAAAAATTAAAATTTTAGCTTTTCTGTGATGTAACACATCTGTTCAACTCTAGCAGGTTTTTATACCTTTTGTTGAGACAAATCCTGAAATCCTTATTCTTTCCTTCCTCAGGACAATCTCCTTTTAACTTCAGCAAGATAATAAGGCTTATGCTGCTTTGTAAAGTACTTTGAGATCTATGGTGAACAAGATTTAAGTTTAAATTAAATAAGGAACTTCAGGATTCAGTTTATGCAGATTGCTCTTTTTCTTTTTAACCACATGGTTCTTTATGCATTCACAACTTCAGACTTGGGTTGCAGTAGTGAATTGCTCTGCCTTGTGGGAGAGTGTGGGAGGGACACTTGTGGCTGGCCTTGGAGCAGGGCTATCTTCCTGCTCTCCTACACAATCTGGCACTTCATGGATACATCTGCTAGCAGAATTACTTGCTTAAATAATTTACTTTGACATGTGGCTGCAGCATTATAAGGAAAATACAGATTCTTTATTTCAGCTTAAGTAAAACCTGCCTCACACCAGAGTTTGTTCTATTAGCTGGGGCCAGCAGGGTCAGAACTTTAATACACGAGTCCACTAAGGTAATTTTAGTTTCTGAACCTGGTCAAATTCATGAAACATGAGTAATGTTGCTTATATAAATGAAATTTCATGAAGATACAGGCATGTGTTTTGAGAGAAAATGATAAATGAAGCGGAAGTAAAAATGGAAAAAGTGTAATCATATCAGTTTCCTATTGACTTTTATTGAATTAGTCATATCCGCTACTTAAGTGTTTTGTAATCTACTAAAAATGCTTTTATAGTGTAGAAATTTCATTTTAAGAGGTTTTTCATAATGCAATCAAAACATTTAGACTAACATCTTCATGGTAGGAAATTTCATCCACATATTATTTTGCAATTCTTTTTGATAAAAGGTAATGCCTCTAATGTTATATGGAAGTATCTTGACAGAAAATACAAGTTATGCAATAGCATAGAATTCATTGTTTGCCAGTGATCTGGGATGAGAAAATAAACTTGTGAAAGAAATGCTATGTTTAATCTAGCATTGGAATATACCTTGACACCAAGAGGATCTACTGCCACATCCTTTGAAGCTCATGGAAATCCTGTCATTGACTTAAAGTAAAATCTGCTTGATGCTGAAACAAATTATGTGAGTTTTTCAGGCTTCTCAATACGAAAAGGAAGAGGGAACTGGAGGAGTGAGGCCACCCAGATCTGGATCATACACTACAGAAGTGTTCATAGTGCCAGTCATTTTGGGGGAGGATGAGGGAGACAAGAGAGAGGAGGAGGAGGAGGAGGAGTGTGAGTGTGAGGGTGTGATGCAGCTTGAGTGCAATAGCCAAAGAGCTCTGCTGCAACTTGGGAAGCAAAAGGTGCACTGGTATCCCAGTAATGTGAAACTTCTGTCCAGACCCCATTTTCTCTCACATTGGTGAGCAATTTTCTCATGTAGGCTAAGTCCATATAATTTCTTTTATGTGTTCTGCCATACTGGTACTGCACCACCAGCTGATTATTTTATTGCCATGTCTGAATGAGGGGAACTCACTGAAAATGAAAAATTTGGAATTCACTTGAAAATGTTTGTCTTCAATGTTGCCTTGATATAAAAGTAGTTAAACTTAATAAGTGATGAGATTACATTTCATTGGGTTGCACAGACCCAAGCTGGAGGGCACTGAAAATCAATTTGCCCACCTGTTGGTAGAAGCCTTCCATTCCTGCTCTCTAGCACAGCCTTTTTGGGGACTGCTGCTCTGAAGACTTGGGCATTGATGTACAATAATTCTTGCAAATGAATATTTGAAAATTTCCAGGCACTTAATGTGCCTGAAAATTTCAAGCTGCACCTTTGCAATATTTGTGGAGGCTGCAGCTCAGACTATGCTGGATTCCTGTATGCTCGTTTGCCAGAATTTGGTCAAGGATTGCTGCAAAGCCTGAATTGCAGGGGGGGAAATTATATAAGACTTTATTTCTGTCTGTCACTGTATCCATCACTAACATGGTTGGCTGGGTCAGAATTCCTCCTCTAGGCACAGAGGAGGTTCCTGGGTTTGGCTTCTGCAGCAGATCTCTGTGGACTGGCTTCCTAAGCTGTCACGTCCCCATTGTGGTTTCCAAGTAGGGAAAAACATCTGGTTTCTAAAAATGTTCTGGGTCCAGTAGCTGTGCAATGGCTCTTTGAGGTCAGGTACAAGTATCAAAGACATCTTTCCTCCTTGCCTCTTGTTTTTGTGGTGTTGTGGTTTGGGTTTGCTTTGTTTTTTATTTTTTATATATGCAAGATGGCAATATTTAATTTAAAAAAGGTACTTGTTACTGTTGTGAAACTCAATGTTTTGTAAATGGGAAAAATATCATTTCAGGGGGAAATTTCACCTCTTTTAGGTTTGCAGGATATGGTGATAATGGGAACGTTTATGGTGGTACCCAATATTTGCATGAGGGAAAGCTTGGCTTATGAAGTCTCTGTGCATGACTTGAGCCACTTGAGAGCAAAATAGGAAACAGTTCATCAGAAGCAGATATAATTAGAATGATCTTCCATCTTTTTATGAGGAGGACCAGAACCAAAGATATTTTTTCAGAACTAAGGCTAATATAACTTCTTGAGGGCTGTTCTACATTTTATTCCAAAGTAATGCTTCCCCCTATCTTTAATTAATATCTATTTAAACACTATATTTAAATATTTAAATACTGTATTTAAATTCAATAATTAAGATATTTGAATAAATTGAAATCCAAGTATTTAATGTACTTAAATAATACCTTTATTTGCTGAAACCAGGTTTTATCTCAAATTTTAGGGAATCTATTTAGCCCACAAGAAACTAATTTCTTATTTCTCCAAGTCTTCCATCTGGAATGAATGCAAATAGGAAGACATCTTGAAATGAGAAAAGGTTTACCTTTGTGTACCCAAAGCAATGGGCATTTTATGCTCAAATAGAATTTTTTCATCAACAAAGCAGGAAGCTGAGTGCACACATGAGCATTTGTGAATACAGTTTAAGAACCCAGTTGCTGTGTTGAATTCCTGGAGCCCAGAGTTGTAACATGTCAACTAACACCGACTGAGAACACTTTAAAAGTTTTTCAACTGATGAAGTTTGGGACAGTTGTACTGCTAATATACAAAACTATTCCAAATGTAAAACCACATAAACTTTATTCCAGGACTTTTCCAGCTAGTAAGAGTCTTTCCATTAACTTGGATGGACACTGGATTGAACAAAGAATGGATATTTTTGTTTAAATAAAAAAAGGAACATATGGCAGAAAGCTGATTATCTTTCTGTTGTTTGTTCAGTTAACAACTTCTTGAGAATCACTGCATTTGTTTTTAGGGATGAGATTAAATAGTTTTCGAATTGCCCACCCAAGTCTGTTCAACTCTTGGAGGCAAACTGAATAAATTAAACCCTGAGATTGGTAACCAAGATATCTTAATTCAGAATACTTGTCCTTCCACACCTAAGCTGCTTTCCAGAGATTGGGGCTGTTTTTTTTCTCTTCTCTTAGTTAATTCAGCTACTGAATCATTAGAGGTGTTTGAAAAGAATGGCTGAAAACTGAAAAATAAAAATTTATACAAATTATACATATTGTGTATTATTTAGCAAACATTTATTTAGCTTCTACTAATACAATTCCTTTTATTCGTGTTGTTAGCTGCAGGTGCAATACATGTCTTTTTCTGGTATCTGCCAAACATTAAAGACTTCTCCCCATGAAGAATGCTCATTCTTTTACTCTTTTCTTGCCTTTGGCTGCTGTTGCAATGTGGCACTGGTGTCTGATTGTCTTTGCTGGAATGCCCTGTGCTGTGGTGCCGTGTTTTGGTGTCTCTGGGCTGAGCAGTGGGGTGGCTGCAGGCGCGCTGCGGTCACTGAGTGCTGCTCCAGCTGGGTGTTTCAGCAGAGCAGCAGCAGCTCTTATCTCCCTCCAACCTGGTGCAGCATATTAACTATGCCAGCAGTAAACTGAGGCCTGCCTTTAACCATCTTTATTCACAGTTTGTCCCCATTTTGCATTTGTGCTGTCAGGAGATTTTGTTTTGTTTCTAGAACTGTCTCATATCTCAGTCAGCTTTGCTTTCTTTTCTCTTGTGTTTTCCTCTGTTGATGTTTTCATGGTTTTTTTTCCCCCTTAATAATTTCTTTTTATTCTCCATTTCATTCCTGCAGCTCAGTGCTGTTGAGGAAGAGGTTGTACTTTTTGTCTGGCTGTATGTGTCATGGCAGCTTAAACTAGTACCTATTTAACTTCTGCATCTTCTGTCTCCTATCACACTCTGCTCTCCCCTGTCCAAACTTCTGTCTTGCTTCTCCTCCCAAGCAGCCTCTTCTACACACTGTGCTCCTGGTGAGCATTCCATGCAGTGTGCAGAGAGCAAACCTCTGCTTGCACAGCTCCCAGCACCATGTGCCTCATTTTTGTGCTGCTTCAGACAATTAAACCCTCTTTGATGTACCAGAGTGGAGGGGGAAGTTTAAGTAAGTTTTTCACACAAAGCCTCCTCTCTGCCTTCCATCACTGCTATTTATCATATTGCTGACACATGGATGGAAGCATTTCCCTTTTATGTTAAGCCTGGTCTATGCAAAGGCACTGGAAAGCAATTTATACAGTGCTGCAGCTTGTGGAATCAGCAAGGTATTTTTATAAGTTTGAGATATTACCACAGTTAAATCAACCAGGGTAGTGATGAGGAGGAATAAAGTGAAATGGCTGTAGCAGCTGCACTTTTCTGGTAGGGAAAAAGATAACACTGGAATTATGTCTTGCAGCCTACTGGAGTAAAATGTATGCAGCTGCAATACCTGAGGCCACAGCTGGGCCTGGACACCATGGTGCATTATTTTGAAATATATTTATATACATTTACTGACCTGTGGAAGGTCTTTGCTTTGTCTTTGCCTTGTCCAAGTCATCTCTGACATGTGGCTGCATAAAGAAGTTTCAGATAGGAATAATGCACATGAAGTTGGGGAAAACTGTGCCAAATAGTAAAGTAAAATCATTTACCTACTTAAAGTTTGGTTCTACCCTTCAGTGATGATTTTTATGTCAGCAGGATGATTTGTGCTGGTATCTCTTCAGTCTGAGACAAGATGAGGATCCTGGTCTGATAGGAGAAATGTGAACATATAATTTGGTTTGTGTTTTTTAGTTGGTTTGTAAATATATTAGTAATTCAGAAAATCCATTGTGACTAGAAATGAAGATTTGTACACATAGATTCCTCCCTGCAGCCACAGTTTGTGTTTGCATCTGTGAAGTGTGCACTCCTGGCTTGGACCTGTGATAATTTTTTTTTTTTTTTTAAATGCTTCTCAGAGTAAAAATGTAAGTGCTAATTGAAATACTTGTTCTGCTTTGTTTTCATCCTAAAATTACATTCACTTAGAGAGGAGTTAGGCTTTAATTGTTTAAAATCTACTATATCAGGCAGTACAAATTTTTAAAGGATGCATGTTTTGCTTTTCACTATAAAAATCAAGTTATTAAATTTACCAGGATGTAGGTAATCTGAAGAGATGCAGAGAGTGTATTTCTCCTCCTCCCATCCATATTGATTTGTTGGAGCTATAATCTCCCTTATTTTCTTTTGTAAAAGTTATAAACTCCATTTTGTCTGTGTGTAGTGTCCCTGTTACTGCTATTCCCAGAGTCTCCAGCAGGAGTTCTGTGCAGACTGAGGTGAAATTTTGCCTGATGTGTTGGTATATATTACAGTAGATTAAACCCTACTGCTTATATCATCATCAATTATATTTAGTCATTTCACCTTTTTTTTTCCTCTGACAGAGTGGTTTAGGTCTGAATTTCAAGCCATGTCTTTGCTAACAACAGTAAAATAGGTACAAGTCTTGCATTCAAGCAAGTGCATAATCTTGTATACATTATAAAATATGCTAATGTATTTATAAAACTCCAAGGGGGTGTTTAAATGACATTATGTGAATTTATCAGCAAGTGGAGTTTCTCCAAGTGAAAGTTGCACTGTTTTTGATTTTTACTACAAGTTTTTATTCAGAGAGAACCTGAGAGTGGAGAGAGGAAAAAGGAGCATTCAAATTAAAAAGTGAAAACAAATGGCAAATGGCTGATCTATTCCAGTGGCTTAGGGGTGTTGTATCTCCCTAAAACCCTTCTTTTCTGTGATGCCTGTTTAAAACTGGATGAGAGTGTTCTGCTCTGACTCCTGCCTACAGCAGTGATCACAAGCATCTTGTCACCTTCCATCCCTCTCCATCTGTCCATATTCCCCTTGTCTTGCAGATGGTGAGCTGTCTGGGGCAGGAGCTGGGGTTTTGTTCTCTGCTTACACAGCATTTAGTGAACAGCACTTGGCACAACAGAGTCCTGGTCAATGACAAAAACTCTGAAGTTTTATGATGATGAAGCAAGTAAAATTGTCAGCTTCATATTCGTTAGAAACTTTAGTTATGTAAATAACCAGTTTCCCCCAGAGTTTTTTCAAATATTTTACATTGCTGAATTATTTACGGTAACCACATTGTCTTACTACTCAGCATAAATTTAAAAGGTAATTTTAGCACAGAAAGGAAATATTCATGAAGAGATACCAGAGGAAGAAATAAAAATGATAAATTAATGGAAATATACTGATAATGGCAATGGTCCAGATGAGAAATATCTCTCATCTGAGATTTCACTTGGTATTGTAAGGATGATGTTGCCCCTGTATGTGTTATGTGCTGCACTTGCCCAGCTTTGTAATCCATGTACAGCTTGGGAATAGTGGAGGACAAGGGCATTCTGAAAAGGGTTTGGAAAAAAATTACCTTGAAGTAGAGTAGGCAGTGAGGAGCAGAAGCACAATAGTGCTGCTGGGAGGTGTTAATACCATCTGAAGATTTGCTGGGAGCTGTAGGAGCAAGGGGGAAGAAATCAGGGGCGTTTGGGGTGTAATAACAGTGAATAACCTTTAAAGAATTGCTGCAAGATGGAGGTAGCAGGAGCAGGCAGGAGAGCCCGTGGCCCTGAAGCAAGAGACTGTTGATAGCAAGGTGTGCCATTTTTGACTGCAGAAAACTATAGGCTTGCCTCAGGGAGAGGTCCCTCATGGAACAGGAAAAGGTTGTAACAAGATCTTTCTATACTGCAAATATCATATGTCACCTCCACACTGGGTCTTTTCTCTGCTAGTTTATGTAGACTGAAATGTCAACAACACACTTCTACTCATGTCACTTGCACAAAAGCAACTATTGCTAAGAAAAACTGGATTATGAGTGTTTGCCTGAAAATAATCCAGGAGATGATGGCTCTGAGCATGGCCCCAGAATCTATTATTTAATGCAGATATCCTTTTATTTCAACATTTTAGAAAGACAAGAAACTTTTGCATTCTGAAAAAAAAAAAATTACAGAAATGGTATAGTCATTCATTCATTATATACTCATATTTTTATAATACATAATGATTATATATATTCATATATAGTCATATTATATACTTATTTATAATAATATACTTATTGGGAATTAATGTTTATTCCTGCAGGGATGGAGACAAAGAAAGACATATTGGCCAAGTAGAAAACAGAGATAATATGTTTGTACAAATCATGAAGAGTTTTCAATAAGCAGAGTTACTTGAAAAATGCTGTGGGTGTGGGCACACAACTAAGCTTTGTGTGTTTTGTTCTATACAGCACCAAATTCCAATATCATTCTCCTGGATTCTTGCATGAGTATTCTGTTTACTCTGACAGTAATTATAACAAAGTAAGATCAGCAGCACTGATTGTGGTCATGAAGGCTTTCTGTTCCAAGGATGATTTCCAAGAGGCAGGGTTATCCTTAGTCTCTGTAGGAACACAGCAGTTGCTTCAGTCTTGCTCCTGGGGCATGGAAGACTTCAGAGAATACCCACCCTCATGGCACCATTCCCCCTTGCTCTGCAAATCTGGCAGGAGCTGAGTGTGTTTATATTTGTGTGTATTTGTGATTCTGTCCTCTACCACATTTCTAGAGTTCAAATACCAAGAGAAAACATCTGCCTCTGGAAACAAATGAAAAAGATCATCTGTGCTGTGTTAGTCACAGAAATATCATTTTCTTTACTTGCTGGACAAAATTCTTTCCTGAGCAATGTCAAGCGTTGAAGTTATTGAGTTCACTGAATTTCCAATCAAATTAGCTTTTCATCTTGGTAAGGTACAGCCCAGAGTACTTTTTGCAATCAAATATTCCTTAAAATGATTGCAGTGGATGAATTTAGTTTCATAAAATTAGTTTCAGGAGGTTTCTGCACAATTACACTATCAAGGCAGATATAGGGATGCTTGTTTGTTTGTTTGTTTGTTTGGTTTTAGTTTTTTTGGTTTTTGCTTGCTCTCTCCTTATTTCCCAGTGGACTGGCAGCAAAATTTTGGCCAGGATGGAATGTCAGGAATTTTGACTGCCCAAATGGCAAACACCACATCTTTTTATCAGTTTCATGTAACACCCTCTGTGCTGCAAGCATTGCATGATGTCTTTAGAGACTGCAGAGAGCAGTTTCACCTCTGCTCGTTGAAGACAAGGAATTTTGCTGTCCTGCAGTCCTTTCATCACTGGCGACTGCAAATCCTTAGTGTGCATGGTCTGTGAGTGGGATCCATGCTTGGGAACATGGAATATGTGACTGGTTGAGTTGTGGGGTCAAGTTTCTTGGTGTGCCGACAGCACAGGCAGTAGTTCTGTTCCAGCCTTGCTGTCGAGGAAAGCACATGAAGTTAAAACAGGGAGCTGACAATGTGATATTGAAACCTCCCAGCAAATTCTGCTGCTCTGGCAATTTGTTGTCTTACATTGTACCTTTCCAGTGTTCTTACACATCCAGGATATTTTGGGCACGCTTTGGAGAAACCTGACAAAAGCCTTTGCATGTACAGAGAAAGAGCAGTGAAGCTTGATAAAGGTGTGCAGAAGGGAAATTTTTGATTTGTAGAGTTGCTGTCCTCTCTGTTGGGATCTACAGTCAAGGACAATCTCTAAACTTGAAAGCAGAATTGACACTGCACTACAGAAATGGCAGATTAAAGCCACTGCCATGAGTACAGGGGACACACATGTGACACATGGAGCTTCCAGTGTGCTGTGAACATTTCCCTGTTTCTCAGAAACAAAGAAACCTCCACAAGGAGATTTAAACGACAAGAAATGACTGGACCTCAGCAATTTACACTAATAGGAAAGCAGAGGGGATTTTTAATATAAGTCTATGGAGATATTTAGGTTTTAGTATCACTGCAGTCTGCTCTGGATTTTGGTGCTGGTTCATGGGAATCTCAGTTGTCTGCTGAAGAATTCATAGGCTATTGTTTTGTTTTTCTCTTGTAGGGCTTATATTTTTGCCCTTTAAATTAAAAAATAAGAAAAGGCATTACACTCATGATTTGCTTTTTCCTTCCGTGAAAGCAAAGTGGAACTGTGGAAGTTCCAAAATGGAAGTGTAACTATTTTATGTCTGGGAAGATTAGTTTAAAAGCTGTTATGATTAATATAAATAATCTATACCATTCCTCTCGTGGTTACAAATTGTTCAAAAAATTTTGGAGTCAAAGAAACTGGAAACAATGGATCAGTCAGATTATTACCTTTATTTCTGGGCTATACTTACCCTTCAGTATTTTTCAGAACCTTTCCCAAAGTATCTGTATGGCTAGAGACAGAGATCTAGAGAAGACAGTTCTTTGGAACTGAAAGAGTAGGTTTTATTCAAGATGACCCTTGATCTGGAATTTTGGAGTCATCCTGCTTTTATCTGTCCTTCAAAATAAGGAGGTTAAATTTGGGTAGATTTATGGGAAGATCTCAGCTACATATGGAGATATCCCTTTTCCTCTAATCCTCTGCCAAGCAATGCTAAAGTGATGCATCCATCATTGAGCACTAAAAATGTTCTTGGATCATCATCAGGTAAAAGACTTGGAGAAACCTGGGAATACACCGAAGGTCAGAGCTCAAATATTTATGTAACTTTACAGTTGTCTTGAAGACAGATTAATCCAGTGATAACAAGCAGCACTATAATGCCAGATTTATAAAGGAAAGAAAGAATATGCAGAGTCACTCTCCCCATTGTGAAGAAGCAGCTCAGCTATGAAAGCAGCAGATTTAGCAATGTATATCTCATATTTCAACTCTCTGGGAGATACATTGCTATTTTGGGAATATATGAGGAAGCAGTATTTTCATCAGTTCCCAAATTGATGGTGGAAGGAATTAAGTTCAAGTGAATATTCAAGTAGTTATAAGAAACACCCAAATGGACATTAGAGGAATGGGGTGTTCCATCATTAAACCATTTGCATTAGAGAAATGGAAAAATTGTCATTGTTTGGGACCTCTTTTGCACACTCACATACCCAGGATTCTGGGTGCTTTGCTACATAGGCTGATTAATTCACCAGCTCAATTCACAGTCAGTTGCTGGCTGTGAGCCACTAATAATGGATTGCCTATGCAGTAGCCTTCAAAGAGAAAAAGAAAATAAATTTTTATTACCACAGCAATTTTGGCTGTGCTATGAAAATGCATTTTACGATCTTTTGTTCTGAGCTTGAGCAGAATGCTTTGTCATCAGGAGGGTGTAGTAATAAAGACATGGTAGGCAAGTAGGATTGCTCTGGGGTTTTAACTACTCTGGGGTTTTACCTTTCTGGATATGACATAATCTCTGTGGATGTTGAGGCCCAAAAGACTCTGAAGTAAAAATCCAAAGTCTTCATTTTACTTTATGGGAGGTAATTAACCTCTGACAAAAAGTGGGTGAAATTGTCCCCAAAGAGAAAAACACATGGATACCTTGAATAAATTTATTTACACCCTTTCCTCCTTCTTCTCTGCCACTGATGAATATTCAGTATGAAATATCCCAAGAACAGCCTGTTCACATGACATCAAACCAACAAATCAGGAAATCAGAAAATATCTATGTTACTTCTAAGCTTCTAGTCCTCAGTGGTGTCTTTTTTGCTCAAACTTTGAGTACAAAGCAAAATAATTTGTAGTTTTTCATATGTAATTACCTATGAGTTATCCTGGTGTGATTAAATTTCCAAAATATTTTCTTTTTCTGTTCCTAACAACTGTTAATAAGAAACAACTATTAATGGGAAATATGAGTCCAAACTGGGACCACAGGTGACTATTCTCACTCGTTTGTAACACTCTGCTCACTAAGGCAAAGCTATTTAATTGGTTCCTAAGCACCTAATTTTTATGAGTGGGGCTTAAGTGCTGAAATATAGGAAAGCACATTTCCTTGTGCTTGCTATCAGCATAGAGGAATATAAATGTAGTTCAAAGAAAATCCTAGAAAGCTTTCTAAATTATTCCTTCTTTGGAAAATGGAAAACATTATCCTGTAATCTTTATTTTTATCAAAGAACAAAGGGTTTGTTTGTTTTTTGTTTTTTTTTTTGAAAAGCACAGTACTCATTTCTAATTACTTTTAGCAAGAGTTTCACAGAGGGGTGAAGGAAGATATGACTTCATTGTCTTTTTCTTTTTTTTTTTCTGTGAGGGAATTTTGACATTAATGCTTAAAATCTCAGGGATATGAGTGCTATGGTATAAAACACAGTGGTACTTCTTACTGGTGTGACAAACTGAACTTTATATTGTGTCCCTGTCATCTCCATCCCATTGATTTTGATCCTTGTAATTGGAGATTCAGATTGACTTTGTATGTGAGGCTGTAAAATATTTCTGTAAAGCAAAGCAGTGTTTTCTGTTTTCCAAACACCTGACAGCAAACAAGAATATTAAACAATAACACTATACTTTTTTCCCCTAGGCAAAATTTATGATCTTTACAGGTTTATTCTGATGAGTTTTTTTCCCTCTCTTTGAATGAACATTAAAATAAAAGAAGTATTTTTCTAGTTAGTTCATTGTCTTTAGGAAGCAACATAATATAAACTAAAATTATGTCTCTGATTGTGTTCTCTTGAAATGCAAGACTTCTATGAAGTCTTTATACTGGTCTCTCATTTGTATCTTATTTTCATAAAAACAATTGCTTGCAATATTCTGATGATGGTAAGTGTTAATAAAAGTCAAATTACACCAGACTGATACGGATAAAGTCTACAAAATGCCATCCATAAAAGATGGAAGATATCAGTTTAATGAACAGTGTCATTTCAGTTTTTATTTCTGAAAAAGAAAAAAGTAAATTGAGATGCCTGGATAAAAGAGTGTTTTAGCTCTTATATTTATTTATTATAGTTATTGCATTAAAAAAACCTATTCATTTAGATTTTATTTAATGATTGCAATGGTTTAGCATAATATCCTGGCCCATAGTTCAGGTTGGTGGCATGACTGCAGCACAGATACTTGTACTAAAAATAATCAGAATTGTAGAATGAATCATTTTAAAAAAGCCCGTCTTCATAAATGAGGTGAAATTAGTGATAGAAATAAGGCACTTCACTTACATTTCTCTTTTGCTTCTGTGTTTTGTGTTTTAGGGTTTTGGGTTTTTTTATAATATATTTGACATGAATTTTACATGCTGGTTTGTTAATGGTAGCCTTTAAAATATGAGGATGCTTGCACTAAATATTCAAACATGTGCTTTGTATATTAAAATCAAATGGGAGATGTTTCCATCTACCACTGATGGGAGATGGTGCCTTGATGTCCTCACCTCTAGCAGTTGAAATAAAGAAGAATTTATGGCTTATAATAAAAGCTTATGCTAATGAATGAACTTCAGTACTCGAAGGTGCTAAATCCTCTTGCCAAAAAAAGGTGTCATAAAACTCTTCTCTTTCCAGCCAAAGAGAAATGATAGAACAACTGAAAAATTAACCATCACTTTTTAAAAGCAATTTAAGCACACACACTATGCATAAAAGTTACAGCACAAATAATTTAAATGTTTTATCTATTAAATGGTTATGTATCTATGGCACAATTTTCTTTCTAAAGACCTCAAAAAGCTCACAACCTTTGCCAAGGTATTTTAGCTCTTGATTCTCTCTCTTATGCTTATGTAGTTTAATCTGCCTCAAAAGTCTTGTTCACTTAAGTGTGTGCTATGAATTATTCTCTTCCTGTGTACATGCCATATCTGACTCTCCCCCCAAAACTGAAGGAAAAAAAAATCCAGCAGCACTATTGTCTTAAAAATGGTTATTTTTATATTTTATGCACCAAAAACTGCAATAATACCTTCTCATGAATAGCGTGTTGTTTTGTTTTTTTTTTTCCTGGTAATTTTCAAAGAGAAAGCAAAGTAAACTCTGGGTGCCATCTGGTAGGATATAGGAGCTGCAGGTAAGCACACTAATAATACTTAATGCTGCTGCAGCATGCTGTGTTTTCAGCACTGTAGGCATCAAGTGATGAATTCTCAGAACATTTCCTGTGCTCAAGGTAAATGTTACTAATCTCTTTAAGGAATCTTCTTGGTCTTGCTGGGAATAATACCTGTGTGCTTGCTAGCCCTGGAACCCCTAAAATCGGCTTAATATTGTGTTTGCTGAAGTTTATTCTTTCTCTGCCCAGCTCTTCTTCTTCCTTCCCTTTTCACCAGCTCAAACTCTGCTTCTTCAGAGAACCCCCATGAAAAAAAACAGAGAAAATCAGTGATTTTTTTTTTTTTTCTAAGAGATCTGAGTGAGCACAATGAAGTTTTGACCTCCTGTCATGGTGTAAAGAAAGGCAGATTTCCTTACTACTGTCTAGACATTGCCCCATAGAAACAATAAATACTGTTCTGTGCAGGTTTTTATTACAGTAAATGTGCAGACATATTTGCCAGGCAGGAATCCCTACATGTTGCTAAGTTCATATTAGCTAAGAGAGACAGGCAGCAGTAAGTGTAATATATTGTCACAATTAATGTTCTAGCCTGTGACCATGTTTAATTAATTATTTGTATCTCACTAGCAGTATGTTTAGTGTATAATTAATTAGCCCAGAAGCAGAAGAGTAAGGAAGAATGACTTGAAAACTGATGGTGAAGAGGTTCCTGGCATATCATAGTTAGTTTGTTCATTCTGCCTTTCTTCACTGTGGAAACCCTTGCAGTGTTTTTCCTTTAAAGTAAACAAAATGGATCTCTATGTATTTGCTAAAGAAATTAATGTATCATTTGCTCTGTGTGGGACATGGCATTAGTCTCAAGTTAGTGCAGGATGTGTAAGACAAGTGCATGAATTTTTTTGATCTCTGTGTTACCTCTTAGGCAGGAAAAGCATCAGCTCCGATTCAGTATCTGTCAATGCTCCAAGTGGATGTGTTACATTTTTCTCACTTCCCAACATGACAGACACTGGGACTGTGGCTGTGTCTTGGTCTTTCTAGTTCTGGCAGCTGAATTCTAATACTTGCTCGGGGCTCTGTGTGACAAGCACACTCTTTGGTGAGGATGTGAGGAGCTTCCTCTGCCTTGGCACTTTACAGCACTGCAGAGGCAGCTCTGCTGCTGCTCCCTGGGGCAGGTGGACAGTGCAGCAGGCCATGCCCTTGCCTCTGTCTCCAGCCCTTGACCTTTGTGTCAGTTTGCTGGAGCTGGGGAGCAGGCTGAACCCTTTCCAGAGAAATAAGCCAGGGCACATTTTCAGGTCCTGGTTCCCCAGGGGGGAATCAGCAGAGCACGGCACTGATGCCTCTCCCAGGAGTGCTGAACACAGACCTGGCACCTGACACAATGTGGGAAAACAGACCCTTGTGGGAAGATGTGGAATGCAAAATACATGTAAGTTGAAAACATAAATGCAAAGACTTGAGCATCCATGCACAGTCTAGCACACCAGGAACACTGGAATCAAGGAAAATCACCACGTTACAATGTGCTGTGAAAGTTTTTGCTCTATTAACAATTGGATCTAAGAAAACGAAATGCTGAATCCACTCTTTCCATTGTGTTTCACTGGGTTTAACTGGCTTTCAAATCAGATCACCACTGGATGAGTGAGTCTGTGGTGGTGCCAAATAGCTGCACAGGCATAAAATGTGACATCAGAACAATGCAGTGTGTAAGATTCCCACTGCAAATGCCACCTGGATTTGTAACTTCCTCCATGCTACTGAAATCACAACAATAGCATTAACAATTCAAGTCAGGCAGAAGTTTTTCTGTCTCTGAATAGGGATCACTACAATGCTTACACTCTCTAAATACAGATAATTAGAGGCTGTGGCATAATTCTCTTCTCCCTCGACCTAAAAGCAGTCACAAGTAAAGTCACTGCAGCAATTGGTTACTGTCTCAGAGAGCTAACAGAATGCATTGTGCTTACAGTCAGATCCTTGACTTGCATTAATTTGGGTGGCAGGATCTTTACATTACTTCTTAGGGTTTTATTTTCTTTGCTTTTTTTTTTTTTTTTTTTTTTTTTTTTTTTTTTTTTTTTTTTTACTTAAATTGCACAGTCTCATGGCAACAGTTATTTGGAGGTGAACATCAGCAGATGTAGGGAACAGTTGTGATAATGTCTAAACAGTAGGCAGGAGTGGAACAGGGATGCCAGATTTTAAGAATTTTCTTTTTTTTTTTTTTAAGTGTTTGGGGAATAAAGGAATCTCTGATATATACTTTGCTTATAATTCACTAAAATGGGTCAATGCTTGAGCTAGCAGTTGCTCTGAAATTACAATGACTGACTGTAATTAAGAACTAATTTGTAGTCATAAAAAAGCCAGATAAGGGGCTATCCACTTCATGAGAAATGAATATAATCAGGATAACTGGCACAGCTGGTGGCCATAGTCTGTCCTCAGTGAGCACACACAATTCCCATATTTCATAATAGGGCTTAGGTATCTGCCTCACAAGGTGGACTTAAGAAAATTTCTTTTAAAAACTTAGAGTGTATGGGGACAGAGCTTGGGGAACAGAGTACAACCATTTATTAACTATACATTATTAGCATTTTGATAGGTGTCATGTAAATGAAATGGGTAGATTTCTTTTGGTTTGATAGAAAATGTCAGGTTTGTTTCAGAAGAGCTGTAGTGAAGCTGAATGTGCCATTTATGAATGTGAGCAGGAATGGAACTTCAACTGAAGCCATTCCTTAGTTGTATTTGAATTTATGGACTTCTTTTCCTTGATATCACAGGCAGAGCTAGCAGGACTACCCTGTAACCTTTTCATTTGTGATATTCAATGAACTTCTGTATGAAAACAATCAGCTTTAGCTTTACTGCAGAAAATATATCTATAAAACCCTGTTAACTGTTTTCCATATGCAAAACAGCAATTATGACCTCTTTGACTTAGCACTTATTCTACAGAAATAAGCAATTGCCATTTGGCTCTATTCATTTTGTACTTTGTTTCACACTTTCTTAAGATGTATCAGCAGACTTTTAATTATCCTGCAAATGATTCTATTAAACATTCTCCTTGCATATTAAATGCAGAAGACATTGTTTTGAGCTTCCTTTTCCTCCTGTGAATAGAATGTGGGCAGACATAGAAAAATCAAATTATTTTACTAAATGAAAACAACCTGAGCAGAAGAAATCATTTTGAATAATGACAGCTTGGGTGAGAGTGTCACCATTTTCTATCAGTTTGCTCTGCATCACATAGAAGCTCACTTGATGGAATGTTAAAAAAAAATATGTCTAGTAAAAATAAGCTGTGACAGTCTCTAAGTAAATGTAATAAATCAGGAGGATTTTCAAAGGGAATAAAAAGTGTCATTTATGATGGTTACAGCTTATACGCCCACTATGATTCCTGTACTGGTACAGTTTATACTCTCCCATGGTAGATAAAATTATTACTTGATCTGTCAAAGTGGAGTGACAAAATTTTTGTGGGTAGACAGCTTATTTAAGAATAGTAAAGTTCTATTGTGTGTTTGCTATCCTAACTCAAGCACTGTAAAAAACAAGAAATGAGGGAAAGCAATCATTGTTCAAAAAGTTGAAATAAAATTGGAGGAAAAAATGGTTTACAGCAAAATTCCTAATGTTTTACCCATAAGAATCTAGAAAATAGTAAACATACTGTCATCTGAGAAGTGATTATTTCAGTAGCCTGTGAGACCCAGATTTGAGCAGATTTGCTGTGCTAGAATGAATTGATAATTCTCAGAAAAAGTCTTCGCTCTGCTGGAAGTGGACTGGATTCATCACTCAGTTCCAGGTGTTCCCTGGAACAGGATTAATTCTGAGTACTGACTGTGGTTCCATAGGGCTGGCTCACATTTGCCAGACACCCATATGTGACCAGGAAATGCAGAGACATGGAATATTTATACAGCCTCAAGCACTGAATCATTGTCATTTACACAAGTTCTGTTTCTCTATTTTTGAGCACATAACCAAGAAGTCGCCAAGTCATAGTGTGGAACTGCTCATGTAGGTAAAGGCATCTCCTACTGGAAAGCTTTTAAAACTAGCTGAAAATGTCTTATGGCCAGAATTAAAGTCAGCATGGTATCAGAAGTAAATAATGTGCATATGTTTTGACAGTAGGAAGGAATGCTTAGCCTTTGGGATGGGTTGTGAAGGAATGTATTGAATCTGTCATTACTTAAAGCCTTTACATTTTGATTCAGAATCCTGCTAACTCCCTAAACTCACCACGAGCTGCTGCTGAAACCTGAATAAAGGCCAGGCATACTCTTCTGTACCCTTTTTTTTCTCTGCTTGCACATTCTGAAAGAAATGTTGTGGAGTTACACTTGCAGTGCTAAATGTGGAGTTGGAGTTCTGTGCTCTGTTAGAAATGGCATTTAGAAGATGAATGCATTTGCATATTTTCTGAAAAAGTGATCACAGTTGAAAGCAAAGGATGATTCCAACATGAGGAATAAGCCCCATATTTCAAAATTGCTACTAATTCCCATAACCAGATTGTACCAGTCCCCACTGGGCAGCTGAAACCCCAAGTGCTCTGGAAGGAGCATAGCTCTAAAAATTTTAGGCTGATCTGTAGTGACTTAAACTCCCTTCACTGGCAGAGCAACTCCTTTCTCTCTGCTATGGCTATTTCTTGAAGCTATTTTCTATTCATACAGCTTCACAGAGCATTCATTTTCGTAAAGGAAAAGGGGAGCTGGGGGAGAGGAAGAAATTGCAAAACTTTTCCCTCTTCTTCAGATGAGAGACAAGCTGTAAAGTGAGGATCTGGATTTTCCAAAATTCTTAGTGAGATGCTGCTTTGGGTTTAACCTTAGTGAAGATTAGCTGTTTTTCACAGATGTCAGCTTGCTCCTACTGCTTGTATAGCTGAAAGAATGTTTGTGGCAAGTAGAGTCAAACTGGACTTCTCCCCATAAAAAAGTGGGCATTCTAGGAAAAAGAAAACATTCCCTTGTACCAACAGAAAAGTCAGCATAGTGTAGTCTCACTGGGTGGACAGCAAAATTCATGACAAAAATAAGCAGGAGACATCAAACACACCATAGATTTTTTTTTTCCAAGAGCAGAGTCTTCTAAATATAGATTATAGTAATTTACTTTCAAACAACTCATTTTCAGCATCTGACATGTTCATTAACCCCAGGTAGAAAAATTATTGTGGTGCATTAATTTTTCACCAATGAAGACATTAGTCATATTTGCAAGTATCATTAGTGTCTGCCACCGAGGTGGAAAAGTCTTACTGTCTCTCTCCAAATGGAGGATGCATTAGAATGTTAACTAGGGTCTGCTGAGTTCTGTGGGTTATCAACCCTTGCACGCTCTTATGCATTGAATTTTAATTAGACTTTTCTAGAAGTACATCATTAAAAGACATGTTTTATATGTGAATGGGAGAGATACGTAATCCTTTGGTAAAATAAGGCAAAATGTACAAGGATTTAGTGTAAGTATTCTGATAGTTCTTCTGACAATATGAAAGGTACAAGTTCGTATATTAAACTGTGTGTGTGCTCAGCAATTATAAGAAGGAAATGAGATCAGAGGTATTAGAGTCCACTGAGGGGGAAGGGAAGGTTTCAAAGGTGCCAACAACAGCAGGTGAGGTCAGAGACACTTGGGTGTTTTTCTTCCCACTGTGTCACGATAAATCCCTTACACAGTACATTGCTAAAATAAAGGCTAAGTGTGGGAAAATGTTTCTGAACCACTGGCTCCTATCTTAGATGATTTTCTGTACATTATTTCTACTAGATGCTCACAAAGTATTTTATTTTATCAAATCTTTATTTAAATGATTTTGCTTTGGATTTATCTATGACCTATTTTTTTAATCCTTCGGGGAGTAGTCCTTCTAGCTTTTGTTAAAGACATGATGAAAAAGAGAACATGTTGAAGCCATGTTGCTCTAGTCTAATTTTTTCACATTAAAACAATTCTCAAATTATGTTCCCTGAAGTATAGGGCTGTATATTTGTACAGTGGATAATATTTAAGAACATTGTTTTTGTAGGTAGAAGGATAAACGTGTGTATAACAGATGAATTGGACTAAATCTTGGTCAGGAGCCAAGGGAACTGACATTCCCTTTAGTAGTGCTTGTAAAACCCATAATCAATTATTCCCTATTTCCCCAGTTCCATCCCCTTTTACTTTCAATGTCCAATTTCCACTTAAATGAAAGTGGAAAGTCTCTATGCAGAACCTGCTGAGAACAGTCAGCAAGTTCACTAATAGGAGTAACATAATGTGGTGGAAACCATTCCTGATTCTGTTCTTCCCCAGACCACTCCAGTTTGTTTTTGCATCTTTCCTGATTCTTTTTGGTATGGTAAAAGCAACAGTCTGGGGAAAAAAAAAACAACAACAACAACAAAAAAAACCATGAGAAGAACCAACTATTTATAATTCAAAATTATTTTCTGAGTAATCTGTCCATTATTAGTATGGCAGGGAATACTCTTAGTAAAGACCTCCATTATTAGGTTTGCAGCTTGCGAATTTTTTACTACTCCTGCAAAGTATGTTAGATCTTTCTGATTACAAAGAAGATTTTTTTCTTTTCTTGGTAATGTAGGTGGTAGTATACAATGTGAAATTCCATTAGATTCTCCAGGGAGATAAAATATTAGAATTGGTAATGCAGTTTGAAAATGAAGGCAGGAATGCCCTTTGAACTTCATGTATCAAAATAAAAGTAAACTTATTAGAACTTTGCTGCATTATTCATGGGCTTGCCTTGATTGTAAAAATTTGGTTTCACTGGTATTTAATTTAGTCTTTCCACCTAAATTTTTTTAAGTAAAGGTAGTAAGTCTCATTACTGATTATATTAGTAATGGAAACTTTGGCTCATGCATCTATTAATTATTGAACATTTGAATGATTATTTGATCACATCACAAGTAGTTGAATAGGTACAGA
Organism: Erithacus rubecula; assembly: GCF_903797595.1. Taxonomy (NCBI): domain Eukaryota; kingdom Metazoa; phylum Chordata; class Aves; order Passeriformes; family Muscicapidae; genus Erithacus; species Erithacus rubecula. The sequence goes on along the minus strand of NC_136662.1, from coordinate 20,923,618 downwards.
TATTGCTTTCTTAATTTCAGTGTTATTATTCAAATTTTTGAATATAATAAACCCATATATGAAGCCTTTGTGTAACCATTCTTTTCAGTAGAGTTTTCCTGTGGAAAAAGTTTCTAGGAACTAGAAATCTCACCGAATATTTAACCATTGTACAATTTAATGGCACCTAATGTTACTTTTCTGGCATTTACACAATACAAAAGCTATTTGTTGCATTTCCATTTGTTTGCCTTTGAGCTCAGCCATAGAAAGCTATTTTCATATCGAGATAGTTGTATTATTTAAGCACTTTTTGTTTTTGATGGAAATTACTTTTGTAGGCAGAAATTTACCGCTTTGACTGCGATCAGGGCCACAGCTCAGTCTGTAACATTCACTGCTGACATGCCTATTTCCTACCTGTCAGAATGAAATACTAATGGTAGGTCCTATGAATTCTGACATTGCTTTCTTATTTTTTATAACCAAGGTCACTTTGCTTCAAGTTTACATTTGGCATGCAAATAGCAACGAAACTGTAAAAAGGTTTATTTTCTTTTTTTTTTCTTCCAACAAATTTGTGCTGATTATGTCTTATTTTAATATTTTTTTCATTTCAAAGGATAAAACATTGGAAAAATTTAAGTTCATAGATAAGGCATTTACTTGCTGGAAAGCAGAAAAAGGTGGTTTTTTATCTTTATTAAATACACATGCTAAATCAGACTGGCTAATCAGCTGGTTCTTTTCTCAGTGTCTATATTATTGCATTCATGTTTAAATGAAGCATTTGAAAGGTGTTTAAGGACTATTGTCTAACCCTTACAACATTTCTGTTCACAGAGTCTAAAGGAAGCTTTAGTCTCTGTAGGAAAGGGAAGCAATGGTCTTTTAGGGTAAAAGACATTGCATTTCCCTCAAACACACCAAGACAGGCTTGCATTTCAATTCCCAGAGCCTGTTTCCCACCAAATCTTTGTTCTTTAATCATAATTTTCACTACTGTCCGTCTAGAATAATTTCATTTTTTTCCATACTCATGGGCAAGAAGCCTTGTTTATGGCTCTGAGTTGTGGCAGAACTGCACTCCAAGGGAATGGAGGGAAAGCAGTGCCCTTGTTTCCTCTGCCTGCTTGAGTGTAGGGCAGGGAGAGCTTCTCACCTCACTGCCAGTGCCCTGCCCCATCCCCTAATGAGCTATGGGTAACCCAAGAGAAGTGACTCAGCTAAAATCAGTATTTTTGGGGAGAGCTTTTTCTCTGTTGCACGTTTTCAATTGCAAATCTCATGTTGCTACCATGAGATCAATCTGTTACACTGAGCTGATTTTGTGTCTGATTTTGTTTTGTTCTGGGTTGTTTTTTTTGGTTTCTTTAGCCAACTGGAATCAGGTTTTTTAGCACTGTTCTGACAAAAACATTCTCATAAGTTGGGACAATAGACAGGTTTTGTGTAACAATCTTTTTATTTATTCCAAAGCTATGAAACACTGTATTTCCATTGTTAAGAAATGCCAATAAAAGGAGTAGTTTTCATGGTATGAAACAAGCTGCACTTGTGATGGAAATTCAGCAGCACAGTGCTTAGAATTAGAGTCTCTGGAGCATCAAAATACACCTTAATAAACAGTCTCCTAGGCAGTTTTTGAAAGGGAAGGGTGTGATCTCTAGACTTCCTTGCAGTGCACTCAATTTTAGATCTGTTCAATTTTGCAGCAGTAAATTGGTGGAATGATGAAGAACACTATTCTCTTTGGAATACCCAAAAGGAAACGGAGGCTCTGTGTACTCATGTGTGACATAATTTTTGTAATTTTGTCCTTATTGGAGAATTTCCCTTATTTTATTTTGATTTTATTTTTGTTACTATCAGAGGATATTTAATGAACTGGAGGAGGCAGAGCAGGTAGATCCTGTTACTGCCATTCCTTTCCTTTTGGCAGTCACTGGGACTTTGTGCTGCTTTACAGAATCACCTTTGCAATACTGTACAAGTTTAGTTACTGAACCAGGCAGAGTTTTTCAGCAGCCATTTTGGCCTAGGAAATAGCTTGATTACTGCAAAATCAAAATTTGCTTTGGTACATTGAGATTTCCCTGTTGTCAGCAGTGGAGGGAAGTATTTGTGGTGAAAGAGCACAAAGTTGAAGGACTCTGACTCTGAAATCTGCTCTCAGGTTTGCAGCTGGTGTTTGAACAACCTTCAGTAAGATCCTGAGTGTTCCCCCTCATGATGTGTATTTTTAGGTGTATTTTGTAATTTTGGAATACACTGAAGTCCTCCAATAGGATGTACAAAATGGTATTTTGTTTCCAAGAAAAATTTAAAGCCCGCTGTCTTTTCTGTGCTATTTCTTTGTGCATGAGGAATTTTTTTCATCATATCTGATTTCTGTTTCCCTTAATTCACAGTCTCCATCCAGTTAAATCTAAAAGTAAGTAAGAAGCTGAAAGTAAAGCAAAAATAGGCCTTCTGGACTGTATTTACCTCTGTTATCTAGCCAGAGGTGTAGTTATTAGATTTATTTCCAAGTCTGTGGATGATGTCGTTAAGTCTATTACACATCTATAGTTTTAAAACGCCACCTCTCCTGAAAGAAAGCTATCTTTTTTTCTTGTCTTTCTTAATTTATTTTCTTTTTTTCCTTTTCTTTTTGGGTTGTGGGGAAGTCTGAACTCAGTGTCATTCAATGACAGTAGCCTTGCAGGGTGAGAAAATCCATGGAATGCATAAATAGAACCACTTTGTTTTTTTGTTTTTTTTTGTTAAATAAAAGGTCCTTATTATTTGCCTTTTGAGTAATAATGCAAAAGCTTCTATTGTCATCTGTGTACCTGGCATTGTATCTTTTCCCTCTGAGAGAGAAAGAATTGGATTTATTTATCTAATCTGCCAATCTAACCTGTGCAATTCTGATGTAGACATTTACCAGAGGTCTGAGCACTGTTTGTGCTGCTCTGATTTATAGAGAGTTCTCATTGATATATGGCCTTGATGTTCCTCCTCTTCTGTATTTTAACTGTTGGTGGCTGTCTTTTGATTGTTATTTGTTAAGTCTTGTTACTGCATGGCTCTAATTATAGCTCCCATTATTTTTAGGGAAATGCTGAAATACAAGCTCAAAAGGGGCTTTAGAAGTGCTCAGATGAGAATTGAAGATGTGATAAGCACACGTCAATAGGCTACTGGGGCTTTTCATTTACCATCATTCAAATAATAATTAGAATATTTAGATGCTAAGTACGTATCTGAGGGAGAAAATCAAATGGAATGGGTTTGGGCTTTTTAATGTATATATAAATAGAATATAATACAGATCTTCACTTGTGTGGATTGACTCACAACTTAGAGTTATGTGTATTTTGCCTTTGTTTTGCAGAACTGTTCTTTACAGGAAGCACTGCATGCTTTTTTTAGTAAATGAAACTGCTAAATATGGATTATGTAGGAGCAGAATTGGTAAAAGACCTGCAGAATGGCTCTGTATTTAAATGCAAAAAGTAAAAGGCACAGTCTAAATCCTCTTAGTATGGACAGTCTAAATCATTGCTTCAACCTGGTTTTGATATAGACAATTGTCAGAAGAACTTTTTCAAAGAAACAGCATAAAGGAAAGGAAACTTAGTTATGAAAATTGGGGGGCTATAACACTGAACAAATGGTAAATAGGAAGTAAAATGAAACATATACTAGAAATACCTGGAGAAGTGATCAATATGTTTCAGAATGCCAGAATCCATGTGAGAGCATTCCCAACTTCCCTTGTTTCAGGATTGGAAGGCTGCCTGAAAGCCATACAGTAATCTGTGGTTGCAAAATGTCTAACTTTGCAAGGATGACTCTGATTCCTTTGCCTTTTCTTCACAAGCATTGGAAGCAGCAGAGATGGCTCTTCTACACTGGTAGTAAGACCAACGATTTGCTATGTTTTAAATCCCCATCTTACAAAACATTTTGCTTTTGTAGCTGAAGCCTTGCTCTCTCGTGACTATTGACTCTCCATGAAGCTAATTCTGCAGTAAATATTTTTTCCTTTACCAATGTAAACGTTCCTGGTTTCTTATGCATCTCACCCCCCTCTCTCTATGCCTGGTGATCTTCCCTATAGATCCCTTCTGTTTGGATAACTGTGTGCATCAGATGGCAAATAGTTGACTGCTGGTTTACATGCTGCAGGGATCAATCCTTCACTGATAGGGCAATGGACTGGATGACCTAAGATATGTCTTTCATCTCTATTTTATCACTGCAAAATGCAAGTGGGCGTGCAAATCCCAGCTCTTTGCCAAAGCCATCTGCTCAAAAATATTATACAAACAGACAAGGAGGGTTTAAACTAATTACAACTTTTGTCTGTTCATGAAAATTCTTCTTTGCTACTGCAATCATATATCTGGGCTTTCTCTAGTTGTGTCATCTTTTAATATCAGAAAATCTCCTCTGAGGACAAGCTGAAGGCTTTGGGTATTTTTCAGAAATTTTTGGATGTCCTCAGTCCATTTTCTCTGGAAACTAGCAGTTTTGCTGATTGCCAATCAGTTCAAGGCACTCATTGCACAAAGACTGCACATATTTCCCCCTACAATACCACAGACAGAAATAGGAAAGGCCTAATCTAGTTTTTTTTTTTTTTATTAAATTGTAGCCTTTTTTTGCTTTTCACCTTGAAAGGCCTGTCTCTTGGGGAAAGCTAGGATTCACATCAATATAAATTTTGTCTTTGGCGTAGGAAACTCTTGCACAAGATGGTGTAATTTGCCTCTGTTGAGAGGAACTTCATTTCAGGTGGGCTGGAGAAATTGGACTGAACATAACCCACTTCTAGGGCCTGCCAGCAAACCAGAGAATGGTCCTGCTGAACTTCCATGCTCTCCTCTTTCCCTCGGAGTTCGCTGCGCCTGTTTCCGATTTCCCGATTTTATCAAGAAATGCTTCCAGGGTGACGTGGGAAGTTTCCCCAGCTGGGATGAGCTGTCCCCTCTTTTGTGTGCCCAGCTGTCCTGGGCAGCCCTGCTGCATGCTGAGCTCTGCAGCAGCCAGATGAGGAGGGAATCCTCCCCCCGTGCAGCAGGTCACCGAGCTCAGCTCCGAGGCTGTGCCGTGTTGCTGCCGGCTTTTTGGGTGACAGATGGAAAGCCATAAGCTTTGTCACTAAGTGTTGCCTGAGCCAGTAACAGTTGTATGTGCAGTTCAGGGTGCTGGTGTATTCAAAGTTTTATTTGTGTGTTTTGGTTGTGTTTGTGTGATATTGTAAAAAAGAAAAAAAGAAGGATTAATCTCTTGGCTGGTTAAAGAGAGCTCCCCTTAAATATGGTATAGAGGAAAAGGAAAGCTGTTTGTATTTATTTTTAATAGGAATTTTCAGCTTGTTTGGACTTTTTCCCCTTCATTTTTCTTTTCACCAACCCTTTATGGTTTTTACCTTTTTAAGTGGTTACTGTAAAAATATTTTTGGCCATGTATTGTTTTAGCAGCATCAGCTCCTGACAAACTCTGTATCTAAATTACAGGCTCACTGTTGGCTCAATCTGTGTAAGCTGAGTTCTATCACACTTTTAACATTCTCTGAACTAATTACATTATTTTTCTGTTCCATGAGTTTGTATTTCTGCATGTGGAGATCTTTTGCTATCAAAAATTCTTTTGGAATGGTTCAATTACCTGTGGTGATCATGTATATCTTTGCTGCCATTGGCTGAGTCTCAGAGAGACTGAACAGTGCTAAAATCTGACCCTTGAGCAGGATATGTGAATATTTGCTTAGAATGCATGAGATTGGTTCATCAGAGAAAGCAGCAAACGTATTTAGATAATTATTGGACAATTTTTAGCATTGTATTAGTACATAATTAACAGTTTTGCAACTAGCTTAATAAACAAACAACAATTAAACTTCCACATATGGCTTACTTTGCAAAGTTACACCGTCATGCAGAACTAATGTGCTTGCTACCACATGTTAGGAACAATTCTGTCATAGTTTAATAAAACTGGTGGTTTGTCTGTTGCAGGAATAGTTTTACATTCTTGTCAATATCTAATAAAAGTATTAGCCACAGGTTGCATTTTATTGTCATTTACCAGACGTTGCATTGGGATTTGCAGAGAATTTTAGAGTGAGCACTTTTTTGTTGTTTTATTGAGGAAAATTAGCTGAATTTGAAGAGGAGTCACTGCACTGTTTGGCATCTTAGTGATAATAATGAGACATGATCCTCATCTTCTGCAGGCTCCATGTCAGTTGATATCCAAATCATGAATGAGTCCAGCCTTGTTCCAGGAACAGGGAAAGTTTTATGCTTGTGCTGCTTATAATGCAAGTTATAATGGCCAGGTAGGTGTGGCTGAAGGAGGGACAGATGTTTCCCTCACTAAAGCCACTGTAGGTAAAAACCAAATACTGCACAGGTTTCTCATGAGCACAGGAGTCCTGTCCCTGTGTGGGACATGTTATAAGGCTGGACACACTGCTCTGGGAATCAGCAGAGGCAGATTTTTGCATTTAAAGTGTTTTTCAGAGTTGCAGCTCTGGTTGGAATTTGCAGCAGCTGAGGTTGCAGGGCCAGCTGTGAGCCCCCTGCAATGCTGCACTTCATACCAGTGACATTAAGGGATGCTTCACCAAAATCCCTGAAATTCAGGAATTTCTGTGTCTTTATTCTCTTTTTAGTCATAAATAAATACAATCAGGATTTTGTGTCAACACACAGACTTTAATGCATTTGAAATGCATTTTAATGGATTTTTCCTTAATAAACCCATGATAATCACTTTCTTCTCCCTTTTGCTGTTCTTAAAGAAGTTGAATTATTTTGAAAAGGGAAACTTGTCATGAAGGGAGATTGGGTTTGTATTGGTTCATGTGCAAAGTTCAGTTTTTACCTTTATAACTTCCCTGTGCTGTTTTATGCCTTATGACATTTGTGTCAGATGTATTTTTGTTTCACAATACAGACTATATTCTTGTACACTTCTGACTGTATGTCATCCCTCTACATGAAAGAGAACTGGACAGAGGTTAGGATGTTATCTTTTTGAGGCTAATTAAGTTCCAGCATAATCATTACACATAGCCTATATTTTCTTCTTGAATATAAAATTTGCTTTGAGCAGGAACTTGGCTGAGATAACCTCCCAAGGTTGCTTCTGACCTGAATTATTCTGATTCTATAAAAACAACAGTTGAAGGTGTGTGTTTATTGTAGAATGAGACGTTTCATTGCCTAAAATTCTGTTTTTGAGAAGTCAGAGTTCATTGTAGAACATTCTGACTCGTGGTAACAGAAAATGAGATTTCCCAGAAGAAAGCTGTAAGTCTATCATGGAGACACAGCTAAATACATACTTAAAATTCCCATCCTCCAGCCTCTGGGACCTGCATCCTGCAGAAAATACCTGTTCTTCTCAAGGCCATATAGCTCACAGAAGGCAAAGATGTTTTTCTAAAACACAGACCTTGCCTTTTAAGAAAAAGGATTGAAATGAAGTGGAAGACTATAATTTAAAAACAAAAGTCTCCACAGTTGCAGGTTGTGGAGAACTCATGCTGTATAAATTTTTTAGAACACCAATATTTTAGTGGCTGAGTTGATGGATGAACTTGGCAGCCTGTCCTCAAACGATCTGGGATTTTTAGAAAAACAAAAAACAACACCCTTAATGCCAGGCTTTAAACTGTATTTAATAAAAAATAGAGCTGTGTGCAATGTGCTTATTTTGCTTTTTTGGCTACAAGGCCTGTTGCTGCATTCAGCCATTAACTTCTACCTCATTCTGTCAATATCCAGGATTGGAGATACAATAAGCCACCCTGGCTGCCTTCAGGAGGATGTGTGCTGAGGAGAGAAAAACAGCTGCAACTTAGCCATGACTTTCTTAACTGTTTCTTCTCTGTGTTTGGCTGATCATGTTTATCCTCTCATTTGATCTTGAGACACTAAAAACTAATTTAAACATGATCCAAACTCCCTCATGGGACAAGAGCACTGAGAGTTGTGAGCACAGTGTTCATATTCAGCCACTAAGGAAGACATATGAGCTTACATCTGGGGTGGGTAAAAGGTCCATGGGTTTTGTGTGCTTAAACTTCTCTGTGTGAAGTCAAAATAGATAATCCCAGAGAAGCAGGCAGGAAGGGCAAGGGAATATGAGTAGGATGTGAAGAGATCATGGCCTCTGCTCTTCACAGAATCATTTCCATTTCATTTTCTAAAGCCTCCAAAGAAGCAGGTCATCTGGCCTCTACATCTGACAGAATACATATAGAAGGCTTCTGCCTCCAAATCCAAATGCCCACTATTTGTTGTTTTCTGTTCATGAGATTCCACAGACCTGCTTATATGCAAATAATTAAAGGTCTGACTAAAAATGCATCATGCTAATTAGGATAGGATTATAATTATTGAACTTCACTGTATCTTTTGCAATTTCTATTGCCTTTAAGACTGGGACACACAAGAGAAAAGTACATTAAGCAATGCTTTAGTAAATATGCAGGAAATTTAAAATCAGTAAGCTGGTCCTTGATTGTGAATCCTGCTGTGCAGTAGTTTCTTTCTTGAGTTGTTCTGAGTCATAGGCAGTTTCAATATAAAAATATACACATCAGACTAAAAATCCACATGCTTTCTTCACTGCACCAAGCTCCAATATGTCAAATTTTGTGCAGTCAGTCAAGCTACATAACTTTATTTACTGGAGAATACTGAAAGCTAGCTCTCCATGTCAGCACTCAGAAATAATTAAACAAAAAGTAGTTTGACAGAGGGTTGGGGTAAGAAGAAAGCAATTTAATTTCTTTCCAGCTTAGGTTTCATGCTCAGTTAATTACAGAATCGTGGAATCACAGAATAATTGAGATTGGAAAGGACCTCAGGAGATCTGTAGTCCAGCCTCTTTCTCAAAGCAGAGCCAGCTGTGAAATCAGACCAAGTTGCTCAGGGCTTTATCCAGTCAGATCTTGAAAACCTCCAGGGATAGCAGTGGCACAACCTCTCTGTGCTGTCCTCATGGGAAAAAAGTTTCTCCTTCTATGCCATCAGACCTGCTCTAATTTCAGTTTGTGTCAGTTGTGCTCATTCTGCTGGGATGCACTGCTGTGGAGAGCCAGGTCTCTCTCTGTGCAGCCCTTTGTGGGCTCTGGGGTGTGGTGTCTCCTCTCCAGACTGAGCAAACCCTGCCCCTCCAGCCCCAGAGCAAGTGCTCACCCCACAGCCATCCTGGTGGCCCTCTGCTGAACTTGCTCCAGATGATCAGTGCCTCTCTTTTATCTGAAGGGGCAAAACTAGACAAGGGCTGAGTAGAGAGGAGTAATTGCTTTGCTGCATCCCCCGGCCATACTCCTGTTCACACACCCAAGGATGCTGCTGTCCTTTGCTGCTAGGGCAAATGGCTGGCTCCTCTGAAACTTGTTCTGCCAAGCAGTTCCCAGCCCTCTGTCATGGCAAGGGGTTGCAGGACTTTATATTTCTCCTTGCTAAGTTTCATAAGATTCCTAACTTCGTTTTTCTCCAGCCTGGGTGGCAGCCCTGTCCTTGGACATTTTGACTGATTCCCCTGCTCTGGTCCTCTCCATTTACAAAATATTGCCATGCATTTCTAGTAGAGCCATATCTGCTGTATTTATTATAGTAGAAATAAAACAACACAATTTAGACTCGGTGTTTTGACAGTATAAATTTTTGTTTATATCATAGTTGTAAAGATGTGGAACAGAAAGCTTAATAAAACTTAACTAAATCATACCGACAGTTAAATACATAAAAAATATCTTTGTGTGCCAAATACCTATTTTACTTGGGTTTGATTTTAACTCATACATCATGCTGTCCACATTAAATTTTATTTGGACCCTCTGTGTTGGACTTGTTCTTGGAAAAGGTAGATGCACTCCTGTCTATTTCCTGAGTGTGTTAATACGTCAGTACATTGGCTGTAAAATGCATGGTGATATCCATTTGTAAAATGGATATGAAAACTAAAAAACAGAGGCTTGGTGCAGTGTCCCATGGGGCTGGAAAAAGAAGCCAAATCACAAGTCCCATTCCACTGCCCAGGCGTTAGATTAATACTCTTTCTGGCAGCTATTTAATTCAGAATAGATTTAGATCAGAACTTTTGTTTGAACACAGTGGCCATTTAATCATGCCAAAATGTTTCCACTGTTCCCATTTTTTCTTTCATTACATTGTGTGCTAAAGAAATTATAATCAGCAAAGCACTAGAATTATCACCTGGCTATCCTGAATCATAATGAAGTACTGTGTGGCATTTTACCATTCCAATTCCTGATTTGTGGTTAAATTTGATATGCAGCATACTGAATTCACATTATTGTGTAAATATTCTCATTATAAGCTATAATTTGCTTTTGATCTGAAAAGGTCATAAACATGCCATCAGTTATTTCATAGTAGTATATAACAATTCATTGGGTTTTTTCTCCACTCAGAATGGGAGGTATCTGCAGGAACTGTATGGTAATGCCTGGCAAATGTTGACTTTTATCAATGGCTTGTGTTTGCTTCACGCCTTAAACTCCTACATATTATAGCAGTGATTGCTGTTTCTGTTTTATTCTATGGTGGTTTAGTATTATGCTGGATATACTACTTTGCATAATGTTATCAAATTCCTACTATTAGGCCTTGGAAAATATTCAGCTCAGATTCCAAACTGTTCTGAAATAATGGTAAGTTTAAATCTAATTTGTAGTCAATCATTCAGGGTCCATAAATGATTGTCAACCATCAATTTCATGTATCTTTAATTCTGTTTTGAAAAACAAACATTTGAATTTTATCTTTTTCCAGTCCTACCCAAGTCTGTTTTTTCCTTTTTCTTACTATTCCTTCTGGTCCTGTCACAATCTCTCCATGAAATCAGAGTAACGACTTTGGTGCAGAAGCTTTTCTGAGAAAGCACCTCAGAATCTCATGAGACTTAGGGGAGGAATTTGTACTCATACTGACCCAGAAAGGAAAAGATGGAACAGGTGATTTCTTCCTCACATAAAGCCTTGGTTTTAGGGGAGCTGGCAAGTTAGCAAGAAAAGGAAATAGCATTTTTATTGTATCAGTTCAAATTGTTGAAAATTATAGTTGTCTGCTGCTTGGAATTGTCCCAAATCTGAATGGGTGCTTTATAATAAAGTAGAAATGCAGTACAGGAAGAGTTTATTAAATGTAGAGGATCTTTGGGGCATGGCAGAGGCATGGATCCTTTGGTTTGCACAATTCAGTTTAATTAGCCACCAACATTGCATTTCTATGCATGGAGATTAAACTGTAAGATTAAACAAAAATTAGCCACTACCAAGGGCTGCCAAAAGCCACCTACAATTCAGAATTTGGCAAAACTGATGAGCACTCCACCCTTTGGGCTCATGGAGAGGAAGGACATGGGCTGTGGGTTCTTCCCTGTACTGCTATGGGGACAGAAATGCCAGGGGGCACAGAGCTGGATCCTGTCCAGTGAATTCCTGATGGAAAGTTGGGAGGAGTTCAGTGATGACACTTCCCAAGCTGGAATGGGACCCTGAGCCCCAATATTTCCATTAAACAACACTCCTGAGTCAAATTTCTCAGCCAGGCTCTGCAAATTGTTTACTGATGTTTTTTGGGGGCTGGATGTTAGCTGACAGCCCTTTCACTTTGGTCTTGTTGTTTGCACTTTGCCAGAGCAATCTGTGGGAATACTCATAATTATCAATAATCCAAAACTGCAAAGTTTGGTGATTAACTTGCAATTTTATTTTGTGACTTTGCTCTCTGTCTGGTAAGGAATATCTTCTGTATTTAAGGAGTTTTTGTGAAGACCATCACATAACATGGCTTTAATTAATTTCCTTATAGGAACATGAATAAACTCAAATCATAGATGAGGAATGACTGTGCTGGTGCCTGCAGTCAGCATCCCAAATTCACTTGAGTTTTCATGTTAGCTGCATACATAGGTGCTGTCTTACAAATCTTCTACTCAGACATTTCATTGGATGCCCTTCAAAATGTCCAGGGAGGTGATGAGCAAGGATTTCACTGTTACCTGAACCCTCTTCATACACAGCAGCAATTGACTGATGCACTTTTTCCCTACCATGATATACACAAAGGATCAACACTTACTGTCCTTTTCAGAGTATTTTGAAAAGCATTTTTTGTGGCTTAAGACAGCTACTTTTATGCAAGTTTTCCCTACAGCCTCAGAATTTTGATGGATTTTTTGGGGATGTGCTGTGGATTTAATCTTACCAACACTGAATTTACTCCAACTAAAGGTGTTTTAAAATCAAAAGCAAATACATATCTAAGAAAAGTGCCCCACTAACAGTTCCTTCCTCAGTTAAAAAACATATTTAAGGTTTCCTTTACTGGTAGTCTCAGTCTTTTGATGGTAGGGGATTGGATGTATTTACCACAGAAGTCATAACTGAAATTCCAAGACTGTATTTGCTGTGTGTTGTCAAGGATTTTAGTAATAATGGAGATCAATCAGAGAAAGCCCAAATTTTTCTGGCAGACATCCTTGGCATAATTTTGTCTGGAAGATCTTCACATGGCTCATAAAAATTCATTTATTTCCACTATTGCCTCATGTGATAGAAAAAAAACCCCACATAAAATCCTTTTCCTCAGATGTTTGTTATTTATATGGGTAAGAAATTCTTATTGTTCCCATGGCTGTTGTTCATTATTTTAACCTCAACACAGAAATCAGAAAACAAAGAACAGTAACTTTCTCTTTTCACACTTTTATTCAGAAAAAGAAACAAATTATCTCCCTCATTTACATTTACATTTAATCCATGAGACATCTTGTATTTTTTTTCTGAGGAGCAAGGAACAGATTTGTGTCCAGATAGATAGTTTACCAGGATCTGCCTTTGAAGGCCTATTAATTAAAATGTGAATATCTGCCTTCCTGAGTCTGTTTAAATATGCCTTAAATATGTCTTAGCTTGGAGATTTACACTTTTGCTTTTATACAAATAGCATTAAAAATAATAAAAATAATCATTTGTAAGGCCATTTTTATGATAAAGGAAATTATTTTTGTATAACTAACAACATAGGAACCATAAATTTTTGTAACTTTTTCCTGTGAATGCTTTTTTAGCAATTTCATAACATTAAGGAGAAGCATATTAGTAAAATGCATTGTTGTTAGTTTTTCTCTATTTATTTTCAGTGATGGATCTGGTTCTATAAGTCCTTAATATGTCAAGCTCTTCCTAAAGCAGGTGCATGCATTTGCAGAAAAGACTCATGATGCCAAGAACTGAGGAGCAGGATCGTGTCAAAATATCCCAAAGTCAGCAGGAAATTCTTTTTTAGTTAGAGGGCCTGCACAAAGCTCAACATTTCAATAGTGCCTCATTTAATTCAGGATGCAAATGAGGATTAAATACTGCCTAGGACTGCACACAGAGCTTGCAAAGTCCAAGAAGAGGGAGAAACTGAAAAAAAGAGGTTTTACATAGGCACAAAATTGAAGCTGGGAGTAAATTCCCTAACATCTAGGATAAAACAAGGTGGCAAAATTTGTTACAAGCAGCTCTCTTTCTTTTTGTTTAAACATTCTGGTTAATATTCCATCCTGACTGAACAACTGGCATCAGTGGAGTCAGGATTTCACTCTTTGGCTGAGGGAAGCCATAGATCTTCTTTATTTCTCCCTTTCTTTAGAAGTCAGGCTCCAAGGAGCTATTTGCTTTACATTTGACTTTGCCCATGGGACATCTGCTTTTCCCTTCAGTACGTGATCAGTCCCTTCCTGGCAAGAATCTTGGAGCTTCCTCTGGTTGTGTGTGGAGATGCACATGAGAAAGAGTGATTTTTCCTTCTATCCTTTGTGGTTATGGCAGGAGAAGATGTTTATAAACGTGCTATTTTTATTTGGGTTTTTTTTTAAGGATGTGGTGTTCTGGATCAATATATCCCTTTTAGCATCAGTCACCAAACTATAGATTGTTCTGCCAAGTGGCAGAGCCCAGCAGAAATCACCCATGTAGTGAGCCCATGGTGATCACTCTGTGCACAAATCACAGAGGAAAGTGGTATGGCAGCAAAATTTGTTAGGTTTTGGTTGAGTAATTATATTAGAAATTCTTTTTAAAAAATCATTTGTAGGGGTTAACTCCTTCAAGGTGTTAAAGAACTTTCAGTTCCTTTAAAGGCAATACTTACCCTATTATCAAAAATAAAACTCTGCTTTTCACACTTTCCTTTTTTTAGTTTCTTGACCTTCTTGCTCTTTCCCTTTTCACCCTTTCTTGATCTTCTTCACAACTGCAATTTTTATCTTCTTTTTTTCTAATTTTTTTTTTTTTAATTACTCATTTCAATTTGGGTTGTGCATGATGTTGCCTTTCTGTTTAGGAAGTACAAAGCTGTCAGTATTCCACAGCTGCAAAGTTACTGCTGTCTTGAGGCTGACACAGAAACAGACACAGAGCTTTAGTCTGTTTAAATGGAGATTAAAATTTTATGTAGCAATTAATGGTTAATCGGGGGTAAATGATCCAAAATTACCCAGCAGGGTCTTTGTTGAACAGAAACACTGCTTAATGTGCCTTGTTTACTAACAATCTGATGATGAGTGAGAAGACATTTCTTGTATTCTGTCAGGTCTGTATAAAGCCAGGATGTGCTCCTGTGGAACAGCTCAATAGAGACCTGATAAAGCTGTGCCAGTTGCAATAAGATGCAGCATTCAAAAAAAACCCCAACAAAACAAAAAAACAGTTCCCTGACTTCTGGACATGATAGAGAAGGTGGGAATCTGCTTGCCAGTTTGCTCACTCAAGATTTTTCTGTCCACAAAAGCAGTTTTCATTCACATTGTGGGCACCAAAAGCAATGTAGGTGCTGGTTTAAAGCTGGAAGGTTGGGATTGAAACTCCCAGTTTGGGGAAAATATGTCTTTTGACACTGCCTCCTTGACTTTGGGTTTCAGGCTGAGTAGGATCAATCCAGAGGCTGCATCCTGGTACTGCAGCTGTGGGAATGAAAGAAAATATGGGAAAAGGATGAGAAGTTGTGTCAGCAGGCTGCACTTCCTGAAGGTGGAAAGAAGAGAAGAGGAATTTTGTGAAATGTTCTTCTAAGCAAATTGTTTTGTTTGCATTGATGGACATTGATGACTTGAGATTATTGTAGATACCTGACTATACTATAGTTCAGACACCTTTTTGAGGACATCATTTCCTATAAAGCCTGTGGATATAAATAGTGGTACTGTAAATATTGGAAGAGGTGAGTTTTGCCAGCAAGTGGCCCAGATCCCTAATTCAGTTGCTTACATTTGGAGATGGTGATGAGCTGTTGCCAATTATTATTTCCTCTAAATAGGAGGTATTTTTCTTCCCCTCTTAAGCTGAAATACAGTCCTATGACTTTAGTACAGCATATGAAATAGTAGAATTTCCCCCAACACACACTTGCCACAGCAATCCTCCAAATTTATCCACAATAAAAGACTCCAAGCAAATAGGAGTAGGAGTTAAGTCATCTGCTATGCATTAAATGTATAAATACTGAAAATTAAAATCCTATTTGCAGCATGCATCCCAAAAGGTTTAAAGATTGTTCTGTAAGGAAGAGTGGGAAGGCAAATGTCTCTCAATGCATTTTATATATGCTACCTGTGACAAATGTTTCATAGACTTGAGGAATGGAAAGGAAAAGAATCCTGGGGATGGAAGCAAATTGCTGCTTGGTTTTCAGTACTTGTAGATCTACTTGAAAATTAAAACAGGGAATATTCAATAAGCACTTTAGCTTACTTGATGATAACTATTAGACATTTTCTGTAAAAATTTAGGTTCATAATGTGCACAAGTATCACAAAAATCCTGGAAGAAAATTGCAAATAGCCACTGATACAAAATGCGAGCGTGGGCAGATTACACTGCAAGGCGACGAGCCATTTTGCATTTGCTGGCAGGAGCTGGCATCTGTTTTTAGATGTAACATCCTCAGTGTAGCTGAAGAGCCTCTCAGAAAGAACGTTGCTGGGAAGAGCTCCAAGCAAAGACAAAGCCAGGTTTGCAAGATGTGGAAGTGAGCTGGTGTTAGACTTCCACCACTCAGCAGGACCTGCTCTGTGTGCAGTGAGCTCAGAGAGGTGCAGAACCTGTTCAGTTTGGCACAAACAAGAGTCACTCGAGTTTGAGGTTGTCACCATCTTTTCCAAATAGCTCATTGTGTTTGCAGCTTCCAGGTGGGCTGGATGATAATCTTTGGTCTTTATTATGGCTTCTTGGATGACTGGGATTTTCCCCTGATGTTCCTCAGTTTGACTGTGTGTGACAGTTCTGGCATTGTCTTGGGGAAATCAAGAACTGGCAGAGAAGTGCCTGAGCTAAGGAATCAGAACTCGTTCTAAATGGTGCCTTTAGTGACACCACACTGTTAAAGAGCTCAGAAAGACAAGATAACACTTCCTTTTTTTTGGCCTGGTTGCCTTGATCCAGTCCTCACATGCTGAGGTGGGACTGTCAGAGCCCTGACAGCTGGCATGATGACACACATACACACATCTCCAGAGCTTATTTTTCAAACTAACTCCTCTAAGGGCTCGAGGATGTGAATGACAGTGTCTGCCAGGCTCCACTGTACCTGAGTCAGCACCAGCTGTCTCCAGCCAGAGAGCTATCCAGATTATTTATTCTTCTACGGGCTTTTCTGTGTGCAGTGTGTGGTTCACCTTGTGCCTGTGCCCTGGCAGAGCCAGCTCATGAAAAGGCAGTTTGGAATAAAACGGGTAATATATTTATAATTGCTGAGTATTCAACTGGTAATAAAGCTGTCTAAATCCTTGAGAGATATTTCAGTAAGATGACTCTTTGGGACGATCTTGTTTCAACAATGCATCATTCATACAGATGCAAAAGGTGTGTAGAAGCCACCTCTCTAATCACACTGGAGTCAGCAGCCACTTACAGCAGCAGCAGGGCACTGCCAAGGTCCTCCCTGACAGCCACAAACAATTCTCTCATTTGGCAAGTGGTCATTATTTTAACATGTCCAGAAGTCATGGCCAGCTGTGTGTCAGCTGCTGAAGCCTGGGCATGCACAACCCAGGCCTTGAAAAGTAGGTGGCTGAAAAGAGACCATGAGTTGTGGTGGTAAAAAACCACACACATGCTAGGAGTTATTTTCTGCTTTTAGCATGACTGCTGTTCATGGGAAATTCTTTCTGGGATCATGGCATTTAAAATCAGAAGTTGTGGGAATTTTTTCTGTGGGAAGGGTGATATTGAAATACTAGCAAGCACATCACTGACTTGGAGTTCAGACATTCTGCTGTAGATATTTGTGATTTCTCAGCTGGTGCAGTTTTTCTTTGGGAGAGGATGTTTCTGATGGTGCCTGTTGTCGCTAACATCCAGGGTCTTCAGCTTTTGCAGAGCTCTCAATATGGATGATTTGAAAGCCTGGCTATGTTGTGACCTTAATCTTTGATACTTCTATAAGCTTCCACAGATGCAGTTTCAGCATATTTATTTTCTGGCTGACACACACTAACAAAATACAACAGTTCTTTTAGGAATGTTAACTTTCTGGGGGTTTTGGCAGCCATTTCTTGCACTGCAAGGGGTCCTCCTCCCCTTTTTTTTTTACTCTTGGACGTTGTCTGGCAAGGTCCAAAGGGAAGCATATGATGCAAATAAGATTTTTGCCATTACAGTAATTAAGAAGAGACTGTAACTAAAAAGCATTGATCAGTTGGTTCATCTCACTGATAGGGGACTGAGACTCCTACACACTCAGACTTCAGTATCCAAATAGTGAAAATCAGTTTAGGTTTTGTTGTTTGGGGTTATTTGTTTTTCATATCCCTGTGAAACATTGGTATATTTTCTTATGAAAATGACATCTTGAATGTAGTATCTCCTTTTTATTCTAAAGCATGTGATGAAGGCAGTTTGTAATTGCTTTGTGGTGGGACTTTATTGAAGTAAATCCACTGTATCTTGTATCCCACTTACTTTTATTCTAAATGCATTTCCGAAGAGTACTTTTTTAAAAAGCCACTTAAAAGCATGTGATCAATATTTCTTTGATTCTAACTGCCAGATACTGATTTAGGTAGTTATTTTTATCTAAAACTCTTCAATCTGCCCATACAACCTAGGAAAATGGTGTTTGTGATCAGAGAGTTTCACCTTGGAAAATGAAAAGAAGTCTACAACAATACTGGAAACACATTTGCTGAGCTGCAAGAATACTTTCCTGGCTATAGACTGTCCATAAAGAAAGTACCTAATTGTACTAGACACACTTTGGAAACTTTCCCAGAGGAGTAATAGATAAGTTAACGGAGCACTTTTTAATTTTGCAAAGTGCACTCTTCCTTATAATTTACTTAATATAGAAATTTAATGTACTGCAGTTTACTGAACAAATTACATTTAAAGTATTTCAGAGTTAAGTTGAAAGCTCTGCTTTGGTAGCCAGTTGGACTTTATTATTTGATTATCCAGATAAGGACAAGCAGTAACAAAGTTCTCTGTCTTAAGTGGTTCCAGGGATTATCTCTCAACCATTACCACTGTTAAATGCAGATTTTAAATTCCCAAGGAAAAAAAAAAGCCCCACAAAACAACAAAAAATATACAGTAGTCCTTTCCTGCCTCTGCACTAGTTAATGCTTAGTTTTCATTTGACCTAAGTCTGAGAGGATTTTATGTCTGTTCCATAACAGCTTTCATAAATGAACTATAATTTCATAATAAAACCCTGAAGTTATAGGAAAATACAAGGATGCCAGAAATTAGCATGGACAGAACCAATTGTCTTCTTTGTGTGTTACTGCAGCCCAGCTAACTGAGGTTCTTTTCCATTTATTTTCCTGAAACATGACAAAAAGCACAATCCTGGATTAGAAGTAGCAGCATATATATTCATTAAGCCATTGCCACAGACCCATGATTCATCATGAGTGATACTTCTGTCCTGCCCTCCTGTAGGGCAATCATGTAATGTAACCCCCTCCCCCTCCATTTGTTTTTAAAATTATGTTAGGGTTTTGTTATCAGACAACAGGTCAAATGAGTGTTTGTACTTGGAATGACAGACTGTGACATAAATTATCCCAGGCTCCAAAGCAGCTCATTAAAAAATTTCATCTGATACGTGATGGAGCTGTACCTGTCTTTTGTGTCAGAAGTGGAATTGTGATAATAAAGTCCTTTTCATGGAGGTTTTTGCCCTGGGATGGGCACATAGATCACTTGGAGGAGAGAATTATTTAAACTTCAGGAGAAGCAGAGAGTGGAATTCAGAACTGTTCTTGAAAATCTTAGTGACTAAGGATATGTACTGCTGTACTTCACTGTTTGAATTTTCCTATGAATGGTTTCTCTGTCAGAAGGAGTTGTAGGAAAACAGGGCACCAAAGAAAAGGAAGTATCCCTGAACCTTATGGTGTCTGCTGCTGGTGTGTTCTGCAGATGGGAGTTTGAAGAATTTGATGGCCTGTGGGAGAGGGTGGGATGAGGGAAATACATGGCAGCAGACTACAGCAGCAGACATCAATGAAACCAGGCCATCACATTAAATATGGAACAATTTTCTAGTCAAATTGCCAGGCAGTTCACAGATTCTGCAATGAGGTGGAGTCTGAGAATCATCAGACTGAAGAATGGCTCAGACATTCCCAGCTGGGAACTTCCAAAAAAGCCTTCACTGCAATGGCAATGCCTCAAAATATCACCTGCTCTCAGAGCTCTCAGAACCAGTGCTGTTCCTCAATTAAGTTTCAGCAGTTCACTGATGGTTAACTGATGCTCTTGGCTTAACACAAAGTCAATCTGGATGAAAAGAATGTTTCTGCAACTGAAATGTGGAGAGATTGTGTAGTGCTTCATGTCTGCCCTGTGCATGTGTCCCTCCATGCAAGACATGGGGTCTCTGAAGAAATTTTAGTAGACATCCCTTCCTGTGGTGTATCAGAAAATTATAGAGATGAAATCTATTGCATGCTGCTGTGGTCCAGGGGGAAAAAGGTAAAGAAATGCCCTTCATCAACAAAAACTGAATGATGCTGTTAGGGCAACCTCTATTCCTAATCCTTGCTGCAATCCACATTGTGCTAATGGAAGATGTTCACCTCAGTTGATCTTTTATGCAGCCTTTGATATATTTCCTTGTGAATACCCTCAGAAAACAAAGCTTGGAATTGGATGGTAATTGACTTTGTTTTATCAAGGTATGTAAGGAAGGGGAAAGAGATTTCACTATTAGACAACTTATTGCATTCTTGAAGAAGAAAGAAAATGTCAAATTGGGCCAAGAGAGGATTTTGTCACTCCTACTTCTCTTTTACCAGCTGGGAAAACAGAGATGAGAGGGCTAATTGGACAATCATTCTTATTTTTTTGATGAAGACCTGTTGAATTCTTGAAGTGAAATCAAGTAGTTTCCTAGCTGGTAGAGGGCCATGGCTTGTATATTACTAAGGATTCCAAATTCAAATAATCTTGGAAGCAGGTGGGGCAGGATTTTCTTGGCACTTGGATCTGGGCAGTACTGCTGTCTGTGGATAGACTGATGATGCATCTCAGAGTTTGGATAGCTTTTTGGAGTGAGACTTGATGGCTGGAGGTGAAGAATGAAGTTTACTTCATCTGGCATACAGCCTCAAGATAATATCAGAAAAATATTTTATGCTGCTTCTTTGAAAAACGTATATGTGCTGTTAGCTTTTAGTGAAAACATAAATGGATAAATGGGTAAATGGCCTCATGAGATTAACATTCAATTAATGGATGATTTCTACTATATAAAGATTTTTGTTAGCATTGTGATTACTGAGAATAATTAGTCATAGAAGTCTATACTATCATCAAGCTGAAGAACATGACTCTATCTAATTAAAGCTAATGTGAAGAATTGCATTCTGACTCGGATGGCAATGCAAAATCCCATGCTCCTGTGAAGTATGAGCTTCAGTGACATCCTGTGGTGGGGACTCATTTTGTTGCATTGAAAGAAGGCATTTTCAAAAGCTAGGGATGAAGCCCCCCTGCTTTCTGAAAGTCACATGTGAGGTGTGTGGTGGTGGCACCTTGTCTATGGTCACCTCCTGGGAACCTCAGGGTGACAAACTCAGTTTCCTTCTGGGTCACAAGATGGTTCTTCAATTCCAGGAGGAACAGAAGCTCTTCTGCAAGGCCAGGGAGTAGCCAGCTGGAGAAAAGCGGCAGCCAATGTTCTAATAGTTCCTCAGAAATGTGATTTTATTATTGGAATACTGGAAGTAATTTCTGCCTACATTTGTGGATTGAGATAGAAACATAGTTAGATACATCAAGTTGTTATTATTCACAGACATGAAGAAGATATTTAAGGTAAAGATCATCATTAATTTCCCTGTAATGACTAATGCTTTATATTCCCAGAGGTCTACCCCTTCTTTGATGAAATACCTGCTAAGCTTTGGCTCACACAGGGTTTTCTGCCTTCTCAATGAAACTCTGCTTGCACATCTTTCAGGAAAAAAGATCTGGTGACATTGATACAACGCACATGAAGTTGCTATAACAGAAGTGAGATGGGCAGATACACAGATCATTCAGATAAAATCACTATCCACAACTGAAACAAAACTTTTTTTTCTTTCTTTTTTTTTTGGTTTTTTTTTTTTGTTTTTTTTTTAGAAAGGCTTAAATCAGAGTTTTGTTGCATTTTTGTCTCTATTTTTTATCTCTAGCAAACGTTGTAAAAGACAGTCTTCTGCCTGTTGGGAAGAAATAAATAAGATTCATAGGGATTATCTCACAAATAAGCCAATATGTAGATTAAGTAGGCAGATTGACTTTTTGTTTAACAACTCATATTCCAAGCCATTATCCCCAGTGAATTTGACTGCAAGGGAAAGGAAATTCCTATATCTCAGTTACAGTGATAGGAACATAATAATTAAAAAATAATTTGGTGTAGTGTTTGTTGTTTCTTTCAATTTTTTTCTCCTTTGATATGTACATGGTTGATACAAACTATCAATTGTTTTGTTGGTGAATAGTGGAAGCCATTTAATGAAAACAGCTTGAATAGTCTTCCAAAGATAATCACACGTGCATCCAAAGAAGGTTGATTCCTACCTTTAAACTTTTGCATGAACATTTTCTTTACATTTCAAGAATACAGAGTTGGGACTGGCAATTTGAAAGAATTTTCTATCATTTTGTGTAGGTTGTTACTGCTGCTGGGTGTTAGCAAGTGCATCTCTAATATACATTTAGAAGTTTTGAGAAACAGAATTTTTAAACATTTTGTCTCTTTTCTAAACAACAATTGTTGCCATCAGCTATTTTTTCTCCTCTGCTTTTCTCACAGATCTCCAAGAAAAAAAGATATTATTTTCAACTTCTGTGTGTGAAGACAGAAAGGTCTGAAAGACAGACTTAGATATCTAGAAATATCACTCATCTCATGACTATTTGGTATTAAAATCTACGTGAAAGTGGTGAAATACAGGGTGAACAGATTTGAAAGCTCACAACCCAGCAAATTCTAAAAATCTGCTTGCTCTTTGTTTAGATGGAAATTTCAGAGACTTGATAACACATCAACTAGGAGATAAGCTGGAGGTGTGAAACAGCTCTGTCTCTCTACCTCCTTTTCTTTTTCTGTTACAACTCTTCCTTGTTTTATTCAGGTGCATTTGCAGTCAGAAGACTCTTATCATATGTGTGCTTATAGTTGAGAATGACACACCTGCCCAGTATCTATGGTAACAAA
Organism: Erithacus rubecula; assembly: GCF_903797595.1. Taxonomy (NCBI): domain Eukaryota; kingdom Metazoa; phylum Chordata; class Aves; order Passeriformes; family Muscicapidae; genus Erithacus; species Erithacus rubecula. Next base: position 20,900,894 of record NC_136662.1, on the reverse strand, counting down.
GGCTCTCTTCAATCTCAGACTTCTTGGTGCTCTTTTCTGCCTTTTTATCCTCTGGAAGAATAGATAACAAAAAATATTTGTGACAGTTTGTTTTAATTTCTATTAGTATTTATAAATTTCCTGTAATAATCCAAGCATCTTGTTGTTATAAGCTTTTCTCCAGGATTATAGAGAACCGGTCTTTTGTGGTGATGCATGGTTTTTGTTTTTCTCCTTGGGAATATGAGTAAAAATGCAAGAAATGGTGAAATGAACATTGTCTTTTTAGAAAAGAATGACAATGAGAGAGTTATGTATAACAAGTAGAATACCTATAAATGCATCAAAGAATTCTGTTTCTAACATAAGAAACTGCAGATCTACAGGGAAATTACTTTAATCAAAATGATAAATAAACTCTAGTCCATTTATTATTATGGAGAACTGATCCAATGTATTAAGCTCTTTTCTGCTGTTGATGAAAAGGCAACTCACAGTATCAGTTAGCTTGGATCACTGCAGTGAATCAATACTTCAGAGAAAATAATTGGATTAATAACTTTCTCTTTATTTATAAACCCTGACAATTAAAAGAAAAAAAACAACAAACCATAAGGTCTGTTTTTCCTCTTAAACCTCTCGCTCTTTCCAGACTTATAAGTACAGCCAGTATTAGCTAAAGGAAAGGGCTTCAGTACCATCTGTTTTGCCTTGTTCTGAGATTCTTTCAGTGAAATCAGAAGACAGCCTGAGCATATTTTAAGTGGTATTGTTTGTACGTTCTTTTAAATCAAGGTGAAGAGACAAGTCCCCCTGTGGAGTTCAAGAATCACTTAGCAAACCAGATCCTTGTCAGAAAACATAACAATATTCTTTCTTTATAGTGCAGTCTATTCAAGGCTGCCTTTCATATGACTACCCATGACATAAGGCTGCTATTCTTCAGTTCCTCCTGCTCTCCTATTTCTCATTTGACAAGCCCCTTCCAACAAGTGCAAAACCCTTCACTTCTAAGGACAGGCTTTCTATTAAAATGCGATGTAATCCTCACTATGCCCTACTTACAAAACCTCACAGCCCTAATATACTTCCCAAAGGTCTGTGGGTCAGAATTTGTCCCCAGGAACATCCATGTAAATCTCAGTGAGTTCACTGGAGTTAATATAGATTTAAACTCTGTAGAGTTTAAATAATGCTCTGCTCTATTCAGTACATAATTTCCTAACCACTGCATCATTTTAATATGATGGTTTGGAACATGATAATTTACTATTTTGTTCTCATTACAGCTCATCAAATTTGGATATACAGTATGCTGGGATTTGTGTGAGGGCTTAAGGAGAGAAACAAAATTATTGTAGCGTGTTTTAATCTGAGCTGTAAAGAGTTTTGCAAATGAAGGTGAATAACTTGGATACAGCTGTGAAAAAAATGTGTACAGGGATTTAAAGACTAACATGGTCAAAAAAACTGACTTGGAGAATGAATTTCTGGCAGCAGTTTCTTGAACAACTCTGATCTAAGCAAGGACACAAGCACTCAGAAGTTACCTGATAAGGGATGTTTTGACATTATTAATGTAAAATAATGTTGAGATGATTCAAATCTGCAAAAACCCTTTAACCTAGAGGCAGAGACACTCAGCTAGGTGGTGCAAGGAAAGTTTGGAGTCTGTTCCCTGTTTGACTACAAGGCAGTGGCCATATCCAGTGGAGATTTTCCTGAGATTTCCCAGATTCTAGGACCAAGTTCTAATGGACTTCAGTTAGTTTCTTAAGGCTAAAGAAAATTACTTTAAAAACATCACATCTGCTAACCTGATTAAGCTGATAACATTTTTGTTCAGCTGTTTGGCTGAGAAATCAGTTATTTTCACATCTCTGTTGCACAAATTATGGCTTTTATTTCTCTCCCAGCAGCTCAATCAGCCTTCCCCACTGCAGTTTGTTTTCCAGGTGTGTGCAGTGACTCTGGGGGAAGGGTTAGGGCTGCCCTGTGCCTGTGTGGGGTTGGGTGTGCTTGGACACATCTCAGCTGGCCCTGCTGGAGGGAATTATTGCTGACAGGCAGAAGTGAGAGTGAGAGCTCACCATGTCAGGGCTGGAGCACTGTCTCTGTCATGCTGCTCCTCTCTCCCTGGTGAGAAATTTACCTCACACAGAGGCTGTTGAAGGAAGAATGGGTGAGGCAGGGCAGCATGAAATTTCGTTTGCCACCTATGAGGAGAACTCTCTTCTGTTCAGCCTGTTCTTTGGATGTGACCAACCTTGATTACCACCTGATGTCTGGAATTTGCTGTCCTTTAAATGGTCAGCCTTCATGTGGAGGTTGACTTCAGGGCAGAAGAGCAGAGGTTCATGCATTTAGTTGTAGGTGAACATGATATGTACATATATAAAAATATAGAGAAAATCGAGAGTGCACATTATCACTCTCCTTTAATTTCTACTTTTGTGCTACAGAGTCCATAGAGAGTAGTGGTAGCAGGGAGCAGAGGTTGAAACTATTAATAGGATCATTTAATGTTCTAAAAGAATTCTGTTTTTCAAGGTTATTCTAATATCCTAGTCAATAGTAATATCATCACAGTGTCTTCACGTAATCAAGTTATGCTTAATAAAATATAGTGCTGAATTCTCAAATTTAAAATGAAGATGGAATGGGAGGGGAAGATTCTGATAAAGAAAGTTGTCATCATCATTTTATCAAATAAGTTCTACTGAACAATAGTAAGGCTCCACATAGGTTCAGTGGTCTTCTTGCACAGAGGTCACTCAGAGAGAACATGTCCTTCCCTGTCACTATTTCAATCGTTCCAATTGTTTCCATTTTCTTACAGAGCTGGCAAGCATTGTAGCTTCCATGGGATTTGCTGCTGGGGAGGGAGAAAAGTTCTCTTTGTTCAAAGTACAAGATCACAGAATAGCCCAGTTTGGAAGGGAGCTTGGTGGGAGCCATTTTGTGAGCAATGAGTTTAGATGAGATTATTTAGTACCTTGAGCAATGGGATCTCAAAAACTTCCAGTGAGGGGGACTCTACCCTGGATAGCAAATGAAACTTGAAGAGATATCAGTTTTCCCCAGCTCTGAAATGTGGGTGTAAATACTGTCTATTAGAAAAGCTGTTTGGGAGAATCTCCTCCTTTCTTAGTCATTTTCTACATCCAAACAAGGCAGCAATCCACAAGGAAATTTGTAATAGAAGATGAAAATGAGTGGGGAAGAAGCCGAAGGCTGGGAGAACAAAGGAAATTATTATTTCAAAGGGAAGAGAACGTGATTGCTCAGGAAATAATTACACTTGTTACTTAATAAATAGTGTTTCTTCTATTTATTATGTAGCTAGAACTTGTTTGGTGTCTATGAGGAAATAATTGATTTGACTTTTAACACACACTTAATGAGTTATAGAATAGCTCAGGAATCTTCACACTGTGAATGCAATTGTTTTCACAGCTGATTTGTGAAATTCATGAAGATGGGCCCAGAGTTCAAACCTAAAAGTGAACTCCTCCCACATCAAAGGTTTATTTGGATCATCCCTCATGCTCAGCCCACTTGCAGCAATTGGATTGAACCTCCAATTTTTCTTTCTAAGCTTAGGGTTGTTTGAGACCAAGGTGCTGTTGTGAGATTCCCTTTGAAATTTTTCTTTACAAAAAATCACACCAAATCACATAGGAGAAAATGAGGGCACTCCAGCTGCAGTTTGGTTCACACTACATTCCTGATGGATAAACTCAGAAACATAAATTTAGGCATTACTCTAGGATTTTATCTAGGTTTATTAACATGTAAAAACACATAGAGTGTTTTGGGTTTTTTTTTTTTTTTTTTAATTGCTTGCAAACTATGACATTCACTGAGTACATTTGCTGTATTTCTACTCCACTTTCAGCCTTGTCACTTTAGAAAGAAGGGGTAAAAAAAGTCTCTTCTGCAGTCTCAGGGGCTTAAAACTTACTGGAGAGAAATATGACTGTGGTCAGTTACCAGACTGTGAGTAAATGCTGATTCATTTAAAAGTAAAAGAAAATAATCTTTTCTCCTTAACTTCAAATATGAGGGAAAAACTGGATATGGAGACTTTAAAGTAAAGTGTGCTTTTTTATTCTCCCCCCACCCCCAGATGATCAAGGCTGATTTGTAATTGATAGTCTGCAAATTTTGGAAATATCTATAAAGACTGAGGTTGCTTTTGCAGCATTTGATAAGAGCCTCTGTGGGAAGCAGATAAACAAGAAAATTATTTTTTTGTATCCTGATCGAGTATTAATATATTGCACAATTCTGTAAATGTAACACATCTCTATAAGTAAATACTTTCAACCACAAGATCAGATTGTGCCAATAAAAGGAAACCTCTTTTTAATGGAACTAATAGATTGAAATGCTGAGAGTTTTGTTCCCTTCAATTTAAATGAAGCCAAATATAATCCAAGTGGGGGATACAGAGAGTTGAGGAGACTGACTGAAGGAACCAGTGTTTTCAGCATATGGCTGCTATAAATACCATAAATGCCATTTTTACCTGCTTCCTGTGATTTTCTTTTATTGTTGTAGCACTCAAGGACCTGCAGACCTTTGTGCCCACACTGCTCAGACACAGGGTAGGGACAGCTCACATTTCATGTCTCCAAAGGAGTGGGAATATCCAGTCAGTGGGAACAAATCCAGGCCCTAGAAAGGCACCACACGTTTGCAGCAGTGGGAGATATTCAACATTTTCAACCAACTTAGGAAATAATGGATTTGTCCATCATTTGAAATCTTTAATCAGCCTGATATCTTTTGTAAAAATACATCATTCCATCAAAAACTTTAGGTTTGATGAGGGTTATGGGGTGGTGATATATGCACTGTGGAGCCTAGGCAATAATTTAAAATGCAAAAGCAAAGCTACTACTTGTGTTCAAAATCTCAATATATCAACCTTCTGTAACTGTTTTTTTTTCTTCAGAACAACCAAAATATTCTTTTGGGTAGGATGAGGGCCAGAAAGGAATGCAGTAGTCCAGCTGGTGGGTAACAGATAACAAGATCATAAAAATTAAAGTTATACTTTGGGTAATTAGGAAGTTTGCTTATTCTATCATTAATTGTGCAGCTGTTTAATTTAAATATAATCTGATTCAAAGTGTTAAAGTTTACTCCAAGCTGAATGTTACTGTTTTCCCTGCAGTCTGCAGCATTTTGCCGGGGAAATATAAAATCTGGGAATAAAAGGAAAACAGTATTTTTTGTTTGCAAAATTACATGTTATGCCTATCTATAATTTTTTTTTTTTTTTAATAAAAGGAACTTGAAGTAATGCAATTATTTCTACTGGGAAAACCTCTCAGGAGCAAGTTGTACACAGTAATTATGATTTTAGACTGAGCTGACATCTTTACTAAGTTCTGTGTTATCTTACCCTATATTAAGTATGTTCGGTTTTTTGAAGTGGGTGTTTCAAATGTCTACTCTTAATTATCACTGTGTAACTGAAGAGAAGTACAAACTCACAGCCCCATAAATGTGAGCACTGTTTTGATTTGGCTTGTTTTGATATTGTTTTTCACATATAAATCATATGGGCACATCTGCGACTGAAATGGAGATAAGACTCCTGGTGTTATCTTATTTCTTAATTGCAGGCTCTCCTTTTCTGGGGAGGGTGTTGACTTGGTCCTTCCCTTATCATGCCCTCCTCTGCTGTTTACCTGCTTATTTACTGGCAAAGCTGCTTATATTTTAAACCTATCTAGGCAGAGCAAGCTTTAAAAAATGCATGTCAGATTCGTTTTAATTCAGAAACCATTTTGTTTAGCAGCACATGTAGGCTTGCTCCAATTTTCTATTTCCTTTTTTCCTATTTCACACTAGAGTCATGGAAATGCCTCCTCCAGATAACAGAAGGAGGCAGGTGTTATTGAGAATAGGTTTTTTTTTTGTGAAAAAGTGGAACCATTATTAAAAATACTTTCAGATAAATGTCAGTCTTTGTACTTCCTGATATTTAACACACATTTCAACTTTTTCTACTTGCATATCTCTGGTGTGAGCCACTCTTTGAAACGAGGCAGTCAGATACAAACCAGAGCTGTTTCTGCTGGGATGCTGCTGCTGCTGAAGTCCCAGGCTGAGAAAGCCTTGCAGGATTTTGGATCTAAGCTCTTATTTTTCATCTGGCTGCAATATTATTAGGGATAAAATCCTGCTTCACTGCCTGTGGTCAGATGCTCTTTCACCTTGGCACTCGGTAGTTATCCAGAGCTTCCCACCTGATCAGTGCACATTGCCTGTACCACTTCATTTGCAAATATACTTCCAGCCTTATGAAGTACATTCAGGTTTTTTTTCCACTGGAAAAGTGGCAATGGGAGTGTTTGAAGCAGGAAGGACTGATGAGATAGGATAGCAATAGGAGAAAGCTGATGCATTGGCAATCAATGTTCTCTTTCCTCTCATTTTCTGTCTTGTTTGTCCATTACCAGGGCTATGCAAGTAACAGTCTATAAACAGTGTTTCATTTGATGTTGGAGCTTTCAGATATTAATTGGATAAGACTAATTAACTAAGGGAAGACAGGTTAGGGCTGCCATTTTATTTCTGGTCATGGAAAAGTGGGGTCCACCAGAGGTCTTATGATTTACCTTGAGGTTAAAAAACGTGCCAGACTCAGGGCTGTGAGATGGGATGGAGCAGCACTCCTGGGAAAGTGCCCAGTGCCCAACCAGCCACAGCTCTGTGCCTCAGATTTGAGAAAACATTTTCCTGCTATAGGATCCTGATTAATCGACTCCTGCTTGACCTTACATGTGGGAGCAGTGTCCCAGAGTCCTGATATCCCTTCTGTGAACATTTTGAGGGTCCATTCTCCATTTTCCACAGCTGTTATGCCCTGTCACAGTTATTTTGTGAGTTAGTAGAAAGTATATTTTGCATCTCGTTTAAATGTGCCAGATAAAATGGGGAAATGAGAAATGTGAGTGAATTAAAAAGTAAAGGTTTAACCTTGCAGACAGTGCTGAAGAGAATCTTCCAGATGTGATAAATCCATGTCTTTAGATGATTTATGTTGCAGTTAGCAGTGCACCCAGGCAGAGAAAAATTAATAGAACAGAGCCTGAAAGTTTTGGAAAACAGACAGGAGATAAAAGTATTTGGAAACACAAACTCTTCTTCACCACAACAGTAATTTGAAACAATTCAGTCTTGGTAATCAAAAGTGTTCTGAGAAGAAAAAGCAAATTCTGAAGACTCCAGACCTAGGGAAGCATCAGGAATTTTCAGAGGTTTAAAAGGACCACTTTCCTCAAATATTGCTGAATACATTTCTAGATAAATTTATACTAAATGATGCATTTAGCTGAAATTTCTCTCAACTTATATATAGGACAAGTGGAAGAGTCAAATAAGAATAATCTCATCTGTGAGTTTCTGAATATCCTAAAAATATGCCCTTAGAGGATAAATAGAAATTTCAGAAATAGAAGTCAGAGTACAGTGCTTTCCATTTTTAAGTCAGATGTCTGTGACACAGACAAAATTCAGAGATCCATTCTGTCTGATTTCAGAAATGCTTAGGAGCATCATGTTGCTGTGTATCTGCTAGATCAACTGCAGCAAATAAGAAACAGAGAATTCTGTGTTATGTTGGATAATGGGAATTTTTCCCATTTCTCCTTGGAACGGCAAAGTTATTTAATATTTATTTTCCTGTAATTTTCTGTTACATTTAGAAACCACAAATTATTTAAATTTATTCTTATCTGTTTCTTTATAAGTTTTGATTTGTCAAATGTTTAGGGAATTTAAAAAAAAAACAACAGTCTGGACAATGTGCAAAGAATTTTCTAGTTTACTGAGGTTTTTTTCACCCTAGTAACATCCTCTTCCTTAATTTATTTATATTTTATATTTGTTAATTAAAGTAGATGAAAAATTAAACCAAACATTTCCCTAATGGATAGAAATAATAGACTGGCATAATTAATTTTAAACATTTAGATATATTCTTTGCATAGAGCCTTCCTGTGAGTAGTTGTGGTCACTCTACATGGTTTGCATTGTGAAGACCACAGTTCTAATAAACCCCTATTTCTAGTTCAAGTTATTTTCATTGTGTGACATTTTCCCTGAAATTTTATTTCTGTTTTAGTTTGCATGAAAAAAGAGATGCTGTCCCAGGGGCAACAGGATAGCTAAAGTAAAATTTAATAAGAATTAACAAAGAATCACCTGTCAGCTCTTCCTTGTGCAAGGCAGAAACCTGCAGGCAGAACACTCCATGCACAGTGGGGTTTTCTTTCCCTCCTCTTGAACCCCAAAATTCAAACTCAAACTGCCTCACCTGTCTAGACAGAGTTTTACCTGGGTTTATTCAGGGAGCTTTCCTCAAGCCTCCTGCTATTTACAGCAATGACACCCTGGAGCCTGCAGCCATACAGAATCTGTAAAAAAAGTGATGAGACTGTAGGTATGGCCCTGGGAATTCCCCACACTCTAAAGCACACAGGCAGGTAGGTGTAAACCCTGGAGAAAACATTTGTGGAGGCTTCTGCAAATGAATCCTACAGGCTTTGTGCCACTGCACTTAAAATGCCTTTCCAGTGGGAATAACACTGGAACTGGTATTTTCACCCAGACTAGAAGCCACTGTTTAAAGTGTTATAGTGCATCTTTTTTCTCAGTAGCACCTCGAGCTATTTATATTTCATTGCATTTAATAGTTTGTTCTCATGCTGCGGCAGATTTGCCTAATAGTTCATTACAAAAGTATTAAAAAAAAGTTGTTGGGGTTGAGGAAGCACTGTGGAAGCTGAATTCTTCATGGCTTGAAGAAATGTAATGTTGTTTTTTGACTATAAGTTAGAATTCCTGTATGTTTGTGCTAAAATTATCCACAGTGAAACAGTTAATAATAGTAACATCAGAGAGATAAAAAGTGCAGTTCACACAGTTTAGAGTTATCACCTCTACCTATCTGTAGGAGGGTGTAACACTGCCTAGGATTATATTCTCTTGTGTTAAGTTGTTAAAAGTCACAAAGGAGAAATACTTTAATATGATCATTCTGTTTTTTTAGCAAATTGAAAGAATCACAAAATGCTTAAATGCCAAGATTAGGGAAAAAAAACCAACAGTCTGGGATAACTGGATTAAACCCCAGACTATAGCAGAGAGACAGCTTTAATTTTAACCTCTTCCTTTAACATTTCCCTTCTTCCTACTACTTTCTGGATGGCTTTAGAAGAGTAGTTTTAAGGAAACAGAAATATGCCCAAGTCCTGCCTTTTTGGACTAAAAGTTTTGCAGCACCTCATGCAGTACTGGACCCCCACCACGGGATTGCCATTAACATCTTTGTATTGTTTTACAGATAGGGCTAAACCTGTTTTTTCATTAATTAACTTGTAAGCTTTTGTGGCAGGGACCAACTCATTGTTATGTCTCTGTGCAATGCTGAGTCCAATGGGATCATTGCTTATTATTCATATCAGAGGCAGCTTAAGGCTTGTCAGCTGTTTAGGCAAAATTGAATTTTGCTGCCCCTGGGAGGGCTGGTGTGGTCAAAAAGGTTTTTCCAGGGGGTATGGCAGAGGGGACATGGAGGGCTTTCAGTGTTGGGAATGTCAGTGTGTTTGAAATTGTTGTGAGATGTGTGAGATACTGCAGAATAAACTATGCTAGCTCCTGTCTGCAGCTGGGGAAAAAATAATTAAAAGCTTGGTTGAAAAGGTATATTCTTCTCCATGGCTCCTGAGATTTCACAACTACAATATCAAATTTTTTTAATACTTTTCCAGCCTTATATGTCTATTTGATTACTTTGAAGAAGGAAGTGAAAATGTTTCTGAAATATCATATAATATAAAAGGTACAGTGTGACCAAACGTTTTGAACTTTGAGAGTGTGTTTTCCTTTGCAGCTGATAATGTTACTGTTCACTTACAGAGGGATTGGACTGGCTGCAGACTAACAGAAAATACGAATAAATATTTGATTTCAGTTATTTTCCCTATTATGCATAATATAGAAATATAATTGTTACTTGTAGGCATATAACAGGAGTCCTGATCATTTCTTCTTCAAATATTACTGATACCTCAATTGGTCAGCCTTTCAAACATGAAAAGGGTGGGACATGGCCATGATATAAATATCTTTGAATCCTGTAGAAGTAAAAGTCTTAAAAATGTTTTATCTGCAAAACTTTTTTAGTTGAATATGAAGATTGCTCAATTTTAATCTTATAATTCTGGGAGAATAAAAAAGATGGGCATGATCAGCATTGGTTGAATGTTGCTTGAGTTTCTGTCACAGTGCTTCAGAATGTTTTCTGTTGATGTCTAAAATCTGATCATTCCTCAGCTTTAAAAGAATTCCTTAATTAATGGATAGTTTACATTGTTATGTTTGCAACAGGTTCTGTCAAAAAATGCAACTCACGTGAAAACAAATCATGACAGAACTGAAAGGAAGAGAAAGGATTTATTCAGTAAAATGTATTTAATTTCTGAAAACTACCATGGCCTAGAGATTTCCATACATACTTCCAGAGTCTTCAGCTAGGAAATGTTGAAATCCTTCAATTCTTCTCCATTACTTAAATTTTGCAGATTTTTTTCTGTTTTCATTTTCAAATACAGCAAGAGAAAAGACAGGTCATTCAGCAATGTACAAGAAGGACTTCATGAGTTTATTAAAGAAAAGATAGACTTGAGAGCTTAAAAAATTTGAGTAACTAAACTTGATACCTGATAAGAGTAGACTTGCACATCTTTTAGAAAACATGATGTGTCAAGTAAAATGCTGTTCCCCTGAATTATGTATTACAAAGTTTTCTTCTTGTGTCTGTCCCAAGGTGCCAGCCAGGAGGGTGAGCTCTCTTACCTCTCCTTCCATAAAAACATCATCAGTTCTGTGTAGCCCCAGCTGTGACCTCCCTTTGTGGCATTGCTCTCCACAAACTGGGATTCCAGTTGTCCTCACTATTTTAGTTGTCACTCCTTGTTTATTTTTATGAATGAGTCAACATGTCCCAGGCCATGCCCTTGTGGAAAGTGGTGCCGGAGAACCCCTGGTGGAGTGGTGTAGGAGAACAGCTCAGCTTCCAAGGTGCTATCATTTATTTTGGGGTGCTAAGAGTAACTTAACATAGAAAATGCTCTCTTTCTGATATAAAAAATAGTTTGCAGAGGGGTGGAGAATGACAGAGAAAAGATGACCTTTTCCAAAGGCACCCACTCTCATCTTGCAAATTTGTGAATACAGTAAGTGTCAAATGATTCCTGGTTCATAAACTGTGAGGGAGAAGCATTTTAATTTCTACTTAATACATGGGGTATGTATGTTACACATATAATGTAATATAATTTAATATAATCAAGGAAAATAGGTAAATGTGAGCCTTTTGCCTAGCTGGAGCATAGTAATGGGTTAGAAGGAAATATGCTGCATTTGAAATTTTGGAGAACTGGAGATTAATTTGGCTTTTTGTTTCATGTGGTTTCCTTGGGAGACTGTTCATACAGTATTTTGTGTATAAATGTCTTGTGGAGTGGGAAGTGGTTTGCTTTTCTTTTTGGAAATTCTTTTTAAACTCATGCTTCCTGCAGATATTAAGTATCAGTATTTAATACATTACATGCATGAAGAATATAGTTCTTCTTTTACTCTCTCATTCCCTCTTTTTTAATATAATATGGACAGATATCCATACATATTTTATTCACACAGCTACCAATAAAATTCTGCATTCTTACAGGCTGGAAGATAACAATATTAAAATGTTATAAAATGATAAAAAAGGGTTCAAACCACATTTATTTGTACACATATCTGGATACTCCTGGCATAAGAAAAATAAATTAATGCATTGGAAGTAAAGTAATATTTGATTTAATATGGTTCCAACTTTTCTGTTGAGAAGGTGATTCTCTTGATAGTGAGATTTAAACTCTTATCTCTGCTCTATGGCTTTGGACATTGCCTTCTATTTGGCAGCAAATGAGGAATTTCAGAGTAAACAGCCACAAGTAAGCAAATATTGTAGACAAACTCAGTTGCCCCTGCAGTTCTTCTGTGTAAAAGCTTCTGAGATATGATTAAAGTTGAAACCTAAATGGAGATAAAACAAATAGGCCTAAGCTAAGTCCAAAAGGTAAAGCAGAAGAGGTTTATTTATTTTTAGGTAATGAGATTACGGTTTAAATTGCATTTCATCTCATTAAGGGACTGTTAACGTCTGTTACCTCTTTTTCTGACATTAAGTTACCATATACCACAGATTCCAGCTAATGACTTTTTGAGGGAGACATTTAGGACATTTCCTAGGAGAGGTTATATTCATTTTCCTACTCCAGGAAAAGATTGAAAAATTTTTTGAACATACCAGTGAGTTAATTTATCTGATTAAGGATTAATTGGGATAATACAGTCCCAGTGATTAGGTACCTTCAATGGAAAATTTGACTTTGTATATTACAGATTTCTAGATTAAAGATTCTGATAGTCTTTGACCTGGTAGTGACCCCATGTTTGAAAGTAATTTTTTTGAGTAAGGGAGGGACAATCCTACTTATGGCCAAGTTCTGAAACCTCAGTTTGGGCTGATTTGATTTTTTATTTCAGTCATTTTTTTCCTGCAAAAGTCAATATAACTTCTGGTACACCATAAAAGTGGTCAAATCCCTGTATGCAAGAGTTGTGCTGAAAGGCACCTTGTGCTCACAGGTCAAAACTCCTTAATTTTCTAAACCTAGGAGAAGTAAACTTTTATATACTGAAATTCAGAAAAAATTAAACTGACCTTCTGATACTTTTTGTGGGAGTGAACCATGCAGTTTAAACACTTATTAATCCCTCTGTCAGTGCTATGAGAGAATTCTGTCGCAGCAGTCCAAAGCATGAAGGAAATTTACTGTTCATACCAGCTGAAACCTTCCCTGGTTTCCTGGTGAGAACCTCTGTACAGTGAACATATAAATAAATCCCATAACAAATGGTAGGACCTGCAGTGTATTCTGGGGAATCCAGGGGTGGTAGGATGTCATGCAAAGGCACTTAGCTGAATTTTGCCATTATTCCTCAAATTTTGTTTTTCTAGGTAGCAGAGTTTCCATTTTTCTGTAGTCTGCATCATTTAGTTGGGATTTACTTGTTGAAAATTATCCCATAATAAAATGGTTTTCCATTAGTGAAGCTGAGGGAAATGAGAGAATACTGAAACAGTAGCAAATTAGTTAATAACCCCATCAAATCTGGATTAAATGTCTGTGGGTAGAATACTTGTTAGTTAAAAGAAACAGGACACAACATAAAAAGTGAATTTAAAGTAAAAAAAAGGTCAAGGAGGAAGTCTGTATGTGAATACCATTTGTATGCATCCACTTTCAGATTTTGTAAATTCTAAATCCCAAAAATGTTTCCTGCCTTATTAAAGGAACTTATGAAGGACAAACTTATATTTCTCTCTCCCATGTATTTCATGTGATAAAATAAACAGATCAATGTCAGCCTTTGGCCTGGCTGGGATACATTTATTTCTGCATTATTTAGGCTTTTTGAAGTGTTCTGCTTTTCTTTGAATTTAGTGTTAAAGGCAATGATGATGATATCTGATAATGCTTTCCTTGGGGGTGCTGGAGGTGTTTTTCAGGATTGTCCATGCTCTGGGGTGGAGCAGACTCCATTTCACTGTGTTGTGCAGCCCTGTGTAGTGAGTTGAGCAGATCTGATGTGTAATTGGAAGGAACAGCTTTGTGACTGAGAGTAATGGAGATTAATTAATGTGTTGTTATTGCTAGAGAACTGTTTGTGAGAAATTTTGCAGTTATTTTGAATACAATAGAAATATGGGAGACTGGATCATAATTGGCATGGGTTTGAAGGATGTCCCAGTTTATTTTCTCTCACTGTTGCATTTTTCCTTCCAAAATTGTTCATTTTCCAGGCCAGATGTTTCTTTCTGTATTTAATTTTAGTAAATGGTTTAAATTCTTGAGATCAAATTCTGTCAGTAATTTTTCAGTAATTTTTCCCCTCTACATGCCAGGACTGCAATGGCTGGACAAACAGGATTTGTTCAAGCAAGGATTTCAACCTGGAAAAATAATGTAGCTTTAGCATATTGCCCAACAAAATCCCATTATCCTTAAATTATTCTCTTTAGTCAGCTTTGATTGTGTTACAAATACTACACAGTTTGAAATTCTAGTATAATAATAATAATGCCCTGGACTAATATTAGTATTAGATTTTTTTCAGATATTAGTTCAAATTTTAATTTAAATATTAAGATAAAATAACAGTGGGGGTTTTTATTTTGAAGAAATTGCATGTAAAGGATGACTGCAGCAGTGGTAGTAAAAGGCAGGAAGCTATATCATTGCTAATCAATCTAGAGAGCTCTGTCTCTTAAGATGTCAATACAAAGTTAAGTGCTAAAATAATTGTAGTGTAGGCTTTCTCATAATTACTGTTGTTCATTTGGTGTGTTGTGCAAAAAAAAAAAAAAAAAGAGAAAAGAGGAATTTGCTTTGCAGTCAGCAGCCACAAATCTCTAAGGAGAAAGAAAAAGATAGCAGAAGGCTGATAGTCATCCATCATTCCTGACAATTTCACAGCCTAGAATAACTTGACAGAGACCCAGAACAAAATGTTGTTGAGAATTGAATGCTGCTAAGCTGAGTGAATTGACTTTCTGGTGTCAAAGCAGGACCTGCTTGAAGTGGCTGATGATTTTCCTTTTCTAACTTCAGAAACACTGATACTTAAAGTGCCTTGTGGTACGAGTGGGCACATTTGGAACCTGAGGAACAGTTTTAAAACTTTCAAGGTCCTTTTGAAGAATTTATAAGGTGATTCTGGTCAGCAAGTGTGTGGGTGAGCAGCACACCTACTGTTAAAGAGCATTTGATCACTACATTCAGGAATAAGGAGTCAGATTTTTTCCCAATTGTCCTGAAGCACAAAATTTTTCAAGACCTGGCGCATTTTATCTAAATTTGTCTTTGGTGCTGTGCCAACTTCCATTTTGCAAGCCTTGGGAAGGAAGGCTTAGTTCATCTCTGTCCAGAACATGAGGTTAAATTTTCTATCTTCGAAACTACATACTTATTTCTAATTCTTCAGTTTAAAAAAGTCTTGCATTTTGTTTAAAATAGGCGCAAAATTTCTTCATGATAACATTAGAGTGATGTAAGTTGTTACACAATCTTTATTTAAGTATTATTGTTATATGAAGGAGATAATTTTTGGAGCTATTTATTTAGAAAAAAACATGATACTGGAAATGTTCCTAAATTATTATAATTAGGCATTTATTTACCAATAAATATTGCAAGTTTTATCTACTATTCAAAGACTAAGCTTCTAAATTGATTACAGCCATTAAATTGCACGAAGAACACAAACTGCAGGGTTGAAATGGGAAGAGCTCTTGTTTTGTAGAAGACACATTATATCTTAGAAGTGTCAAAGAAATAGAATGTAAATAGGACTGTGGGCTAGGCATGCCATCCCTGATCAATAATGCAAAAGGTTAGCAGTTTTATTTGTAAACCTAACAGCACAGATTTAGTCAGAATGGGGCCTGGTACAGTACACACGGGTATTTAAAGGTTAGGAACAAGGAATTTCATTAGTCTGGCAAATCCTCTGCTGTCATTCCCCAATCTCTTTGAATTATTTCCAAATGTATTCTCACTTCTTTTGAATTTTTTTTTTTTTTTTTTTACTAGTGGCTGCGTTACTAATACAGAGCATTATTGCTAATTTGACTCCACTAGAAACTGGCACAAAGACCAAAGATTTTCAAAGTGCCTTGATTCCCAGTAATGATATTATAGCAACTATCTTTTTGTTAATGTAGTTACAGCTGGTATAAAAAGGTTACAGTATCAAGCCTGCTAGTCTACAACATTTTATCTGTGTTTCCAGTTTGCTTTAAAAAAAATAAAGCATGATTTCTAATAGACTGAGGCATAGATCTGGTATTTTACAGCATCCACTGCAACCTGAAAGCAGCACTGAGGGACATACAACTGAAAATTGTCAAACCACTTTTACTGCATCTTTGTGCTAAAATAAAAACCAAACAACCTGACATTTCTTATAGCAGAGCGTGGTCCTTTCCCTCTCCTTCCTCTCTGCTTTCCCTTTCCATCATCACAATGAAAAAAGAAAACCTTAAGCTTTGCTAAGAGTTTAACAATAATGTATTAATAGAGCAAAAAGCCAGACCTTCTCCTATTTGAAATGTGCAACAAATGTTTTCTGCATCTGTCTAGAGGTCATACCTCAAAAAGAGGTTTGTAGGGATAAAATAGCTCTCACTGTCACATACTCCTCAAAAGTTATGTCTTCAAATAATATAAAATATTTTGCCTCTCATTTATTCTGTTCTTTTTCAATAAATCAGATATGAGAGCTTTGTTGAAGACAGTGTTCAGTGGAGCTCTTATATCCTTTTTCTGACAGCTATGTTGTGACTGGGTAGTTATGTACATTTCTGTGGTGTAGAAACATGCAGGGATTTTTTTTTTTACATGGACTAAATGTTTAAAAGAATGGAGATATTTGAATTTTTACATGAATGTCAAAAAAAGAATATTTGCTGTTTTAATAATTCATTGTATTCATGTACTTTTTAGTTTTGGGTTGTAAAACAGAAGTTTGTTTGCAGATTGCAGAGTTTCTACAAATGCTTTTCAAGTGATCTGAGGTTGTCATCTGTCTGACAAAGACATTTTGTTTGAGATATTCATCATTTTGTGACGTTTGTGTTTTGTTTACACTGCTTCAGTAATTCACTTCTGGGACTAAAACTTGCTTTTGAGGTTTAGGCACACTGCAGGATGCCAAAAAAGCATCAGATTCCTCTGTATTTGAAAGCTTTTGGGCCATCAAGAGATCAAAAGCTGCCAGAATCAAACCTGAGATCTGCCATTATAAATAAGGCACTGACAATTCTTATTGTGAGAGGTCGTCCCAGGGGTGAGAGAAGCAAAGAGAAATGAATTACCCTGACTTTTTCCTATGAAAAATCTGCCTATGCAATGGTATCTTTCTTTGGGAAACTTGGATGAATATTAGAAAATGTAGTCTGCCATAACATGTTCTGGTGATGAAATAGCTATTTTAGCTCAATTAGAAATCTATTAGGATTCAAATAAACCTTAAAATCCTTTTGTGGTCAGCAATGTCAGATTCTGGGGGCCAGAGCTGCCCTGGTTTCAGACTATAATTTACTCTGCTAACCTTGTATTTATATACAGAAACTTATAAAATGCAAAGAAAACTTTCTATAAACATCAAAACAGATTTTTTCAATTTTTCCAGGCCATTTCCCTGGTTTACATTTCATGCATACATAAAAGATCATAATTCTTTACTAATTCTATTCTATAACACAGGTTTCAGCAGAAGTAACTAACTAGAGTAATTCAACATATTTACCAGGGTTGTGTTTGTAATGAAACTCTTTCTTTTCTCAGCTGTGTTTTAGCAATTTTTTTTTTAATAATAAACATGCTGTTAATGTGGTTAAACCCTTGAAGCTATTTACAAGAGACTTCATATATGTTTATATCTGAATGTCTTTCCATTCTTCTTCTTGTTTGCTGTTGATAAGGATATAATGCAGAACTGCTATAGTTATCACATTGAAACTCAGCAATAAGATCATCCAAGCAAACATCTAGAACAGTGTTATTTCAAAGCGATCTATAAGAATTGTTCAATAAAGAAAATGTTCCTTATATGTATAATTCAGCTTTATCTTTATTGATTTGTTCATATTTTTAATAGGTTTTAGAATTGTCAGTGTTCTAGTAAAATATCCTATAATCTGGTTTATTGTTAGGGTAATAGAGTTACAAACTTGGACAAAATTTTAATCTATCCTGCAAGGCAGTTGTGTTTTTTTTTTCCTATAGGCACACTTTTAAAAGTCAATTCCTTGAGGAAGAAAAGGCTCAAAGCATGTGTTATAAGAAACAATATGAGAAGAGGAATTGTTCTTTCCAAAAGAGGGAACCTGACTGCCACTCATTTTTGGAAGATGGGCATTTTTTACCTTGGAGAAATCTTCATGGTCATATTTTTATGTTAGAATTTCATAGGAGCTGGCATGGTACAGACAAATAAACACTATCAGAGCTGCCTTTAGACACAGGGAAAGCACAGGGGCTAGTTGATGTGAGGGGCTGTTTGTCTGCAGGCTGTGGTCTGAGGCTGTGCTGTGCCAGGTCACCAGTGCAGTGCTGTCACTGTCACCCCTGGAGGGAAGGTCCCCATCTCAGAGAGCCTTGGGTGCAAAGTTTGCACTCAGTGCTGCCACAGAGCCTGGATGACTCAGCTCTCCCACCCTGGGGATCTCAGCAGCTGGGGTGAGGCTGTGCTCTTTGAGGAAATCCCTAATGATCCAGAACTAGGGCAGTGCTAAGCCATGGATTTCACCCTCTTGGGACTCACAGTGTGCTGCTCTTGCAGCTGACATCCCAAATCTGAGTCACCATTTTATTTCTCACAGTCACATTTACAGCTTCAGTCTTTATTCCTGGCATAGCTAAAATTCCTGTTGAGTCCAGTGTCAAGCACTGAGGACCACAGAAAAACATTCTCCCTTGCAATGGGAATTGCATTTTGGTGACAGAGCACTGTTTCAGATTTGTGGGAAACTTCTCATTATTTGTAAGGTCATATTAGCATACTTATTTATTGAAAGTCTTCTGCTCCTGCCAGTGCATGCACTTTTTTTGTTTGTATCTTCCTGCCTCCCTAGTGATAAGTGGGTTCCTTTCCCTCCCCAGGCTTGGCCACCAAAATAGTATTTGCAGACTTTTGCCTCTGTGATGCACAGTCATAGGCTGGCTGTCAGAGCAGTGCTCATGAGGTGATGTAACTATAGATATGAGTAAAATCAGGGGAAAACTTATCATATGCATTGCAGCAGAATTAAGTGTAAACTGCATTAGTGTTCTGGAAACTCAGGGTTGAAATGATACTCTGGGAAATGAGAGATGATCAGCTGTGATTACTTTGTAAGGGAACTGAGGAATATCTTGGATCTTTGACTAAAAATTTTTTTTGCTAATAATTTGTATCTTCTGCTGTTACGATTTTTTAAAATTCTAGGAATTAAATTTACATATGGTTTCCAAAAAAACTCTTGAGTCTTTTCCAAAATGAAAAAATTGAACAACATAAAGTGTGAAAGATCTTTTTGCAGCATTACGGTTAATATTGAGATGTTGTATTAAAATACTGAGCTATGAGAAGCAATGTTATCAATTTTCACATTTCCCCAGAAGGGTTTTCAGCAACTTTGAATATTCCATCAACCTGGCATATTAAAGAGTGCAGAATTTACCTGTTAAAATGCACAGAGCATTCATAGTTGCCTCATAGCAGCCTGCTGTTGCTGTTGCTTTGCAGAAGAATAAGCAACCATTTAGAGATGATGTTTTCTCTACCAGGAGGGCACTTCACAGCAGATTTCTGCTCTACCTTTTGGAAGTGATCTGAAGGAAAATCAAATCTGTATCATACTGAAAGAGGCTTTGGCCATACATGATACAATTTTTTTTAGAATTATGTTCAGCACTGTACCATATTTATATCTTTTTGGAGTCTTGTTTTTGATGGAAAATTACCAGAATTTGTGCTGAGTATCTGAGCAATATTTCTTGTAACTCAATATAAAATAATAGTTTGAGCAAAGTACCAAATACTTTGTACTTCAAAGCCAATAAAGATGAGTGATCCATTTCCAAATTCCTTTTATTCATACAGCAGATTGATTTACATAAACTAACAAAACAATATTACACTTAAAGTTGATCTGTAACAGTAATAAAAATGTTGCTGCATCCCAAAGCTGCAGAAACATCAGTTCCAATCTACAGTGATCACTTACTAAGGATAAATGGTGCCTATGGGATTTTTGGCAAACCCAGCATTTTTCTCCCATAATTCTAGGCTGTCTTAAATTCTGAATCAGAAATCCACCCATTTTCAGTAGAAAGTGTGAATGTTTGCTTAACTTTAAGCTTCTAGGAACACTTCAAGTGGGGCTAAATATTTATGTATTTGAGAGCTTTCCTTAACACAGATTTTTTAATCTCCATTTTAAGCTCAGGCAGGGCAAAATGAAATTTTACCTCTGTCATTTGAGAGAAAAAGGACCTGACTGACTGGACTGCAGTTATACTGTTCACCCCAGTAATGAGAATTTGCCATTGCTGAGCATTTTTTCCCTTTCCACTGCCAGGGAGGAATGCCAGGGGAGAATGACACCTGTGTTACTCAAACACAGCACAGGGCACCTTGCTTTAAGACACTTAACTTTTCTATTGAAATCCTCCCTGTTCTTTTGTTTGGCTGTTTAGCTCCTGACACTGCCAAAACATGTTTATTCCACATGCTGTGAATCACCTTTGCAAACAGACAGAGATCAGCATTTGAATCTAACATTCAGCATTTCAGCTTCAGAATGGGATTTTCAAAGCTTTGAGTACAATTCATATATCCCTTCACTATTAGGGCTGGTTAAGGCAGTTCTGAGGTCTTATTCTAAATGTCAAATAGGTATACAAAAAATAGCAGGTATTACATCAGATTTCCTTCTACTTACTCTTGGGTTTTCTTTTGAAGCACAAAACTTTGAATAGTCTGTTAGTAAATGAGTTAAACTCTTGGAGTAGACTTCTAAGCAGTGAAAATTGAAAATACAAGAAATAGTGCTGAAGAACTGTAGAAATCATGAGCATTTTTTTTCAAATCAATACTGCAAGCTCCTGGTTGTCAATGCTAAAATTCCAATGTACACTAACACATCGATTACATTTTCTTATAGAAATCAGTGAATTGTGTGAATGTTGCAGTATGCAAAAGGATTCAGCTAGAAAGAGCAGGAAAAGAAACCAATAATATTTTAACCCTGCTATATAGAAATAGAAGGGATTATTAATTTTGCAAAGGAAAACTAGAGGGTACATGCTGTAACAATATCCCTTATTTTAATGAAATTGATAGCATATAGTTTATATTTTCCCTCAAAAAAAAAAAAAAGTATTTTTTTCAGGAGCACTGCAGCTACTCCAGTAAGGATCCAATTCAAATTCTGTCTAAATATAAAGGAGCTGTATAATATGGGAAACCTTTATTCTATTACTATTCAGAGCCATGCATGGAAGAACATAGAAGGTTCAAAGGTTTCATTGTAATAGCTACTAAAATGCTTGAATTAAAGAAAATAAAGGGAAAACCAAGGACCTCCATGAATAACCTGGACACAAAGCCCATCTGTGCTTAGTTACAGGAGAAGTAAATAGAGAGGTTTACGTTTGCAAGGCTGTGATCCCAGTAACGTGACCAAGACCACTGGCACTAATAACCAGGGCTTGTACACATCAAAATGTCATTGTTTTGTAACCCATCAGAGAACACTGAGGCAAATACATCAGTGCTGGTTTCTGAGCTCTCCCATATATCCTGTCTTGCCTTCTATGTGCTATCCTCTCCTTCTTTTCCCCCCACAGAATTTTCCCACAAGCTCCAGACAAACATTAGGTTTTAACTGTGAAAAATGCCAGCTGCAAAAATACAGAGTAAACAATTGCTGGAAAAGCTTCATCCAAATTTCTCTCTTAACAGGACTTTCTTTATCTTCCTCACAAGGACCCACACTTGAAAAGGCTTTTTCATTCTCATCTTCCAGCCTGGGTATCAGATGGATTTCTGCCTTTCTGTTTGCATGCTATTTAAATCGTGATTATTACCTTCTGTGTGTTTAGGGGTTGAGCAAAATCATGATCCATACAAATAGCAGTGCCACTCTATCATTGTTAGTGCCACTGTCACCTGCTGTGTGCAGTGTTTTGGGTGAGAGTGCTCAGCGCTCCACCTGCATGCTTTAAGCTCTGCATCATTTGGTGTCCATCACCAGGGTCTCGTTTGGTGGTGAGGGAGCCTTTGATTCTGGATCATGGGCTGGTTTGCACTTTATGAGTGGCCCAGAAAAGCAGCCTGTGCAGGGAATGTTCCCACATGAACTTAGTGCTACTTCATGCTCTGCTCTCCAGGACACACTTTATGCCAGTACTCATAAAGATGGGCTTTTGGTTCTTACCACAGTTCCTGTATGTGGTGGCTTTTTGTGGCTCTTTCTCTTTTCCAGACTGATCTCCTTGTTTTGATGCCTCCTTTGGGCCCTGCAGCATGGAGGGGATTTGGACTAGAAAACATTTCATTGATAGCATTATCTTTTTGTACCACCAAGAAGATGTTATTATTCTAACTATTTCAAATCCTACAAAACTTTGTAGCATTTCTTCTCACTGGCTAAATAATTTCTATTAGGAAAAGGAAAATGTAAGTCTTTTCAGCTGCTTCCTCTTGAGGGATGTAAGATATCCGCAAATTTTGCTAACACGTTCCAGAACAGCCAGCTGTTACTATCCACCTGCAGCCATAATATTGATTGAAAAGAATATAGAACCTAAACATGGATAGCTTCTGTAATTATGCAGAATGAGTTTAATACATGATGCTACTTCAAATGTCATCTGGCAGTGGCTGCAATGTGGCATGGAATCTATTAGGAAATAATTTAGCTGGTTGAGAATGTCTCAGAGAAAGACTATGCACTGTATTCTTGTATTACTGATTGCTGAAAATATTCATGGGTATGGAGAAAGGCAATGACAAGACCAACAGGGCTCAGGCACCTGTCAGTTATCAAATAAAAAGTTGCTCACACATTCCTGCAGCTCTGCAATTTCCCAGCAATGGTTCTTTTGCCAAAGCCTGCATATATATTAAGAGATAGAAAATAATAAAAGTATTGTGTTTTATTCCCCCCAAGCTAATTAAATAAAGATGCCTTTGTTATTTTTGCAAAAATTTTGACCTTTTGCTACAAAGAATGGAAAAAATGGCAAGAAGGTTTCAGCTTCAAACCTATTTTAAATAACTCTGTAGCCTGGTTATATGCCATGTCAGGACTTGTGCTATTTTCTTTTTGATGAATCAACACAATCCAATATATGTCTTGTGACACATTTGCAATTCTATTGGAGATTTTGGCCCAAGGGAGCAAGGAACAGGAGTCAGTCTAATTACACAACTGCTGGCTTTCCAAATGGACATTTCTGAGTTTTCAATTGGAAGTGTCAGATTATTGATGTTCAGATGAAAAGTTAAAACAGAAAGCTGACTTATGATTGCAAGAGAACAATATTGCTGTTCTGTTCATTGAAAAAGTTGCTGTTTTTCAGAGAAAAGTTGAGTTGGGATAACTTGGAGTGACTTTTGCTCTCATAATTTTCAAGTCCAGCAGGTCACACAGAGAAGCCAGGTTAGTGGTCAGTCCACAGCATGACATTAAACAGGGAGTAGCAATTCCTCTGTAAATACTTTTGGAAGCTTTCTGCTGGAAAAGGGTCTTCTCCACAGTTTCCCCTCCATGGAACTTAATGAGGTAAATGTGAAATTCCAAATGGAAAGGAGCACTGGCCTCCACAGATCTTACCCCTCTTGTGGGTCCATGCCTAAGTATATTAGTTTGAGGGCAAAGAAAGGATAGAAAGAACATATAACTAGGAAAATGCCTAGACTAGTCATTATTTTTTAAAATATTTTTTGGCATTGACACACTGTTAAACCCCATTACCTGAAAAACACTCACACAGCTTAAGGGTGCTGGGCTAGCATCAAACCCAAGAAAATCTCCCACAAACAGATAAATAGCACAATAAATGCTAAACTAACTTAATAGTTGGCAAAGCATCGTATCAGAGGTCTTGCTGTATTAAAATCCTTGGGGTCTCATTTTAATGTTGCTCTTTGCAACATCTCAGACTTCAGCATTCCTTGCTTTCAAGTAGCTAAGTGAAGATCTCTACCAAGGGAAAAACACCAATAATTCACAATCTGTTATACATTTGCTGCGTCACTTTCCTAAAATTTCATTGTGCTTTAAAGACTCGACAGTTTCCACTGTTAACAAGACACAGGTGCAGCTGATGAGAGAGGCTGGAGGAGCTCTCAGTGGTCCCCAGCATCCTCCCCCCTCTGAAAGTGAGAATTCATGTTCCCCTCCTGAGCATCAGCAGGTTTTGAAAGCTCCTTAGCTGAAGAGAAAAAGGCTAAATGCTGTCAATATTAAAAACTTTTCCATTCGAAAGGACAAATGTTCCTACAAAGGGAAAAGAAAAGCATGGGTTATTTTAAAATGTTAGCAGTAATGAATGATTTAAATTTGAAAAGGTCAGAAAAACGCTATTTGTACATTCTCATTGGGGATTTTGCACAGACCTGACTGTTATATTACTTGTTTTCTTCAGCATTGATAACAGTTGCAGGTGACACTTTTTTTCTTTCCATTTGGAAGTCCCTCCAGTGTAATTTTTTTTTGTACTGTTTGTATAAGGTGCTTTGTCAGAAAAGATCCTAAGGACCTTCTGACTCAAATACCAAAATGCAACACTTTTTTTGGTGAGCAGGCAGCAATCCCATGTTGCCACTTTCTCACATTCATAAATGGTGTCTCAAAATCTCACATGTCATGGGGTTGGTTCATTTTTCTTTCTTTGTGTTTTTTTGGTTTTTTTTTTTCTTTTTCTCCTTCTGAAGTAGACCTGCCCTTTAAAGAGATGAAAACACACATCTTTATTTATTTTTATTTTTTTTTTAAAGAAGGAAAGGAGAAAGGAAAGGATAACCAAGATTCTTGCCAAGGCAAGAACTCAACTCAAAAAAAGATGCAGGTTTCAGAAATTCACAAAACACTGTAATATCTAAAGAATCTATAGGAGAGGAAAGCAAGATATCAAGCAGGGTAAGCAAGGCAGAGCCCCATGGTATCCAATTTTGGATCTTTAATGTTCATTCAAAGCACAAAACCTCAGAACTTAATTTCAGCTGAAAATCTTAGTAGTAATACTTAGTGCCCAGTTCTTTTATTTTGGCTGGCTAAATGAAGAAATTGTTCATGACTGACTTCAAACAATTGGTCCCCAGGTACTTTGATAGCTCATACTGGTAGCATTAAGCATTATTCACTGAATTGAAATTATTATTCTATTATTATTAAATATATTCTATAATTTAAAATATTTAATATATGTATGTTACATCAATATTAAGAAGGCCTGACACTTCCTACTGCAAACCCTATTTTCAGTTAGTTAAAACTTCTCATACTTGTAATGATTTGACACAAAATTTTCCCTGCCAGGTGTCTGCCTCAGGCAGAATTTTGTGGTGTTCTATGGTGTGTTTGTTTTTATTTTTTTCCCTTTTAATGTCAGCCAGAGCTGCACAGTTATTTCTGTGAGCAGCAGGCCAGGGAAAACCATGCAAAATAAAACTGGGAGACTTTTTGAAGGGACCTAAGAGTGTCCTTATCCTGGGGGAAGGCACTTGACCTTTGTCAGAGGTGTGACTTTCTTTTGGAAAGCTGCTGGGAGCTGGGTGAGCTCTGTGCTCCCTCCAGCCTGTTGGAATATGATGCTCAATACAACCATCCACTCTCAGTGCCTGCAGCTCCAAACCAAAACCACCCTGCTGTCTGCCTGCCCCCAGATACAGCAACTCCTTCCAGCTCCAGTCAGGAAAACTGCTGGCAAGAAGAAAAAAATGTGACATATTTCATCCACCTTTCCTCCTTTTGTTTATGGTTCATCATCTTGCTTGTGTTAAACACACTGAGTATCCCTTAACACCTGTTTGTGCTTTTAATTCCTGAAGTAAGTCAGCAATGGACTGTAAGGAAAACAGGACATAATCATTAAATTTTAGGGCTAAAGGAAGTACCAAGCTTTTCCTTTGTTTTCTGTTAAAATGGTTTCATCAGCAAGATACCTTGAAATTCAAACTTAATGCCCATGTTATGGAAAGAGGTCCTCCTCCTTCTTCTCCCAGTGGGCAGAACTTGCCTGCCTTGTCTCATGTTCTCTATGAGTTTTGTCTCAGATTTGGCAGCCCAAGCACAGAGCCCAGGACTGCAGCATTTGTCTCTCCTCGTGCTGTGAGGCCACAACACATCCTGGTGCATCCCCAAGAACATGGTTTGACTCTGTGCTGTCCTGAGAGGCTTTTCTGCACCACACCTCTTCCACCTACCCAGAAACTGCAGATCTGTTTGTCAAAATAATGCAATAGATTTAAGATTTTATTTTAAATCTGATGTGAAAGCACAGAATTATAATCTCAGTATCAGTTTGAATATTGCTTCTTTTAGTAGTATTCATGCACTCCCAACAAGTATTTTTATTGCCAAAATTCCCACCATTTTTCTCTGTATTGATGCTCTGGAGACCAGAAAAATTTCTACGAAATTTTAGGTACATTTAATCTAGTTTTATTTTCTTAACTTGACCTTTCTTAAATTCTTGAACACTCATTTTAGAGTATCTCAATTATATTGCTTATAAGATGACAATCTTGTACATCTCTATAACTTATATAATCATTCAGAATAGTGTTAATTTTCTTGGAAAAAAGTGTTTTAATGTGCACAGTTTGTTTCTAGTTCTTTTATTCTCTATGCTGCATAACGGGTGCGTTAAAGGATAGAAGTTTAGATAGACTAAAAATTAGATTTGTTCAGCAAAACTTTGATTGCTGTATCACAGCCTTTTATGATGGCATTCAGTTCAAAGCTGTTTGCATACCTTATTGAGCAAGCTGGATATTTTTCCAGTGTGTATCCTGCAGTCATTACATTTTCGCACACTTCACTGCCTGAGCTGCGCGGACTATTTTAACTATCACCAGGAATACTTGACGGGGTTCAGCTGCTCATTTGAGTGCCTTGGTTTGTGTGCTTCATCACTTCAGTGGTGTGTGCAGATGAAGTCCTGTTCTGTGCTGCTGGATTGTAGGTTCTGCCAGCCTAGCTGGGTGCCACGCTGGGGCAGTGCACGCGTTGCTCGCTGCTGGCTCCGCGGCCAGCGGCAGTGCTCGGAACGCTATCATCTGCACTGTCTTGTTAAATGAGCTGCATATTTTTGTTTTTATATACATTGCTTACCCAGTTGTGTACATTTGCCCAACTCATTATACAAAATAAGCTTGATTGGAATAAGAACATTCTCTACCAGCTGTCTGCTCTGAGTCAGTATGTAACAAAATTAGCAACTTTCCCTTTCCAACAGTGACATGATTGCATCCAAAGTTTAAGGCAATTGGTTTGGAGATCTTGTTTGTTTCATTCACTCCATGCAAACATCAAGATTAACAAACCAATTTGTTGCAACTTAATTTGTTTTCAAAAATATGAAGAGAGTTAAGTAATAGAGGAAAATCTGAGCATTCTAATAGAGAGGAATACTTGCATGTAGAGCATAAAGAATGTAGAGACTTAAACACCATTCTCTAGATTGAAGTCATCCATGGTAAACATAAGAAGATGGAGAACTAGAGACCTCCCAAGGTGGATATTTCATCAGATAAGCAATATCCTAAATACTTCAAATTACAAACATAACATTCTGTAAATTAAGTGCATTCTTTTATCCAGAGTTATAAAAATAAATTAATTTCATGACCATGAAAAAAATCTCAAAATACATGAAAACTCTTGTGTGGGGATATGTAGTTTCTTCACAACCTTTGGTGCAAAATCAAATTACCACCTTTAAGAAAGTGATTTTCTCAACTTGCTAGTTTTTCATGTCAGTTCTAGTCAAACCTACAGGTTATTTTTAGATTTTGCTTTTACTGATTTGCAGAATTTGCAACATGGCAGTATGTGTTCCCACCCATTCAGAAAATCTTCAGCACTACCTTACCTCTGAAAAACTTGCTTAATTTTTCTTGAGTACAGAGCTTCTTAGGGCTATGCAGCTTCCCTGGCTTCCTCCCTGCCCCATATGAAAGGATAAATGTGCCTGGTTCCTGTCTGTGTCCCACTGCTGATTCCTTTCACTTTAATCTTATCACTCCCTGTTGCCTGAGCAGACTGCCTGGAAAGTCCAGATTTGTTTTTGGAAAGTTTTACCTATGAAAGCTTAATTGATCTTATTGTTTTAGTCAAAAATTGTTTGATTTTAAATAGTGATCAATCAGTTCTTAAGCTTCTCATGCACCATTATGAAAGGTGCTAATATTACAATAGTTTATTCTAAAAGAAAAGTGTGAATATAATTTTTAGTGGTTTGTCTTCACTTCTACCTTTAAAAAACAAATGTAAAGAGACATCTAGAAACTGAATGTACCACTATATTATGGACTGTTTTATAAAAACTAATTTAGACTTCATATTTTATTTTGTTGCAGTACATCCATGCTGGGTATCAAAAGAGTACAACAAATGAGGGACACTGCATTTACCATCTGAAAAGTCAGTGTACTCCATGAGATGAGCTAGATTCAATTTAGACTTTCTTAACAGACACAGAATAAGTAATTTTGTATGAAATGACTTGAAGCAAACAGATGGCAAAAAGAAAGGTTTTGTCGCTGTTTTCTCTTGTCTTCCCCCTGCATTAATTTGCTTTTAGTATCAGTCCATTACCCTTAAAGATCTAAATTTTGCTCTTCCCTTGACCTGTTAAATATCACCTACAGCTTTCCCAAAGTTTTAGTTTAAAATAATATCAGATTTAGAATCTTTTCTCTTTATCTATCACACTCAAACAACTGATGACTACATGCAATTTCTGTTTAGGTATTGAAAGGGCTGTCAAGGATTGGAACTATCTGATCAGGGAAGTCATTGCTTTCTCCAGAGGGATGGAGATGTGGTGCTCAGGGACATGAGCTGTGGATTTGGCAGTGCTGGATTAATGGTTGGGCTTGATCTTGGAAGCCTTTTCCAGCTTCAGCAATTCTGTGTTTCTATCCTCTAATTCTGTGAAGATTTTCACAAGGAATGCTACCCCATCTCCCAGCTTTCCATCCATCTCTGTAATGTTAACTGCAGCACACTGGACTTGCTCTGCTTATTTTTTTTTTTTTTTGTCTGGCTAGGGTTCCTACTGAAAAATCAGCATGCTAAATTAAAAACATATATTTCAGATATATCAATGCAGTGTAAAACAACAGGGACATTTTAAATAGTTAGAACAGACAGGATATCCATTATCTGAAGTCTATGGAGAATAGCAATTCATAATGTACATATCTATTTCATATATTATCTGTGTAAATTTTTATGCATCTGGTATAGACAACACATGTTGAAGCTCTTTTAGAATTTATACCTGATCTCTTTTCTTTTTCTTTTTTTTCCCTCTAGAGAGTAATTTTCAATGTTGTCAACTTCAGCAAAACAAAAAGCCTCTACAGAGATGGGATGGCTCCAATGGTGAAATCCACAAGCCGACCAAAATGGTGAGTTATTCTCTAAGAGTTAATGAGATATCAGTGTTTGACTTGGCACTTGTACCAAAGACCCCATGGCTGAGGAGCATGGGAGTATGAGAACCTTGATACAGCAGTGTTGTGAGGGCAGGTTCTCTTTGGAGCAGCTGAGCAGTGTGAACTCTGGAGGCCCCTTGCAGTGCCTTGTTTCAAGTGGCATGACTGAAGAGATGTCCATTTGAGCAAACTGAGCAGTCAGGGCTTGGGGAAAATTGTTTTTCAGTGACTGTCCTGCTCTTAGGACAGTAATTGTACCATTTTTGGCCTGCATTAATCTCCAAAAAAAGCCCTGCAAATATTATGGGAGATGGACTGGGGTTGGTCTGGTTTTGAAAAGCTGCTTGGAATTGTTCTGCCTGTTTTGGGGTGGCTGGATTTGGTGGAGGAATGTGAGTTCTGCCACGAGTTGATCTCAAGTGAATGAGCAGTGCCTGGTGTAAGACAGAGGGAGACCAAACAACCTCATCATCAGCTACAGAAAATGTACAAAATGGGAAGTCATGTGCATATTAAACATGTGAATACCCATATAGATTGTACATTTTCTCAAAGCAAATGTAATGAAACATCTACTGTGAATAATAATATGTAAATCTAGTGAGTCTGAATGCATGCAAGACTCCCAAGAATTGTATGATTTGCCTTTGCCAAGAGATTTGTTTGAATATGGATTGTGAGGTTAGGCCAGAGGTGTACAGTAAGTTATTCTTGTCAGCCTTCACAGCTGCTACTTTTTATTGGTTAATTGGTAATACATTTGATCAAGCTGGACATTATCTGGGATTCATAAATATATCTCTCTTAAATGCTTCAACTCTCACAAATTTTTCACTCACAAAATGGAAATGGTGGTCATAAGATTGTTCTCATTATGTGGCTTCCTCTTCTTATTTCCAACAGAATGGATATTTGTTTTTTTGTCTAGATGAGAAGGTCGTGGACAAAAGAACTGTCTCACAGTACAGTTAGTGCATTGAGTCAATTCCAGCTCAATAGGAACATGGAATAACATTTAAAATTAATTAAAAGAATCCATTAGTGTTTTTGTAGCAAAAGTCATGTTAATTGTGTTTACTATTTAACTTCAGAAAAATCTTTTGGGGCATTTCAGGGCCAAATTTATCAAGCCTATTTTAATCATCTTTCAAAACCTTTTCCTTCTCTCGCTGGGGTCTGGTATTTGCAGCTAAGTGTATTGTGTTTTAAGTTTATCTATAAATCAGATATTGCTTTCATACAAATTTTATGCCTTACTTTGGTTTCAAATTAAAGTGTAAATCTTACAAAACAATGCAAAATGGACTTATTTTTTTAGAACGTAGAGGCTCCTTCACTATTTTTAAAACAGATTTCTCTTCCATTTCCCCAGAGATCTATTTATTTTTGTGTTTTATATTTTTAGAGGATGTGTTTTGCTCCCATGAAAGCAAGGAATGAATAACATTGCCTGAAGCCAGGCACAGTGTAGGCAGCAGGTGCTGAGCAGCTTCCTTTTACAGGGCTACTACCACACTTTAATCCCGTTTCAAAAATTCAAGATGTAATTTTTTTTTTCTTTAAAAAGATGATTATTCTATTAAGATATTTTTATTTTTTTCTAATAGTCTGCATATGAAAACATCTTGCTCTGCTTTGAAGGTGCACATTAATTCATACTCTTATCAGGGACCTTAGTGATATTGGGGTCTACTCAGTATAATTTTCTGTCTTGATGTTAATAGGATTTATGCATGTGTTTTCCAAGTGGGAAAACATATATATTATTTTTGGATATATGAGCTCTATCAGGGCTGTCTTCCATTTGGATTATGCCTTTCACAGTTACCTCTGTATCTGTTTCCATGGCATTCTAGTGCAACCTGTAAACAGAATTTTCTCTTTCTCTGTTTGCTGAAATAGGATTTACCAGTACTTGCAGCTGCTATTGCAGCACACAGGTGGTTGTGGTCCTTGAGCACGAGCAGGGCAATATCCAGCTGCATTGATTGGATGCTGTTTGATGTTTTGTATGTATTAGTCTTGTAAGCAATACTGGATCATTCCCTGCTGCAAAAGTGCTGAGCTTTACATGAGGGGAGGAAGGTGTGGAAGGAAATTATTGAAACTCTCCACCTCATATTAGGGTTTATGTCAGCATAGCTGTTTAGTGGACACAATGTAGTTAAATTAGAAAATTATATATTAATTACAAAAAGAAGAAACACTAAAGGTTTTAAAATCCAGTTAAAAGGAAGATTGCCAGTAGCCATGGGCTACAAACACTCTGTGGCTCAGGCTTCACCTCTGAACTCTTCTGTATGACATATTTGAGGAATTAATCATTGTTGTGCCTGCCTGTGGAGGCATTTGTTCCATACTGAAAATCACCCAACTTCCTCTGGCCACACTGACAGGCACAACTCTGTGTCACACATAACTATTCCACTCCCTGTTTAGATACTCAAATTTGAATTTTAGATAATAAAGTGCCTGTTTTCCTTTTTTCATTTGAGAGATATAGGTACATTATCTCTCTTAATAACAGATGTTCAAGCCTGAGTTATGGCTTTTTGATTTAAATGAGAAACTTCCTACTGTATTCAGGCTAGAATTTGACCGTATTGCTCACAAACCCCTGCATATCAAAAGTAGATTGGCCTCCAGAGACTGTGAATTTTAATATTTGTTTTGAATGTGGTTATGCAAACATGGCTCCGAGCTTTGCAACACTTTGTGAGTTTGATTCTTGACTCTGGAACAAATTGCTGCCAAGTGCTCTTGAAGTAGAGAGTGTATCAAACAGAGATCAACGTTTTTGACCTGTATTCTCTTGCCCTGTGGGGTAAGATCTTTAAATGCAGACAGCATCAAGGTTCAGCTCAGTGTTACTGATGTAAATGGAGTATATCACTGTCATCAAAGCACTCTATGTGGACACAGATGTTCTGGTGTTGACATATTCTTCTCTTTTGAAGTAAGGCCAAACA
This sequence comes from Erithacus rubecula, assembly GCF_903797595.1. Lineage (NCBI taxonomy): Eukaryota > Metazoa > Chordata > Aves > Passeriformes > Muscicapidae > Erithacus > Erithacus rubecula. The sequence continues at coordinate 20,868,591 of NC_136662.1, read as the reverse complement.
TTTCCAGTAATGAGCTACTGGAAAAGAGGAAGCAGTAGGGATATCCTTGACAGATAAGGAAAAATATAGGTTTCACTGTAAAGAAAATGATTTCTTTAAAAAAAAATTTAAAAGCCTGAAAAAAAATGCTGATTAAAATGATATATATGTTTTCCCCATACATGGTCATTGACACTAATTAATAAGGGATTGTATCAGTTGTATCAAATTTCACTGCATTGAAGCACAGCTCACATATAGAAATACAGCAATGTGTCACACCTTGGGACATCACTTGCTTTTCATAGCAGACTGGACAAGATGAAACTCAAGATTTTATTATAAACCAAGGAAATGGGCCGTGTCACTTTAACATTTTGCTTAAAATTAACTGGTTTTTTATCTGTACTACACCAAGATTATAGAGAATTGGAGAGGATTTTAAAATAAGAAGTTATTATATAAAAAAATTTAATATAAAACCTCAGTATCACAGAGACCTGTTCTGTTTTGCCTGTGTCTGTTTTTCCTATTTAGTGGGGGTGAAGAATTTGAAGGGAGAGGGATTTAAGGAAATTGAATTTTGGCTGTTTTTGTGGACTTTATACTGTAATCCTATTTTTCTTTGCCGCTTGATTTAAGCAAAAAATTTTTTTGTTGCAGTTTCTTAACCATGATTTCACACTAAGAGCTCTGTCTTTGTAAGTAAAGGTAATAAAGGCTGCCATGTGGGCATAGCAGTGGAAGACCATATAACTACATATACTGTACTATTATATTGATTGCACAAAGTTTTGCAAGTTTCTCAAAGTTAAATAGAAGAGTGAGTTGTTCGAGAGGCAGCAGATTTTCCAAATGATGAAGTGAGCAAATATTCCCTTTGGGCAGAGAACAGCTATAACTCTTGATTATTCAGTGTGAGCATTGCCTCATTGGGGACATTAGTTTTTCAAATTGTGCTAATCTTTTAAAAGTAACAACTGGCCACTCATCACCTTAGGTATTTCAGCAAGATCATGTGCAAAACTCTAATTAGTATTTATAGAACAGCAGCTCCTCCCAGTAGAATAGTAGCAGTAGCTGGCAAATATCTGGTTGACACCTGTTAAGTCTTCAGACATCCATTGTATTTTATTCTGCATTTCAAATGAGCAGAGAGCAGTAGGTGAAGTCCCCATAATTAAGGGATAAAGGATAATAAATAACATGGCTCTTGAGTGGATGAACACAAGGTTAAAGGCTGTTCTGGAGTTCTGATGCTGTATTTCAGGAACTGTTTGTTTGTGAGTAATAAGGCTAGCTAAAATATTATTGAGCCCTTAGCATACAGAAGATTTATGTCTACATCTAAATGTGTTTTGTTTATAATGTCAGATTTCAAACTGCTTCTTGGCAAAGCAGTTGCTTTCTTCCCTGTCTTTTATCTCAGTCAGCATTGATGGCTTTTAACTGGGTAGCTCCCTTCCCCAGCAAGCACTCTGCTGCTACCTCTGCTGCTACAACATCTACTGCTAAATGCTCACAACACATTGCTTCTGAAGTGCTTTTCTTTTCCAGCAAACCTGGAAGCACAGAAAAACTTCTGGGTAATTAATTCAAATTTGAATCTGTATGTATCTTGGTAAATATTGTCATGATGAGGAATTTTGGTAGACATCAAGAAAAGCAATCTAAGTTTTATGAACAATACTCCCATATGTTCCATTCATCAGAAGGGGACAAGTCTGAGAAAATCTGAATTTTGAGTAGCTTTGAGTGTTGCTTCTTGCCAAGTTTCTTTAACATTTGTGTCTACAATGCAGTGTTACAATCACTACCATGTCTACCAGGCTGCATTATACATTCTGAGACTTTCAGCAGCATTTTTAGTATGTATTTATATATCTTTAGCCATAAGATAAGCTGTTTGTGAAATGAGCTGTCATTTGTGGTGAAACACTTTGAGAATAAAGCACTAAATATATATATAGCTTGCTAATCTGAAAGACTAAAATTGCTTACTATAAAATACATAGCAGGCTGGGGCTAGTGATAACATCACCTGAATTTAGGTAAAGAAGTGTTATCATTACCTGATTCCTTCCTTGGCCTATTTTACAACTTTGGCTACTCTTGGAGGTTTGTTCTTTTGCCAACTTTATACTGTCATGTGTGCTTGCTCCTGCTTTCCTGAGGGATGTGCTGAGGATGCTTTTGGAGGTTCAGGAATGTGTCCCGTGGCACAGGTGGGTGTTGGTGCAGTCCTTGCCAGGAGCAGCTCCAGCTCCTCAGAGCTGCCCCCTCCCTCATCCTGGAGCAGCTCTGCACAGGAGCACCAGGCTGGGAGTGGGCCCAGGGTAAAACCAAACTTTCCAGGGAGAAAAAGAGGAGTTTGTCTTGGACTGGGTCATTGCAGAGATCCAAAATCAGCTGTAGAGCTCCAACCACAGGAGCAGTAATGGAGCTGGGAATAAGGGAGGGAGGGTAGCAGCTCCCACAAATGCCTTGAGGATTGTCTGTGGAACCACAGCTCCATTTCAACAACTTGCAGCATTTTATTTGGAGAAAAGAGAGAGAAAGGCGTTTTCGTATTGACCTCTTGAAATCCCACGTTGAGTGAAAAGCAGTTTTGTCTTGGTCTTAGTGCAGCTCTTTGGAAGAAAATAAGATCTTTTTAGACAGGTTTCAGGTTGGCATGTATATTAAAGTGAAGTAACTGCCAGACCCTGGGTAAATTAATGTTTGTGAGAATCTTGCAAAATAACAAAAGAAACAGTTCTAACCAATCTACAAACCTATAAAAGGAACACAGTCTCTTCCTCTTTCCCAGCTCAGCAAAGGTGATAATTCCTGAAGTATAGAGGAGGTTCCATATCACTGTTATTGACAAAAGCTTTTGTGGAAATAGAGGAGAGATTATATTCTGCTGAAACAATGTGTGAGTCAGATCCCAAAATGAATATGTTTATTGTGTAGATTAAATGGGATTTGTTTGTGTCATTGTGTCAAGTAACGTTCTATTGGAGAGATACTTCACTGGAAATGTAAGATGGAATTATGTTGTAGAAAACTAATAACAAGGAAATTAATATAAAAGAAGGCAAATGAGTTTTAGGATTCAAAGAGAAAATGATGAAGAAGTTCCAAAGGCCATCATGAAAAACCCTAGCTGTTTTATATGTATGTGTGTGTTCCCTCATCATTTATCTAACTGATCTCCTATAAATCAATTTATTTAGATTACAGCAGAGTCAAAAGGCCCCAGCCAGGATCAAGACTTATTGTGTTTAGTGCTGTGGAAACATATAAACAGACAAAGTCCTTTTTTAAGTTGTGAAAATTTTATGATTGATTTCAGTAAGAGCAAAGTTAGGCCAATACTGAGCACTTCTGAAAATTCCATCCTTAAAGATTTATTCCAAGCAGTAACTGTTTAAAAAATGACATACTGCTTACATAAGAGTCTAAATATTTGATGGTTATAGTATTTACATCTGAAACACCAGAGGCTATGTGCTTTAATACCTCAATCTGTTTCCCATATACTCTGTCAACATGAGTTCCCTGCGTTGATTGAGGGCACCCTGTGATCCCTAAGGTTGTATTCATGAAAGGTTACCCTTGGTACTACTTTATTCATGAAAAGTTTGAAGCACATAAGAAACAAATGGGTTTGTTCCTGTTAGGTGCATTTTTGTCATCTATAAATACTTAATTACTGGGGTTTTGATGAGAAATTCAAAAATCTTAAAAGTGTACAGTTGCTTGAAAATATCTCCCCCATCACTGGTGCAAACTACAGTGAAATTTGCAGTTGGGAGATTTTGTGGCAGTTTGAAACAACTGAATTGTCGGTTTTTCCCACTACTGTCCATGGTATTGAGTTTAATAGCTGCACAATATGACCAGAGCTGTGCATTATATCCCATCCTGAAACAGGTCATTCTCTCTTCTCAGGTGATGGGCATTTGGTGGAACTGATTGCATGAAAAGTGTTCACAGAACTGGGTCCCCAACCTTGGCAGGTTTAACAAAAAGTACATAAAATTGAAGCTTTTTTTTCCCCCAAAAATGAGTCTGTAAGTTAGATAAATATGGGCAGCAGTGAGCTCAAAGTAGAGTCAAACTACCAAGAGGACATTGCAGCTTTTCATTGCAATTTTATACTTTGGACTAATGGAGTGAAGCAGAATGAAAATCACCTCTGTTAAGAATGGCATTTATCAGCTGTAAGTACTTAGTAGTAAGAGCTCTACACAGACAAAGCTGAGTGTCACCAAGAAATGTACTTGAAAATCAGACTGTTAACACAAGACTACACAAATAAGAGCCAAAAACTGTAATCAGAAAATGTAACATCTCTTTAAGAATCTTTTAATGGTCTGAAGAGTGCTAGACAAGTTGAATTTAACAAGATGTAATAACCTATGGCATAATATAATTGAGAATGCACCAGGACGCAGCACAGTCAGGTTAAATTTTGGCTTTCCTTCACTTAGCCTTGCAACTTTAAAGATTTTCAACACAGAGTTTTAAAAATACATAGTACTGTTTAAATTTACATATGACATAAAAGCATAGAATGTGCAATACATGAGAAATACAATTCTAAGCAAAGTTAGGGCTGCAATATCCTGCCTAATATTTTTAAATGCTTGCTTGAATCATTAACAACAAAGTTTTTATTCATTTGCTGTGAAGAAACAATGTTTAGTGCTGAGGGAAAGGTGCAAACTTCTGTTAAAAGTGAGACTTGCCTTATATTCGAAGTGCCATGGTAAAAGTCAAAGCAAAGAGTTCAATTTCTCTTTTAATAGAACTTAAAATAGAAGACAAATACATTTTGCTGTACTGTGGAAATTGAGAACTGTTGAGAAAATAAGCAGCAAATAAGTATGGCAAGTGATAATGCAGGAACAGAACATTAAAATAATAGGTGCTGTATATTGAACTTGGACTCATGGGATTCAACTGTTGTATACAAACCCAAAAGATAAAAACCTCATTTTTATGCTGTGATTACTAGGGATAAGTTATGAATTAACTTCTGTATGATATGGCACAGGTTTGAGAGAATTAAAATTTAATGATAATACAATAGGGATAAGATCTTTCCTGTATCTTTAGATGCTGAGGCAGTGGTTAAAGTTTGTTTTTCAAGTAGGATTATTGAATTCCAGCTTGAAAGTGAAACTTCTTCTTCCTGCTTCACTATATTAAGCATCTCTGAGATTGAAAGCCTTGCAAGAGCTCTCCTAGTGTGATTAGAAAGTATCCAATATTTTTTGGCAGCAAATACTAATTCCAATCATTCTGTCTAGTACTGCTCAGGCAGCACGAGGATAACTGGCTGTCAGATGCTTTGGGTAATGGAAAGGTGAGGCTCCAGGCTCTCAGTGGAAAGCTGGCAGCTTTGTTGACAGTTCCCTGCCTCTGGAAAATCAGAGTGCTGCTGGAGAGGGGATGGGCTGTGCTGGGTGATGGTCTGGGCAGGGATGGTTCTTGGCTGGAGCAGCATCCCTCTGGAAACCACGGATCTTTAGTGGAGGTTTGAACAACACAGTGCCTTCATCACCACCCTCACACCCTCAGGTGTCCTTGCAGCTTTCCTTACAGGTTTCCCTGCCTTCTGCCCAGCATGTCTGGGTGGGATGCAGGGCTGCTTTGTCTTTATGGAGACTCCTGGGGTATTGGGCAGCTGGTCTGGGGCATTTCCCCAGCACCTGTGTTGGCATTCCCAGGCTGGACACTGGATTTGCCCACAACACAACCATACAGGTGGGTGACAGGAGTGGAGAGCAGGTGGGTGACAGGAGAGCAGTGCAGGTGACAGGAGAGCAGTGCAGGTGGGTGTTTCTGAGCCATTCAGGTGCCACCCTCAGGGCTGTACCTGCTGCCAGAGGCTCTGAGACAGGAGGGGAGCCCCACACATCCCAGCCAGGAAGGGATTCCACAGCTCCTACACTTACCTTTTCTAGGCTTATTCTTTATTTATTCCCCATTCTGTGGTCTTGCACAGACACCAGCAGCCCCATGAGAGGCTGACATCCATGGTGAGAGGATGTGGGTCTTGGCACAGCCTGTCCCTTCAGAGGCACCTGCAGTGTGTGAGCAAGGTGTGGGTGCTCACCCTGCTGCCATCTGCCCCAAAATGTGTGACCAAAGGGACAGTGCCATGAGAAGCACAGAAGTGTTCTGTGTCCTCTCAGCAGCTCAAGGGTTGGATTTTTATTAAGGATTGGTTATTAATTTGTTATGGACTTACACTGAGTAACTGGACTTCTGGTAAAATGATGCAAAATGGTAAAATTAGTAACTTCCCTAATAGGAATTGCTGTTGAGATTGGGGAAGAAAATGGTGTTTCTGTGTGCTTTTTGTTTGAAGATATCACTTTTTTTAGCCTTTCTGAGGTGCTGCTGTAAAAAAGATTGAATTCATTCTGTGGAGAATTCTTTTGGAATTCTTTATTGTAAATATGTGATGCCATTTAGAAAAATTCTGGGCGGGGACATTTCAGCTCAAGATAAAGAGATTCAACTTAAAGCATAGGTTTACCATAGAAAGAAATTGAGGAATATGCAAGTTAAATATTCAATAAAGTCTTCTCCTAATATTTTTCCTAGTGGAGTTACAAAACACCCGTACCTCATGGCTTCACCACCAGAGTAATATAATTATTTAGTTTTGATAAGAAAAAGAATTTTTCCCCCATCTGCTACAGTACTGGATACTTTAATGTTCTTATGGTTGTTTTTTAAATGTCATTCAGTCAGTGAAGGGGAGTCATGTAGCATGTGTATTTTTCTGTGTAGTTTTTTTATTAAACATAATTCTCTGGGCTCTCCTGAGGGACTGTCTCCATCCTGGGGGTACAGGTGGAAAGGATTGTGATGCAAATCCTGCCCAGGAAGTGTTTGGCTTGTTTCAACTCTGTGAACTTGAGGAATGACTCAGCCAGGGGAAAAGTGCTGCTGCATGTGCAGTCAGAAGGGCTTTACCTTCAGGAGCAGCTTCTGTAGCTAAAAGCAAAGTAAGTCAAGATAAGTAGGGAAGGAAACACATTCAGATTGTCTGAGTGTTAACCCCTGCTGGGAGAAAGCTTGCTTTGAAAGGAGGGGGGAAAAAAAAAGAGAAATACTGTGCACTGTGTGTGTACCTGGTGAAATGAAGGGGAATTGATTTAGGTGGGAATAATGGATATAAATATAGTTTTCTGTACAAGTTAAAAAACAAGCAAACAACAGACCCTGTGCTGTATGTCACACTCTTCAAGAATACATGTTCATGTTAACTGTTACATTCCTGCCTGAAATCTGGGGTATTTAGAACCAGACAATTATTTGCAATTGGAGAATATTCACTGGGAGGAAATTTCCACAAGAGTGGAAATTTCCCAGCTGATGTGAGGTACCTGTAAATCAGAAGTTAACATCTGTGATCTGTGTGGCTGCTGTCTTTGACAAGAGTCTCAGCAAACAGGAAAGTGAACAGAGCAGTCTGGATTTGTCATTTCTAATACTCATCAACTTGTTTTTGTGTGCTATGAAAGTACAGAAACCAGCAACCTCAATGAATCATAAATGTCTAGGGTGGGTGTGTTGGTATTTTCATATGGGGGATGCTCCTTCAGTTTGTTTCCCTTTCATTTTCTTTTGGCAAAGAATTCCAAGTGTGCACTAAGGAACTGGGCTTTACAAACATATCTGAGTAGAGGAAGTGAAGGAGTGGATACAAATGGCAGGAAAATAGTAGCCTGGAGTGAAATGTGTGACTGTGCCCAGGGCCTCTGGATGCTAAAATTAAAGAAGGAAATAAAGTACATGTTCTATATAGAAAAGAAACAACCAACTTAACCATAACCAAGGATGGAAAACTGTATTTTCGTTCTTAGCAGCTGCTGCACAGCAGAACAGAGTGTTTGCATTCACAGTACTGCCACTGTGTGGTTTCCCCTGAAATTCTGCAGGTAAGGAAACTCTTCTCTAGCAAATGGTCAGGACACTCAAAGCAGCACGTACACCTGGGAGGGAGAGTGATGGCAGTGAAAATGGCACGGTGCATTTCCAAAGGTTTGCTTTTTTAGTTTTGGTTTGGATTTCAGTTTGCCTTCCTTGAAGGAGGGATTTCATACTGGGGAAGTTTCTGCCCTCCAAATATAGGCTTTCAGCACAACCTGACATTTCAATACCTTAATATTTTCAATTGAAACTGAAGGTTTCCTTTTGTTCTTTGTTTCAAAGGTTGATACAAAATTTTAGGTCCAAACCAAACTTGTTGTTACAGTTTATTTTGAAGGCTTTAGTTCTTGGAAAGTACAGTGCAATGAAATAAAGATATCCACTGATAGAATCTTGCACTAACATAAATAAAGGCTGTTTGTAGCTTTAATTTAACATGTAATTAATAAAAGCTATCTCTCTTGAAGCCACCAAAAACGTGAATTAATGTTTAGAAAACCTTCTGGTAAGTGAAGCTGAGATACTTTATAGCAGATGCACAACATTTACAAGTATCACTAATATGATCTGCCTGACAGCATGAGCCACATGCATGAGAGCTTAATCATCACTAATGCCTCAATAAAAGCAATTTATTGGAATATATTTTTAAGATATACCTTTAAGTACCGATACTTGATATTTTGAGTTCCAGTTTCAAAATGTATTTCTGTACTCATTTCTCATGTTGCTATCCTACCACTTTTGCATTGGGAGGGGATTATAAACACTTTAAAATATCAAAAAACATTCTGACCCTAAGTGACACGATGCAGATATTATAGTCAAAGTTAAAAAAAACCTATAATAGAAGTCCATTTTATTAAAGTATAGATCCAAGAAATGTATCTTGTTACTATTCTACTGAGACTTGAGTCTGGAGAATTTTTGAACAGTACTCATTTTTTACCTTCATTTTATTCAAGATTCTGCTGGATATCTTCCATCTTAGTTTCAAATGGAACAGTTGTAGTTTTGAAATGCTGATCAACTACTCTTTTTTCCTATCTATGAGACTGCAAATGTCCCTTAATTTTTCCTGTTGTATCTAAATGCCACTATATGTGCCAGAGTCTGAAGATCTTGAAGCTAATAATGAACTGCAGTGTCTCTGACATGGTTTGAACTTATTTTCTCCTGTTTAATACTGGATTTTCTTGAATGTGAGATGTGAACTTCAGAAAGCTGTGCCTTGGAAACAAGTGTGTTACAGCTGTGAAAATTCAGGAGTGTTCAGGAGCTGGCAATGGGTACAGTTACACCACAGTAACAATAAAATAATTGTGAAGCTTTTTTTTTTTTTGTTTTGTTTTGCAGAGGAGGAAAGTAACAAATCAGTAACAATCTGTAAGAAATAGAGAATGGAAAAAGCCATGGTTCTTGAAATTTTGGCACCAGACATGGATTGCACAACAGAGCTGAACCTGCTCCCCAGTCCAGCAGCTGCCTTGGATGTGGGTGGAGATGAAAAGAATTGACTTGGATGGATAAAATGAAAGTCAGCTCAGGTGGAAGGAGAGCTTTAAACATAACTCCTAGTGATCTGATAGGTTTTAAAGAGTTATAGAATGTGAGGCTGACTTTGGAAATTCAGCCAGCAAAAACAAAGTGTTTGTAAGGTTTTTCTGTTTTCTGCTCAGAGCTCCATCCCAAGATAGAAGATCTAATTAGTATTTATTATCACATTTTACAGGAGGAGAGATAAAGGCAAAAGATAATAGATTTTTTTTCAAGGTCATTGTAAGGAGCAGCTTAGGCACAACCTCAGAATTTTTCATTTTATTTGTTTCTCAGTTCAGTGATCTGCAAGCAGTAAAAAATCTAGTACCAAATTTACTACATTATACTGTTACATTATTACCTTAAAATTTCATGCCATACATGGGTGGCTGTAAGCAAGTCCAACATGGGTTCTGGGGCTTACTTATTTTGCTTTTTTTTCTGGAGATTTATTTGTTTGAACTCCCAGGGAAAATGTGAAAGTTTCCAGGATTTCAGACTTCAGAAAGTGATTTTTTTTTTCAGAAGCATACTACCAGTCCTAGCAGATTTAGCACATTTTATAAGTTATAAAGGAATATTTATTCTCATTTATTATAATCTGAGAGCTAGAATTTTCCTCTCACAATATTTACATAAGAGTTATCTCTAGCTAGATTACTGAAAAAGAAATCACATTTCATCACCTCAGAATACTTTTTTTAATGTTTTAAAGCTGTCTAAAAATATACCCAGACACTCCAAGTTAAGCAACAGAAAGGCTTCCCAAAAGTTCCAGAACAATTAAACTCATGCTCCCTTCTAAATAAACCATGTGCTGGGTCAGGAGAGCCAGCAAGAGGCAGCCTCTTTAGCCCCACTGTTTGCACAGTGTTCTGCTGGAGCTCTGCACAGGTTTGAAGTTTTTCTTAGGTCTAACTGCCAAAAAAAACCAAAAACCACCACCCTACACATGGTTTTAAATTTAGCTTTCAGAAGTTTTTCCAACTAAGTTTGAACCTCTGAAATGAAGGTTAGTAACACAAAGGTTGTCATACCCTTTGTGCTAATGGTGCCCTTATAATGTGGCATATTAAATATTAAACATAGTTTGCAGCAGATAAAAAGCAATTTTGTTTAATTTTTCCTAAATATTAATGCTATCAGGCACCTTAATCCTTTCATTATAACAAAAATTTGTTCAAGCTCATTCTTATTAAACATTTTCTAATTTATAATGATATGGATGTTTTTCTTCTGATCCTAATAATTAAGGCCAAAATGCCATTGTAAAGAAAAAATCCGAGAGCTGAGAAGTCTTTACTGGTATATTGGGAAGAATTATAGGCTAGAAAAATAGATTTATTTTACCCAAGGATACCAAAGACAATGCCTATCTCTCAAGTAATCCAGCTCAAAGTTTTGGGTCAGTTGCCAAAGAATGAAATGAAATACCTGCAAAACACTCAGTGAAATGACCTGGAAAATAATGTATAAAGAGGTTGCCAGTCACTTCTGAGCGAGGACCATTCTTCCATCTCTATCTCTGAACTGCAGAAAAAGAAATAGAATTCCTGAATTGGAATTAGTTTCAAATCAACTTTTCTCTGCATCCCAGAACAAAAATGTAGTCAGCAATTATTTATAATGCTAATTAAAGACCTGTTCTAACAGGGTTACTGGAGGCTGAAAGCTCTTGATATGACAGCAAATGTTTTCCATAACCACCCATTGGCATCCAAAGACAGTATAAAGGTAGGGAAAGGGTAGGAACAATGAGAAAGAAATAATTGTAGGGAAATATTGCTTAGAAATTTAAAATATTTAGGTGATGTTATACTTAGTCCAAGCAGACTGATGTGGCTTCACTAATTGCAGTAAAACTACACCTGACAAAAGGGGGACTGTGGCCCATTTTTGTAGTGGGTGCAATATCTCTGGGTTGTTTAAAATATATATATATATATTTATTCTTATTTTCCTTCTGTCTCCCATCTAATTATCATTTATGCACTCTCACAAAAAGACATTCTCACATTTCCTTTAAAACTATATTTTTTTATTATTATGCAGATTTTCTCTCCTCATGGAATGACTGTTTTTAATTTTCAATGTCCACAGCTTTTCAGTTGAACTGAAGAAATATTGCTAATTTGCTTGTATGCAAAGAACTTTATTGCTATTTTGGTAGATGCACTTTTAAAAAAAAAGTTTTTTTAAATAGTAAGCTGCTTAAAAGAGTCTTTGCATAATTCTTGGGTCTGCTGAATCCCATGTTAGTTGGTTTTCTGAGCCAATATTACTCATGCATAGAATAATTATATGGATATTTCTGTTGAGAAAGTAAAGAATGAACTTACAAGATAAAGAACTGAGTGGCTGTGGGGTTTGTGAATCCAGTAGGTCAGTACTTATTTTCACATCAGGGAAAATCTGGAGAAACCTCTGGATTTAGCTGGAGTCATTTTTAGATTTAAACCAGTGTAAGGTAGGCTCATTTCCTCCATTATATCACAGGATTTTGTGGTCTCAGGTGAAGCATTCACTTTATTTTGAGAGCTGGATTGAAGTCAAAGTTGAGCACATTTTTAAGTGCCTTGATGGATGTAGACTTCTCCCAAATGCCAGAAATGCACAGGTGGCCATCAACCCTAAATCCCACTTGCTTCCATTCCTAAGGACTGTGTCCCAAACATCCTTTGCCTGGGTGGGATCTGCACCTGTGTGAAGAGCAGCTGGCTCAGGTCAATCTAAAGGCAGGTAGAGACAGATTGTAGCTGAAGTCAAGCTCTCTCTTTTATTTTAGAAAATGGTTCTGGATCATGAGCTGCCTGTGGAAAATTGTGGTGGCATATAAAAATCCCCCTCAATTCATTCCCCCAGTGGCCAGCTGGAACACTCTATTCTCCTCCACGCTTGCATTCCTGCCAAGACATGTTTGAATACACCTGCAGCTTCTCTTCAGCTGTACCAGCTACTGCAGGTTCTGTTGTGCTGCCTTCCTGGTGTCCTCAGAAAACACAGGCAAGTTCCAGGCTTAGTCTCAGTGCTGAGCAGCACTCATACCTGGCTGAGAAGCTGCCATGTGTCTTGGCCTAGGATAACCAAGAGACAGGCTTGATCATGAGCAGTGAAGTTCAAGGTGAAAGAAAGTTCCTCAGCAGGGTTTGCATTTTGATCTCTTTTACCAGAATAGATTGGAAGGGTGAGGAGTCCTACCATCCTCCATAAAGAAATGGAAAGCTTCTGTCAGCAATTGTGATGAAAACCGGTAATAAGAAAGGGTAGAGACAAAACAAAAAGTTAAGAGATTTATAGCAGTAGGAGAAGCTCTAAGAGAAAGAAGGAAATATCCTAACAAATCACCAGTCTTAACAGAAGCACGATACAAAACAGAACATTGGCCTCTGTGAAACTGCATCTACATTGTACAGGATCCAGACCCTGTTCTGTGTAGTCACAGAAGAGAAAGGCAAGTGAATAGACATTCATATTTTCTTCAAGAAAAGTGAAGATTTAAGTCAAAAGGTGAAATAAGTATTTTTTAAATGGCCTAACTAAATAATTATGGTATATTCTTTTTTTTTTTTTTTTTTTGGCACTAATAGATGGACCTCCATACAAGAGGTTGAATCTGGCAAATCTCAGTGGCTTCCAGCTGTCAGAAAGTACCTGGCAAGCTTAGATGAGAAAAATGATAGTGGAGGGGAAGGAATGTCGACATTAATGTTACATGCCTACATACTAACTTGGCTTAAAGTAGATATGGAAATTGAGGTCTAAAATATCTCTCAATATCGTTAGAGGAGACAGATTTTTAATGTTTTTTAAATAAAAAAGGTTCTTTCAGTTCACGCAGATCTATAAAAGTGTAACTGTTCTCTTCGTGTAATTGAAACGTTAATTTCACCAACCTTTCCATGGAATGCTTGAATGTCTCTTATATGCATGACTCTCTTCACAAATATCAAGTTTAAAGGAATTTTTCTTGAACCTGTGAAGATTTCTTGAGTTGCAGAAAAACAGGTTGTTACAAAACCCACAGCTCTGTACATGAAAAATATTGAAGTTCTATTTTAAGTATTACTTGCCATATCAAAAACTTTACACTGGTAATTGCATTGTCAATCACATAGTGTCCCATTGCTAAAGAAATGGGTTCAAATCCAGCCATTCTTTATTTTCCAATGGCTAAAAAAATGAGTTTTATAATGAGAAAATAATACAAATTATTCCCTTCAAGAATTGTACAGGATATATTGCACAACAAAATTATCATAAGCAACAGTTAGATCATGAATTATGCTTGAAATATCTGCATTTTCCAGCTTCCTACAGTCTTTTTTTAAAACACTTTGAGCTGTGCTAATGCCCACTGCGTATCGCTTGAAACCTGCAGAAGGTTTGTAGTCAGTACGAGCTGATGTGCTGTTGATCTCTGTTTGCAAGCTGTTTAATGTTAAAAGTTCTGCTGAAACTGTCAGTAGAAAGACTATGAATAATTTCAAAGACCCTCCCAGGCTTATCTGTTCTCTTGCTTCCAGCATGCTGCTTTTAGTAATGAAGCTATAGGTGCTGCCTGGCTGCTGGAAAAGTGACTTTGAAGCAGTTCCACCACAGCTGTGTAAGACTGAGATGGTGCTTGCACTGCTGGATCAATTACCACTCATTCCTGGTAGCAGTGATACACCAGACAGTGGTGAAAAAATATTCAGTGCCTATGAATGAATGCAGTGTGGCCCCTGGGTCATTGATGAGATCCAACCTTTCTTCCTGGAGCCTACAGGACTGGTGGGGTTGCTGCTTCCTGCAGGGCATGTGCTTCTATGTGTGATGGGTGCTGTTTTTAAAAGTCTGATTCTCTTCAGAGCATGCAAAAACCATCATTGGATGGGAATTTTGAAATATCAGTTGATCTCATAAGATATTTGCCAGTATCTTACAAAAATCCTTATGCTTTTAATAATCTGGTCTCATCTAAGCTTGAAATAGATGACAGATTTGTTCTGTTGTTGGTGAGAGTCTAGCAAGAACCAGGAGTGTGGTGATTAGGAGTCTGTATTTCCCATAACCACCCATTACATATCTGGTATTCAGATCTGTGAGGGGTTTTTTGTCATTTTGGTTGGTGGTTTCTCTTTGTGATTTGGGTTTTTGTTGTTGTTTTTGTTGTTGTTGTTGGTTTGGTGTTTTTTTTCTTTTGTTTTGTTTATTTCTTTTGGGGATGGTTTTTTTTTGTATTTTTTTAGTTTTTGTGTTATTTTTTCTCTCTCTGAAATCACTTTGTTGGGAATTGTGTTGCTCAATGGAAGACTTCAAATATGAAAAAAAAGTTTAAACAGTAAAGGGCAAATATTTTAGAAAGCTCTTGGGGATTTTAGGTAATAGTTCAGTTAAAAAAAGAAGAAAAAAGAGTCAATCTTGAGGTGGACTGCTTCCTTTTCAGTGAAAGGGTGGTGCAGTAAAAGGTGTTCTACTGTTGTAGAATCTCTATTTCTCACACTGATTATGGTACCATGGTAACATCAGAATTAGACACAGAAAATGGGGTAAGTAGCCTGGTAGAACATAATCAAGAGCACACAAACAATGTGTTACAGGGAATCTATAAGAGAAATTATTGGCAAATATTGTAGGGTTCTGGGAAGGAACATTGTAGAGCTGTTCGGGGAACAGCTCGAGTAGGGGATCTGTCTGTAGGAAATGTGAAATCTGTTGGGGGAACACGTTGCCTGGGCTGGTGAGAGGAGTGGGGAACATGACACAGCTGCTACAGAGGGGTGGTGGCATTCTGGGCTGGGAAGAAGCAGAGACCAGTTAGCTTTTGGAATCTGTGAAGGGTGTGATAAAGAAACAATAATTCACTACTGCTCTGCTGGTGTGCTCAACCAGCAGGGTCTCAATGAGGTCCTTTCAGTGATTTTTGTGTCTGCCTGGAAGCAGAGTGTAGGATTGTGTGTTGTGAGTGTTTGGGGGAATCAGCTGTCCAGCTGACTCTGCAGCCCCAGCAGACAGGGGCAGTCACAAGCACTGTTGTCATGCATGCGGGCACAGGTAGTGTGGCTTTGACAGACTGTAATTGTGAGCGATAAAACTACAGTACTGGGAATATATGATCCCACATCAGAAATGTCTGACAGGTCAATATTCCTGTCTGAGAATTCAGCAGTCCCAGATTATAAAGCTGGGATCATGGGAAATGAAATTAATGCAGAATCATAGGCATGACTGCATGTGAGACATTAAATGGTGTAGATCACAGCAGACTGTTGTATTTTCATTTTTGACTGCTTTTGTTTCTCACAGGAGGTGTTTATGCACATTGTTTCAGAGGGTTTGTGTACACATTGTGAATTTACTACAACAACGTTGTTGATTTTTGTTCCCCAGCTGCTATGGCTAACATGGGTATCTTTGTACCACCTGTGCAGCAGGAGGTCCTTCCTTCCTTCAGTTGATTGCAGATTACAGGTTTGGATGTTATCAAATTAACCTTATGAACTGCTTTGGTTATTCTCAAATCAACCTTTTGACCCGCATGTCAAAATTGTTGCAGCTGAACATGTATGAGCATGTGAGGATTAAGGTGTTGGGAATGCTATCCTACCATTTAATATCAAAGCCAGCCTGGAAGACATTGCTTATGAAATTGATTGATCTTTCTGTTGTGAGGAAATGATAAGGTTGTGAGACACAGACAGCATAAAAAGTGTTTTGTGCAGAGCAAATGCGTTAAGTGCAGTTCCCACTCTTACACTGGTTATTGCAGTGCTGGAGTGACAGATTGAGGGACAAGACTGCAGGAGCTCCATCCCTCCAGTGCCAGGAAGGAAGGGCAGGGAGGAAGATGGGCACCATCCAAGGTGCTCAGGGGGCTGGCTGATGGCCTCTGCCACTGTCCATGCCTGGGAATGGAAATGGAAACAGGGAGAGTTTCTTGTTGACTGGACAAAGACAAATGTTGCCCCCATCTTCAAAATGGCCAAGAGGTCAGCTTGGGGAAGCACAGGGCACATGAACTCACCTTGGGCCCTGTATGGAGCAGGTGCTCTTGAAGATATCTCTGGGCTTGTGAAGAGGAAGGCATTTGGATGCTTAATCGACCTGATTGCCTTCTATGATAGGATAAATGGATTGGTGAATGATAGGAAAGTTGTTATTTACCTCAGCTTTAACAAAGCTTTTGATATGGCCCTTGAGGATATTTGTGTCAGTTGTGTTGGTCTGAGTGCATGGACAATTAAACAGTCTGCAGGTATCAACTCAGGTATCTAAATGTAAAAAGAGACTCCCAAAATATCTAAGGGAATTCAGTTAGTAGTCTTCAGAGAATGATTCAAAATTATTCACAATGTTTTCAAGTGATAAAGTCAGCTACTGTTTGCAAAGCATAAACAGTACTTGAATCTTATTTATTAGGAAGGCCATAGAATTTCTTTTTTCACACATACAACTCAAGCCAACGGAAGATAATGAAGAGTATGCATTAAAACTACAGTAATCATGTTTATTTAATAGTAATATTGTAACATTAAAACTCCTAATTGTTATCCCTTTTTCTTAATAAATAATTACTGGATTTTTGTTCATTTTTTGGTAATACCAGGCTGTGAACTGGGAGAGCTAGAGGGGCAGGAACATGTGCTGTCCTCCTCAAGAAGTGAGCAGTGGCCACTGGGAGGGTGACAGGCACTGATGGTCAGGGCAGGTTTCCTCCCCCCCTGTACAGTAGCTCAGCAAACATGCAAAGAATTCACTTTCTGCAGGAGGATTCTGCCACATCAGTCTGCTGCAAGCAGATGCTTCAGATAAACAGGGGATGAGGATCAAGTCAAACACCAAAACACCTTCTTTGTCACCTTTTCCTTGAGTTGTGGGTGCAGTTCATCGTGAGATGGAGTTAACAGCCCTCTAAAGCTGACAGTCCAGCACATTTACAGCAAGGATCTACAGCACATACAGGCTTGGCAAAGGATTAGGAGCAGTCATGGGTTTGGAATATGGGAATTTTTAATACTGTTTACTTTTCCCTTCCATTTTTCCTCATACTTATGGGAGCACTGGTGATGAGAGAAACTTGGGATGGCTTTACTGTGTGAAATAGTGATGTATTTTTTCTTTGCAAGGCATTGCACTTGTGTTAATAGAAGATGTAACAGTAAGCAGAATGGTGCCTGGCTTAAGACAATACTTCCTGGAGAGCTGCACTAAAAGCAGTTTCCTTTAAATGAAGACACATGTGGATCCAGTTAAGAAGTAACTGGTAACTGATTTAGCCTTATTAGATGAATAAAATAACACCTGGTTTGCTGGATTGGAAAAAAAAAAAAAAAAAGATCAGCCCATATTGTAATATCTTTCCTTAAAAAGCAAAAGCAGGCAAGTACAATGGTGAAAAGAGCAGGCAGTGACTAAAATGATTAAATTCTATAGGAGATGGCACTGGAATGTGTGTGCATGTGCTGAGTCACTGGCAGAGGAGAGATGAACACTCCTGCCCACTCCAGGAGCTGCTCCAGCCCCTGGCAGAGCTGTCCCCAGCCCTGGGGCTGTCAGTCACCCAGGCCACCAAAGCCTGCACTGCTCGCCCTGCTGGTGGCTCACAGCTGCTAGCACAGCGTGTGGGATCAGTACCTGACAAGTGCAAACATCCCTGCTCAGATGGCAGGGCCCAGGGATATTGAGGGAGATGGTATCCTCATTATGTAAACTGTTGTTTCTTCTTGCACATACCCGGGGTTGTTTCTTAGCTTCCTGTCAGTTTGGGGTTTTTTTGATTAAAAGTTTAGGTTTGGATGTTGTATTTTGAGATGTTTTGGCATGAAAGATTCAGCATAAATACAGAACTTAAAATGAAAAGCTGCATGAATATAAGCTATTACAATACTATGCATGATTTATCTTGAATTAGACCCAGAAAAAAGATGTGATAGAGCCAAAGCATATAATATCAATGAAAAGGCAATCCCTACCTCTGCATCTCTCTGAGCTGTTACAATTTGATTTTTCTCTTTTTCCTTTAAATTGCATTAGCAATTCCAGATAGACACTCAGTCTCCAAAAGAAAGGCCCTTGACATTAAGTGTACTGAAAGGTCATTGAACAGTCATAGCTTTCTTTTAATTTTAAATGCATTTATCCAAGAAAACGCAGCACTGGTACAACATCTGCTTTTCAAAGAGACTCTGTCTTTTAGCTGAGCTGACTGAAGCTGGCTGAGGTCAATTGAAATGCCTAAGGTCACTCAGAGTGTCAGAGTAAGGGATGAGTATCTGGAAAACACACTAAAACAGCAACCTACTTTTTTTTCCTCCCTCCCCCCCAGAAATTACAGGATTCTCCTTTAACTTCTGGGTAAACAGCAGTATGGTTCTGAAAAAAAAGATAGGAATGTTAAAGATGGTGACTCCTGCTGTGTTGATTACTATTGATACTGTGAGTTATTTGCAGAGGATTCTAAAAATTCCTGTCTAGAAAAATGATCAAGTTAGATATTGCAAAAGCAACAAATACTGTGGAGGCAGAAGGCTGTGAGAGGGTTTGCTGCATTGTTGTCACATACACGCTGCTTTTTCAAACTTGTTTTTAATAATTTTTCTGTGATTGACTTCAATTAGATGGCACTGTCTAAACTGGCTGATGAGCACACTTACAAGATCAGAGCTATTTTGGGAATGAAAGATCCTTTCCCCCATCATTGAGCAGTGAAGTAGGATGCAGTGATGACTGTGATTAGCAGAATACATGCATTCGCACGAGGGGAGAACGCTACGCTCAGGGTGAAGTACAATTTTAGCTTTGGAAATCTGCACAAAAGTGCCTGCAGTGTTCTAGTGATATCTTTCACTTTTGTGGCTTTTAACCCTCTGAATGTAGAAATTTTGTAAAGTTTCACCCAATTTAATAAATGCTGCCATAACTAAAGAGAAGAAAATGCGAGTGATTTGTTTTAGATGGGTGTTTTGTGGAAGGAAATTCTGTTGAGGAAATGCATAGCCTGTCAACACTTTTGTGTCAAGAACTCTGAAGAATTGCTATGAATTAAAAGTAATTTACAGACAGTGATTGTAATTCTGCCTTCTGTACATGCCTCAATCTCCCATTGACAAGGATGTTTGAGATGTACAAGGAATGCAAGTTATAAAACTTAGTGTCAAAAAGAAAGGCAGCTGTGGGATAAGTTATAGGAAGCAATCTTAATGATTAACAAATTTATTTAAAGATTGCCAAGGGCAAGAGCAAGGAACTACCTTCCAAGTAGTACAGTTGAAAGATAGCATGACTATCTTTCACCTTCATTGCTGACAAAAAGAGCATTACTATACTCTGATGGCAAAATAGGAATTCATAGAGGCTATCTTTGTAAGGTCAGATGGGAAGGGAGAACATGAAGAGGAATACATGGGAAGTACAGCTATGCTTCTATTATTACAGCATACTGAAGAATGATCAAAAGAAATGTGACCTTTTCTGAAGGTGACTGATGCATTCATTGCTGTCTTTAAATTTGTCTGCCAATATTCTGGTGTTTCATTTGCCATTTGATCCCCAAAAGGCTTATTTTTCACAGAAAATAAAGTGGATGTTAAAAATCTTGTTTGGGGTTCATCACCCACCCCACCCTCCCAAACCACTCAGGAAACAACCTGGGTACTGGGGAAGAAAAACTCAAATCCTTGTTTCTGAGAAGGATTCTAATGTTATTTGGTGGGACACTTTGTAATCTAGTTGAACACTGCAGTTTTCTGTATTGACTTTATGCTGTCCAGTAAAAGCTCTGCCTGGAATATTTTTCTTCTGCTTCCAAACTGCATGTACCGTGTCTGAAAAATGATTTTGCTGAAGTAAAATACAAACTGATCAATCACACAAACAAGACAAAACTCCCACAGAGCACATGGGGAAAAAGAACAAAGATTATTTTTGTCTGTCTAGTTAGAATTTTGCATATGCTTGAATATATCTGACAGGTTGTTTGTGCCTTTTAAAAGATTAAAAAAATATAAATAAATATATGGAAAGAGTTCTGCTAAGTACAATAGCAGTGTTGTTTTTCATACATTTGGGGTGCTGAAACAATTCACAAGGGGCAAAGCAGACCAAGTTGTCTTATATTATACCCTGCAAATGAAGATAAATGCCTTGTTCTTTATCACTCTGGGTTACATTCCTGAGAGAAGGATTTTTAAAATGGATTTCTAACTTTCTATTACTTTTTTTCCTTTGTTATATATATTCTTTCTATTAACTTAACTTTCTATTTTAACTTTCTATTCCTTTTTTTCCTTAGTTATATGTATATATTTAAATTATAAAGGAAGTATTTGAGGATTGCTGTTAAAGTTGGGCTCCAGCTATGTTAGGCCCTGAAATATTGTGGCTATCCTGAAAAAGACAAAAAAGAGAAAAAAATATGCTAATCCTTCTGGAATATCCTTCTAGACCTATTGGGACTGTGACATTTCAGAATGTGATTGTAAAATATTTATCCTTTTCTTTTTTCCCCTTTTTTTTTTCTTTTTTTTTTTTTTTTTTTCCTGTCATTAAAAATTGTTAGAAAATAGAAAATAAGTTTCAGTACTTGTTGGCCATATGGAACTGCACTGCTGATTTTCTCTTGTCTCCACTGAAATGGTGTCTCCTTAGCACAGTTTAAGTAGTGAACTTCCTTGTTTGATTCCTGTGTTTTCAAGACATCTATGTCTTGAAAATAAACATTTTTAAGACATCTATGTCTTTGCTTGAAGGGACATCCGTTAAAAGCAGTGGCAAATTTTAAGCAAGTCCAAAAAAATACTGAGTGGCATTCTAGGGACAGGTAAAATACATTAATCTGCCTGAGTAGCTAAGAAAATCCTGAATGATTATGCAAAGTTCAAACCATCTCTATTAAAAAACCCAACCAAACAACCAAGCTCAAACTATCTAGATAAGGTTCTGCTTCTCTGCCCTTCCACCTCTGCCTGGACCTGTGAAATACTCCACTTTACACTGGATTTGAACCCTTGCAGTAAATACAGTTTAAAGATCAGAAGAACCCTGATGTTGGAAAGTAGGAATGGGGTGAGAGATGTGTCCTGTCCATTGAGATGTGTCCATGGTGTGCACTCTGAGTGAGGTTCACTATGGGAATTTATCCAGGCAGCTCCAAACCAAAGGGCTGGATGGGTGGCCTTTGGAGAAGCGAGAGCAGATCCACTTAGTCTACAGGCAGAATCTAAAGTGGGATGAAAGAGATGTCAAGCCCTGGTCTGAGATATGGAAGGATAGAATGAAGAGAACTGTGTGGAAGCACAAAAGTGTTTTGTGGTGGAGGGCATTTAAGAGACAACTTGCTTGTGTGTTTGAAGTCTTGTGTGTGTTAGCTCCAAACCTCAAATATGTTCAGGAATGCCTAATGAAATGAGTTTCAGATTCAAAAAATTGCTCAGACTTGTTAATATTTGATGGTAGAAATTCATCTGTGTCTCCATTCATGTGTGACCCACTTTGTATCCTTTTGGGAAATACATATGGGAAGGCCAAGAAATTGCACATGGTTCTTCTTGTTAGTGTATGCACTGAAAATCTGCAGCTTGGGAAAATATGTGTTTTTTTGTTCCCTGTAGACCCCAGGGACATAGCCTTTAAAACTTTCTGCTTCTCTGAGATTTCTGTAGATCCAAACATCCAACAAGGTCAGTAAGTGTCAGTAAGTGTCCCTGTGCCCTTGCTGTAACTGCAGAAGTTCTGCCCCAGGGGACATTTGCAGCACCAGGTGCTTCCAGCTAGTTTGTGTCTCCAGGGTGCTCTTCAGAGAGTTTGCCAGTGAAGGTAAAAAAAACAAAAACAAAAACCAAATACTGCTTCTGGAAGTATTCATCCTCCTCTGGAGGAGGGAATGTTTGGCAGCCTACCTGTCCTGTGCCTATGGCCAAACTCCTCCCAGCTGCAAACATCCAGCCCTGCAGAGAACCTTCTGCAGAGCCCAGCTGGCTGAGCCACAGGGCAGCTGCCTCCTGCCCCTGAGATGGGCAGGGCTGGGTGCAGAGGCTTCTGCAGATCACTGTGACTTACAACCAGCACGGCAAAGAAGTGACTCTCTATACAATAACCTTTGGTTTTGTAGAGCTGGCTAAAACACAGTCAATTGAATGTGAAAGAAGCTAATTAAGAAACAGTAGACCAAAGTAGTCATCACTGTAATTTCTTTGGCTTCAGTGAGCTTATTGCATGGATGAGTTTTATTGGAGACGTTATTACTAATACAGAAAGTATGTGCAAAGTTGGGAGTTAGGAAGTCAAAGCTGTAATTCACCTGGGAATACTGTTCTTGATTTTTTCAAAGAAGGCTGAAAAGAGTTAAATATAAAACTTCTACTTTATTTCTCTCGCATTTGGGCACTTAATCTTCTTGAACTTTTAAAAATATCCTACCTAGTGAGGCAGTTGCTTAGTTTCTGTGGAGTTCCCAGAGTGCTAGGTGATATGCCAAGAAAGCTCTTGCATTAGTATTTCTCTGAATGTAAGTAGTCTGAATTTTTAGCATACTTGCTCAGTCAGAAAAGGATGGAAGAAGCTGCTTTGTGCAACTGTTTCTATTCCTGCACTTTCCATTTAAGTGGCACTGGAGATTTTGTACCCTTTTCACACTGAGAAGGCAGAGTTCTTCAATCCAGGCTAACTAGTTTGCTTCTCTTTTGGTTTTCTGTCTAACTAAATTCATTTATGGAATTCCAGAAATGTATTTTATGGGTGCCTCACAAACAGAGCATTGCTCTCTGCCCATGAGCTGCTGTTCTGTGCTGTGAGCCTGAAGGACATGGTGGCTTCTCAAGAGTTTTTGCCTAATTGAGAGAAGCCTCAAGTGCACTGAGGTGATGCATCCCTGACATAAACTTCACCAAAATAAGTCTGTTATAACTGCATATACCAGGATAGAAAGAATAGTCTTGGTGTTCACAGCTTTGACTCAGATCTGACCTGGAAATTTTAATTAGGGTTTAGATCTGCTTAGGTTTGGAAACTGAAACGACGAAATCTTTGGAAATTTGATGTCTAATTACCTCTTGGGGTTCTGGGGCTGAGTGATTTACTTAAGGTCACAAATGGAGTAGAAACAGAAACTGAGCAGAGAATTCCCAAACCCCAGTCCTTTGCCATTTATCCTTGACTAATCTGCTATCTTGTGATCTGAGTTTCACTTCAGCCAGCTGCCTTCATCAAGTCGTTGGTGTCATCCTACCCTGGGACAGCTGGCTGGAGTTTAATGCAGAGGAAGCGTCATCTGCATATTCCTGTTCATAGCCCTGGCATTATGGGATGCCCACTGGCAGCTCAGCACAGGCACAGACTATAAAATGGGAAAGAACAGTGTCTGTGGGTCTCGAAGGAAAACAGAAAGTTTCTGATCAGAGATTTCGGAGTGTGAAACACAGAATAAAAACTGCCAGAAATAAGTGCTGTTTATTTAGATAATAAATGTAGTAGCCAGGAAATCTAATCTCTCAAAAAACATCTGCATTTCAGTATATATACAATGAAGATATCTAAGAGAATGAATAAAGAATATGTCCACAGATTTCTGTGCCATTCCTTGGCTAGGGAAGTCTTGGAATGATTTGCAAGGAAAGACTTTTCTTTTTAAGAAATATTATAAGTAATGAAATGGAAAAAATAAAAAAAAATCCAAAGTATTGAAAGAATGACTTTTAAGTATTTAAAATCCAACCCTGATATTTGAAAAGAAAATGCTAAGTAATAAAGGGGATGAATTTCCACACAGCATACTGCACAGGAAATTTGCACATGCAACCTTTTATTTGTTTAATGGATTTTCTGTGAATATCTTCCATTAAATGTTTGTAAAACTTCAGCCCAAGAAATTTAGCTATGGAAGTGAAAGCATTTATATTCATTAAATGAGCACAGAGTTTTTGCTCATGATTTGGGTGGAATTTAAAATGATTAATGCGGCTTAAAGTAGTTAGGTGATAGGAATTTTCTAAAACATTTTATCTATATCTAATAAGCCCTCTTGGGGATGCAAGAGCTTATGATGCATATAAGGAAATTTAAAATCAGTTTATTAAAAACACACTTCCACTTACTTTATTGGTCTTCTTCCATTGTATCTAAAGGCTTCCAGGTATTTCATTGTCTAGTCAAGCCAGTCCATAGAGAATAGAATCATATAAACACCTATATCTGAGAGGCCCAGCCTTTTATTGTAGACATGGGAGTTGCAGCTGACAAAGGGTGAAATGAATCCAGGAATATGTCATAGCTGAAGTTCAGAAAATCCTTCACAGGAACTGAAAATATCTTTAAGTGAATTTGTCTACTGAGGAGCACTTAAGCAGTATTCTGAAAAATTTTAAATGTTAAAAAAAACATTCCAGTCAGGCTGTAGTCTCAAATTAAGCCTTTTAAGTGGCTTTGTGATAAGGTAACACTAAAAATACTAAATGTAGCTGTCTATTCAAATTTTCTAGGGAGGGCAAATTCAGATTTGCCTAAAATTCAATTAAGGACTTTTCCAAGTTTTTGACTGACTTTGTAATGATACAGAAATCAGTGTGGATGACAACGATAAATCATTTACTGCATTCATAGAGCAAATTAAAAGTGGTGCTAAAACACTTGGTGCTTTAGATCCCTGGTAAATCAGCCTCTGCAAAGTCACCATTGGCAGCATTCACAGCCAGGCCCCTGTTGGATGGAAGTCAGTGGATGATGCTGGGGTGGGCTCTGCAGGTGCTGGATGGGAAGCAGGCTGCAGGCACGGGACACTCGTTCCTGCTCGGGCTGAGTCAGTCTGGCGCTGCCGGGAGCAGCGATGATCCCAGCTCTGCTGGGAGCTCTGATTCAGCATTGGCACTGACCTCTCTGGGCACCACTTTTTCTTGCTGTGTCCTTCTGCAGCCTGATTTACAAGGCAACAGGGACTATAGGCAGAAAGGTGGCAAGTTAAGCATTTGTTAATCCACTTTGTTGAATATCTGTCATGTTTGTTGTGCATTTCTGACCTGCCAGGTATAATTTCCCTGAATTTCTTTGAAGAATTGATTTTACTGAGTTAGAGAAGCCAAAATTTTAGAGTTGGAGGATAAAAAGAATGAATGAAATGAACAGATATTCCACAGAAGTTGAAACATGTATCAGTCTCTGGTTTCATGTACCAGGTCTATGCCTATAGCAGAAACTTTCCCTGGTAACATTATGATGGAGTTGCTGCACTTTATGCTGGTCAGTAGATCTAGATTATGAGTATTTGAGTGAACCCTTCCAACAGCAGGAATTTAATTGGTACTTGTCCACAACCATTGCATTGATTCTGGCAGAAATCTGTAGCCTTGACACAGCCTGAAACTCTGTTCACCTCAGTTCTTCCAGCCAGTCTCCTTCTCCTCACAAGGACTCACTTTAATGCGGCTATAAATTTCTAAAGGAACGTGCTGAACTGAGTGCCACAGCAAATAAACCATTGTGATAGCACACAGCAATGCTTCATTTTTCAAGGAATGATGAAAAAGTAGAATAATTTGCTCTTTGTTAATATGTGCTCTATGCTCAAAACAGGAAAAACAACTGGTATGTTTAGCTCTTCAGTTTACTGCTGGGTACATGGGGAAAGAACAGGACAGAATTGGCAAGGTGACAGGATTCCTGTTGTTGATGCTCCTTGTTTCAGGGCTCACTGACTCAGGGAAGCAGCAACGTGCTGCCCACCTGCCTGTTTGAGGTGGAGCTCAGCCTCTGCTCTGTTGAATGCCCAGGTGGCAGTGCAGGGTGTTTGCAGAGTCATCTGTGCAGGCTGATTTGGGGATGTGACAGACAAGTCTCAGATTCTTCTGAACCTGTCATGATACGGATGGATGTTTATAGGAAGGATAAACAGCAAATTTAAACTCCTGGTAGCAGAGCAGGAGACAGGCTGTGAATACTTACTTGAGGAAGGACTCTTCTGATTATTTAGTCAAAACACAGAAATCACAAATTTCAGGTAATTCCTTCTTAGTTGCTATTTGTTTGGTATTCAATGGCCTACTTTAGGTATAGCATATGTTTAACAGATAATCCTATGCAGAACAGAATTTTTCTACTCTTAAATTCAAGGTCACGGATGAGTTCGTTTCTGAAGATTTATTGAAAGGCCATCCACTCTTTGGGCAGAGAAATTTCTACCCCCTTTTCTGCTGTCAAGCTGTGTGATTCTAAATGTCTCCTTGAAATACACACTGCCTATTTCTTTGTAGGTACAGATAGTTTTAAAAGCTGTCTTAAAATAGGTGCAGGGTGAAGAAATTGTCTGCCATCAGATGAGTAAGACTTGGCGGGTCTCTCTCTTCCTATCATTTACATATGCACACCTCTACAGTGATAAAAATATCCTTTTTAAAACCTGCAAGGATCTACTGCTACTCTCAAAAATGCCTGGCTGTTGTGGGGCAGTTGTGACTCTTCATAGCAGTGTAGGGTATAATGTGTGTAGTTCTCCTTCTGGTGGGAATGTCTCTGCAGGCAGACTAAAGAGTAAAGGCTGAACCAAAATCAATCCATGTTCATCTCCTGCTATGCTGGACACAAGGACGTTGCTGAGAATTGATGGATGAATTCTGATCCTTGCTTATGAAGTTACAGAAAAGAGAATATGCTGGCTTGAAGAAGAGTGATGAATCCATAGGAGTAGAAACAACATGCCCCCATACTAGACTCATATTCCAACTCCAAATGCTCCTTTTCTTTGCATTCCAACATCCCAGATGGCAGATCTCCTTAGCATAGTTTAAAATTTTCAGCTTACTGAAACTGGTTTATTATTTTTTGTCTTTTTTTCACCATCTTGTCACTTAAGACCCCTTCATTTAATGAGTATCTCCAGGGTCACATCAGGGAATGAGCTGATAGGATGAATGACAGTGTACATGGACAGGGTGAGAGATTCCACTTCAGTTTGGAACCTTGTTGGCACACAGTCTAAAGCATCTCTAATAAAAAGGAGTCATAGCTCTCCAGATTTCTCAATTGTTGTTTTAATTTCTTTGCTCTGTTGGCTACTTCATTACAACATGGGATGTTACTCTGATTATCTTTGTTGTAGCATTTTAATAATAAAAAACCAATGCCCTAATTTATGTTCTGTAGAACAGTTAAAACAGCTAAAGGGAGAAAGTTTACTTATTGTGGACATTGACTTTTTCCTGGTTATGTAGAACAAGCAGACAGTCATTTCAGGTGTTCTAATACCCACCAATCTATGACTATTTTTCTCAGATAAAAGGATTGTAATTTTTTAGTCTAGAAACATCATTAGTGATTTCATCAAATCTAATGAAAAGCAAGCATTTATTTTAACTGAGTAGTGATTTAGCTGAACCCTACAAACACAGGCATAGCTGCTGTAATTTACTTTCAGGAACATTTGAGGCTGAGGTCAATGGTGTCCTGCATTATTTCTTGGAAAGTCAGTGATGTGTGTAACCTCTTTTACTAAAAAGCCTCAAGGTTCTTTTCACACAAGTAAGAATTAGTTAGTCTTAGTATTCTAATTATATTCTTCCAAAATTTTCCCTCAAAATTCCAATTAATTATCATCTTCACTTCCTCTTCTGATGAGCTGTCATGTCATGTTGTTTCTGTGAAGTGCCTGATAGCCACTTCAGATGCAAGACTCTGTATTTTGCTTAGGAATGAAGCCTTGCTGTGGATAAAGGGTCAGATCCACCACCAGCATGTGTCAGTGTGATGTGCTGATTATAGGGAAGGTATTTTAAATATAGCATGAAACTGAGTCTAAATATTCATGCTTAGGGTATGAAATGAGGTATAGGTTTTCCCTACTTCACCATATTATCTGTGGTATTCTGCACTCTGAAATCTCTGTTCTCATACCTTAATCTTTTTGTCCAGAGTCTTTCCTCACTAACAGGAGGGAAAAGCAGGGAGAAGCTTTCTATGGTAAGGTAATGATACCAGCAGATAAACTGCTCACAAAATTAAAAAAGGGGGTTGGGTACACCACTAAAATGCATATCTGCAATTCAGCTATACTGATGTTGCCAAGATTGCTGTTGTTGGCTGCTGTTGTAATGAAAAGTTTTAAAAAGTCAAGAAGAAGAATGCTTTCATTCTTCTTTAGAGAAATGGGTAAAATACTTCTGTTTAAAAAAAAATAAATTAGAAGTTTGGTATTCTAGCTATTTAAAAATCCTTCTAAATGGGGCTTTGTAAGAGACATTAAATAGATTTTAAGAAATATGACAAGTATTTTCCTTGCCATTTGGTTTATAACCAAAGCTTCTTTCAAAGAACTACAAAATATGAGTGACGGAGATGATCAAAATACCTGGATGCTGGAAACTCCTTGAAGCTTTAGGAAATTACTTCACAGTATCAATATTGCATTGTGTTGAAAATGTGCTGGAAAGTGAGTCACTATCTTGAATTTCCAATGTAGGAAGAGTAAATTATAAAATCAGGTTATATTATAGATGTATCATTTTTTTCCACGAACCACAACTCGAGGTGCACATCCTTTCAAGATGCTAATATATTAAATAGGTATCATTTCTTTTCATATTATTGCTTTCATGAGCAGTACTTTGTGACATGAGAATACATTTAGTTGAAGGAAAAGGTGGAGAAGAGAGGCTGTAGTGGGAAATACTCTTTTCTCTGTCTTTCACCTGCATATTGATAAGCTGGCTTTGAGGTATGTTTCCTGTTTGTTTGCAATTGTGAATTCTTACTAAATTGCAGTAGAACATCTTGTCTGCATTTTATAAATTCACAGCCACTCTACTTAAATACAGTTCTCACCCACACAGAGTTTCATTTGCACAAAAGTCATAGCAGCAGAATATCAGCAATTCCCACAGAAATGACAGCCTAAGCCTTTAGTTCATAATATTGAAAAATTTCCCTAACTTGCAACGTTTCCTGAGGGAATGTCAGAGTTGGCATACATTTCTGCCGCTTTTCTCTAATTTTTAACCTCTTATTACAAATGAAAGCTTGTAGGGCTTTTTAACAGGTGGTTTTTGCCTGGGAGTACATGACAGAAGTAGAAAGCCAGAGAACTGTGATAAAAATTAAACTCAGCAAATCTAACTAGTTCTAGTGAGAATGCAGTAGGGAGTTACAAATCCTCAGTGAAAAGAGCTAAAGATTGCTTAATTAAACAGGGTTGCAGAATTAGATTTAACTTTAAACTTGAAATTTAAATGAATTTCTTTGGTGAGGAGACAGTGACTTCTTGAATGTCTTCCTAGAATTTAAATCAAAGTCGTTGCTTATTTCACACAGAAGATTTCAAAATCCTGGAGAATAGGCTTTTATCACTGTATTTATAAATTGTCTATAAAAAAATATTAAGTGATGATTAGAGACTATAACCCAGGATAAAAACCCAAAAGAAAAGGAATTAACATCTTTGGGGGCTGTGAGTACTCAGTCACTGCAATGATTTGAGCAGGAAATATTTAACATGTATCAGGATTTCAAAACCTCATATAACAGCAGATTTCACAGAAGATCTTGAAGGCCCTTGGAAACTGTGACCAAGGATTTATAAACACCACTTAAAAGCAGTGGAAATACTGTTAGGAAAGCAGGTAGAGTTAAATTAGCCTTGACAAAAGGTTTTGGGCAAGTATCTGAAAATAAATTTGGTGTCACTTTTCCAACAGGTTTCATTTATGATTTGTTGTTTCCTTTGCAGCTCAGAAGCTGTAGGAATCTACAAATGATATTTCTACCTATTACCTTTTAGCTTATCTGGTAGACTTGTGAAAATGATCAAAAGGCATTAATTAAATTTTGAGGAATAACCCATTGATTTTATGGTTATCCCCCAGAAGCTGTATTGTGGGTACAAGATAAGCAGGACTAATTCAGCTTTAAGTATCTTGCCACTGTCACCTGAGCATCTTTGACAATTTTCACCTGTCCAGATTTTTATTGATGTAAATCTCTGCCTTGTTTTCATCAAATACTGTGACAAAAAGTTTTAAGGCGTTGGGTTTTATGGTTTCAGAGGTCCTTGGCACAGATCTTCCAGCAAAGGGCCCTGAGGCACTTTATCTGAAAATGCAAAAGTGATGCTGACTGGGGATGTGGCAGGGCCAAGGTGCCTTAGGGAGATGATGGTTCAGTGCTTCAGCAGGACAGCTTCCCTTGGATGATGCCAATTAAGCTGTAGCTGTCATTTAAAGTTGCTGTCTTCTGGATCGCACCTCCTGTGCACAAGCAGGAATCAATCAGGCTCTGGTGCTGTGTTATAAATAAAAATGAACGTTCGTGGTTGTGTAAATGTAAAAAAAGTCCCCAAAACAACATGTACCCAAGTGTTGCTCGTTTCCAATAGTGGCAATTATTTCTTGGGCTCTTTCAGGAGGTATTGAAATCTGTCATCTCAGAAGTTTCATGTACCAGCTGGATGAAACTAAAGCCACCACTTAAACACCTTTATAAGGCAGTGGATTATTTTTAAATTCAGACAGTGTAATATCAATAAACAAACATGTAAAAAGATATAGTGCAATCAGGTTTATTGTTTCATAATAGGTTTATACAAATTATGAATACCAGAGTTTTATTAATTGGACTTTTAATTATCTACTATAGTGAAGAGTGATGTAACATTACTAATAGCTCTGCTAATTAATATGGGGACTCAATGGTTGTTAATTAAGGGCAAATGGGACAGGGCTAACACAATCCCCTTTTGACTATGATGAATAAAAAGTCAAACCAATAGCTTATTTCCAAATTAACATGATTGATAAAAAGTCAACTCTGAGCACAAGTCATTCATCCTAAGGGAGCTGCAATTTTAATGTTTAGATGATAGAAAAAAAAGAGAACATGTCTATAGGCCTTGAAATAAATGGGAAAGCTCCAAAAAGCTTCAAAGGGCTAAACTGCAGATTTGTAAATTTGCTTTTAAATATATAACTTTGTGCACAGTGAGGCTTTTCATATCACTTTCATTCCTCACAGGTTTAAATAAAGGTGACACATGATTGACTAGACATCTGTAATATATTGCAGGAAAATTATCATTATTTGACTTTATTTTCTGTTTATCAGATATTCTGAACAGCACTTTACACACTAAAAAAAACAAAGGAAGGTGGTGTTGAGTGGAGAGAAGCACCTTGCCAGCAGCTGGTTTATCAGCCTGTCCCTGTGATCATTGCAGTCTATCCCCTTCTGATTGCTGTCTGCTCATTACTTGCTTTCCTGTGTGTGGCTAAACATTTGAAACTTGTGTTTAAAATATTCATGAAGTCAAATCTGGGTGTGTACATCTAGAAAAACCTCCAAGACAGAATCCAAAGTGCTTGGTGATGT
The DNA here is from genome assembly GCF_903797595.1 of Erithacus rubecula. NCBI lineage: Eukaryota > Metazoa > Chordata > Aves > Passeriformes > Muscicapidae > Erithacus > Erithacus rubecula. Next base: position 20,836,821 of record NC_136662.1, on the reverse strand, counting down.
GCTTATGTGACACAGATACTGTGGGATGCATTAAAAGTTTTCATGTAGTATGTGAGGTTGTGATTTCCCCTTTGCTGAAGGAGGTTAAAACTTGCATATCCCATGATAAATGAATACCAAGGTAAAGACTGCTTTGTTTTGGGATTGCTTCTGCTTGTTCTGCTACAGAAATGTTATGTAACAGGAACACTGAGTACCTAGGACAAGAAGTCAGATGTATAAATGTGGTTTCATGAGCAAATATTTAAAGCAAGTTTGAGCCTATTAGGAAAAACAAAAATTCAAAACATTGAAAGCTATAATTGAAATATGCTGAAAAACAGGAAAACATTTTGATCTTTATGAGACAGAGATGTATGTATGCTGTTTGACATAGAGTGAGGGTAATTTGCATAGTTGAATATGAATTTAAGAACTTGGGATTGGAAGGAATCTCCTGAAACCATATTGCTTGGTCCTCTTCTATCACAGGCAATTATTTCACATAAAATTTTCACAATCTATCACATTCCAAATTAAAAGAAACATATTTTTATACCTTTGGATTCTGAGTCTGTGCTTTGGTTCTCTGATGGTTAGAAGCCTCCTAATCCCTAGGCTAAATTTATTCATGACTGATTTATTCTGATTTTGTTCATGACCATTTGTTTCAGTTACAGCTCTGATTTTTAGCTTGATTTTCCCCCTTAAACAAATATTTCTATCTGCAGGCTTTTTTAACTTTCCAAATGAGGCAATTCATATTTGGCTCCTTTTATTTGATAGTATAGCCCTTCCTAATTCCTGTATTATACTTCCCTGCATCTTTTCCAATTCCTTTGTGTACCCAGGTAGGGCCTTGTCAGTGCTTTAAATAGTCCTGGGAGCATTTTTAACCTCTTTGGGAAATGAACTGATTGATGTATCCTAGCTGTGATCAGATTTGCCATTTTTTAAAAAGTCTATTTGTATCATCCTATATGTATTTTTCTTCCTCCCCTCTTCAGTGTCCTGTAGTTCAGGTTCATAATTTTTAGTCTCCAGTTACATACCCTTCACTGCACTGAATTTCATCCTACTTCTATTACTTTAGTCCTCAAGGTTTTTCATTCTATGTGATATCCCAATCTTTTATGTTGACATTGTCTCCTTTTTATTAGAAAATTTCATTTTAATTCTTATATTTTTTGACCAACATTATTATTATTACTAATTTTCATTCTGATAAGGTATACTTATCAGTATAATAAATTCTGATAGAGATTTTTTTTTTAATTTAAGCATTTGGTAAAAAATATCTGTGAGGAGTGGTCTTCCTCATGCTCTGTATTTAGTAATGTTAGTATTATACATGCTTTGTATTTTGTAAGTTTCTTAAGTCAATATGTGCTGTGCTACTGTGAAAAGATATTTTTCATGATACAGGGCAGGAACTATGTCATGTGCAGTTTGGTTTTTTGAATGTTTAGCTGTTATTGCTGCCAATACATAACAGTATGTATATGAAATGCTATATTAGCAATAACATTTTCTTTAATTAATTTTTCCATGAATGAATTCCTATTAGAAATTCATTCTTACTACACTGTATTATGTTGTGATGCACTTTAGTGAAATTAACTCAAAGAGCTGCTCTTTGCAATTTTAATATTCCACTGGGTTTTCCATTCTAGAAAACTCATTATTATACATGTACAAAGCTGAAAAGAAACAAGAGAGAGGCATATTGTGTGAATAACAGTCAGGGAAAAGAGACAGCTGGCATGATAATTTTCTAATAAAGCTTAGAAAAGGCTGCTGTGTCTTGAAAAAAATGAGAGTTTTAATTTGAGTATTCCTTTTGTTTGGATTTGCTTTGTACTAAAAAGTTCTGAATCCTATTCACACCTTTTATGAATATTAACTGAAAAACAAATATATCTTGTCAAGCCCTTCTACTTGGTAGGTGCAAAAGAATCAGTGGTGTGTATCCAGCGGGGGATGGTATTTCTTGTTCTTCTTATTCACTTATTCTCCCCCAACCAGACTGTGCAGTTTGGATCTTGATAAATAGAGATTTTTCTGAATCATGGACAACTTATTAACACATGGAGCTTTTAACTATCTGTGTGCCAAACTGCAGCCTCTAAGAAATATTTGTACCTTTCTTAATTCCTATCGCATTTAATATCCTGACCTTTGGTGGCTGTGCCTAAAGGACCACTAGTAGGAGGCTAGGAAGATTCTAGACAACAACCATGGAAATTAAACATTTAACTTCTGACCTTTGAAGTGACTCAAATCTTGTTATTTGTACGTAAAGCTTTAATTTTTTTTCAGATGTGACATTTTTAAAGACTACGTGCTACTTTCTTACAGAGTTTAAACCAGATTATTTTTAAAAATGCACTAAGTATTTACATTTAATTAGGAAACTCAAACACACAGCTTAGAGAGGCAAATTAAGGTGAAATTTAAATTAGTATGAGGGAGAAATGTTAATCCCTTAAAATGAAAATTGAAACACCAAATTCTCTGCTTGCTGCTACCTTTCAGCAGAGGATGGCCAAGACATCAGGTAGCCTTCACTAATCTGCATTTCTGAATGGTTCCTTGCATTTTGTGAGGCTTTTAGAAATGTAACAAATGCAGTTTTGAGCATGTTATCATAGCAGTGTTTTAAAAATGTATTAGTCCTGTAAAATATTTTCTGTTATTCCTTGGCTTGATGTATTGTACTAATGTGTTGCCCTGGTATTAGATTATCCTAACTCGTCTCTATTTTCATCCATTCATCCTTTTTATACAATATAATGTTATTTGCATTAATGAAGTTACTGCTAATTTATGTCACAGTGAGAAAGGAATCAGGCTTGTTATATCTGGTATCACAGTTCATGAGAGAATCAGTTAATTGCATTCCATTAGTAATTAACATAGAGGAATATGAAATACTAATGTTTGCTAAACTGCACATGTAATAGTCCTTATTCTCAGTAACCACAGGGCTGCAGGTGGCAGAGAAACAAAGGTCTCCACCTATAGATGGGACCTTTGCTGCTCTTAAATGGAAACCACTGACAATAGTTCTCTGAAACCACAGTATATAGTCATGGACCATGTGCCACTGCTACAAAACTGGAGGCATTTATCTGACATTTGGTTTAATTATTAAACAAATTATTAATTGGTCCCTTTTTTTCTATGTAGGCTGAGGTTGGTTAATTTTTTTTTTTTTTTAATTTTTGTCAGCTTTTTCAGTACTTGAAACATTTAAACTCATTTATTTGCTCAACCTTGTCTCATGAGCTGTATGTATCACAGTGGGTTGCTGTCACTGGGTTCAGGCTCTCAGAACCTTACCTATACCCAGGGTTGCTTCATCAGGTTCAGTGCTGCAGGGGGGAGGATACAGCAGAAGGGTCAATTTTAACCATGATCCTGCTCCACTGGAGGCAGAGATTGAGGGACCTGGCAGGAAGAAATACTCATGGTAAAGTCAAGGGAGTTCAGGTTAGAAATCTTTCAATTTAAATTAAACAGTGTGTGCTCTGTTCTGTTAGAAGTGTTTGGAAGCTCCCTGCTAAGAGCCAAAAATCACAGGTACCTGAGGTAAACAAACACTCTCCCACTTCTTGGTCTGTAGAATTGGTGCATACAGCTTCCTCATGTTGACAAAGAACTTTTCTTTAAATTTTTAAATACTTATATTTTTAAATACCATTCACATGTATTTAAAATTTGCTTAGCTACATCTATTCCTTCATTTCATTAATTCTACTGGAACAAAGATTTTAATTAGGCTGTGCTGATACCAGGTTTTATGGGATTGTGAAAGACTTGAGTTTCATGTGGAAGAACACTGGGAGTTGAACACAAGTCTGCTAATGGATTGGTTTTTTTGTTTAGAAAGCCATGTCGAGATGTCTTCAAGGGAATTTTTTTTTTGCATGCTCATTGTTTCAGTAGTGTTTATGTGTGAACATACTTTGTGGCTGGTCTTGGGTAGGTATTTCTTCCATTTATTGGGTAGGTATTTCTTCCATTTATTGGGTGTTAAGATGTCTCTCTCAGCCCTAGGTCCATTTCCATATCCATCCTTTTTCTTGGTCTTTAATTCTCAGCCATTTCCTCACTGCTGCACAAAACAAATCCCGAGATATCTCATGTGCATTGCAAACTGATTCACTTAATAGATGATACTCTTTTAAAATACAGTGTATGCAGTCAGGCTGGGAAATGGGAAGTGTTTTGCAAAATCAGTGGTCAATTGAATTTCAGTTCTTTCCTAGTGGGGACTATGTAGAACTCCTTTGAATGTCAGAACACATTAAAAAAATACCAGCAGCCTCTAAAAGAATCCAGTCCACTTGCTGGAGATGTAACAAATTGACCCATTAGTCTCAGTTTCATTTCCTGCTGCTGTCAGTGGCATTGTGGCATCTCCCATTGATAGCTCTGCTGAACTCCTTATGTGGGAAGGCTGAGACCACAGTAGGTATCAAAGTGTTTGCTGGCAGAGCTGGTTCTGGAATCATTGGAGTTCTACTACCATTTTCATGACCAGAGCAGTGAGGGATCTTGGCTGTTGCATGCTTGAAAAATGGGGGGCTCAGAGCTTTCTTGTTTAGGATTTCTCATCTGGGAAACATCTTTCTGTAAAATAAGTGTAAGCTCTTCTCCCATGTCCTCCTCAAGTGACAGTGGGTGAGGCTAGGCCATAAATGAAGAGTCCTGGCTGAATATTGAATTGTGCTTAACATGTCAGAGAAGGCACTTGTAGTTGCAGTAATAGTGCACCCAGTGTATTTCCTCACCACTTCATGGCTTCACTGTTTGCTGCTACTGTAAAATCTGGGTGTGAAGTGTGTATTTAAACAGTGTTTCTTTATTTTCCCTAACTAATTTTAGTCTTTGACTTTGAATGACAGTTTATTTGTAAATTAGGAATAAGTGTGAGTAGGAAGGAATGGATAGCCCAGGTGATAGGTAACAGATAGAGAGCCTTTCATTTGTAGCTTGCCAGTTCAAATTTGGCTCGGGTCTGTATTGACAGAAATTCATTATCATCTGATGGTTGTTTGGGAGTCTGTGTGAAAGGAACTGATGGTATTCACATTCAAAAAAACAACAACAAAAAACAAAACCTGTCACAATTACATTCTTTTTGGCAGCTTCTGTGAGCATGAGGATGAACTTCCCTCTGACATCTTAAAGCAATCTTTCCAGATAAGGCTTCAGGCGAATTGGCAGGACAGTGTGGAAATCTGCAGACACTGTCCAAGTTTTATCTATCCTTTGTCTAATCAAGGGATCCTAAGCCTGTAAATGATGAGAAACAAAAGTGGCTTCTATGTGGCCTCTATCTTTTGATCTTTCAGGTGTCCAATAAGCAATTGCTGCTCTCTGATTACCAGAGAATACCAAGCATCCCCAGCAGCTGAAAAGAGATAATTTGGATGAGCCACTCTAGCTTTAAAAATATTCATCTGAGAGATTTGCCCTTGGGCAAATGTAAGTCTGCCAGACAATCAGAAATATAATGGAGTAATTTTTGTCCCTTAGCCTTGTCTGCAGTTTGGCAAAATTAACTGCTAAATGCCAACAAACTGCCAAAATCTTGTAGCAAAGGTAGAGACCAAATCTCTCAGCAGAGCATTTTCTGAGTGTGGTGATATTTAACTTAATTGGGAAAGTGCAGTATGTCAATATGAACTTTTCCCACCCCCCTAACTGTCTCGCTCTGAGGCAGTCATACCATTTCATTTTAGCAATACAGAAACCTTCAACCACCAAAGGATGTGCCAGCCAAAAAACATCACTGCCAACAATTATATGCTAGATGTGTGTGGGCAATAACATATGCACTTAAAAGGACTGAAAAAGAAGGTATGCATGGTTCTTAGCATTTTATCTTATCTTGAGTTTCAGTGTCTCCCTAAAATTAGAAGTAATTTCAAACAGCAAAAAGTCTCTGGAAACAGAACATGTAGGAGCCCTGTGATGAGACAGGAGATTTTCAGATCACAGTTTTCTTACTTTACAAGGAAAAGCATAAGCAGAACTGTCTCTATTACTCTTTTAAATAATTAATTCTTTCAGTATATTTCAGCATTGATTGTCTGACCAGTTGTTAATGGACAGAGCTAGAGTACCTTATGGTATTTTTTTTAATTTCTACTTGAAATCTCTAATAACCCAAGCATATGTTGATACCCACGTAGGTACAAGAAGTAGGATTTTAGTGGTGACTGGAGTGTGACATGACTCATCTCCAACATATAAAAAATAGAGAAGATGTATTATAAAGGCAGACTTAATGCAAAAACCAAAAAATAGCAAGTGTGCAGGATATTTCTATGCATGCATAGGAATGAAAGTGAGGAGATGCAAAAGGTCCTTGATCTACTGGGGCATTTTCTATTGCATTTCTAAATATATTTCTCTGTTGATCCAGCATTAACTAGATTCCATTCTGTCTGTTGAAAGTCAAATTTGGGCCAATTTATATTTTTGGTCATTCAAGATCTAGTTAAAATATATTTTTAATACCTCCCACTCCAGCCTTCTTAGATGATTAGGAAGTCACCCTTTAAATTAATACTGAGGCCAGGATAGGAGGAATGAAATAACACAGACCCAATTTTTACTTTATGCAAATAAAAAGACTTGTTCTTATCTACACCTGTACACTTCTTAGTGTGTTTTTTGTGGACCAAATGACTGTCTCATTTTATGGAACTATTATATACTATACAAAATGAAAAAGGTAGAATTGTGGCTTGGAATTACTCATACAAAGAATGTAAATTTGTCCATGTGTGCCTTATCTTTGTCTTCTGAGTACTCAAAAAATGGGCTGAATTGGGGTATACTAAAGCCAAAGGATACTCTGTGCAGTATTGTGTATATTTTTTACTATCTATTTTCATAAAAGGTGACTATGCTTGGCACAGGTACAGAGAAGGTCAGGGAAGGAAAGAGCAATCATATAGAATACCTTTTTTGTTTATTCCTGTAAAGTGAAGTCAGAGAAAGGGTAAAATTTACCCTATCTTCTGGATGAACAGCTTAATCAACAGGAGCATTTTTTTTTTCCTTGAATGGGTCTTTCACAGTAGAATAAGAATTATCCAGGAAAAATGTCTGAGATCTTGTCACAAGAAAGGTTCCTGAAAGTCTCAGTTGTTCTGTGGGCAGAGGCAGCATTTTCTATCTTGTTCTGGCTGTGCCTGTGCTTGATTCCCCAACTGCAGAGCTTGGGAGTAGGTTTCCTTCAGGAGCATCACAGGAGAATCAGGAATCCTGTTGGAACTCCTGCCCACTTTATTATTGTGTGAGAGGTGTAGGTATGGCCATTCTGTCTGTATTTCCTTCTCCCTCTGGTATTGTAATCAAACATAGATATTCTGTAAAAATAGCACACTGTTTGCCTGGGTTTAGCTCTAGTTTTAATGCCAGAGTAATTTTTAGCTACAAGCATAGTACAGAATCCAAATTAATAATCAGTGTTCAAATGCTATGTAATTATCTATCATGTTTAAAGGTTTAGCTTGTGCTGTCGATGGCTTTACATTTTTAAATGTGATTTTTTGTGCCTGATTTTTTCTGCATCCCCCCCTTTTTTTTGATGCTGCTAGTATATACAAAATGGAGATTTTACATTTGCTTTTATTCTACAGTTGATTCATGCTTTCAGAAGTAAAGTCCACCTTGCTAACTATGGCAGAGATTAATAAACTTCATATAGTGCTTACTATTACAACTATAATTAAAGCCAAATTATGTTCAAGTTGTGTCTATATATTGTGGTTTGAGAGAATCACTATGCCAAAAACTTTACAAATTATGCAGTTTATTCTATTACTAGTAAAACTGCAGCTACAAATATATTTCTTGAGCATTTGAATTTTAATCCTAGTCTATTAAGAGGTTTGTTAGCCTCATGCCTGAGTAACACTGAGCATCAGTCTCATAACTGAGAGTTATTGATAAATGCCTAAACCTGTACATAAAATGTGCCTGCTGTTCTACTCTGCTGGCTTTGATTGGAGATGCAACATTTCCCCAGATATTTCACTCACTCACCAGTATTCTTCTGTGGGAACAAACAATAAATGTTTAGAAATAGCTCTAGCAAAATGTCAGCGCTATCACAGGCACGGTATTCATCAGAAAACTAATGTTTACATGTGTGTCACTTTATGCAAAACTCATTTTAAACGATGGGTCTGATCAGGGATCTTTTTATTACCTGGATCTCCATCATCAGGGCTGCATGTGGTGCTTAACTGGAAAACAGAAAGTTCTGGTTGGCTTCACCTGGTTCCTGATCAGCACAAGCCCTGCTGCAAGTGCTGGTGGTATGGACGGACACCTCTCAGCCTTCTGTCCCCGAAAAACAGAGCTCTGCTGAGTAGGGCAGGGTTTGCCCAGTGCCCAGCCCTGTGAGAGGAGAGGGGCAGAGGTGTCAGGCTGTGCTGCAGGTGACACATCCCCAGCTGCAGGTGGAGAGCCCTGGCCTCCCCCTGGCTCTGTGGCTTTCTTTGCTGCCAAAGGTGAGCGCTGGTCTCAGTGCCAGTGCAGGTAAGAGTCAGCTTAGCCGTCCGTGGTTGGTGCTTTTGATTGCACATTCCAGCTCAGTGAAGTTCTCTAATTCTTGTATTGGAATGCAGTTAGCCAAAAGTATTGAATTCATTTTGTTTAGTTTTATGCTGACCACAAGGTCACGGACAGCAAGAAAGCAAAGTTAGTTAAGTTGATTCGTCCCAGTCGTGGCCAAATGTGTTAGAATTTTTGTAGTTAAACAAATCTGAGTAGAATGAAAAGGAAGATCATTCCTACACTTCCATTCCATTGGGACCCTTTAGTCCTTCGTCCTGCTGGTTTCTATTTTGAAAATAAATTGGAAAAATCTTTTAGAGGAAAGACTTTAGAATATAAAGCCTCTGGGACTTTCCAGTTAGAGAGAGAAGCGTAGCTTTATTTGCCTTTAAATAATAAAGTTTATTTTTTTCTGTTTAAGTATTTATAACAAGTGAGACTGGGGTTTGCAGTATGCAGTGAGGAATTCCATTTTCCAGAATTCCCTATTACTTTTTAATTGATTTATGTTTTTAAAAAATGATAATATAAACTGCTTAATCATTTAGATTAATGAAACTATCTATAGAACAGGCAACTACTTTCTAGGTTTGCTTTATATGCTGTATATCACAGAAGCAGCTGTACATTCCATGGCCAACCTTTTATTCTGAAAATTGAAGAGGAAAATAAAATCTATTTTATCTAAAGAAAGGCCCTATACTTGTCCTGAATTTTTACAGTGGTGCTTTCCTCCTTGTCTGAATTCTTCAGTAAGAAGAAAACACTTTTTCATTTACTTTATTTTTTGCAATAATCTGGCAGTCTCAAAGCAATTCATTAACTTTAATTAAATTTTTATATTACCTTAAAAGTGACTTTTGAAAATGGTATTGGGGGAATACAGGAACCAAGAGGTCATTTCACAAGATTATTACTACCCTGAAGTGCTGCTGAGATTTAGCTTTTGGTTTCTCTACCTTTGGTTTAAATTTAACAGATGAAAAGAACCAGTTTGAAATGTCAGAAATCAAAATATGTCACTAGAACTAGCAGAGTTCAGAAATATAATAATATATTTGGAATCTCAAAGAGCATTGCAGTGATTTGATTTTTAAAGAAGTATCATACTGAAATGCCTGAAACAATTAAGATTTTCCAGGATCAGTACCTGAAGCTGTTTTGATTATAAACAGATGTGTGAATCTCTTTGGCCGGTGGGCAATTGTTGATAAAAATAAGGCTCAAAATATTGGAAATAACATCGGTGAATTGTGGCTCAAATTATTTCCTCACATAATACTGGTGTATAATCACTGAAAGGAAAAAAAATATTGGCGAGAGGTTGCATAGAATGAACAGCATTCTGGATACAGAAGATTTCAGCTTTTTTTGTTACTCTCTGGCTCAGACTCCTTTCCTGATCTGTGTGTTGTTTCTCTAGTAGTGAAGCTGGAATCACAGCTCCAGTTTCTCTCTAAAGCCAGGGTCTGTGCAGCCAGCACGAAGTCTGGATAATCACAGAGTACTGCTCATGACTCATCAGTGTTTTAATGCAAAGGTGATTATTGATGAGATCTTAGTGCTCTTGGCTACTAATTTCCTTAAAGCTTACGTGCTATGCACATCCTCATCTTCGTGACTAGACCCCAAAAATATTTTTGCTGACAACTTAAGCCAGGCTCTGATTTATTATTTCACTGGTGCTATGTGTGTGGGGTGAAGTTTTAAAACCATGTCTCTGTTGGATGATACACAGGAAACCAAATCAATGTCAGTATGAATGTTGATTTAACCCACTGAATCACCTGATCTCAACCCTGGACTCTGGAGCAAACTGATGGGCATTGCCATTCTGAGCTAAGAGATAATTCTGTGACCATTTTAATGTAGATTTAAAGAGGGAGGGGGGGATGCCCACCTGTATTGCTTTTCTTTTTTCTGCCAGGAGAAAGTGAGGATTAGGTGTGGGGCTGCCCCTCAGCCTGATGATCAGTTTAGCTCCTTGCTCTTGCTGAGCTCTGGTTTTGGAGGCAATCACAAGGTGGGCACTGTGCACTCCAGGTGTGCTGCATCCCCCTGCTGCTCTTCAGTGTCTGACACGGCTGGGTGGGACAGGAGCTGCTCTGCCCCCATCCAAAACTCTCTGCAGTTATCTGTGCTTTTCACACAGAGCATCTTGAACCTTCCCAAACCTCAACCGCAGGTCGCGAATTAAAGGGCTCTGTGAAAGTCCTCATTACGTTAATTCTTGTCCTTCATTTAAAAAAAAAAAAAAAAAAAAAAAAAAAAAAGATAGAGAGAGAAGAAGAAGAAGGTTTGATTAGTTGATCAGTGGGTTGCAAGGGGAGCCCGAGCAGAGGGGAGCAGGGTGATGTGGTTCAGCGCGGCGTGGGGAGGCTCAGCGCCCGCCTGCAGCCGGGAGAGGAGCCGCGCTGCAGAGAGAACAGATGCATTGCACAGGCGCCCGCCAAAGGGAGTATATTATGCTCCCTTTTTAAACTTTCCCAAACACACACCATCTGTTTCACACTAGATACTTACAGGGTTTGATCAAATTAGAAGTCATACTGAAAGGAAAAACTAAGGTTAGCATGGACAGCTTTCTTAAAGCTACAGAAGTCGCAGTTCTGTTCCATTAAATCCTGAGTATTAACCTCTGTAAGCTGGATGAAACATCGCTGCTTAGTGGCACTGCCAGTGGCATTTGTTCACTTATCTAGTCTCAATCAGGGTAATATTTGCAAAAAGCAAAGTTGAGAAAATGTCCTGTAAAATGACAGCAGGAGAAAATAAGAATGGTGGACATGGAGTGGCTGATAAAATTGAGTTAAAAGTACTGAAACAGATGTTGTCTGTTTCAGAATAGCTACCATTAGCTATGCCTGACTGCAGAAACAACCTCTGCAAATACTGGAATTCAAAAATCTTCTGGCACAGGCTGGAAAGATCTAGTCCCTAAATCTGGGCGAGGGAAGTCACCTAGTAGATGTATGACAGTGATACAAATGAAACTGAAATGAGTGGAGGAACCAACATACAGGATGAGAATAGTTTTAGTGGTCAGAAAGGAAGGGTAAAAGAAAAGAAAAAAGGATGGAGGCTTATAGATCTCACAGGTTTTGTCCCTGTTTCAATTCTGAAGTTGTGATTTGCAAAGGTATTTAGTTCTTATTTCAGCATGGCAAATGTGTCTTGCATAGCTAAGGCACTGAGGCTTCAGGAAAATCCATCACTTCTGAACACAAAGCTTAGTCTGTTTGGGGTGTGTCTCTTTAATAGCTGTGCTTGAGATTTGGTTTAAGATCTTGGAGCTAAGTGGCTGGAGCCAAATCCAAGGGAATTTTCCTGCCTGTCCTTTACCCCTGCTCTGTGCTCTCTGGCAGGGCTGGGTGCCAGTTTTACCCCTACTGCAATTTTTATACACAAACTGCTGTGATGCCATAGACAGGGGACAAACCAGATGGGCACTGCTAAACTGGGGGAGCCCTGCCTGGATCTTGGCCCTCAGTTGCTGGTAGTGAAATGTTGTGCAAGTCATCTCCTTGTCCTGAGACAAAACAGTAGGAAAGCTGAGATATGAATGTGGAGAAATCCTTATCAAAAAACTTTGTTTTAACTGTGTCAAAATTGTTGTAGTTAAATCTGAGACATAGCCACAAAGAACATATGTCACAAATTATCTTGTTTTGTTAAGCGTTGTTTGGCTTATTCAAGACAATTCTAAAATAGAATTATAGATATATAAAACACTTCTAAAATAATGCCAGAATGCCATGGAAAAGGCTGTGTTGAAGATATTTCTAACACATCTTGCAGCATGAAGTAGAAGAAATTTTTTAACATCCAAGATCCAATTATTTCAAAGATGTTCATCTTACTTCAAAGTAAAATCTTTTTATGATGGTGCTGTAGTTAACTGCCAGATGTGGATAATTATTTAAGCCAAATATCCAAACTCTGTAAAGTTCATTCATAACTTCTCATTGCTACCATTCATTTAATGTCTGTTTTAGTAAAAGGAGCCCTAGTTTAAGTCATACTTTCAAGTCATTAATGTTTGTAAAGCTCCTTGGGCATGAGTGGAACAGATTTGGTGGGCAAATTTGAAATAATAATTTGATTTGTTACTGTGTTAGAATATTACCTACTTCTTTCTCTTCCCTTCTAAAATAGACAGGCACAGGACATCTCACTAGCTTGGGGTTTTTTTAGAATTATATATGTAAAACTTGACATAAAACCGACAGATACAAAGGAGATTGTTCTTCTGCTCACTACCCTTCTGAAACCAGGAGGCATTGCAATTTCCCATGTGACATCTTGATTACATTCCTTTGGAAGATAGCATTTTTCTAAAAATTAATTTGCTTTTTAAAGATCATTTCACAAGCCTACACTGACATTCCACATGAGCAGAATGTGATACTGCCAAACCAGATAATCTATACCACAAAGTCTTGACAATATCTGCTCAGAGGACTTTGAAAGCAGAGCTGCGGGGGTTACTCGTGGCCTGTGGGCTAAGGGAATTTAGACTAGCAATGTTGCCAGGATACTCTTTTCTGATTAGGAATAAATTTCAGATCCTTGCTCCCATGATAAATTTTGTACACTTCCACATAGGTATGATCTAGAATATATAAATACTACAGTGACACCATGGAAAAAGGGATTGGCGAAAGAACTGCGCGCATCTGTCAAATTTTTATCTTTACCTTGAATTATTTTTGAATTAACCTTTCTTTTAATCTACAAGCTTCTTGCTGGAGGCAAAACAGTCTTTACTTCACAAAACCATCTGCCTGGTTTCAAGACTTTCATGTCAATGGACAGACCTAGAATAAGGCACCATGTAGCGGTAGGCAATTTGACAGGAGCTTTGACAAATTGGAGATAAATTACATGAACATAAAGAACATACCATTGAGTGCTGAGTGATACACTAATTATATTTTTATGCTTTATGAGTGAGAGACAGCTCAAACTGAAGGCAAAGTCACCAGTCCCACTAGTTGGGAGGTGCATTGTGAGAGCATTGCATACTTCATCAGCCAACCTGAGTTTAAAGCTTGCAGAAAAAGAAGCAGGCCTTTATCAAGGTAAAACTTTGTCTTCAATTTTTGCATATCTCAAAGAAAGGAAATGAATTGAGAGTAAAGTAGGTTCTCTATCAGGCAGTGGTATCTGCATAACAGATAGCCTACTCCCATTGTTGATAGTGTTACCACTTTTTAATACCATTAAAACTAAAATCAGCAAGCTTGTGCAGCAGTGAAACCCAACCCTAAATCTAGTGCAAAACATGTCAATTATTCTTATGTTTTTCATAGAATCATAGAATATCCTGAGTTGGAAAAAGCCCACAAGGATCACTGAAGTCCATATCCTGGCCCTGCACACATCAGCCCCAAGAGCCCCACTGTGTGTCTGAGAGTGTTGTCCCAACACTGAATGTCCTGGGAGGGTGAGCTGTAGAATTTCTGGAAGTTAGGGAAGAAAACACAATGTTTGCAATGTTTATGGATTTTTATCAGGACTAAATAGCAGACAACCCCTCCTACTCTTTTTCCAGAACAAGTGTGGCATTAGTGAGATCCAACACAGTGTGAGATGTCATGGTAGCACTTGGGAATTCAGTGGGACATCAGAAGCAGCTGGTAATGGACAGGAAGTGTCTGAACTGAAATATAAAGGTTGCAGTACAACAGTAAACAGAGCATATTTATAATATTAATCATGCATCCTTTCCAGCTGGGCAAGTTTTTGTTATATTAGTACTGCACCTTGCACAGTGAGGCCTTAGTCTGTAATAGGAGCTTCTAAGTACACATAAATAACAGTGTTTCTGTTGCTCACTGAGCAAATTTAACTAAGAATGTTTTCTTCAGAAATACAATATGTGGTGAACAGACCATGAAAACTGTCACTGGGCTTTTTTCTATAATCTATCAAGTTTTATGTGCTGTTCCTGTAGTACTGGGTTTAGCTGTAACGTCTCACAGGGGCACTTTTCAAAGATACACCCTGTTTTTATTTGCAATTAGAGCTGTTATCACTCTCCTTAAATAATGCATTTCATAATTTAAAGCAGACAGGGAGAGCTACACAAACATGAACTTAAGTGTATCTCTACAACACTCCTGCAAGGAAGTTTAAAATGATGATATTGTTGTTACTTTCATTGCTAAATCAATGTACCAAATACAGTAATCAAATTTTAGACAGGGGTTACTAAACGAGTTTTCACTGAAAATTGCTTGCAGTGTTTGGCATTATGAGTTTGTTTATAATCTACTAAGCAGTTGGCTCACATTAAAGATACACCTATTTTTATGATGTCTTCCAAGTAGAATATTTCTACCAAAACTTTAAATTTCACAAGCCACTGCTATTAATTTATGAGAAAAGATAACTGAGTAAAATGAAAAGAAAATGAAGACTCACTCCTGAGTATACCTGCAGTCAACATGGTATATTGGTTCTTTTCCAAAACTTGCTAGGAACAAGGAGGATTCTTTCACTCTTTTCACAGAGATTTGGATTTTATCCACTGAGAAAATGTAGAAACTCTGTGTTTGGAAATGTTGCAAGGTCCTGTAAAGGATCAAAGGAGAAAAGAATTAGTTGGAATCCTATCTTGTCTGCTAGACACAACGAGGACCTTTAAAAAAATCATTACATTCAAATGACATAAACTTCTAAGAAAATGCAAATCTGGATGTAGATAGTTTGAAGTACTTCTTACCGTCTTCATGACAATTCCAGGTATAACCTTCACTTAGAGAGAAGAGAATACAAACAGCAGAATTATTAAAATATGTATAAAATATTAAAGGCTAGACTCTTCATGAGTTCACAAGTGTCTCATCTTTGTTTTAAAGAATTTACATTTATTTAAATATAAATTTTATTATATATTGATTCAGGGTCAAATTTTTTAATGCTTATCTGAACCTCATTTCCACACTCAATGTTTAGCAATGTTAAGCAGGCATTTTTTATTTATTTAATTTTTTGCTTCAAAAAATATTTGGTGTTTGGCTTGGAACTTTTTCCTAGGGTAATATGAAATACATTGAAATGATCAGTGTTCCCTTAAGGCAATATTTCAAATACTACTGTAGAAAGCATCCATAGCAGCAGACAGACCACACACATTTCAGTTCATGTAATTTATTGGTTTCCTTCCTTAGTAATTGCCCCTTGGATCTTACAGCTTCAGTGTAAAAGCCTAAGGCCCTTTAATAGAGGTCACTCAGTGATTTCCATGGACTTCAGCTGAGATAGCTTAAGCTATGTTTACCTATTTTGCAAACAAATTATATACTGCTCAGTGCATATTTATCTGCACTCACAGAAATGGATCAATTAATAGAATAAGACCTCCCAGAATTCCTGTTTCTCAGGAAAATGTATCCTGACTTGCTGAGACATTCCTGGATTCTCAGCAACCAAAGCAGTTTAATCAGGCAAATGAGAAAAATTCCCTTCAAGAGTAGGACAAAAGGAGTTGAAACAGAATTTGAGCAAAATTCATATTGAAGTCAGTGAACTTTATTTTAGTAACTGCTAAGTAAAAGGGGTGTGGGAAAAGGAGCCTAGGAGTCAGTTCCATATGTGACAGAAAAATTTGTGCCTAATTATCATAATCAAATATTGCATTGCTATCAAATCTAGATTGCAGTGTATGGGAGTGGTAAACACCTGTCTGGTATTTAAGCTTTTTAAATTCACTTCCCTTTCACTCTTTTTAAGTTAATGTGATCACAGTGTTCTTTGCTGTGGCAGCAGCATTGGCAGATCTGCCTTTAGCTGTGGTGGGGAATGTCTCTTTGCACTGCCCTTCATCCTGTCACAGGGCTGGGAGCTGCTGTGGCCCCTCATTAGGCAAACCTGGCATCTGCTGGTCCCAGATGCCCATCACTGGGAGGAGTTTTTTCTCAAGATAACATATGGACTTCAGCATCCCTGTGTGCTTTACTTGCTCCTTTCTGTGTCTCTGTACTTCTCCAAAGGAAGCTGAGACATATTAATGCTGTTTTCTGAGTGACTTCTTGTCCTGTCTTATCTTGTTTTATATGTGCCAGTCCACACTTTGTTTGCATTGCTATTTTTTAATATATGGGGAGTTTTTTAGTAGTTGGGAATGTTCTAGCAAAAATGAACAGGATCTTCATAGTAAACCAGGCCTGTTAATTCATGTTACTCCTCTCTTACAGTAACCTGGGATATTGAATATGGCAAACAGACACTCTCTTCTCTTTGTCATAGCACCGCAGCAGTTTATGCTGGTTGTGAACGTGCCTTAGAAAAAACAGATACAAGCAACAGCTGAGAGTAGCTGGGTGGGCATAGAGGCAAGGCAAATCCCAAAGAATTGATATAAAGGCTGCTCTACTGATCTAAGAATAGTCCACCTAATATGATGCTACATTTGTGGAGTCATAGTAGAAGAGTATGGAACACGTGAAAAGGTATCATACTGAAAAAGGTTAGAGGGAATTTTTACTAGAATAATTTGTTTGTTGGAAAGTTTTGGTGAGTGTAGATGGATTCCTTTGCAACTGCCATCACTGCCACTACAGTGATGTATTTTAACAATTCTCACTTTTGTTACAGCTGTGAACCTTTCATAGTTTCTTTGTCCTTAGGATGTCAGACATGAAAGGGAGGCAGTGTCATGCTGTTCATGAATTCTAGGTGCCTTGATCCTTGATCACTTTGTTAAATCATTAGAGGGAGGTCCCTCTGGGAATTATCAAAGTCTCTGAAGAGTCACTTATGAAAATGAATGTACCTCTCACATAACATATATCACTTCCAATCCTGTCTTGAGTCTGGCTTCTCTCTGAAATGTTTCTGAATGTTAATCAGTAATCAGGGCACAGATTGGCACATGCTGCTGGGCTTTGAAGCTATTCCTATCTTATGATTTGTCACATCCTTAGTAGTACTTTGCATGATTTCCATACATATCCTATTAGACTTTCTTGCTTAAGGACTTGAGATTTCAGCAAAATACTTGACAGCACCCAACTGTTGGACATTCTTGAGAGTTTCACATTAGCCAAGTACAAGGTGCCACTTGACAGCTCCAATTGACTAGAGGATTGAGAAGTGGGTTATATTGCTCTTCTGTTGTAACATCCCTGCTGGATAGCTTTTCCAAACGTCAGGGCATATCTGTGCTTCCCAGGCTGGATGCTGTGAGACTGCACCCCAGCTATTCTTCCCATTTGCTTGACAGGACACATCCCAATGTTATTTGCTGTGTAGAGTTCAGCACAGCTGCTCCCCCAGGGTGGGAAACTAGTTTTATTATGATGTAAATTTTCTTGTCTCAAAGGAAGGGTGTAAATCACAGGAATTGTTTATTGTTAGTTGATGTTTCTGTGTAAGCACTGCTTGGCAATAACTAAAACATACCTGTGCTATCAAAACTGTTTTCAGCAAAACCTAAAATATAGCTCCATACTGGCTGCTATGAAAAAACCTACTCTGTCACAGTCAAAACCAGCACAGTATATTTAAAACTCCTTAAGGAAATGTTTAAATACCTTTAAAATTAGAAAAATCCCTTTTTCTGGTCTAGTTATCATCATTCATCCTGAGCAGAATCTCTGCAGTTGGATTTTCTTTTTTTTGTTTGGTTGTGGTTTGGGTTTTTTGTGGAGTGAATTTTTTTTTTTGTTTGTTGGGGTGGGGGTTGTTGTTGTTGTTGTTGTTGGGATTTTTTTGGTTGGTTGGTTGGTTGGTTTTTGGGGTTTTTTTGTTGGGGTTTTTTTTTGTGTGCATGTGGGTTTGGTTTTTTGGGTGTTGTTTTTGTGATTTTTGTTGTTTGAGTTTTTGTGGCTATTTGTTTTTGTTTTGTTTGTTTTTTGTTTTGTTTTTTTTTGTTTCTTTTTTGTTGTTGTTGTTTTTTATAGCTTTAAAGTGACAGATGGTAGGTTTAGACTGCATAGTAAGAAGAAATTCTTCAGAGGGCAGGTTCTGAGCAACCTGGTTCAGTGCAAGGTGTCACTGCCCAAGGCAAGGGGTTTGGAGCTAGATCTTTTCCAATATAAAGCATTCCATGATGTAAGAAATAAGTTACAATTCAGACATAATTAAAGAAGGAAAAAAATCTTGTCCTATTTTCAGCAGTGTATTTTTGAAATTTCAATTTTAATTTTCACATTTGTTTTAGACTTTTATACCCATCTTTAATCACATACAAGTGAAGGAACAGTTGAGACTACCAGCTGTAGATTAGTGTTTGTGATGATTCTAACATAACTGAGAAATCAAATTAGTTTTTAGCAAAGTCTAAATTTTAGCAGTTTTTCATTATGTTTACAGCAACTATTTACTCTCACTTCCTGCATGTATGTATGCATGGGGTTTCAAAATATTTCTAGAACAGCAACTGAACTTTTTGTGATTAATATGACTGGCTGAAGGGAATTGAAAATATTTTTATGAAGCAGTAGGGAAAACATTAAATATTGATTAGATACTGTTTGATTCTCTATAAGATTGGGATGGTGGGGAGAAGAGTCAAAATGTGAAAATTTTTTTGAATTAACTGCTGTATCTGTTCTAATATCAGTCATGTGCCACTTGTTTATGCCTACTGTCAAAACACCTAGAGAATTTCTTAACATTTTAAATCAGTTTTTATTGTGGTCTACATTTACTGATCACTAAACAGATCAGACCTAGCATATCCTACATTATTCTGCTTCTTTTTGCTGGGAAAACCCTCTGGTAGGTGCCTCTCTAGTCATCCCCTGCAGGAATGTGAACAATTAATATAGAAAGAGGAAACACTAGCAGTGGGGTTAGCTGAGCTCTTACTGAGGAGCACAGTTGCTTTATTTTTGTGCTGGGCTAGCCAGAAGCTGAAAAGGGAATGTGTGGTGCCATTTCCTATCACAGTTAGATAAGGAGAATGCCTTCCACTGTTGGGTAAAAGGCATTTACTAAAGAAATTATTCTGTAAGGAAATAACTAATAGGAAACAGACCTGCAGTGGACATAAGAAATATCTAAAGATGCTCTTGGGAGGAACTTTCAGCTATGCAATGTTAGCAGATACAATTATAGAGGATTGTGAAACCACATCTGCCAACTGAAATAACTGGCAGTGAACAAAAGATGATGAGTGAAAGAAAATAACCATTGGCATGGTTGTGAAATGCATTATCTAGTCATTTCCAGCATCTGTAACAGAAAACACATTCCTATTTTATTTATGGATGCACAAGGAAGGTTCAAAACTGATGGTACAGCAGTGAATTAATTTGTAAAATTCAATATTATAACTTCACAATATTGTAAGACATTTGAAAATCAGGTGTATTTGTGTGGTGTCTAGAGTTGCAAAGAAAGATGACTTGTATACTCTGGAAGAGGTTTTCATTTCTCTTTCACTCCCTGGAGTATATATTGAAGAATGATGAGTTCTGCATAATTTTATGACTGGCTAAGTCTGACCTGACCCTGTCCACTGCCAGGGTCACTTTCTCTAGTTGGAGAACCAGTTTCCTCCAAAATAAATAAAACAACACACCAGCCTTCCAATAAGACCTTTCCTTTGAGCACAGTAGTTTTGTTTCTGTCATAAATGACATACAGTAGTCTGAGATGAACGGGAGCACTGGTAATACAGGTCTTCCAGAAGTATTTATGGAGAGAGAGACCATCCAGAGGTGTGAGTTATGGCAAAGCCAACTTAATTTGCTTGCAAATGCAGTGACCTCCATGGGCAGTTGTACTGGAACAGCTCATGTAAAACAAAAAGAACTGAGGAAGGTCAAATTAGTTCATCAACCAGGCAGTATCTCCAAGAGTGGGGCCACTTTCCTGAGTGTTCTACCTGCAAATGATCTGTCTTCTGTGAACTACTTGCCACCAACAGGCTGGCTAAGTCAGGATTTAAACATAATTTATGACATCAGAAGCAAATATGTGCTAGGAAAAACAGGTTCTCTGCCAGGCTAGAGCTTAATCTCATGAGCGTGTCTCTTTCACAGAGGAGTGAAACACATGAGCAAGCTTTCCTAAATTACACACTAATCTACTTTTCAGTGACTTTAAAATTTATTACTGAAAGTACAAATAGCTGTCAGCTTGGAACTAATTAAAATGTTAGGATTAACCTAAGGTGTACTGTTGCCCAGGCTTTCAGCAAATGAGAAACGCATAGAAAAAAATAAATGGATGTTTAACTGGTACTGTCATAGAATAGAATTCTCAATGTAAGTGAAATATCTGATGACTTCAGAGAAGGAATGGATTTCTTAGCAACAATTAGAAGTTTGCAGAAGTTAGGTGCATCATGTAATGTACCACATTACCTGAAGTAATGATGTTTTTGAGAGTTGGACTGGGAATCTGATTCTTCTAATTTATAAATCAAGTGTAATTTGTTATGTGCCATTTCTTACCAGCTGCAGTAGCTGATGGTCCCTTCACCCCTACCTGATAGATGTGGAGTAATTATTTCATCTAATGGACTATGTGTAAAAATATAACTGGACACCAACCTGTAAAACCAGAGGAGTTATTAGGCCAGCCCAGTTGCCTCCATGTGCACACCCAGAGCCTGTGTTTGTGTATGGGCAGGTCAGAGGCTCTTCCAGCTGGCTCCTGGGCAGGGACTGTGGGCTGTGGGAATGCCCTCCCTGAGACAAGGCTGTGCAGGGCTCCAATTGCAAAACCTCTCTGTCTCTGGCTGCAAACCTAGCTCTGACATTTCCAGTGGAGTGGATAAGCCATTAGGAATAAACCCCATCTTCAGTTTCTTAGCCACTTGGTCTGTTTCTCTTCTTTAGAGGCTTCCTCATCCACAGAACTCCATCATGGGGAAGACAGAAATCAGGAGTATGGGAGAAAAACCTGGCTTATTTTCTAGATCAGCAACTGAACCCAAGAGGAAAACATGACTACTACAAATCAGTATATGAATCTTGGGGGAGTTCAGTTGATATTTTAAAAACTTTTACAGAGAGGAGCAAATAGTGATGATATGAAAGTTTTTAATCTGGACAGGGTTCATACAACAGTCAAAGGAACATCTAAGTCCAAACATTCAGTGTGGGAAGCTTTGGCTTAAGTCATGAGCTTCATCATAATTACAACAACTGAAAAACCATTCTTAGTGAGTTATGATTCAGAAAGCTTGAAAAGAAGAAGTTGTCAATCATATCTTTAATTCAGCTAGCTTTTCAGCTAGGGGAAACCTAGCACAGTACCTTTTAAATCAATTATTGCTTTCATTTGATGATTTGGCCCCACTGGCAGCTCTGCAATGTGTAGCTATCACATTTTGCTTGTGTTAAACCAATATTTTTATATTTTAATTTTGAAAACATTAAATGTTTATTTGCTGTTTCTGCCTTGAAGTCATCATGCTTCATTGATGACATAAATTCTATGGAGAAAAATGAGTAAAACATAATGGTTTCAGATGAAGACAAAACCAGAGGAACAAATGAAATTCCTAAAATCAAAAGACTTGCAGAAAATTTATCCAAGAAAACAGAAAAAAATCTGGGGTTTATATAGAGAAGCATTTTAACTAAAATCCTTCTCAAAGTTTTCCATTAAGCGTGAGTCTTAAATTTTATGTACTAACTGCCTGGATGCATGTGGCAAAAAAAGTAATTGGGTAATAACTTATGAGCATCTGCAATGCATTTGAGAAAACAAGTGAATCCTTGTTGGTCTGAGGGGCACTGTGAACAAAGAGAAAGTTCTACATTTTGTCCAGAAAGATGGGCAGTTGAACTTCACTTTCTGCTATTGTATTTTTGCCACAATGGAGCTATCATTCAGCAAGCCAGACACATTAACCAAGCAAGCCATAAATTCCACAAGATCTTGCAATTGTACTTTTCAGCTTTTTACTTCTTTTAGCATTCCTAAAAGTTATAGCTCTTTCCCTGGCATCTTCCCACATATATAAAGGTTCTGTCAGCTCTGACCTTCACCATGGACTTTTACCAGGTGCTTTCTATCATTTTGTGAAGTTGCTCTGCATATGCACTGTGGAGCCATCATCAATCAAATTGTGTCACCCTGCACCATTCCCATCTACTGCCTGGTGTCATCCTGGCACTGAAGGTTTCAAAAAATACATATTTGACTTCTACTGACCTGAGTTTTAAATCCATACTTAGAAAAAGCCCTGGTATAAATTAGCCATTGTGATAGTTGGCATCCCTGTGGCAGGAAGGACTTTGTCACACCCTACTATGCCCTCTTCTCTGCTTTCTGGACCAAATGGACCCTGCAGCCTGGTGGGGAAACAGCCCCTGCTTAGTGCTTCATCCTGTTCCCACATCTGCTGCCTTGTCAATTCTGTGAGCTCTGTCACATGGCTGGGGAAGGAGGGTTGTTGTGGCCTGCAGTAAATGTGAAACAATTGATTCCCTTTACTGTGTTACATGACTACGACTCCTAAGCAGTTTCCTAAAAGGGCAACATAAGAGATATTAATATTAATATTAAAGCAGGCAAATGTGTCTGCCCTTATTGCCAGTCCTGGCGTGCATGGGTCAGGAGTCAGTCCATCAAAAAAAAATACAATATTGACTGAAAAGTCATGAAAATGAAACACTAATAATTCTATGAAGGAAAAGGCTTGCTCTTGGGGGAAAGTGGGAATATGGAGAGCCTCAAAGGGAGACACAACTTCCATAAAGACAGGGTGCCATCACCACTGTGCCTTCTCACTAAATCCCAAACACCCAAATTCTTCTGTGGGTCTCTTTTTACAATCCCATTAGCTCCCTTTTTCACTTCCTTACTCTTTGCAAAGTGAGGGCAATGGGTAATTTAAATTCAGCTGAAGGGCTTAGTACCTGCCTCAGTGCCCTGGGACTGTGTCCTTTCATTGTAACCTTGCAGTGAGGAGCTGTGCTGAATATGGGTTCTGAATATCCTGTTTGCACCCCTAAAACTACTGTTGTCCTTCATTCTGCACTGTTATGCACCCATGTAGTGTTAGAGCCTTTCTCAGGTTTGGGAGACCTGGCTTCAGCTCCTGGTTTTATGTGTACAAAATCAGGGTCTCATTCCTTAATTATGTCTCCAATCTCGAGGTTGGTTTGGAAGGGAAGGGAGAATATCTTTGCCTATCACAGCTGCTCACACAGTGAGACTGAATGTCTGATGGAACCTTGTTGCTCTGTGCTGTCACAGAACAGCAGAACAGCCTGGTTTCCAATGATTTTGTTCTAATTTAATCATACTTCAGTGTGAAAAGTAAACTACTTTTTGGGAGCATATAGGGGGATGAAGACTCCCCAACACAGGTGAGTGTTTTCTGAGGACTGGGGCTGACAAACTTTGGTTCTCTTTCCTTTCCTCCCTGTTGCAGCCAAATCAACAGGGAGAGCAGAAAGCCTCTTCTCCCCATCCTGTTACCCTTTAGCATAAGTGGCTAAAGTGCTCTGAGGCCTTTGCAGCTGAAGTGAACAACTTGTGCAGCTGTGTTCTGCTACTCAACACTCATCTGAGCCCTTCTGGAGCAGAGTGTGAGTTTGGAACACATGCATAAGCAATAATGCATTAGCAATTGCTTAATAACTTATTAGAGCCTGGCTTCTGTTGAGACACCAGGGAAAAGCTACAGCCAATTAGTTGTAAGAGGGCGGTGGAACAAAGTTAAACTTTAAATTACTGCTGCAAAGGTGAGCTGATAAACTTTAGACTAAACTAGTGTATCAGCACTACAATGGAACTATCAGCTTCATATAAAACATTAGTATGACAAATTAGTGCTTTGATCATGCTAGATATAACCATATTCATTTGTTTAATTAAACAATCTAGGGTTCTCTTAGTGTGGGTCATTTAAAAAAATGTTAAAAATAAAATTAAACACATAATTAAGCTGACAACAGATAAAGACCCTTGTGCAGCAAGTTGAAGGCAGTTAATTTATAAGGAGCCTGGTCCCTGAAGGCTGTGTAGTTTATTAAAGTTACTGAGGCAGAGATGTGATAAAATATTTTATGTAGTGCTTTAAAGGCTAAATTGCTCTGACACGTTTAAAGTCCATGGGATATAGTCAATTAGGAAGTCTTGTTATCATGTTTTTTACTCATAAAGTAATCTAAACAAAATCCATGGTTATACCAGTAATTTCTTAAAGGTCCCAGATTGACCTTTTCTCAAATACTTCACTGTGGTGTATGTAATGGTCCTCACTGGTCTCTATGGTGAAACTCATGTGAATCATCATGTCTCTCCCAAAATGCTGAGGTAGAGATTGACAGAAATTTAGATTGGAAACTTGGTCAAAATAAAAAAAAACAACCTGGTCCTGCAGGTTTCCAGGTACAAGGTCTGTAAAGTTGTTGCATGAGGGGAAAATACTGGTCTTGCCTTAGGTGTCTGGAGCTGGAAGAATTCTGGTTAGGTTTTTTCCAATACTTTCATCTGGATTTGAAAATAAAATGCCTATGGCAAAACGTGCATCAGATAATTAAATAAGCACTCACATTTACAACCTGCTCTCTTGAAAGATTAGAAATATGTTTGAAAAGGTAGTTGCAGTATTCAAATTGTTGTTTTCCATTTTTGGGAGTATGCAAATGTGTCAGCTTTATCTCTGATATTTCTGAGGGCTGAAGGGGTTATTTCTTCTGTATTTTATAATGGGATATTTCCAATTTTTTTTGCTACTGTTTTAAGTCAAGTGTATCCTTCATCTTTATCAATGTCACAAGGGCAGCTACTAAATTTCTGTTGGACTTGAAAGAGTTTTTTATGTAACCCTCAGACTTCTAAAACAAACAGGAAGAGGGGGAAAAACCAAAGGATAACAAGCTGTATTCAGGAGAAAGCAAAGGAAAGACACAATAGGATGAAGAAAAAGGGACTTAACCCAAAAACTTGTAAAATCTCCTTGTTTTAAATGGAGAAAGATTTCGGAAAGGATGTGTTACTTTGTAAAAGGGACTGGGTGAGGTCAATACCTGAGTTTCATACTCCTGGTCATGTCTCCTCAAAATATTTCTCTTTCCTCTGACAAAGTTTTTCTGAGCCCTGTATTTGCCATGCAGTGTAATGTGATGGAGCTGGAATGCAGTCTCCAGTTAAATTTTACTGAGGCATGGGACATGCTTACTTTTATCTATGTCCACAAATGGCTAAAAAAACCCCCACAAGTATATTTTTAATCACCTTCATAGAAAATACCTGATCAAATAGATGTTTTTCTCTGGATTTTGCACTGTCTGTGTTTCAGAAGCACGATTTAAATTGAAGTTGTAAATTTCTGAGGGTTCAAAGATTTGTCTGCAGCACTGAGGTTTGCTGCTGTCAAAGCCATGTTGAAGAACTGCAGCCAAATGCTTCCTTACAAAATATCCTTATCCAGAGAGAGGGAGTGACAGGGATTGGCTGCTCAGAGATGGGTGACTGTTTGCTCTGCAAGCAATCTATAGCTTTATATATTTTCTTTTTTTTTCTGAAACTCTTCATCCTTCATAATTTGAAATTAATACCAACTCAACTGTAGCTAGAATTTCACTACTACATAGAGTTCCAAGGTTTGTTTCTTATATATGTTTTAGGGCAGGCCTATCCAACACTGAAAAAAGAATGGGAGACACAAATTCTGTGCTAATCTTTTAAGGGAAAGAAGATGACATGTGAATGCATTGACAATATTAATGTAGATCTCCTGCCAGGCCTTATAGCCTGTCTCCTTCCAGATTTTGGAGATCTGCATTGCAGATCTGAAGGCCAGCCTCAGATCATAGAGAAATAGTTAGCAATAAGCGATTCCCAAATGAATTTTTGCTGTGTCTGCACATTATTCAGCTTTCTGAACTTCTATTGCTTTTGACTGTGGGTCAGTTTTGATTTATCATTTCAACTATAGTTACTATGTGAATATAAAAAGAATAAGAAATTTTCTTCTTTGTTATTTCAGTGTCATCAAGAAAAGCTCCTTTTAGCTGAAACTTTTTCACGAGTTAATTATATTCAAGTATTCTTTGAGGTTGTATCTACTAACCCATAAACACAATATTTGACAAAAAAGATTAATATACCATGGTTTAAGATTTTGTATGCAGGACAAGCAAATTATTATAAGCAAATTTCTTCTTGTTTAGCACAGATATTTTGGAAGCATTGGAAATTCATGCTTGAATGCTTTTGTGTTTTTTCATAAAAATTACTTTAGCAGATGAAACTAAATATTCAGTGTCTGAAAGTAAAGGGAGAAATTTGGTTCACTGTGGGATAATGAAAACTGAAAAACAATTATGTTGCTGCAATCAAGATCTCAGCTACAAATAACTAATTTCAGTTCTCTTCCACTGCTGCAAAATATACTGCTTATTGTTCTTAAAATATTTATATGTCTTTGAATTATTTACTGAGCAAAGGACGCTTGCACTCTTTTAACATAGA